>NW_022145599.1:18703028-19354214 GCF_000002235.5 Strongylocentrotus purpuratus | reverse complement strand
CCGCCATCCCGTACAACGAATCTTTAAATGCGCGTCCCGCGTCCATCACAGACTGGGAGTAAGACTATGCGTTGAACCGATTTCTAAGAAGTTAATAATCCCGCACGGGCGATGTGTCGAGCTAGTTTCTAAGAAATTCCCACGGAGCGCGGCGGACATGTCTACCTACGTGTGTACTATACTTCTATAATCCCCATGTTTGGGTGTTTTGTAAACAATAGATTTCCCATCGACAGCACGTGCCGAATCTTGAATCTTGAATTTGTTGCACCCAAAAAGCTACGTTGACAGCTGTCCGAGGAGAAGAGTCAAGACTTGATTATCTACGGTACCTTCAGAGTACTGGCGTTGCGTTGGAAAGCGAGAGGTAATTTTACAATGCTTTTTCTTTCAAGTTTTACAGTAACGTTAACTTAATTAGATAACAGTTAATGTGTTACAATTTACAAAGTGTTACAGCTACTAGTACTACCACAGTGTTTTGTTACTTAGATTCACACGTTGTGCACTGTAGTGTACTGGGCGAGACGGAGCTAAGTTACGGTGTTAAACAGTTATTGGACTAACGTTGCTGTACTAATCCACAGTAGTAGCTATAGACTCTGGCAAATTGGAAGTCTATTTTATGTTGGATCTAGATCTAACTTTATGTCTAGTATTAGTAAAACTAGATCTAGTAGATCTAGAACTTAAAGGTACTAGATCTATGTCCCTTTTGCAGCCAACCTCAAATTCTGTAGAACTTTGCAGGAATTATGAATAGGGTCTAGCCTATGTCATGTAGGCCTAGACCTAGACCTATGTCCTATCTGTGAAATTTAAATGTTAGCAGTGTCCTCATATTCAAATTATGCAAGGAAACCCGTTTACTTGCTAGACTTCACTGTCAGACACTACTGAGTGACTGACTGGCTTTTTTTTCTTCTTTGGTCATAAAATACATGAAAAGAGTTGTAAAGGGTACATGAGCATTTGTCTAGATCTACATCAATAACCCACTTCTTGTGATGGCCAAGATTAAACTGATTGAATCTTTGCGCAGCATAAAACGTAGACCTCTATGACCATTCGGTACAGTTGTCTGAAAATCAAGACTATTACTTTTGGGCTCTAGGCCTATAGCCCTAAAGTCGATTTGACAACTAATAGATCTAGTCGTTATTTTCCCACTTGAAGACATTTTTAAGCCCCACTTTGTTTAGGGAAGTTCTAAATTAGTATTATCTTTCAAATGCAGTTGGAATTTAACTTTTTCATTTTTTTGGCCTGCAAATGGGACATAGTACCTTTAAGTAAGAAGGAATACAATGTCACTTTACAAATATGTTGACTGGGCTAGGCCACTCATACACGATGTCAATACAAAGTATAGGCCACTCATAACACGATGTCAATACAAAGTATAGGCCACTCATAACACGATGTCAATACAAAGTATAGGCCTAACAGTTAGGCCCTGGCCGAAGTTAAAGTGATCTTTTTAAAATTTGATGGTCATAGATCTAGTCTACTCATAGTTTAGATCTACAACTGTATGATGGAGGTACTTTTAATCCACGCACTTTGTTTTGAAAGGCTAAAAAGTCAAATAATTTAACATTTTTTATCAACGTTTTTTCCTCATTAAATACTAAATATTCTGAGGATCATTTATAGAGAAAACTTTGACAGGAATATTTGGTGAATGTTAACTCTCGTGTCGATTACGTGACCGCTTCAATTTTTCTTTGACAAAATCAAGCGGTACATTAATCCACGCACCACAGTTTTAATACAGGAAATGAATGTATATTTTCGTTTTCTGTCTCAATGAAGTGTATTCTTGATGATTTCATGAAATCATAAAAATACAAGAAACCAATGATTTTCCCTCAAAATTGTTGTGATATCGCGATAGGCTTGTTGTTTTATTGTCTATCCAAAAAAAATGAGCGCATATAACGCGTCGCATCGCGCGTATTGAGGGATGCGTGGATTAATGTACTGCATGGATTAAGGTACCTCTACCATACTAATAATACAGTTGTTTATGAAGTCTTGAAGAATGTTGTATAAACCACAAATATTTTTTCAGGCATTTTTTATGGCAACACTTTCTTGCTGCTAACTGTGTGTTAGACTTTCGAAATTTGTGATTTTTTTTCTTCACTTTTTTGACTTGTTTAAATTTCTAGATGAGAATAGAATTATACTTTTTATAGATCTAACAAAGTTAGGTCTAGACCTACATATTACATCTAGATCTAGATCTGTTTACATTGTAGAGTATTGGCATGCACCCCCCCCCCCAAAAAAAAAAGTATCTGAAAGGCCCACTTTTTTTAAAAGAACCTATTGTAATTAATGTGGACCATTTATCAGGGGAGGATTAACAGGATCCTGTTAATGAGGATTATAAAAAGCGCTTAAAATGCCCTGTTTTCAGGTAACTAGATCTATATGAAAAAATTTCCGCTCGCATTATTTGTTTAAATGAAACCAAAACTAGAATTTCATCAATTATAATATATAATTTTTACCACAAGCTTTCCTTTGATACATAGATCACCAAAAAACGCCCACTGAGTACCCCACATCAAACTGGCAAATATTTTGAAAAATAGGCATTTGCGATGTCGTCTGCTATCAAGGGTGCTGGCATGTTTATGATCTGTAGTGAGACCCCCTACATGCAAGTCTGTGACGTATATTTGGACTTTGATAACATTCCATATTACCTTTAAAATTAATTAGATCTAGATACAATTTTGATATAAAATACGCTATACAAATACATAAAAATAATATAATGATAGAAACATTATTTGTTTTACTCAAATTTTAGGTTTAAACATTGCGATAGAATAACAGTTATATTGTTAGGAAGCTTGTAACTCCCATTGTGTAAGATTGGCTGCATACCAGCATATGAATGACTAGACTTCTTTTTCATTCATTATGCAGATCGTACAGCTGATCTAACACAACGGGAGTACTGTGAAAAAAAAGTTCTTCAACAATTACATGTATGTGGATAAATTAAGATCTACAAAGCTTGCTAACATCCTCGTTCTGATTAAACAGTTAATGTCATGATTTTCATGCAGTTTTCGGGATGAACCGTTGCTAGAATTTTATTTTGAAAGGGATTTTACATATTAAATATATAAATGCAATGCAAGAGGTTTCTAACACTGCACATTTCTTTTAATTTAATATACTACACAAACAGTTCGTTTATGATTGTGAAAGACCAGTAAGGGTTTGTCCATAAATACATGTACGTCAAAAATTGGGGGGAATGGAATCATCATGGTGCCGCCCAGGGCATACCAAAATGGCTTTGAATGCTAGCGTAATATTTGGTTTACACCTTTACATGTATGGAAATATTTAAAGAGGTGATTCAGGGATCATATGAAATGTGAAAATGCTTCTTTTTGCACACAGTATGCCTTTGCGTTTTGGCTTTTGGCCCCCTTTTTATAGGAAATACATATCCTGCTCATCAGGATTTAGAGGAGTGCATGAGCCTAAAATTCCCTGTGTTCAGGTTGCTTTAAATATAAAAAAATGACCTCGTGTTTTGCGCTCGCATGATTGATTAAGAGAAGGGAGGGGTATTATACATGTATGTTCATGGAAAATTTAAACTCAAAAAGTGCAATGATTAGCCTACTTGACTTCAGGTCACTTTATGAAAATTTCCACTCACGATTTGCACTCGCATTATTTGTTTAAGGAGATACATTCCCTGTTCATGAGGATTAAAAGGAGGCACTTAAAATGCCTTGCTTTCAGGTCACTCTGAAGAAAAAATGGTTAATGTTGGATCTGCCTCTGCAAACAGTTATTTTGTATCAAAGGTCCGTTTTATCAACTTACGCACCCCCCCCCCCCTGAAAAATCCCATTTACAGGCCTGCCTTACCATACCCATATTGGCAAAAGAGTACAAGGTTATAACTAGACCGAGGTATCTGTCTTCAGATACATGTCTAGGTTATAACCTCATATAGTGGATGAGTGGTTAGATCTATAACTTTACGCCTTACCATACCCATATTAGTAAAAGAGTACAAGGTTATAACTAGACGAAGTATCTTCAGATACATGTCTAGGTTATAACCTTATACAGTGGATGAGTGGAATAGATCTATAAATCTTAAACTTTTAGTAGAAGAATACTTCAGAGTAATAAGACTAAATTAGACATACATGTTGATCTAGTTATAATACTACATCAAGTAGGCTAGATGTATATAGATCTTGACCTATACACATCATATGTATGTCCCCCCTTAATCTAAATGGCGTAACTTTTTATCAAAAAGACACTGACACTTACCTCTTGTGTTTACAGAACAATTGATGATACATTTTGGTAACAAGATCTGATGTGAATTTTTTCAATAAACTGAAGGGATTTTGTAATTTTTTTCCAATTTAGGAGGCTTGAACATTGCAATTTGTCCCCTAAAATTATGCTCACCAAACCGTGCAAAGACACAAAAAGTGTCAGGATAAGTCAGTTGCAAAGGGGTCTAACAATGGATGATAAACAACAACAGTACTTGAACTACTACACCATATAAAAGGAAATTGCCAAAATGCACCGACCCCCCCACCCCCCACCAGATAACTCTTGTGACTTTAAAGAAAATCCAATCTCAGGGCATCCAATGCCAACATAAACACTGATATTTCGGTCTAGCCTAGACTAGTCTAGATCTATGCAGGTAGTGCCTTATATGTTTTTTATTAAAAATTGAGTTTTTAATTCATGTTTAAATGTAAAACTTTGATTTATTCCCTCTGATCATACATTTAAAGATAAACTCCAGTACTGGTAAAAAAAAAAAATTAATTCTCACAGAATCAAACGAAACTTACACTGAATGTTCAAGATTACAAATAAATGACATGTGCCAAACAATTTTGGAAGAAAATGTATACTGGCTGAGTAATGAGCATAGAAAGACAAGGAAACCAAGGTAGTACCATCCCCGACACCATGTGTGTTGTCCCATATATAGCTTTCTATGTGAGTGTTTGTTACTTTACCAAGACTCGGTCAAATTTATTATGATTTTGATGACTCCAGAACCTTGCAGTGCACACCAATACTTACATGCTACATGATCAACTGTTTCTGATCCTTTCACACCTCTACTTTCACAATGCAAGCGCATTACCAGTACTAAAGTTTATCTTTAAGTTTAAGGACACTCTATGGGTTACTTGTTAAAGAATTAGAAGAACTAAACAGTTTACATTTGCCCATAGATATATACCAAACACCTGGGCCTGCGTCTACCACGTGCATGTGCATTGGGTTGCTAACATAGAGTTACATGTACATACGCAGGAACTGAGTGCGCGCACATGAATAAACGCACTTAGCACCCAAGTCGAGTTGGGTGCCGCGCGTCGAGGGTAGACCCGTTAAGTTCTTCTAACTCCTTAACCAGTAACCCATAGAGTATCGGATAAAGTTCTTTGGGGTTTATTTTATGTATTCTAGCTGTTCAAGATCTAGTGCTTCATGCTGAAGAAACATGGCTGTTTTGGATCCACTGACAGAGTTGGAGAGTGCAGCTGAGCCTGATGATGCTCTTCCAAACACACAGATGACAGGTAAGTAAATTATGGGAAAGAATTCTTAAATAATGTGCTGTAAGTGAATGCAGAAACAAATGTAGCACAGCGAAAGTTTGCAAAATGGACATAGATGAGAACTAGTAGTAGTGGGTCTTTCCATAACCTGACACCCTAACCCTAAACCCTAGGGTTAGGATTAGGTTTAGGATTAGGGTGTCGGGTTATGGAAACACCCAGTAGTAGTAGGCCTACATGTACTGTGAATTTTCAAAGATCATTGTGATAATTGTGTAAATATCTTCAGCTTTCATAGCTATTGTTCAGTGTATTTTAAATTCACAGCATATTGAATTGAATTGAATTTATAATATTAACAACAATACTATTATTTATTATCATAGTGGTGTTACATAATACATGTATGCTGTAATGTTTTGGACGATTACAATTCCTAGTTTTTTCAGAGCTTGTTTTTTCCCAAAATTGTAAACAGATTTGTTTTGATGTTGTGCAACATGGACAGAAATTGAGCTTTTACACAGTCTGTCATGTTGTCTACATGTACAATGTATCCCTCATTTCTAGGAATAGCTAAATCCTTTCATTGACCTTTCCATATAAAATAAAAGAAGAGTGCCAAACAATGTAAACCATTTAAGCAATATCATATTTATGAATGTACTTAGGTCTCCAGACAGAGCTTGAGAGTGAAGCTGATGAGGATCTACATTGTGAGACAGGTATGTTCTGGGAAAATTCCATACAATGTTTTGGGGAAAAGCAGAACAAACTTTAAAGAATGAAGAAAAACTCAAAAACTTAAACATGACTTAAAGTATCATTGAAGAGCAGAAGACTTTATTCCTGCGTTTATATTGAAGTAAAACCCCAAATTTGAATAAAACAGTTCTATAGATTTGTCTTCATTTTGTAATGCATTGACAGAATTTGAGCTTTTGCTTTGCGTGTGCATGTTTATATTCTGCGTTCTGGTATTTAAGCTTCCTTTAAATGACTTTTCCGTAAACTAAAGAAGAGTGCCAAACAATGAAAACAAAAGCAATGTCCCCTATGATGAGTAGCTATTCAGCTCATACATGTAGTATACATAGTACAATAGACAAGATTAAGTGTGCTGGTCAATGCCTTAATTGGGTCATGAAAGTGAATACCATTTTCCTATTGCATCTGATTGTACATATATATATATATATATCTGCCTTACTGTTGTCAGTGTAGAATAGGTGGCCCACTAATTTTTTACAGTTTACACTATGATTAAAATTTTGTACTTACAATTTTCACTAAAATTCTTATTTGCTACACAAAAAAGATAATTAAAAAAGTATTCAATTCTATCTAATTCAGGAATGTGTATGTTTTTACAACACCAAGACAATTTGAACTACAAAAAAAAAGGTGAAATCTGACAAGATATCATACACGTACATGTATTTGCATGTCAATAATAAATATTGCAACTTTCCATTCACATTAACATTAAAGTTTCCTGTGAGCATGTCACATAGCTTGCCTGGTCTATTCTTTTTTCCCCTTCATTTGCTATATATCCGTATTGGACAGCACAAGTACAGCTGACTGTCTGCTGTCTTTGAAAAAAATAACACCATGCATGGTTAGCAATTAGCATGGCAGGGCTTAATGTATCTGTAAAAGACAAGTATTATGCCCTTACCTACATTGTATTATGTTAAGCGTATGTGGTATACATGTACATGTACATCTTTTCATTTGAATTCCTACAGGTCCCTGGACTCCTGGTATCTTTATCACTGAACTTGAGAGTGATGCAGATGAGGATGCTTGCCATATTCCAAGGAAAAGGGGTTAGTGTAACATCACTTATGAGTAATTGGTGTTCAATAAAGCTGTATGAAATTTTGGGTGAATTGACACTTGGTCTACTCTCACTTTGTCTAATGCCCGTTTGGTCTCATCCCACATTGTCTAATATCCCATTTTGTCTATAACCAGTTGGTCTAATAACCATTTGGTCTAATTGCCACTTAATCCATTTCCTATTTCTTCTAATTCCCAGTTAGGCTATCCCATTTCGTCTAATACCCTCTTGGTCTAACACCACTTAGTCTATCTGATTAGATGAACTGGTAATAGACCAGATGATCTTTTGGCAAAATGGGGAAAAGTATTATAGACAAAATGGTAGTTAGACCATTTGATAATTAGACAAAATGACAATCAGCCTTAGTGGGAATTAGTCCAAGTGATGATTGGACCAAACGGCAATTAGACCAAAGTGATAGTAGACCAAATGGGTTTAGCCATGTTAGTGTTAGATGATGTGGGAATTAGACCAACTGGTAGTAGACCAAGTGGATATGAACCAAATTTTGAACCATGAGCTTATTTCAAGTCAATTGTTATCCATATTGTGACTGGGCCTTTTATTTTATTTGAGGGCAGGAAATGACCTGGGATGGGTGTCAATACCATACATGTATGTGCTAGACATTGAACAATTTAAATGATTCTGTTAGAAAAAGAGTATTTGTTGAGTAATCAGCATAATAACCAAGGCATGATGTAGAAAGACTGTAATTTGATCAGTATTGACCAGTTGTTTTTTAGCTAGTAGTCAATATTTGATGATATTTTTGCTAGCCTAAAAAAAGCTAGTACACACATCTCAAAGCAGTCAATATATCTATATTATATCTTCAAAAATATTTGTGTTACCAATCTGGTATTAAAAAAATGAGCTTACCCTGTTCTTTCATCCAACTGGCATGTCATTAGGGCTAAATGAGGCTAAATTTCTTTGAAAAAACTTCACATTTTAGCAAAAATTGATGTTAATCTTGGCCAAAACGGTTCATATTTTTGGCTCACTTTTTCTCACCACAAACATTTTAGATAAGACTTGTTATGCCTCCACCTCTGCCTCATGTTTTCGGGTTGTCCGTCCGTACCCCCCCCCCCCCCCCCCCTACCCCCCATTGGACAAAGCATGTTTTTATGTGTGTTGGTTTGAATTTTTTTTGTTAATCGGGGTCTACCAAAATCCTGCGCCTGCAACCCCCCCCCCCCCCCCCTTAGCAAAAAGCTAAGTTGAGTCAATTAAGATTTTTGTATCCATTTATACTGCAACATAATGATAATGATTATACAAGATATAGTTAAGTCATTCTTCATTTTTTATATCATTGCACAGGAAAAAAGAGAAGACATGTGACATTTCAACTGGAATCATCATGCAGTGATCAAGAGCAGAAAAAAAGAGGTACTTACTCAAACAATCTGATATAACAAAGTAATTCTTAAGGGTCTTTCCAACATTTGCCCCTGCGGTAAATAAGTTTGCACATTGACCCCCCCAAAATGGCGTGTAAACCGGGCAATCAAGATGAGCAATACGCATCGCAACAATGCAACATCCCATTTTCCTGGCATGTGATTGGTCAAATATTTTTGCCTCCAGGAACCAAAATAAAAATTGCTTAGGTTTTGATTGGAGGAGATGCTTCTTCGTATGTGAACAGTCTGATAGGTTTATTACTGCATCGTTTTCTCATTTACCGCGGGGGCAAATGTTGAGGAGGTTTACCTGCTCTTATGAGAACGGCCCTTTATTATAGTAGACGGCAGTTTTTTAATGAACCATGTAAGTACATGTATGATATTATTTAGAAAATGTTACCATGGCAATCGCCAAAGACTTCTGTAGGTAAATGGTAACAAGTGGATTTGACAACGGGATATTTCAATTTTGCATGGCGATCCAAATTATATTGTACTTCAAAGCAAGTAAAGTCCTTCAGAAGTTGCAACTTGAATAAATTTTGAGAATTTTACTTCATTCCATTCATACATGTACATAAGCTGGCTATGCCGCACAAAGATTTGGTTATTCTTGTAGGCTTTCATGCCTGTTTACAACAATGGAGACGTAACTGCTTTGTTTTTTACTTCCCCTTTTGCAGTTAGAACTGGTCATCAGACATTTATAACTGTCCTTGCAGGAAGATGTTGTTCAACAGATTGTCTGGCAAGAGTCACACGAGCAGATGCAGCTGCAGCTCGGATCGCTTTTAAGGAAAAGTCGCTGGGTGATCAGAGGACATGGCTGATGGAGTACTTCAGAACCCACTCTTCTCGGTCTGAAAATGAAAGTCTCCAATTCTCCTACAACATCGGTTTGGAGCAGGTGTGTGCCACAGCCTGGCATCAAGTCGTTGGAATTGTGAGGTCAAGATTCTACTACTGGCAGAAGCAGTTCAGAGGTGAGGTTCATATTTCAAAACAGTTTCTTTGAAAATTCATGGCCTTTGTACATAATGTACTGGGCAAAAAATGTACATAAACCCTAAAAGAATCTCCCATATTCATCCAACGTATTATTGTCCTTTTTTGTTTATAGAAAGCTTGCAGGTACATGTAGTTAAACTTGAAATACAGAGTGACTGTTGGTCATTCTTATTGGTTTGGCTAAAACTCTTTTTTCCTGGCTCATTTGTATGATATAAACCTCTCACAAAATTATAGGTAAAATTTCTTGTTTTGATATCTCAAAATCATTTGAAATAAGTTCATCTTCAGAAGAATATGAGAATACTGCATTGGCATTCAATCAGAATTGATATCAATTAAACACAATCTTATCTCTAAACAAATGAAGAATTCACTGTTGACAAAAATGCATTTTGCAAGATTTGACTTTCTACTTGGTCAGATATTCAGGTGTCCTGCATATTCCATGATTACATTATAAAAATTGGGCATCATTGTCTAGGGGAATGAACAGGCTTTCCAATGGTGCCAAACTGAAGTATCATTTAATCATTTAATACAACGAGAGATACCCTTTCTCAAACTTGAATTGCAGAACTTTTTGTGAGGGGTTTTCGTGTACGACAGCTGCATTATCTTTCATTACTCTTATGTAGCTTTAACACTTACTGTACTGGGGGGTGGGGGGCATCAGCCCACCCCTGCATTTTCGGGGATTGTGCTGTAACCGCTATTTGCTGTTTTTGGAAATCAGTAGGATGCGAATGCTAGAGAGTTACCTGACCTTTTGTGACCAAAGGTCAAGCCGAAAATTGAAATTTTTGTCATCTTGTCTACCAAACAAATGGCAAAGTGAAGTTTCTTGTTTGGGTCTATGAATCAGTAATGTTTCATTCTTTAGACTAGATTTATCATTTACTCAAACTGTAAATTGATCCAGATAATGATCTTAAGTATAAGAAGTCCTAAAACAATAAAATACATAAGAATTGAAAAACAGTAAAATACATTAGAAATTCATAATGGGGCGCCCAGTGTCAAATCTGACAGACATGGCGCAGTACAAATGGCCGTTATTATATTATTATTATTATAAAACAAGTATATGGACAATTCAATTATATGATAATGTCAAATAGGCTTTTAAGAAACTTTTTGCCAAAAAATAAACTCTGTAAAAGCAGCACAGCATTTATGTTCCTTGAGCAAGGCACTTTGTCTACATTGCTTCACCTTACCCAGGTGTTAAAATGGGTACCCTGTAGGATGCGAACGCAATGCAGTTGAATTGGCATTGTGTGCGCCTAATAGGTGACCAGCTGGAATGCTCCCCAGGGAGAGGAGATTGTGCACTGTAAATGCTGGTTTTTTTTTGTAATTGAATCCAATGACTGGGGCAATAATATGCTGTGAGCGCTTTGGTCTTAACTCGTAAAGCGCTTTATAAGAGACTGGTATTATTATTATTTATTTATGTAATTCATAATAAAAAACATATTCATGAATAGAATTTGCATAAATGACAAAATAAGCAATTTTCAGCCAAAAATATAGGTAAGGTCTCTTCCTTTGCGCAATATCTGAGGCGCATGCCGAGTTTTGTGGTGATCAGCCATTTTCGATATTTCTAGTTATTTCCATGCATGCATTTAATTTGTTGTGAATAGATGGACTGCTATACCCATTGCCTGCTAACTGCTTGAGGAAAGGACACAAGATTAACAAAACCCTAAACGCGAAGACAGAACTTAATGCATTTGCTCGTTCCTATGGAGACCGAATGCCTGACAGAGAGTCTGTAAACCTTCCACATGGGTTCACAAAGCGAGAGGTGTATAGAAGAATACGACAAGATAATGCTGAGGTTTGTTCTGAGACTCACTTCAAAAGGATTTGGAGAAAGGAAGAGCAGCACATCACAATCCCCAAGGTATTGTAAATTCCATTGACCCTAAACTGTACTGGATGGGAGTGAGTGGGGCGGGACGCTCAAAAGCTCTAAACATAGGTTGTTGCATACCATAATCAAAACCGCCATGTTTTCAGCAATGCCACTTCATTACTTTTTATTATGCCTCCGTTACGAAGTAGCCGGAGGCATTATGTTTTCGGGTTGTCCGTCCGTCCGTACGTCCGTACGTCCGTACGTCCGTACGTCCGTACGTCCGTACGTCCGTACGTCCGTCCGTCCGTACGTCCCGTTCTCGTGATCGCGTTATCTGAAGAACCGATTGATGGATTCCTGCCAAACTTTGGTCATGTATGTATCTTGCAGAGCCGATGAACTGATTAGATTTTGGGGTCACAAGGTCAAAGGTCAAAGGTCACAGGGCTCATTGTGTATGCAAAAACAGCTCGTGATCGCGTTATCTGAAGAACCGATTGATGGATTCCTGCCAAACTTTGGTCATGTATGTATCTTACAAAGCCGATGAACTGATTAGATTTTGGGGTCACAAGGTCAAAGGTCAAAGGTCACAGGGCTCATTATGTATGCAAAAACAGCTCGTGATCGCGTTATCTGAAGAACCGATTGATGGATTCCTGCCAAACTTTGGTCATGTATGTATCTTACAGAGCCGATGAACTGATTAGATTTTGGGGTCACGAGGTCAAAGGTCACAGGGCTTATTATGTATGCAAAAACAGCTCGTGATCGCGTTATCTGAAGAACCGATTGATGGATTCCTGCCAAACTTAGGTCATGTTTGTTACTTGCAGAGCCGATGAACTGATTAGATTTTGGGGTCATCAGGTCAAGGTCAAAGGTCATGCGGCTTATTATGTATTGAAAAATAGCTTGTGATCGCATTATCATTAGAACAGATTGATGGATTCCTGCCAAACTTAGTTTATGTATGTATCTTGTAGAGCCAATGAACTGAGTAGATTCTTGGGTCATGAGGTCATAGGTCAAAGGTCATGGGCTCATAATGTATCCAAAAATAGCTTGTGAACGCATTCTCATTAGAACTGACAGAGGGATTACTATTTAACTCGGGACATCTTGCAGAGCCAATGAGCTGAGTAGATTTTAGGGTCATGAGGTCAAAGATCAAAGGGTCATATATGTATATGAGAAATTGCTTGTATTCACGATATTCTGAGAACCTGTTAATGGATTACAATTGAACTTGAATTTGACAAATTTCTTCTGTTTTGGTTTGTAAAATTGCTCTATGACGGAGGCATCATTTCGACTGCGCGCAGTTGAAGTTCCATCTAGTTTTGACACTACACTACCGTAAGTTTTTGCAAAAACAGACAATTCTTTTATAGTGTCATATGACCCATCATAATTTCAGGTCAGTTTGTGTACAAAACATATTGCAGTTTTAATGCACTCCAAATGGGCCAATCGCCACAAAATTATGCAGAGATTTTGCCATTAGTTTCGCGGAAATTTGCTTATTTTATCAATAATGCTAATTTATGCAAATTATACCCCCGGTACAGTTAGGGTTAGACATAGATGAATTTATGATTCTTAGCCAGACGAAATCTGTTAAATTCCTGAGGCCTCTTGTATCTTTGTGTCAATATATTATTATATTAGTCTTATAACATCTACATTTATATGCATCAAGAAAACACATCCATAACATTAATTTTGTAATTAACAATCCTTCTCTTTGATATTTTTCTTTTTTTCTTTATAGGTGAACCGCTTCTCTAAGTGCGATGTGTGCACAGAGCTGAAAATGAAGCTTGGCAAGACAAACGACAAAGATGTTCGAAGACAATTGATTGCACAACATCAAAAACATGTAGAGAAACAAAGGTACAGCAAACTTTGATTAAAGCTTGAAGTTAATGTTGTAATTGATTTTGATGTACTTTTTTTTCTTTTAAGCATTTAGAATGAGGTGATCTGTGATCCAGTATTTTAAGTGCAACAAATGACAACCATGGATGTATTTTACATGTAGCTACAATATACAACTAGAGCTATGTCATTATATGCTTTCCTCATAGAAGTGAATATTTCAACAAAGATTTTGAAGGAGACAAAAACCGAGAAAGCTTAGAGGAATACTCAGGCTCCAAGATAAGTTGCTTTAAATAGAAGCGGCAAAATTGGAGAAAAATAACAGAACAAATTAAAAAATTGGACAACAAATATTAGCAATAAGAGAGTAATGAAATTCTTAATGGAAAAAAACAACAACAATGTTAATATATTTGAATAGGTGACCACAATAAAATATGGGCATTTGAACTGCCTATACGGATGTTTGGTTCTAATCAGTGGATATTTGACGTGAAAAGCCTATAGTAGAAGAAAAATACAATAGTAGGGAAAACAGGAGAAGAAATGTAGGCACAAGTTCATTACTTTAAAAAAGTATATTGGTCACAATTAAGTATCATTGATATAGACGTAAACCTAGCCAAGTCTCAGATAACACATTCAAATTACAATTTACTCGTGTATTTAAGGCATTAGTATTGGTTTTGTGATCAAAACTTCTAAGCATAGCATGACTCCTCATTGCTCTTTACCTTCTTTTCAGCAGCAGTGAGAGACAAAAATATTACAAACACATCCGCAAAGCGAAGTCACAGCCAGAGAAATACATGAGTGTAATCATCGATGGGATGGATCAGCACTGCACATCAATACCGCAACTCCATCCAACACCTAAAGCTCTGAGCTACAATGATCAACTGCACACTCACATCACCGGTGCACTTGTTCATGGAAGAGGTCAACACGCCTACATCGATTTTAACGAGTACCCACATGACAGCAACCTAACCATTAATATCCTGCTCAACATCCTGGTCCGTTATGCCGACTCTCTTCCACCAGTCCTCTACCTACAGCTGGACAACACTTCTAGGGAGAATAAGAATCGACATCTCTTTTCTTTTCTGTCCCTGCTCCTTGAACTCAATATCTTCAAGAAGGTAATGTTTAATACATGTTCTTTTTAGTAATTAATTGTCAATATAAGTATTCAGTCTGTAATGATGCTTTATTTAATCGCAAAATGAAAAGGAAATTTTGTTTATTTGAACTTGTATTGGATGGATAAGAGAATGCCTTTGTCTTGGAGGTTCTTTTCAGAATCATGTAAAGGACGAGTCAGAAATAATGATATACCTCGGAAATTGCCCATTGTTTGAGAATAAACATTATAAATATTCACTTTTGTCAGAAAACTATTCACAGTTGACAGTAAATTAAAGTAACTTGGTAAAAACCCAATTGCACCAAAACCTTGGGTTTAAAAGTACATGATATTTTGTGAAGGGATATGTAAATATAAAAATGTTTGACATGTACTGGTAGAGTACACTTTCCCGCTGCATGCAGTACCATTGCTGTTGGGCATCTATTCATGAAACAGTGTTTGAAAGTGGGTCAAACCCACTCTCTCGAAGTTGTAGTGTGAGCAGGAGAGAACAACGATGCAGAAAGAGTGTGAAAAAAAAAGAGAAAATATTCATGATTACAAATTATTTTCACCATGGCAAATTTCCAAGGTGAATCATTATTTCTGACTCACTTTTTATGATGGGGGATTTTGCGCTATTGTATTGTTGCATATCTTCAGTTGATCCTCTGTTTTAATCTATCAAATACATTTACTGCCCAAAATGTCTGATATGTGTAGGCATCATAGGGTTAAAAAAAGATATTGTGACTTAGAATTATTTACTTTACACAGATACATGTATACCAATGGTAAATAGTGTTTTGGGTTTTTTGTTGTTGGTCGTAGCCTATTATTCTCGGAAAGATTGAACCCTATGAACGGGAAAGAGGTAGTGCACATTAGAAACCATGGGCAATATAAAGTTGTCATCTTTGTCATCAGTGTACATATGATTTGTAAAGCGTAAACAAAAACAAGCTTTGATAAATATGTTTTTTGTTAGATAAATGTTCTGATAAATGAAGAAAAATTTCAATTGAATAAATTATCCCTCATGCTTATTGGGTTGTATCATTGAGGAATGTCCCTAAAATTCAATTTATTCCATACTGTTGTTCACCTTATAACGTTTATTGTTTGCATTTAGATCAAAGTTGGCTTCTTGATGGTCGGTCACACACATGAGGACATCGACCAGTTCTTTTCAAGGATTGCAACTCACTTGAAGAAAAGGAGCACCCCATCTTTTCCAAAACTTCTGCAAGCTATTCCCGCCGCTTTCCACAAAGCTCACTGCCCTACAACAGCGGAGCGCATCTTACACCTCTTTGATGTTCGCAAATGGCTTCTTCCCCATCAACACAGCATGTGCTATCACAGTAAACCACACATATTCAAATTCGCACTGCACCAAGGAAAAGCCACCCTACAAACAAAAGACTGGTCAACTACACCACATTGGAGAGACACCACTGGCATCAACCACATCCTGTCATCACATCCAGACGGACAACCAACATTGGTAGAGAAGTCATTTGCGGACATCAATATCATACATCTACCAGACAAGCTCCAGCCATACTTGGAAGAAGTAGACATTGAGGCATGGAGGTCCCTCTATGAGCTACTCACCTTGGAAGAGGAGGAGAATGAAGGTATCATTTCTGTCATTTTTTAAACTTCCAAAATTGATGGTGTTATGGTATTTTTTTCCATCACCTATGAAACATTGAAAAATACAATGTAGCATCTTCAAGCTTTATGGCCCAAAACTTTGACAATTTGTATTGAAGTCTTGACTGTTACACCCCTTCATGGCACAATTCACAAAAAAATCTTAATAGCGAACTAGGCTAGTGGGACACAAAAATATTGGTTTATCTAATGCATATAACCATTGACTACAAATCAAATGGATGGTGGTCTATAGAAAAAAGAGGAATGGCTGTTTTACAGAGAGCCAGCAAATTACGCGCCAATTTATGATATTTGATTGCCTCTCACAAGGGAGCAGCTGAGTCAGCAGCATAGATAAACCTGAGAGGATATTTTTGAGTTTTTCTCCACTCATTCTTTAAAAATTTTTTTTTTTAGAGATAGATATTATGGTATTGCTATTTTTCGAGATTTAACCCTATAGCCTGGATGAGGGGGGGGGGGGGGGGGGGGGGGGGGGGGGGGGGGGAAGGGGGACTAATTTGGCCCCCCCTTAAAACATTTTTCACAATAACTATTTAAAGCGAAGACATTCTGCGCTGAAATTTCATGACTTTTTTCCTTCACATCTCGCGCAACAACGCCCGGGCATGCAGTTCCTATGCTACACATAATTTTGTACATGTACTTGCACATCGGACCCAAAATAGCTCAAAAACGTGGTTTCTTGTAGAATTTCAATACAAATTGTGTATTAGCTAATATTTTTAAATGTATTATTATATCTGCTTTCACAGATTGAAATCTATTTCGTTTATGCTAGTTATGATCGCATAAGTGTTGCCAACAAATTTCATTGAAAAAACAATAAAAATGAAAAGGTCGAAAAACAGAGAAATTAAAAAAACAATGAAATACATAACTTAATTTTGATACTGGATTTTTTTTTAAAGTACGCTTGTTAAGAATAATACATAGAGTGTCTAGATCAAAAGAACAGCACATTTCGAGCTGTTTTGAGTGATTTAGAGCAAAAAAGGTCTAATTTCATGCTTAAATTAGCATAATTAGCATAATCGATTAAACAAAATATTTTTCAGAGAGATTAATATACGATTTTGGAGATTATGTTGCAGGTGACGATTTCATCACGATCAGGCAGTTGAGGGGCGAGATCTCGGGGGGGGGGGGGGGGGGGGGGGGCTAAATTAGCACCCCCCCCCCCCCCCCCTTTGACACTGCATAGCCCGGGCTATATAGGGTTTTAAAAAAATATATATATGACCTTTCAAGAGATTAGGTCATAGTATCATTAGATAAAACGATTATTATTCCAAGAATTTGCCACTATATGTTTATATAACTGGATGAAGGTAATAACAACCTATCTAGCTGGCTGATCATAAACTTTGATATTTTAGCACACTGTTTCTTACATCAGGGCTATAATACATTTCCTTTGTGTGTTTTAACAGAAGATTCAACAGTGAGATGGCCTATATGCGATCTACTGATAATGGCCAAACAACCAACTGACAGACCACAGCTTGAGGAGCATGCTTGCAACACAGAGGATGAAACATTCAGACAGGTACATGTTTCATTAATATGTCCCTTAATTAAGACAAAGATATTGTGAACCATATTTAGTATTAAATGTATTTTAATCGTTATTTACAACTTGAGTTGCTTTCTAAAAAAAAAAAATGTAAATCATCTACAATGCTGCATGACTAACACACTCAGCTTAATTGCATCTTGAGTGCAACATTATTCCCTAACAGAATTTACACTCTGTATAGTCTTCACACAAGATCTAGCCCCTAATATATATACATGTAAGCCCTTGCATAATTCCAGTCATTACAGTAATTACAAGTCATGCCGAGTATTTTGGGGTCAGGTCATGTCAGGTAAAGATTAGCTTTGGGTACTAGTGATTGCTATACGCTTGTGCATTAGTTGCAAAAGTCTTCCCAAATTTTTGTTGTTTTTGTTGTTTCTTGTTTTTTTTTTTTTCTTAAACATCAATGTGAGCACCTCAAAAAATTGTAGTTATCTGCATTTACGTAATCGTAGGTATCGCACATCTGCATTTCTGCATTGAATTGCTACAATACACAGACAATGGGAAAATCGTCAATTTGCACGTTACCCGATGGTCAAAACTTTTTATATTTGGCATCAAAAGATGCGCAAGACTCTATGCTATAAAGTCATGAAAGCTCCCGGCACAAAAAAAAAATATCCTTAAACATATCCCGGTGAACGTACAGCCCTTTTAGGGTTAATTGAAAATCAAAAAATACAAAAATAGTAGAAGTTTCAACAATATTTTCTGATTTTATAAAAGAAAATTATTTATTAGGTTTCAGAAAGAATTACTATAATAATATGTTTATATGTTGTAAATAAAGTGTACATAAGGAATTGTCTTGAATCACTGATAATGTATGTAGTGGCACTACACTATTCGTTTTCAATTCACTTTCTTATTTTATTTATTTTACTTTCTTTTTCTTTTTGTTAGGTTCACATAGGACCCAAAGTAAAGGAACAGAGGACAGAAGTTAGGGAGAGAGACATGGTGGCAACATATCTCCCAGAGTACTCGACACACTGGCCTCAAGTTGGCTGCATTCGCAGTGTACATGAAGACAAGTCCCTACAGATCGAGTGGTACACAGGAACCTTGACTTCTAAGTGGAAGGAGGTAAAGGTACCAGTCAAAGGACAAAAGGGCAGGAAACAGCTTTGGGTTGAGACTATTGATTCTAGTTCTGTGATTCTCCCTCCTTTCTCACTGACTGCTGGAGAAAAACTTCCTCTTCAAACAGTGAATGGTTTGAGAGAGAAGCACAGTAGCTATTTTCAGTAGCTTTGTAGATCCTAGCTTAATTGGGCCATTGTAATTGCCTTAGCTATCAAATAATTGAGCAAAATAGTAGGCCTATTGGTTTCAATAAAATTGGAGTAATATTTTTTGGGGGTGGGGGCTGTGAAGCACAAGTGGAGGAGCTTTTTAATTTCACCAGAGGGTCCTTAGTACAAATCTTAGTTGCATGAGATTTACAATCTATATGATTTAAACAGATGTAATTTTATCTTTTTTAATATTACTGTAATATTTTGAATTGAAAACTTACAAGCTTATTCCGCTGCCAGACATGGCCGGATCAGAAAATGTACAAGTAACGGATGGTACTTTTGTTTAATCCGTCATGCGGCTGTCACACTTGAGGAACGGATGTCGTTTTTTGGCATCGGTTGATATCCGTTAAAATGGTTTCATGTCCTTTTTGTCTCGCCTGCGTAGCAGGAGCCAGGCATAGGCGTCACTTTTTACACCGGCGGTGTCGGCGTCAACAATTATGTTGTACACCCAATAACTTTCTATATCTTCGAGCTAGGATCACCAAATTCTTACCAGTGGTACATTTCTTGAAGACTCAGGTCAAGTTCGAATATGGGTCATGGTCGACAAAGTTCAAAGGTCAAAAGGTCAATGAACTTAATATACAAAGCTGTACTTATGCTGTACACACAATAACTCTCCACAGCTTTGAAGTAGAATCGTGAAATTCATACCAGTGGTACATCTCTTGAAGACTCAGATCAAGTTTGAATATGGGCGATATCCGACAAAGGTGAAAGGTCAAAAGTTGTTGTTGTTGTTTTCCAGTTTTTACGGCACTGTCAAAAAGTCTATGAACTTTTTATTAAAAGCATAGTACACACAATAACTTTCCATAGTTTTGATCAAGGATTGCCAAATTCACACCAGTGGTACATCTCTTGTAGACTCGGGTCAAGTTCGAATATGGGTCACTCGTGTTCAACAAAGTTCAAAGGTTAAAAGGTCATTGAACTTAACATACAAAGCTGTATACACACAATAACTTTCCACAGCTTTGAAGTAGGATCGCCAAATTCATACCAGTGGTACATCTCCTGTCTGGTAAAAACTTATACGATTCAGAGAACAAGTGTCATGTATAAACTTATACAATTTAGAGAAGAAGTGCCATGTATAAACTTATACGCTTTAGAGAACAAGTGTCATGTATAAACTTATACGCTTTAGAGAAGAAGTGCCTTGTATAAACTTATACGCTTTAGAGAACAAGTGTCATGTATAAACTTATACGATTCAGATAACAAGTGTCATGTATAAATTTATACGATTCAGAGAATAAGTGTCATGAATAAACTTATACGCTTTAGAGAACAAGTGTCTCGTATAAATCTATACGATTCAGAGAACAAGTGTCATGTATAAATTTATACGCTTTAGAGAACAAGTGACATGTATAAATTTATACGATTCAGAGAACAAGTGTTATGTATAAACTTATACGCTTTAGAGAACAAGTGTCATGTATAAATTTATACGATTCAGAGAACAAGTGTCATGTATAAATTTATACGATTCAGAGAACAAGTGTTATGTATAAACTTATACGCTTTAGAGAACAAGTGTCATGTATAAATTTATACGATTCAGAGAACAAGTGTCATGTATAAATTTATACGCTTTAGAGAACAAGTGTCATGTATAAATTTATACGATTCAGAGAACAAGTGTCATGTATAAACTTATACGATTCAGAGAACAAGTGTCTGGTATAAACTTATACACTTTCGAGAAGAAGTGCCATGTATAAACTTATACGCTTTAGAGAACAAGTGTCAAGTATAAATTTATACGATTCAGAGAACAAGTGTCATGAATAAATTTATACGCTTTAGAGAACAAGTGTCATGTATAAATTTATACGATTCAGAGAACAAGTGTCATGTATAAATTTATACGCTTTAGAGAACAAGTGTCATGTATAAATTTATACGATTCAGAGAACAAGTGTCATGTATAAATTTATACGCTTTAGAGAACAAGTGTCATGTATAAATTTATACGCTTCAGAGAACAAGTGTCATGTATAAACTTATACGCTTTAGAGAACAAGTGTCATGTATAAATTTATACGATTCAGAGAACAAGTGTCATGTATAAACTTACACGTTTTTAAAATCTCATTGATATGTATTTAGTTGATTAATTCATTGAATTAATCAATATATATGTATTTGAATTTTGATACAGTATACATGTACATGTAACATATATTGATGGACAAATAAAGGATACCAATGAATATTCATTGGTTTTATTTAATTGGAATCAGTTGTGTAATGCAGTTCAATTTAATGCTCTGAAAACAGTGACTAAGTTAGAGTTTGCAGAGAGTGTTGACATGTGTTAATGAAAAGAAGCTTGATTCATTATTTTTGTAAACCTTTCTTTCCACCTGATATTAACAATTACACATTTTTTGCAAGTTATCTTTAGCTTTTTGATAAACATAAGGCATCAATTATATTGGAAAAATAAAGAAAATATGTGAAATTGGCAGTCCATAATATGCTTTTTTTGTCCAGATTGGAATAAATTATTGTTCCAGCTTCATTGCACTGGTGACAACGTCTGGTCTCTGCTTCCTTCATTTCTGGACGGTCATGTGCGTACAGCATCTTTGGATGAGGACAATTCCAAGAAAAATGTCCTTGTTGGCCACAATCATCACAAGGCCCGTCCTGACGTCTTCCCCGGGAGTGTGGCCCTGTATTGCCAAACTGCGACGTACTTGCTACTTGGCGGGTCAGTGCTTCCAATCTGGCTGTAAGATCAGTTAGCGCCTTCTCCATCTTCTTCACCATTTCGGGTGTATAAGGGCTATCAGGGTGCTGAGGTCGATCGCTACCTGTCAGTACCCGGCTGTGGCTGTGACGGTGAGAGTACCACAACTCTCCCCTCTCTGCTTCCATCTGAAGAAGAGCCTCCGTGTTCAGAGCTGCTCCAATAGCCTCATCCAGGGTATGTGGCTGAGCCCGAAACAAACCTTCTCGGATGGCCGGATTTATTATTGCGTCAAGGAAGTGACCCCGAGCCAGCTTATCCTGCCCATCGGCACCAAACTCCTGGTAAGCCATTGCTGCCATGTATCTGATACTTTGGCCCAATTCCTGAAGGGTCTCGTTCGGCTTCCTTCGTCGGGAACGTAGTTCTGCCAAGAATACATCAGCTTTTCCTGAAGGTCCGAAGTGATGTTTGAGCCTGCTGGTCAATGCACTGTACGTCAGTTCTGCCTCACCATTCTTCCCCAGGAGCCTCAACGCTGGCCCACGTAGACTGGCTGCTAGATAATGCGTTGCCTTCCTCTCCGTCCAATTGTTGATGATTGCGCATGCTTCGAAATGCTCCAAGTAGTCCAGTATGGGAATTTCCCCGTCAAACCAGTCTGGCAGCATGTTTGGTTCATTATACGACTCCATTGTCGTTCCGCAATTCCGTCAGCTCGACCACCTGCAACACCGTCAATGCTACCTCCCGTCGTCCCCAAGCTCCGTCAGCTCGACCAGCTGTGACGCAGTCAGTCTCACTGCCCGTTGCCCCCAAGCTCCTTCAGCTCGACCAGCTGTGACGCCGTCAGTCTCACTGCACGTCGCCCCCAAGCTTTATCAGCTCGACCAGCTGTGACGCCGTCCGACCTACTGCCCTTCGTCGTCCCCCAGCTCCGTCAGCTCTACCAGCTTGTGACGCCGTCAGGCCTTCTGCCCGTCGTCCCCCAGCTCCGTCAGCTCTACCAGCTTGTGACACCGTCAGACCTACTGCCCGTCGTCCCCCAGCTCAACCAGCTGTGACGTCGTCAGTCTTACTGCCTGTCGTCCCCCAGCTCCGTCAGCTCTACCAGCTTGTGACGCCGTCAGACTTACTGCCCGTGGTCCCCCAACTCCGTCAGTGCTACTGCCGTCGTCCCCCAGCTCCGTCAGCTCGACCACTCCACGCCATCAGCAATCCCACTTCTGACACCATGTGTGACGGACACGTATTCGCCCCCTTGGCTTGACACGGAATATTTGTCAGGATGCCCCGGGTCGGCCAGGCGCTCTCCGTCCGTTTGGACAAAGTATATGCCCGTAGCTTGGTGGCTGGAGTTCTTTCACTGCTCTCGTCACAGGGCGTATATCAACAATCGTGCATCCTTCGACTGCAATCGGTCACCCCAATCGTTGTGCACAGCAACAGTCAATTGAACATCCTTCGAGCAATCAATCAATCAATCACCATGCTTTGTCAACTCCTGTCACTGATTCTCGATCTGAATTATCTAACTACGGTTTCACTGTTCTAAGAAATCAGACCAATCATGAGTTGCATATTGAATTCTTTTAATGCGAACCAACCAACATTCAGGGTAAACTTGTTCAACAAGTACAAATGTGGACTAGAAGTAAGACTTCAAGTAAAGACTAAGGCCAGCGCCAATTACAAGTAGGCCAGCCTCGGTGAGGCTGGCCTGTATCGGATACAGTGCAGTGGAAAGTCCTAATTACACAATCCTGACCATCTTAAAAATTTCCCCATACATAACCGTATAAAAGAACAATTATGTCCTCGTTAGTAAAACAACACTTCAACACAACATTTCTACTAATCCCATAAAATCTTCACATATAATCTTCAGTATAACCCCTTATTCCTGATTAGATCACTACTATACAAGTAATATCCCTAAAAGAAACATGATAATTGCACCAACATGATCAAAATATGTAATTTATGCTCATTTTCCTTCAGTTTGGTAATTGCTAAATCAACGATGCACCATATTGCTATAGCGCATGCTCGTACAACAGAAAATGCTTAACCTTCGTCCAATACTAAAACCCTGATTTGTTACAATATATTTGTGTACACGTCAAATGGGAGAGTTATTCGCGACTGCTTGACAAGTTGACAACCCAATGACCAAACTGCAAAATCGAGATTCGCATAGACTAGTGATCTCATATTTTAAACATTCACAATTTTCTTATTATTGATCCGATCTATTTCAAAATTTCGCCATTTTTAGAATCTCATTTCTCCTTGAATACAAATCATAACAAATGAAATTATTACAAGGGTTGGATCGGCCTTTAATTGAAAGTGGAACATTAACACAAATGACAAATTCAGGGGCAAAATTCTCTTCAAGTTTACTTAAGCTTGCGACAATGATAATAAACCATGTATACTTCATTCAAGTATTATTTATTTTCCAAGCTTCGGACAAATTAAGAACAAACATTAACGAATTCATATCACACAATGAAAGTAATGTAACAACATAGTGACCCATACCATCCAATCGCGCCCTCTCCTCTAGGCCTAATCATTATTGACAGTGGCGTATTTCGCGGTAAAAACCCATCTCTTGCAATTTTCTCAGCCTCGAGTCTTTCAAATCCATTATGCACTTCGGTTTAAGCTTCGGTGACTCACCGTTTCTTGTATTTATTCAACTCTTCACCGTGGTTGTTTTTCAGCTCTTAGGCTCCCTATCTCACCAATGCTACCTCCATTTGCATAAACAATGAAAACCACATCTCGGTTTTTCTGAAAACTGAGTGAACGCAGAAAAAAAATAGAGGAAAAGGAACAAAACAAATCCATCACGGGTAATGCAATTCTGCGTATAGATATCGAAGATGTGGCATTGAAGTCAGACATCTGTAATTACGCAGTGTAAAATCGATGCCAATTTACGGATTAATGTAGAGTTTGGAGAAAGGATTCGGGGGTCACATGGTCGGTTCCAAAAGACTGATGACAAGTAATGTTTCTTGTTACAAGCAAGGATTAAGTGGAGCATTACAAGCGTATTATAAAAGCCGTGCTAACAATGAAGACTTAAATTGATATGTCATTAACTCTTTTCATCCGTTTCAAGAGAACTAGTAAAATAATAAATCGATTTCTGTCATTCAAGTAACCGCAGGTCTAAAGGCTATTGACACTTCGACATTGTCATACGGCACACGTGCGAATTTGTTGGTGGGGGGGGGGGGGGGGGGTCACCTACGGCCTGTGCCCCCTTGCAACCCAAGTGGAATACCATGTTCTTTCTTTACTTTG
This sequence comes from Strongylocentrotus purpuratus, assembly GCF_000002235.5. Lineage (NCBI taxonomy): Eukaryota > Metazoa > Echinodermata > Echinoidea > Camarodonta > Strongylocentrotidae > Strongylocentrotus > Strongylocentrotus purpuratus. The sequence goes on along the minus strand of NW_022145599.1, from coordinate 19,328,868 downwards.
CTTGTATAAGATACTTAAGGAGTCAAAATCAAGCGATAAATCTCGAAGACTATTTCATTTCCTTTTCTTAATTGTTTTTCTTCATCTAAATTTTGGTTGTTGCTTTATCAGGAAATCTGAGGATTACCGCTCCCCTTTTTACACAAATCCTGGATCCACCCCTGCACCAGCACATTAATAAATCTTCCAAAATATGGTATGCGGCATTTTGTCAGTCTAAAAGCTACAAATATGCATTGTACATTCTTCTTGCCGAGGATAAGCGCTTTATCGCGGGTGGTGGACCTTCTGAGAAATTTGGAGGGATTTAGGCTGGGTCCGCTTACCGCATCCACTGTTAGCACGAAAACTTTGCACCCAAACTATTCGTTGGTATTGGTCCAACAGAGACCAAAGCACGGTGACACACTACCCTCATCACGATCGTAGACCCGGGACCCATTTCACAAAGCTTTTTTTCAATGACAAATGACAAAAATCAGTGACAAATCTGCTGATAACCAATCAGAAGCAAGGATTCCAGTAGCTTATAACAAAAACTGTCATTTGTCACTGATGACAATTTTTGTGAAACGCCCCCCTGTTCGAAGTCCGTACCGCCTTATCAATGTAGGTTATTAGTCTATTATTAATACTAGTATAATAAAAGAAAGAGAATACTAATTTCTTCTCTTCATCTCATTCCCTTATAATTTATCCCCAAGTCATTCATTGGTATATCCCATGTCTTTCGTTTATTTATTGCCACATGTTGGGATCTTTGCCCTTGGAACACAAGTCTCGATCAAAAATGAAGATGCAAATATTGATGAATGATCAAACAAAAGGCTCGTTGGTAGAAATACGATTAAATTCTAATTCAGTGTCACTTTATCATGATTTTAAACATTATACAGACAGAGAGAGAGAGAGCGAGAGAGAGAGAGAGAGAGAGAATCTTATTTACCCGCTTTTCACCCATCTAGTAAAACAGGTAATTCCCTCCCCCGTTCCATAATACCAAACACTACATAGGACCCACGCTACGCAATATTAAACAGCTGTGTAGATCAATATTTAAAAAATGGATTTGATGAAAATCTTGAATATAAAAATGATTCATCACGACCATTATACGCAATACCGAAGATATACCGAAGCCTATATAACCACATTAAATATTTGTTTTTTTTTAGCTACAGCCTACAACCACCTACACATTTCGGATGTGGACGAAATAGCCTTCATAAAAAATTCGGCATAAAGCCTGTATCCTAGAAACAGGTCAAACATTTGACCCTACATAACAAAATCTATATACTTGAGTTGAAATCTGGACTTATTTTGAGGTATGTGTGGGAGGATGACAAATCTACTAAACTGAAGCATCTTTACATTAGTATATATAGTTGAACTGTATTCTAATTTGGTATCGATTAAATGGTAACACAGAGAGTTTTCAGTGGTAAAAAAATACAGAACTGACGTTTCGAAATGGTATTTTCAAGTTGATTTTCCCGAAGAATAATAACAAAAACGGTAACAACTACTTTTGGAAAATCAAACTTGGGCAATTTTAATAGCTTTGTGCATCACCTATTAAAAAGAGCGAAAAGGAAAATGACGTAACGTGTATTACGTAATTACATGATTTCTATGGGGCATACAATAGGTAGGATAATGAATTTGCCCTCGAGTGGATTTTTTTTCAAAAATAGTTGCAAATTCCTCAGCGGTCAATTCCTCATTTTAAAGGTACTATGTCCCTTTTGCAGCCAACCTCAAATTCTGTAGAACTTTGCAGGAATTATGAATATGTCATGTATGTCCTATCTGTGAAATTTAAACGTTAGCAGTGTCCTAATATTCAAATTATGCAAGGAAACCCGTTTACTTGCTAGACTTCACTGTCAGACACTACTGAGTGACTGGCTGGCTTTTTCTTCTTTGATAATAACATACATCAAATGAGATGTAAAGGGTACATGATCATTTGTCTACATCAATAACCCACTTCTTGTGATGGCGAAAATTAAACAGATTGAATCTTTGCGCAGCATAAAACGTATGACCATTCAGTACAATGGTCTGAAAATCAAGACTATTACTTATTGGCTCTATAGCTCCTAAGTTGATTTGACAACTAATAGTCGTTATTTTCCCACTTGAAGACATTTTCGAGTCTCATCTTTTTTGGGAAGTTCTAAATTAGTATTATCTTTCAAATGCCGTTGGGATTTAACCTTTTCATTTTTTTTGGCTTGCAAATGGGACATAGTACCTTTAACCAAATTCTTAGCTTCTACCCTTGATCAAACACGACACCTAAACCTCGACCTAACCTTAACCCGTAAACCTTAATCTCTGACACAAGAAATTCACCGGAGATTTTTTTTAAGATCACTTGTCCATAGTGCGATTTTTTGTAATCGTTCATTCATTTATTTATGAATTGGTCCAATGTACATTCAAACATGGAACATTGTTGTGCTCATACTAATACAAAGGCTCACAATAATTACATTGTTTTTGTATTATTGATACCGAAACATTAATATGATATAATGATGTGATATACCTGATATGTATAATAGTTTTCTGGTTAATTTATATTTTCTTTACTTAACCCCCCCCCAAGTCATCGTCAACATTATAAATAATGGAGATTATTTATAATGGGTTTTTATACCATTTACCCAACAAAATAAAACGGAATCCGGACTTGGTTCGCAGATAATGATTCAAACTATTTTGTATATATTTCCTTTGTTGAGATTGATAAGTAATCCTTTATTATTTATACCAGGTTAAAGACAATTCAAAGACAAAGACAGTTTTAAAACGTTTCTTTCAGATATAAATATACAAAGTAATAAATGAAGTTAATGAACAAATTTTGTATATTCTTTGACAAAAATGTAGAAAAAATATACATTCATAAAGATACAAAATAATTGAAGGTCTCACCTCTAAGAGCTAAGCTTTGGGCGAAGGTGCCCTTAAAGAATTGAAAACAAACTGAATAAAAGAACAGCAAAAATAACAAAAATTTAAAACATTCCTAAACCACTGAGCTTGAATTGAAGAAATAAAAAAAGAAAAGGAAGAAAATATAGGAGGTGCAATAGAGAGGGAAAACGAAGAGAGAGTCAGGAAGAAAGAGAGAGAGAAAAGAATACAAAGTGCGTTATTTGTAAGATGAAAGTGAATGTTTCTTCTTTAGATAGATGAACTGCCACTCCTATGTCCTTTTTATGAGACTATTATAGAAAACAAATTATTCACTTATACTCAGGCTGAAATGTAGACCTAATTTGGAAGACATGTAGACCTAGGTTAGATGATTCATTGATAGATTTTATTTTTCAAATATAATGTACATTTAAAATCGTGAAATGATAAGACAGAGAATGGATATAACTTGACTATGAATAGAAAGACCCCTGGAAGCTGGTAAATAGCTTATTTCCGATGGGGTCCAAGACCTGATTATGATTTACATGAATAGAATAATTGAAGAGTTTAATTCCAAAGGGTGCTAAATCCACCTTTGATGAACATTGAATTATTGATATCAGAACATTGTATCCGTCTTTCAACAAAAGTATTTACCTAAATTTTGGGAGCAATTATGAGAAAATGCACCTTCTAATATCACTTTTCCGTAGACGCCTGTATAAAATCTTGTAAACAATTTTTTTCCTCTCAAGTTACAAAAAAGGATTTAGCTCCTTTTGGAATTAAGCTGTTCAATTGTGGAAAAGACGACGGGGTGCCAGACAACAAACTATGGAATAAAAAGAATATATAGACAATAATGGACATTATAGGATGAATACTTGACCAAACAGATAATGACCAATTAGGCTCTTCGTCTGTAGACATGTTTGGGCAGTTTTCCAGTTGAGAGCTTGGTCGGGTTGGGATAGAGAGAGAGAGAGGGGAGGGAGAGAGAGAACGAGAGAGAGGGAAGGGAGAGGGAGGAGAGAGAGAGAGAGAGAGAGAGAGAGAGAGAGAGAGAGAGAGAGAGAAAGGAGAGGGAGAGGGAAAAGATAGATGATAAGAGAGAGGGGTTGGGGAGAAAGAGAGAGAGAGAGAGAGAGACTGAAAAAAGTGAGGGAGCGTGGAGGGAGAGGGGGGAATATCAAGAGAGAGAGAGAGAGAGAGAGAGAGAGAGAGAGACAGGGAGAGAGACAGACAGACAGAAGGGGGGGGGGGGTAAGATCAAAGGAGATTGAGAATGAGAGGCAGACAGACAAAAGAGGAGACAGGGGTCATCAAAAGATAGTCATAAAAACTCGTACAGAAGAGAAAGAGCGGGAAATCTTCCCTACATCCTGGTTATTAAATCGTCAGACTGTAGACTAATGGCTAGTAGCCTGCAACGATGAGATGCATTTAAACAAAATAATAGAAACTTATTGCTGACTCATCCGTTCCTAATTTGACTTTTATTTATGTTCTCGGATGATTGAATAATTTAAAATTGCACGAAAAAAAATCCAGTGTCATGCTTCAAGATTTCTTGGCTTGGTTGCCTTTTAGGTATTTTACCAGAAGATTAGAGAAGATTAGCAAGCACGGGTAAGATAAGGATACAATTTATTTTTAACAAATGTAGAAAGTATGCAAAGAGGTCTCTTTTCAAAATATAAAGCATTTCTTTTCAGAACCTCTCGTCACAAACTATCGAATTATTCAGGTTTACGTTGTGATACATACTTCATCCTTATGTGTCGCTATGTCGGGCGAATTGCAAACAAGCTACTTTTAAATTGTGATCAAGTGATCGACTTGTTAAAGGTACTATGTAGAAGTTAGTGAGAAAGGTTGACGTACTCGTAGAAACCATGATCATGAGTTGTGCGGTTTTTTTAATCATCAAAATGAAAAGTCACTAAATCTTGCCGAAAATCACATACACAATGAAAAGCACTGCACACAGAATCAAACCTGTGGGACTACGCACATATAATGCGGTAACATTTTACAAACTCCTTCAAGTACTCTTTTCATAGGAATGCATTTCAAGAGCTACTCTTTCATGTTCCAATGATACTAAAATATTTTTCCGCATAGGAATAACACGAATGAGAAAGATCACAAAATTCTTCACTCTTACCAGCCGCCTACAGAATCTAACTTTCTCTAAAAGAAAAAAATGGTACGCCGACCATCGCTACTTTACTCGTTAGCGTTATGGCATAATACGACAACAATTGGTTTCATCAAGTGAATGAAGGTAAATCTTTAGAGGATCAGAGTAAACACAGAAAATAGAAAGGTATTAGTAATAAAGGACGGATTACTCCCAGGACGATTCTCAGTACCAATGACGTAATTTAAGATAAAGAGTACGATAATAGTACTGTTATACCTTCCTTACTTATGAAGTAGTAGAACTGCAATTTGTGGAGTCATATTAGATATCAATTCTTTTTCAGAGCCAAGCTAAACAAGATAGTGGAATTCCCTCTCAAAAGAATAAGAGTAAATCAGTTTGGAGTGGAATGTACTATAATTTGGAGGAGGCCTAATATTTGATATTTGATGATGATTGTTTAACCAGACTGCTAAGAAAGCATGTATATACGTGTAAGTCAACAACCAGGGGACAGACGGCTTTAATTTCTCTCCGAGGAACTTCGTAATGAGGATTAATGCAATACCAAAGGGCACTAGCGTATCGACTTGGTTTCGAACCCTGGACCTCCCGGTTACGAGAGACTATTGCGCTACCACTGAGCCATCGCACTTCAACTCCAGAAGAAACGATCCCTATAATAAGACTCCTACGAGAGGGATTCATAATCTGGTTTATTTAGAGAGTTTATGCCAGGCTATAGTTAAAAATAGAAATGCAGATGCTCTAGAAAAAAACAAGAAACATTCAAGCTGTATGATAATGAAGTCTTGGAGACAGGAAGGGCACCCACGCAAAGACGGTAGCTTAAAGAGAAGGTTGAGTTCTAAGAAGAGGTGAAAAATAATTTGTGAGCGTTACTCATTCTTATTATGCAAGTGTGGAAGAACATCAGATAAGACATGTTCCCTGAAAAGCATGGCTCTTCAAATACCTTCATATTCTAAATATTCATGTAACATCGTAAAAATCGGGGGGGGGGGGCGGCTTTTTACGCCACGTGTTCGTGTAGTCCCATATACATCTTTCTGTGCAGTGTTTGTAACTTTACCAAGACTTGGCCAAATTTCTTATCATTTTGATGATTCCAGAACCTTGCAATACACACAAATTCTTATATGCTAGATGATCAACCTTTTCTGGTCGGTTCCTTTCACAATGCAGTCGCATGACCAGAACTCAACTTCATCTTTAATGAGTCTCCAGCAATGACAACTGTCCACGAATACGACTATATTTAGACCATGTGTAGTAGGGTCCATGATTAGGCGGAGTGGTCAAACATTAGTTGGCACATGATGAATGACCGGAAGTTATCTATGTTATGTGCCGAGACTGGCCGGAGACAGGACAAGGTAAGATGACAGGGTCGAACGCTGCCGGACAAAGAAAGAATGAGTGGACTGTATATAGATTGGAGACCCTCGAGATTCTTGGAAAAGACCCCTTTTCACACCTGGAAAGTAATCTTGTTTTATATCGTTGAAGGACTGTGTCGAAATGTCTCTTGAAAATGACCCAAGTACCGTTGAAGATACTTTGAGGAGCTGTACGGAGTATGACGTAAAGTCGTACCATAACCAAAGTTGAACACGGCAAGATTTCAAACAATAACAAATACCAGGTAGAATAAGACAGCATTCTTTTTGTAATTGCAGCTGAATAAGGTGAATTTACTATTGCGTGCGACCACCCTCAAGTAAACAACAAAATAATGTTTAAACTTTAAAATATTATATTTCTTTACAAATAATAATGTAAACCACACGAACTTGCTCGAAACTTAAAAATGTGCTATTCATCAAAGAATGGACACAATCAGATAGATCAATGTTATAATAATTATCCTTGCTTATAAAGCGCCTAACACTTACTTTATCAGAAGTCTCTAAGCGCTCTACAATAATGCATGTAAGCATGGTGAAGATTATAATATCGCTAAAACGCCATTTTACTGATGAATGTTCTGAATAATGTATTTTAAATATGTAACTTTAAACACATTTCGAGCATCATCAGCAAGCCGGTCCATCCGGCTAGCATTTTGTTGATTAAGTGTCTTCCCTCTCACAAAGTACCATTGACCCTTCCCTCCCCCCCCCCCCCCCCCCCCCCCAAAAAAAAAAATGACACATCCTAGCCCGAGTCTTGAGACAAGTCTGAAACAACAAGCTTCAGAATGGTACATACAGGGCCTAATGTGCTGATGTTAGTCTGTGTGTATTAAGCCGAGATACGCAGACATGCATATAAAAAAAGATTCGTATACAAGATTCGAACATCGACCCTATGGTTTGAAACGACAAATTGATGACACCCAGAGCCGATTCATATGCGAAATGCATGAATGTTGAAAGCAATATATCTCATATGAAGAGAAACCTGATAAATACAACTTGTATAATTATCGTGGCTTTTTTTTTCTTCAATGGGGACGATTTGTGGGAGCATCTGCGCATCACAGCTAATCACGTGATGAAATCGTGTCAACCAATCATAAGTTTCCGTATGGTTTTTCTTTTATCCTCTCTTATAACCCGTGTGCCTACTGTTGTACTTTTCCTGTCTGTGGTTTCGACCATTTTGACCTCTCTCTCTCTCTCTCTCTCTCTCTCTCTCTCTCTCTCTCTCTCTCTCTCTTGGTTCAGATGATTCTATAATAATCTTTTTGTTGCTTGTAAATGTATAACTTGCTGATCATACAGATTGACGATATTGATGCAAGGAACACTCAATTTAATGCATGCACTTAAAAAGAAGAATATCATTACATTCTGACACACACGCATCTGGATATTCATTGAAGGGGAAGTCCCCCCTGATATCAAATTTGTTTTAACAGAAGCAGAAAAGTGAGAGCGATAGGTCATTAAAAGTTTGAGCAAAATCAGATTAAAATAAGAAGGTGATTAATTTGTTTAACTTGCAATCAATCAAACACAAATTGGCAACCCTGTGATGAATTTTTTGAGGTCCCCTCCCATGTGCTCTGTAAAAGATAAAGTATTCATTCGGGAAACTAACTCCTTCTCCTTCTTCTTCTTCTTTTTGATTTTTGGTATCATTCTTCTTCTTTTTCTTCTCCATCTTAATCTCATCTACCTCCTTCTTCTTCATCTTAATCTCCTCTACTCCTTCTTCTTCATCTTAATCTCCTCTACCTCCTTCTTCTTCATCTTAATCTCCTCTACCTCCTTCTTCTTCATCTTATTCTCATCTACCTCCTTCTTCTTCATCTTAATCTCATCTACCTCCTTCTTCTTCATCTTAATCTCCTCTACTCCTTCTTCTTCATCTTAATCTCCTCTACCTCCTTCTTCTTCATCTTAATCTCCTCTACCTCCTTCTTCTTCATCTTAATCTCATCTACCTCCTTCTTCTTCATCTTAATCTCCTCTACCTCCTTCTTCTTCATCTTAATCTCCTCTACCTCCTTCTTCTTCATCTTAATCTCCTCTACCTCCTTCTTCTTCATCTTAATCTCCTCTACCTCCTTCTTCTTCATCTTAATCTCCTCTACCTCCTTCTTCTTCATCTTAATCTCATCTACCTCCTTCTTCTTCATCTTAATCTCCTCTACCTCCTTCTTCTTCATCTTAATCTCCTCTACCTCCTTCTTCTTCATCTTAATCTCCTCTACCTCCTTCTTCTTCATCTTAATCTCCTCTACCTCCTTCTTCTTCATCTTAATCTCCTCTACCTCCTTCTTCTTCATCTTAATCTCATCTACCTCCTTCTTCTTCATCTTAATCTCCTCTACCTCCTTCTTCTTCATCTTAATCTCCTCTACTCCTTCTTCTTCATCTTCTCCTTCTTCATCTTCTCATCCCTTGTATCCTTCTTCCTCTTCTTTTCCTCTTTTCTCATAATTATTATTCTCCTTCTTCGTCATCTTTTCTTCTTCTTCTCCTTCTTTGTCATCTTTTCTTCTTCTTCTCCTTCTTCGTCATCTTTTCTTCCTCTTCTTCTCCTTCTTCATTATGTTCTTGTTCTTGTTCTTCTTGTTCTTCTTCTTATCCCCTCCTCCTTCCTCTTTTCTAATTCGCTGAATTTCTCCTCGTGTTGAAGTTACCAATATCTGTACGAAGAGGACTTACCGTATTAGGCCGAATGTGTAAAACTATTGATTGATTCATTTAAAAATAGACCCGGATGTGTTAAACGTCTAGATTCATTTTCCGCTTGATAGCGGCCCATTGTGACGTAGTATCGGTGGAAGAACTTTCGTCCAGACTCTCGTATCGATTTGTCACGCTTCTCAAGTTTGGTCACATGTTCAGAAAACGAAAGCAAGGTAGTGATCCAGCATAATGAAAAGGATTATGCATAGTACAGAAAACATGCACAGGACAATACAATCGTTATTTCGTTAGGAAATACGAAGAATTTAATCCGACTCATGTTTTAGATTCATCGATTAGTTTTTTTTCAAGGAAAACAAAAACTCATTTCCTTTCAGCATATACTGCTGGATTTATGAACGATATTATTTCATCTATTCATTGCAATTCCCATCATTCCAAGAATAAACAGATCGATTCTTTAAATCACCACCCCTTCTCTCTCTCTCTCTCTCTCTCTCTCTCATTCTTTATTTTGCTTTCTATCTCTCTATCTTTGTCAGTCTTCATATCTCATTATCTCTCTTACCCCATCTCTCTCTCTCTCTCTCTTTCTCCCCCCCCCCCCCTCTCTCTCTCTCTCTCTCTCTCTCTCTCTCTCTCTCTCTCTCTCGGTCTGCCTCTATTTAGAATTGATTGAAACGGAGATTCAAATGGACAACACGCACAATTCTATTATCAGTCTGATATATTTCCCCCCATTATAACAAAGAAATTATGAAATTCCTCCTACAAAAGAATCAATTTTCGGAAAACCAAAGTAAAAGGGCGGTGATCCAGTGCTCATTAACACCCGTGATAAGGAAATGACATACGAAAGCTTCGGTTTTTACGGGCTTCAAGGAATTTAAGCCCATCATTTAACCAAAACGGTGGACGAAATGACGTCTTTTAAAACTGACGTATACACATACATTTCCACATCCTGAACACAATAGACGAGTTCACAAAATCGATTAAAACACCCCCACGAAGTGTGCATTCTCGGTTTGCCGTCATATGAAAAACCGGACTCACATTAAATAAATTGGTATCAGATTTTAGTTGGTTTAAGCTAATATATTTTGGTCATTTAGTACTGCCATTCCCTTTGTAAGATTTAAAAAATCTGTATAAATGTTTAAGTTTGCTCTATGCTGCAAGTGTAGATTGTTCATATCATTCATTGCATTATTACTACCGCTCTATAACCACTGATACACACAAAAAAAATACACAAAAAAATAAACAAAAAACTAAATACAAACACAAAAATGGTCATCATTAAAACAGCTGGGGGAAGGGATGGGGGGGGGGGGAGGGGGTACAATCTTTGAGTTGTGCACTTTAGATGTGCCACTTGGGTTTCGAGGGGGCGGGCGGGCCGGACGCCACGGTGCACTAAAGCAGCTCGTGACATATTATACTCACAAAACCTCAATATTAGCATCATGCATCGGTAACCAACTTTTGTGATGGGCACATCCGTGCTTCCCCGAAATATCCCTGCGTGAAAACGAAATCAATACTAGCCTAGTTACACACCGATTTACGATTGATCGGAAGATAGGATTATTCGTAACTCTTTACACCATTAGCTAATATAAAAATCCACCTTTTCACAAATCACAGCTGTTACCATATGGAAAAAAAGTTTCGAGTAATTATTTTGTGCAAAAGGGGTGCAGGACTATTTTTTTTTACGAGACTTTTCTTTACATGCACAAATCTGATTGCTAGCTGCATGCGCTCGAATTGAATATGTACAATATTTTCTTGATTATGAAATATACAATTTCTTAAGAGGACCTACAACTCAATTGTCAGTTTGTAGCACGTAAAGTGTCAACCAGCAGATATACCGCTTGTCGAAAAAAATGTGTAAAAATGAATTATGATGGGCAATATTATTAGTGCACGTATGATTTCAATACATAGGCCTATTTACATGAATTACTTAATGATTAAGTGTAACATGACAGCTAAAAACGTATGGTGCACGTATGATCGTTTTCTATGATGACAACAAGTAGGCATTTTCATTTTTTCAAATAAGATTGAAAATAAGATTGGAGTTATGTTGATGAAGGCTATTGCACACTTAACGATCGTTGTGCGATCCGACTTTGGACGGAATGGCAATCATATTAGCTTTTGAAATGTTAACAAACCTCATCTCCTTGATTAAAGATAAACTCCAGTTCTGGTTAAAAAAAAAGAAAATTAATTCTCACAGAATCAAACGAAACTTACACTGAATGTTCAAGATTACAAATAAATGACATGTGCCAAACAATTTTGGAAGAAAATGTATACTGGCTGAGTAATGAGCATAGAAAGGCAAGAAAAGCAAGGTAGTACTAGCCCCAACACCATTTGTGTTGTCCCATATATAACTTTCTGTGTACAGTGCTTGTTACTTTACCAAGACTCGGTCAAATTTATTATGATTTTGATGACTCCAGAACCTTGCAGTGCACACCAATACTTACATGCTACATGATCAACTGTTTCTGATCCTTTCCACACCTTTTCTTTCACAATGCAATCGCATTACCAGTACTAAAGTTTATCTTTAAGGTTCTAAATAATGAAATAACAGATATGTTAGTGCATTCATCACTTCGATTCAGAATAAAAGCCGAATCGCCTTTACATCGTAGACAATCGCACTATACCGGTCTGACGTCACTACGATTCTGAACCGATTAAGCTTGTCTTCCCCCAAGGGAGCTTGAAATCCATTGACATTTAGATTGTATTAATCATATGACATTTCAGATCAATTATATCATTAAGATTTTAAAAGTTTGAATGTTGATATCAAATGCTATTGCGATTTTTTTTCTTCAAAAATCGGATCGTAGTAAGATCGTATAGTGTGCAATGAGCTTTCCACAGCACAGAAAAATACTGCAAAGTTGTTGAATCATCAAAATCATAAGAAATTTGCTCAGCTTTGTTGAAAGTCACGTGCATAGTACTAAATATGTATATTGGACTGCACAAACATGTGGCATGAAAAGATGTAGTTTTTAAGCTTCTACCAACCTTAAATTTGTTTTGCAAGCTTTCATCCACTCCTGTGGACTTTCTCAAGCTAAGTGATCAGTCTGAGTCACACGTGGCATGACAGTTTGGCCTAAAGATTTCACCTAATTCTTGTAAAAGTCTGAATATGAGGGTATGTGACAGGAAATCCTTTTCAGGAGACATTATGTTCTATGATATTCTTCCACACTCACCCCAAAAGCTTAACAATTAATTATCTTTCCCAGAACTCAACCGTCTCTTGAAAGGCACAGGAATGGTTGATGATATTAGGGACTTTCAGATTTGCACTTCGACATAGTGGACTGCTACGTGTGACGTCCTTTTAAGGTATCCTTTTAAGGCACTGGCAGTGCAAATCTAAAATTCCTAATGAGACTTTAGTTTAAATCCGGTATCAGAACTGAACTTCATTCGGTCAGAGAGAGACAAACTATATGGTTGCTTTGAGGGACGTTGATGAATTGCTTAACAGATTTCAGAAACAGGACATGATACATAAAACAGTGTTGCTAGGTCCCAGCAGAACAACATAACTAAAAGGCATGTGAAAAATCACCCACAATGTAAACATTCACCCAAAATCACTAAATTCAAAGAATGCCCGATATCAATGACAAAAAGGGCTAATATTTGCAAAAACGGTTTCAATTCAATTTAAACTTCTGGCTCTTGGATTTTTGTCACAAATTTCATACATAAATAAAAATAATCATGGATATTGTGTAATGGGGGATTTTCTTATATTATTCATTTATTGATGTATACGATTTAATATTTACTTAGTTGTCTTCCAAATCACCACCCCAAAAAACACGATCATCAAATTTTGGTCCGGTGAAAAGGTTGAGTTTTCCCAATAAGGCTTTTCAAAAAGTCACGGACACTGACAAAAAGACATTAGATTTAATGTATGTAAACCAGGTCTTTCTTCTTTTGTTACGTTTGTACTTTTTATCTCGGTGTGCACGCGATATCACGAAAACATATTGTGGTATCCTGCGGGGCGCCGCTGGGTACAAAGTGTTGAAAAACAGCAGGGATTTCCCCGTTTTCTGGAAATGTGTAAGGAAAGAAAAGGAAAGGGAAAGAAAGAACAAACAAGTACTGGCAATTTTTATTATTTCCGATCTGGGTGCTATTTCCTGACTATCCGTGCAATGTAGAGCTTTATTGTAAATGCGAGGTACTGGGGGATTTAGGGGCTAGGCGGGTGGGGGTGGGGTTGCACGCAACCGGCCCATGTTCCTTTTGAAACCCAAGTTGCATATCTTTATTACGCAAGCCCACAAAATGTTCCCACCCTTTCTTTTTTTAAGGTGATTTTTACCATTCTTGTTTTCGCTCGTCAAAATAATAACAAAAAACTGTGCCCCAACATTTAAACATACTGGATCTAGAGAATCCCAGTCATTTTCGTTTTTGTTTTTTCATAATCAAGTTAGACTTGATGAATAAACCGCGTTCAATTCTTCCAATTCAACTGATAGTGTCAAACTTTGCAAATTATTTCGTTGCACCCAAAGTAATCATTTACTGCATGATTCATATTTGAGCGGGTGTTCTATTATTCAACGAAATAACAGTATACAGTGGCAGAAATGTGAAGGTCTGCACGATATAGATTAAACAAAATTGTATGTCTAATTTCAACTTGTTGATTCTATAGATAATTATGCCAATCTATATTCATTGTAAATTGGACAGGTGCCATTCGTCATTTTTTATGTCTCTTTATTTCCTTTTTCAGATATTGTGAACTAGTTCGAGTCAGACATCCGACTGCAAATATAATGTTTAAAAGACCTTGAATTATAGTGACATAATGTGTCAGATTTGCATTTCAATTCGTGTATTCTGGGTATAATCATGCCAATCTAGTCGTTCACAAATAAATATAATTCATAAACTTTTGCAATTAAGCCATCCGGCTGCGAATATATGTTTGAATAGACCTTGAATTAATGAAATATACATAAAACTGTTGCTATTACGCATTTGCATGCAAAAAGAACATTTGAATATCATCTAGAAAAGTACCGTATGGCACAAAAAAAGGGCATTAAGAGCAAATATGTGAATTGCGAGAAATACTATGCCCCTACTCGCCTCAGAAAGAAAACATAACATCAGGAAAAAAAAAAAGAAATCTCCAAGATAGCACATTTTATATTCACTTTGATCTTTCTGACTCTGTCTCAGTTCGTACATGATACAATAAAGTTGAACTTGAAATCAAATTCTAATGTTTCATCTAAACATGTCTAAATAACGTGAGTAACTAATGACTGGCCGATCGTTCTACCCAACGACGGCCCGTGGGAAACTCTCCCGTAATCTATGATACTTGTTTGGCCAGCTCCTGAGGGTTCTAAACTAAAACAGATCAAGGTTTAAGACCCGTATTATCCTATAAGTATAATCATGGACATAACCTGGGTGGAAGCTTCTGTCCAAATATAAGGATTAGCAAAGAAAATTAGTCTGAGTTTTAGTTTTCCTTTCACTAAACGTGATCTTAGACCCCAGTCCGGGTTTAATTGAATAAAAAATTGATAAAAACGAATCGAACAGTTAGAACTACAGACCTAGGCATATAAATATGGTTATTGTTCTGTATTATAAGTGTTAACAAGTTACAGAAGGTACCCTTTAATTTCTTAGTGTCAATGTTCATGAGAGCTTTTTTTTTCCCCGGACCCCTTTTACAAACTCCTAAAACTGCCCCTAAAATGAAACCAAACGAGCACTGATAGCAAAAGTGTACTAAAAGATCTAAGTTCTACCATGCTAAGTTTATATCTAACTTAGATCCTTGATTTGTGAAATGTTAGTTTAAATGGACAGATAAATGGTTCGAAAACAATTTTAAACATACATTATTTTAATCACCAATATTTGGAGCAAATCAATTTTTTAATTTCATTATGTCATACTCGTGTGTGTATTAAAACACAATGTAAAATGCATGTCAAATACGTTCACTGTATAAAAACCGCAATTTATTATATTGTTTGGATTAAGAGGTATTTTATGGATTTCTATCTGACATCATTTTCCAACTATCCCCTCTTTAAAAAGATAAAAATTGTCTTGTGCGTTACATTACACTAAGATCAATATTCTATGAAAGAAAATAATATCAACAAACTTTCATAAACAAATTCTCGACCAAACTAGCTCGTTATTCCTTCTTAGTTTTCTCCTGCCCCCCTCTCTTAATCCTTCTTTTTCTATCTTACTCTGTGTGTCTCTTTCCCCCTTTCTGTCTGTCTTTCCCCCCCCCCCTCTCTCTCTCTCTCTCAGTCTGTATGTCTCTCTCTCTCTCTTTCTCTCTCTGTCCCTCCCCCTTTCTCCCTCCCTCCCTTTCATGCTTTCTCTCTCTCTCTCTCTCTCTCTCTCTCTCTCTCCCTCCCTCTTTCTACCTCTCTCTACCTGTGTTTCTCTGTCTCTCTCCTTCTCTCTGCGTCTCTCTCCCTCTTTCTACCTCTCTCTACCTGTGTTTCTCTGTCTCTCACCTTCTCTAGGCGTCTCTCTCTCTCTCTCTCTCTCTGTCCCTCTTTCCCCCGTCTCCAATTCCCCCTCTCTCTCTTTCTCTCTCTCTCTCTCTCTCCCCACTCTCTCTCTCTCTGTCCCTCTCTCCCCCGTCTCCAATTCCCCCCTCTCTCTCTCTCTCTCTCTGTCCCTCTCTCCCCGTCTCCAATTCCCCCCCTCTCTCTCTCTCCGTCTCTCTCTCTCTCCCTCCCCTCTCTCTCTCTATCCGTCTCTCTCTCTCTCCATTTCCCCCTCTCTCTCTTGTCTATCCTTCACTTTTCACACGTAACATTCGAATGCCATGTTGCAGTGACAATCAATAGCATGACATTTATATTCTGAATATAGCTCAGCCAATCAATAAGACATTTCCGCGAATTCAACTCTCCCCAACCTCAGTATAATTATATGGAATAATTAAATGCACATTGTGAATGTATATGGCGGCCTATATAATTACATGCTCTATGTACACTCATCATTCGCAATCAAAGTCCGTGAAAATCAAATGAGCAAATTAACAAGGACCGATGAATACAAGAGTGCAGTGTTCCCCACTTTCCAAAATGGTAACCTTGCAAGTCACAAATCATGCAGATGAGAGATGAAAAACGTCATGCAATGCCATCATTATGAATGCTTAACCCACAATAACCCTCCTCACCCCACCCCTGCATGTTTTACATTTGGTAAACTATTACAATAGAGCCATCTGGCTGCGAAGATTTTAAAAAGTACAGATGGAACAGAAATTGCAATCCCTCTTCTTACCCTCAGACACAAAAAATAAGGGCAAGCATTTTAGAAGAAGAAGAAGAAGAAGAAGAAAAGGTTTTAAAAAAATGAATTCATTTCGATTTTGCACACTCCATGTCTCAGTACGGACATAACACAGTCCCAAACATTATAGTTCAAAGAGAACGAATATAATGCAATCACTATAAAAAATGTTTACGAAGCAGGAGCCTTCAAAATGATTTAAATCCGAATTAACGATTAACACAAAATCTAACCATTTACGTCACTATCAAAGGGAAAATCATACAGCAATATACAACAAGTCAATAGTTGTTAAGAACACAACGCAACTCATTGGTATTCCTAATAATAGAGCGAGCGGTTTATCGTTATTGCTCCTGAAATCCCCAATTGGCAACACGAGCCCGTCAATGATTTCTCCGAAGTGCTAATCGGTGCTGTCATTATAGTGCGTTGTCACCGTCATCATTTATAACTCATCCACGCTCTCGTTCTAATTCTCGTTCTCTCTTTCTTTCTTCCTATCTTCCTCTCTCTCTCTCTCTCTCTCTTTCTTTCTCTCTCTCTCCCTCCCCCTCTCTCTCTCTCTCTTTCTCTCTCTGTCTCTCTGTCTCTGTCTCTCTCTCTCTCTCTGTCTCTCTCTCTCCCTCCTTGTCACAGCTGACAGCTCCCTGTCGGTTATAGTCGCGGCTAGTTCTCGGTATTTCTTGGTGGGATGGTTAGGTAAAAATAATGATGACCTTTTATCACTGTTCTTTTTACGTCCTGCTACTGCTTACCGACGTTTATGTTGGTCGTCGCTGGTCTTTCTTCCTCTCTCTCTCCCTCTCTCTCCCTCATGCCCTCGTAACCTTACACAATCGAAGCTCCGTCATGACTGTCTGATACCCCCCCCTCTCTCTCTCTCTCTCTCTCTAGTATATTTTTTCACTCCTACTTTACTGCATCCTCACCCCCTCTCTCTCCTACACAACACACACAGGCACAAACGCGCGCACACTGGTCATGCACGCTCACGCACGCACACGCACTAAAATACTCACGCACAAATACACGCACACATTTCGTTCATAAGTTATTTGGTGTTCTCGGTTATTGTTCACGGCACCCCTTAGCTCTCTCCTGTGGTTTATCCGTTTATTACTTTTCTGATAACTAGGCAATATACTTCTATTCTTCGTGTTTTGTTCTAATAAATTAATACGTATAAATACCAATGACAACAATTATAATCAAGGTCACTTAGTCAGTACGCCGGCAGCTTGCGTGAACTTGACCCGATCAACCATCTGTTTTTGTTAATTTATGTGCGTGTGTGAGTGGGTGTGTGTGTGCGTTTCAGACCGACCTTCATGCACGAAGATCACACTGCATAAATGCTCGCACAGGTCATCATCTGAAAATAGTTTTCTGAATCAAATCCGACCTTGTTGCGTGATTCCCATTCCCGCTCGTCAAAACTAGACTCGGAAATGCGTGTGTTTAATCTTCTAAGGGCGGGATTAGTGCGGTATTAAGCCACTAATCATGCTAATGACCAGCAACATGATAGGGCAACGGCGCGGTACGTGACACGGAAGTTGTTACTTTATCACTTCCGCCGTTAGTGTAGCCCTGTTCTCATAACCCTTATAATAAGTAAGATGTGTTACCAGACTTCAATGGTTAAAAAAGAGGGGTATTATTATTATTATAGGCATACTGTTGTTAAGTGGCAAGCCGACGTCTCGTCCCCGAACATCAACTTTTTTTAAGCAAGCGAAGCAAGGGAGCAAAATAATGCATGATGTCAAACGCTTTATCAAAACGAGATTCACTTTTTTTTGCATTATGTAACCATTTTGCATTGTAATGCAATTTTTCTCATTGTAATTTATAAAAGATTAGAAAAATTATAACGAGACCATTACTTAATTCGAACACGAGAAGACGGTTGCCCAAATATTGGAAGTTTTTTTCTCCAAATTTTAGGTTGGGGGGCGGGGCGATAAGAATATTGCATCTGGTTATAGAGATTTTTCTACCATTAACAAAATTCAAGGAATCTTTCCACTGATTGTGAGAGTCGTGCCAAATCCTCTATAAGTATTGTAAGTGTTGACTTGAAAGTGTTCAACAAAATGACCAATATTTTATCCAGCCGTGTTAACAGTACTTATGTATCACGTAGACAGGAAATGGCGCATTCTCATTGGCCAGTAGTTAATCGGGGTGAGAGCGGAAGTGGGCATGATAGTTCCATGGAAATCGAGTCCGTTACCATGGATACACAGGTACTCCAACGGCATTATGGGACAGAAGGTCATCTTTTTAAGGCTAAGTAATTCTAAACTGTCATGGCCGATATATCATGAAGCGATAAAGCCTTTTATTCGGAAAAAGGAAAAAGAAAGTTAAGAACTTATCTGCAAAGAGCATGAAAATCCTGAAAAGTAGATCATGTTGAGGGTTCAATTTGTTGAAGGTTTATTGTCACTCAGCGACCCACGTGTTGTATGTGGTTATTAATCAAGTTAATTATAAACGAACGAAATAGAGCAAACTTAATATACAAAAATCATTGAATAGAAAAAGAATGCAGACACTGCCTGACTTGATGATATTGTGAACATTAATGCAGGTGCGGATCCAGGGGGGGGGGGGGCGAGCGGGCCTTGGCCCCCCCCCCCCGCAAAAAAAAGGAGACAGAGAGAGGGAAAAGAAGAGAAAGGGAAAGAGGAGAGAAAGGGAAAAAAAGAAGACGAAGAAGAAAGGAAAAGAGGGATGAAGGGAAAGATAAAAGAAGAAGAGGAGATAAAGGGAAGGAAAAAAGAGGAAGAAGAAAACAAAAGAAGGGGGATATAAGTTGCAATTTTCCCGTCAACAGATTGTGGATCGGGGGGGGGGACAAAAGGCCCTTGCCTTAAAAGAGGAGAGCTAAAAGGGAACAAAAAAGAGGAAGAAGAAAGAAAAAGTAGAAAAGAAAGGGAGATCAGTTGCGGTTAATCCCGCCAACAATGTGTGGAGCGGGGTGGGGATAAATGACCTTGCCCTCCTCCAGCAAACATAAAAGAGAAAGAAGGAAGGGAAGGGAAAGGAAAAGAGGAGAGAAAGGGAAAGAAAAAGAAAGAGAATGAAGAAAGGTAAGGGATATCAGTTGCAATTTTCCCACCAACAAGGTGTAGATCGGGGGGGGGGGGGCACTGGCGTACTGATAGGGGAGGGGGGGGGGGGCTTTGGGGAAATAAAATTCAAACGTGGTTTATTTCTAATTCCATAACGGTGATTTACAAATAATGCTGAAATGACATAGTTTTAAGTATATCCTAAATTTACAGCCAAGGAAATGCTTCTTGAGATGCCTACATGTCAGGGCTCGCGGGACGGCGGGGATCGGGATCCTCGAACCCCTACCCCCCCCCCCACCACCCACTTTTTTGATAAAGTATATTAAAGAGAAATAGAAAGAAAGAGAGCAAGAAAGGAAAAAAAATAGTTAACTGCCAGTGTCACATTATAATGAGGTATCAAAATATGCTCATCTGACCATGATTAAATGCCTAAAACCCCGAGGGCTCTGCCCCCTGGATTCCACCTAGGGCCCTAAGGCGGGCCCTTAGATGCTCATCTGTTGGTAATTTAATGCCTAAAACCCCTGATTTCTGTGGGCTTTGCCGCCTGGACCCCACGCCAAATAGTTTCCTGCCAGTGTCACAAAATAATAAGGTATCAAAAACTGCTCATCTGACCGTAATTAAACACCTAAAACCCCTGAACTTCCGGGGGCTCTGCCCCCTGGACCCGACAAAGAGCCCTAAGGCGGGCCCCTTGATACTCATCTGACCGTAATTGAGTGCCTAAAACCCTTGGGCTTCCGGGGGCTCCGACCCCTGAACCCCACGCCAATTAGTAACCTGCCAGTGTCACAATTAGGTATCAAAATAATGCTTATCTGATCGTAATTAAATTTCTAAAACCCTTGAACTTCGGGGGCTCTGCCCCTGGACCCCGCCGAGGGCCCTAAGGCGGACTCCTGAGTGCTAATCTGACCGTAAATTATTGCCTTAAACCCCTGAGCTTCCGGGGCGGACAAGGTATCAACATATGTTCATCTGACCGCAGGCGCGTAGCCAGGGGGGCGGTGGGGTGGTCCCCCAAAAATGCCGGCCAAAAAAAGAGAGGAGTGAAAAGGAAAAGGGAGTAGACAAAGAACATTTTGAAATTCAGATAAGCATTAAGAGTCGAAAACGTTACAACGATTCGTCTTCTTTCTCTAATAATTTAATGAAACGTAAAATCTTCCGCGCTTCGCGCGAGAGGGGGAACCTGAATTTAGACGACGATTAAGAGTCGATAACGCACAACGAATCGTCTTCTTTCTCTAATGATTTAATGAAACGTTAAAGCTTCCGCGTGAGGAGGGGGGGGGGACATAATTCAGACGAGGATTATTTTTGGGAACGGTACAACGAATCGTCTCCTATCTCTAATAATTTATTGAAATGTCAAAGCTTCCGCGCTTCGCGAAGGAGGGAGGGAGAAAACTCGTCCCTCCCTGCACCCACCCCCCCCCCCAATTACATCACTGCTGGTCACCATTACGTACTAATATTTGGCTCGCATAATTTCAAATTTGGGCCCCCTAAGAAATCCTGGATCCGCGCCTGGTCGGCCGTCTGGTTGCTTACTTACAAGCATTTATGCTTTTTAAGCAGTCAGGTAAAATAACCACCTAATAACCATCAATGACGTGGGAGATAAAGTAATACCATATGGCACTTGTGTTTAAAGGAGAGTTGGTTTCTGTGGCCAAGAAAAGTTCTATCTATATGTAAATGAGACAAAATGTGAAGGTATAGAAAATCCACATTTTTAATCACGAGTTAAATTATATGTTGATATGTGTATATAATTTAACTCGTGATTAAAAATGTGGATTTTCTATACCTTCACATTTTGTCTCATTTACATGGGAGATAAAGTAATACCATAATTATGGCACTTGTGTTTAAAGGGGAGTTGGTTTCTGTGGCCAAGAAAAGTTCTATCTATATGTAAATGAGACAAAATATGAAGGTATAAAAAATCCACATTTTTAATCACGAGTTAAATTATATGTTGATATGTGTATGTGTTTTTACGCGTAATCATAATCAAAATATTATACACGGTTCAGCATTTGCTCAAAAAGCTATAGACCATGATTAAGGAACAACGTACCATAACTCGACTGTCTCCAATAACATTGATAGCGGCTTCGGAGAGGATCTCCTAGTAAACCTATACACAACTTTTTGTTAGCAATGGAATCCAATGACCGGGGTAATATGTTAGGCGTTTAGACACATAGGAGCTCTATACAAACGTAACTATTATCTTTGAACTTGAAATCCATTTTACATAACCCAAGAAAATGTCAGACAAAATCCATTAAACTATAACTCCAAAGCCTGTGCCTAAATTAAAAACTTTAAAAACACCCACTAGTAGATAGAAACGCACTCTCTTGAATGCTATCATTATTTTTGTAATTAGATTATCCAAAAACTCTGTGGAAACAACATTTTCCATACGATGAGGTAGAGTAATTGAGTGCCTAAAACCCTTGGGCATCCAAGGGCTCCGACCCCTGAACCCCACGCCAATTAGGGACCTGCCAGTGTCACAATTAGGTATCAAAATAATGCTCATCTGACCGTAATTAAATGCCTAAAACCCCTGAACTTCCGGGGCTCTGCCCTCTGGACCCCGCCTAGGGCCCTAAGGCGGACCCCTGAGTGCTAATCTGACCGTAAATTATTGCCTTAAACCCCTGACCTTCCGGGGGCGGACAAGGTATCAACATAATATGTTCATCTGACCGCAGGCGCGTAGCCAGGGGGGCACTATGGTCCCCCAAAAACCGCCGGCCAAAAAAATAGAGGAGTGAAAAGGAAGAGGACTTATGAAGAAAAGGGTGTAGACAAAGAACAAGGACAAGGATTAAGAGTCGAGAACGTTACAACGATTGGTATTCTTTCTCTAAAAAATCTTTCGCGCTTCGCGCGGGAGGGGGGGGGGGGGGGAACTGAATTTAGACGAAGATTAGGAGTCGATAACACGACACAACGAATTGTCTTCTTTCTCTAATGGTTGAATGAAACGTTAAAGCTTCCGCGCTAGGGGGGAGGGGAACATAATTCAGACGAGGATTATTTTTGGGAACGGTAAAACGAATCGTCTTCTTTCTCTAATAATTTATTGAAATGTCAAAGCTTCCGCACTTCGCGGAGGAGGGTGGGTGGAAACACGCCCCTCCCTGCACCCACCCCCCCCCCAATTACATCACTGCTGGTCACCATTATGTACCAATATTTGGCTCGCATAATTTCAAATTTGGCCCCCCCCTAAGAAATCCTGGATCCGCGTCTGCATTAATGAGTAAGATTCAATAAAAGGGATCCTATAAATAAGGTATGTAATCAAAAGGGATATCATTCCCGTACAAAATTTCGAGACAAATGCTTTTAAAAAATGTACTAATGGACTGAATTTGGTTTATCAAGATGCTTCGTTCAACAAAAACAAACAAATAGTGGTGAAGTTAACAGCACACAATTCTCTATCTAGTTCAGCTGAGTTCAATATCGTGCATCCAGTATTCCCCGATTAATTTAGAGAACAACAGCCTTTTCACACACAGCTAAAATTCATCGTTTCCAGAGATGATTAGAATCACTTAACAGTTTTAAACATGTTTATAGAAAAAAAATTCCCAGTGTGAACATCGTTTATACGATGTTGGGATAGATACGAAGTCGCGATGCATACGCCCCTAAAAGCAGGCTGCCGATACGAAGTTCGTATCTAAAGAGCTTGACATTTTGTGTGTGAAAGGTTTTTCGTGTTTAAACGTGTTTAAACTGGATGAAGCGACCGCTCTGTTTGATATGACTTGACCTTCAATGCGCAATGGCACTACTGCGCATTTTACGAGCAGTAGTTAATCACGAAACGATTAACGATCGCAACGAAATTTCTGTGTGTGAAAGGCTCGTGATTAGTTTAAACACGTTTCAAACACGTTTATACTAATCATGTTTATAGAATTTTAGCTGTGTGTGAAAAGGCTGCAAGTCGTGCTCTCTTTCTCTTCCATTACTTTGGCTGATTTGTAGTTTTCAGGGAGCAATTATTGATCTCTCTAAATGTTTCACCTATACACCTAACAAGCTTATTCAACATGCTCATGCTTATTTCCCTTTTAACGCGCATTTCTCTTTCCTTATCTTCTTCTCAACCCCACATGCAGATCATCATTTAGTATTATTTTTTGTACCCTCGATCTCTCACTTCTTTTTGTCACTGTCTACTCTTTGTATTATGACCGTGTTCTTCTATCTTTGTCGTGTAGAGTATTGTCTTGTCCCTTTCTCGTCCTTGTTGGCATCCCCCTTTTTCTTTCCCCTATTTAGGTGGTCTGTCAACGACAGATCACCTATTGTTTTCGTCAGAATTTTCTTTCTTTATTATTATTATTATTATTATTATTATTATTTATTTTTATTTATTTTCACACTTTTTTGTTAACAGGATAACTCAAGATCAGTTTAGTCAATTTCGTTCAATTTTGGCACAGTCATAGGTCATTGTCATGAGACGTTAGAGTAACATTTTCAAGGTCATCAAGTTTTCATGACGTCATCCAGGCGCCATTTTGTGTTTTTTTGGTACTTTTTACTCATGATCATATCTTCTTAACGGAAAAGCATTTCTCATTCATATTTATCATGATTAAGGTCAATATCCGTCCGGTCAACTTCAGGTCAAAAAACGCGCGCGCACGCGTACGTCCGCGCGTCAGCGCGCGCGCAAAAAATTAAAATGCTTCAAATCGTTTAAAATTAATTTTGCATACGTTTCAGGCCATTTTAAGCGTTTTGCAAAAAAAATTCGCACGCGCGTGCGCGCGCGTTTTCGCGCGTACTGGTATTTGCCAACATAAAATCGCAAAATTTTCTCTGTCATCATATTTAGCACATTTTTCCAAGCATTTTGATACCTTGTTCACCTTTTTCTGCCCATTAATAACGGAATGAGCGTCCGTTTAAGATAATGTCCGTGCGTGCGAGCTCTTGTAATACATAGCATACATGGGCAAAAACATGCCTATACAAAATCCATTGTAGCGCTTTAGGATGGAAGATGAACCGAATTTTGTTTTCATATGTTGATAGAGTATGAATTGGAGATATGATTTCATGTCTCATTTGACCCTCAATTGACTCATGACGTCATCATAATGGCCTCCGAACTCAAAATTTCAATTTTCATATTATGACGTCAGCAGATTTTTGGAAAATTGATTGTATCTCTGTAAATATTGATCAATTTTCTTTCAAATTTTGATATGTTCTACCTGAGAATATTCTCTACAAATGTAGTTGCCACAAGATTTCATTTTGACAAAGGTATCATGGCGTTTTTTGCGATTAAAGGAGGCATGTCAATTTTTCACATTTTGCGTGTATTCTCTATGGGACATGACTTTTTCTCAAAACTTGATTCTACATTCTCGTCTTTCGCGAGCAATATCTCCGTCGTTTTATCTTTGTTTACGCTGAGCTTTGAGTATGTTGTAGCTGAGAAAATAAGCTATCGTTAGTGTGTCCTTTATTTTTCGATCAGATGCCGGGATCATGCTCATATTCCACTTACAAAGTGGGATTTGATAATTCCATTTTCCGTTTACGTGTAATCTCTATGGGAAATGTTTTGGTATATCGGTAACGCACTTGACTTCCGACCTCAAGGTCCCTGGTTCGAGTCCGGGCGTCTCCAACAATTTTTTTTCTTCACTTTTTTTTCTTTTTGACCTTTCACTGTACCATCTCCTTTGAATATTAAAACACGTACAATCGCAAATAATGTAATAAACAACTATATTTACTTTATTATTACCCTATTATCACTAGATCCATTACTTTTGGCGTGTAATCCTTATGGGAGATGACTTTTTCTCAAATCTGGATTCTACATTCTTGTCTTTTGCGAGCAATATCGCCGTTATTTCGGCTTGGTTTTTGTTGATTTTTGAGTATGTTGTAGCTGAGACTATACGCTATCTAAATGTTCTCTAATTTTGTTCAGTCTGATGTCATCGTGGTCTGTTGATGATAATCATCAACATCATCATCATCATCATCATCATCGTCATCACCATTACTATCAAGATCATCATCATCATGATCATCATGATGATCATCATTGTTTACATGTATATATAACTTCTCCCTTTCTCAATATAGTAAATATTATAATCTCTCATAAGACTTGAAGACAGACCACCTAATTCGTCTCCATGACGAATTAAATTTCTAGTTTGTAGTTCCTTTTGTAGTTACAGATTAGTTAATTTAATTACTCATTATTCCTAAGTTTCATTTGAGGTGTTCACACTTGTACAAGCATTGCTTTTTAGTGGACCCCTCTGTTTTCAACATGTATTTCTTAAATTTGTTTTAAATGCTTATAATTGATTTGAAATGTTTTGTTGGAAACATGAATAAATTTGAAGTTTGAAATTTTGAATTTAACAGTTTTAGCTCTGAAATATTAAAACACTCGCGCGTTTATTCTCAAAATTCATTAAAATGCATGGGATTCACATGGAGCAGAGCTACACAAAATTTAGTAGTCCTCCTACTCAACCTGTTTCTTGTGCTTCAAGTTGACTCCTTATCATACCACTGATGTTATTTAATAATTCAATGCCACTGTCATGGATCTTTGAATTAAAACTAGGGCAGATGCGATTATATATGCATTACCTCGAGTCCTCGACCTATCATTGAATATTTCTCTCAAAAGGGTTTTTCCCTTCCATCATCCATATTTTATTTGCTATTCATTACCATACTCATTACATCCACCTCCATTTGCCTGGGTTCATTCAAAGTGATGCGAGCCTGAGGTTAAACAGCTCTTAATGTTTCCCGTATTTAGATCGAGTGGAAACAAACACATGATCATGAACAGCAAACAAATGAATATAATATGAAGAAAAGAGGAAGGCATAATGAAAACATCTCAGTCGATTATGTACATTGAAGTACAAGGCTATTATATATATATATATATATATATATATATATATATATATATCGGCATTTCAATGATTGCGGTACATTCTTCTCAGGATCCACGAGACTCAAGGTCCATATACGAGCACACACAAATATGGGGGTGTTTCACAAAGATCCTAAGTTGAACTTATCTCTCAGTTGGAGTTACAAATTATGGAGAGCCATTTGTAGCCTTAAAATAAAATATATTAAAAAGCGAAAAATCAAGTATTTTTTAAAAATTCCACATCAAGAACATGAAATCTCCTTGATGATAGAAAATATGCTTGATTTGAATCAACATTGTTTGTCTTTTAAAATAACTTTTAAAAAATATTATAATAATAATAATAATAAAAACGTTACTTATAAAGCGCTTACCACCGAAGTCTCTAAGCGCTTTTCATAGATGCTAACGGCTTTCCATAATTGGTAAGTCCAAGTTAGAGTTAAGTTCGATCTTTGTGAAACACCCCCTGGTATCGTGGACCATCTACCCTTCTGAGATGCCAAGAGACCTAAGTATCATGGATTCAGGGATGTAGATCCCATTTAAAAAAAACATCCATCATGCCTACTCTGAATATTATAAATTAAAATATATTGTGTTCAGAGTTTTCTGATTTAAAAAAAGGCATGTAGGAAGTTGTTTATTTTGTTTGTTTGTGTGTTTGTTTATTTGTTTGCCCTAACAGGTTGGTGTGAGACCCAAGCTGACATGACTGTTTGAAATTTCTTCCCACTGCAGTAGGGTTAAAAAGATCATCTCTGTCAGTACCTTCGAATACTCTCATACTGTACACACACTTCACTGCATCCCATCTCTCTCTCTTTCTCTCTTTCTCTCTTTCTCTCTCTCTCTCTCTCTCTTTCTCTATCTCTCTCTTTCTCTCTGTAGTCAATTCAAAAGGGTATCGGCGGTAAGCAAATTCCCCCGTGGCAAGTTTACGCAAGTCAACTTAAAACGCGCGTCATCTTTTCCACCTAAGAATCACATTGGAACCATTCACATACGAGGGTGTCTATTCAACCATTGCTAAAGGCCGAGAGACAAAATCGTGTTCATCTGTATTTGCGCTTCAGAATGCACGATATGACTTTTCTTTTGACTTTTCGTCATATATTTTGAGACCTGTTTATTTTTTTGAATATTTTTCACTGCGACTTTTTTTCTCAAGTTAATGACGTCATTATCTCCACATCTACTTCCGATATCGAACCCGGACAAAACAGCCATTGCACTAAAAAAGTATATAGTATGGACCATTAAACTGATGCCCTTTTAGTCTGCAATTAGTGTTGTTGTACGCACTAACCCGCTTTGGAACCTAGATAAAAACAAGTTGACTGACATAGAAGAATTTGGACGTCAAAACTAATGACGTTTGTGGACGAAAACAACAAACACAAGCATGATGATTCAGACCGGGAAGTTGTAGTCTGCTGTAACAACATGATATGATTAATTTGTATTAAGCGCTGTATAGTATAATTATGTCTATATATGGTTGCTTTGCTATATAAATGGAAATGTTATTTTATTATAGCATTACAATTCATTTTCAGTTCATCAATGCAATGCAAGCCATCAATGCCAGGTTGATAAGCAGACAAAAAAAAAAAAAAATAAGCCGACTGGATCCATAAACTTATTTACCTCCAGTATGGCATTGGAGATGAAAAGCACAAAATTATGTGCCATCTTCATTCAAAAGAAATTTACAAGAAATATTCCAACACGATATGAACTAAGAAGTGAGCATTGACCACCCAGGTACATAACACAGCGTAGTACAAATTAAAATTAAAAATTAAAAATAATATTATGTATGGATAAAGTAGATAATTAAATTATTAACACACAGGTTTCGTAGTGGATATATCGCTGGACTGTAGATCATTGTGGTTCGCGGTTCGAGTCCCGTCGCAGCATTGATGTCCTTTGTTAAGACGTTAATCTACATTTGCCACTCTCCACCCAGGTGTTGAAATGTTACCCAGTAGGATGCGAACGTTAATGCGGTTGAATTGGTGCGCTTGATAAATGGCGTTGGGTCGGAATACTCTCCAGGGAGTGGAGCGGGGCGTGAGCACTATCATCATGTTCGGATTAGCAATTGAATCCAATGACCGGGGTAAGAATGCTTACAATATAAAGCGCTTAGAAACGTAGTATTAAGCACTATACAAACTGTGACTAATGCTTATACCCGTTGAATCGGCACCCCTTTCCG
The DNA here is from genome assembly GCF_000002235.5 of Strongylocentrotus purpuratus. Classification (NCBI taxonomy): domain Eukaryota; kingdom Metazoa; phylum Echinodermata; class Echinoidea; order Camarodonta; family Strongylocentrotidae; genus Strongylocentrotus; species Strongylocentrotus purpuratus. The sequence goes on along the minus strand of NW_022145599.1, from coordinate 19,299,986 downwards.
ATTACCGCTACATGCTAACCGTCCCACTCTGCCCATAGCTGGTACAATGAATATTCAAATTATCCGACATGAATATTCATTTCAATTCTCAATACAAAACACCGTGATGACGTACCGGCAGCAAGACACGATCCCGTCCGATATCTAATAGCCGCAGGCGTGAAATACCACGAATATTTTGGCGGGAACCACAACAATCTATGACGTCACGCGAAGTTCAAGTGCATAGTGATGTCAGCTATATCCCGTCCCGATATGATATCGGGTAATCGGTTTCTAAGTCGAGGGTTGTGACTTTTCATTTGTAGTGTCCTGATCACGTACTGTGATGGGCGGTGAATATTTTGAGCGATTGTTTGACACGGTTGTCGGTTTATTATTCCTTGGAAAGACTGATTTGAAATTAGATATTGATGTTCCTTCTACTTATTGAAGACCGCGAAAAACATCCCGAGTTCTATTACCAAACTGCAAAACGGGATAATGTGCCTAATCGTAGACAGTTCCTGGTACCACCATCTCGAGCAATGCAAGTTCGATTCAATAATCTTTATTGCGAAACATATTTACGCGGCAGGCAATGACAAAAAACTAAAAAACTTTGATTTGAATACAATCAGGTACCTGCATGGAAAACAGCCGTTTGCGATACCGCAAGCTTGTATTGATTTTACATTTACAAGAAAATCACTTATCTTACTTTCTGAATTTCTGACTAAATTGGACAGATTTGTAGACATGTATGTAGTAAGAAATTGAATTTAAAGTATCAGGTCTTGACTCGAAAGACCTTGGCTCTTAGCGTATTTGTACAGTTTGAAATCTATATCAAGTTGATTTATTTCTTCTTCCCGATAACAAGCGCTTGAAGAGAACGTAAATTATTGGGAGCGTCCGGTTAGGTGAGATCGTGCGGCTATGCATGAAAACGATTTAGGGATTGCTAGGTACCAATCAACATTGAATTCGATTCAGTAACACCTCGCGATTGGGTCTGAGATAAATAGAAACGAAGGAAGTTTGCTTGATAATCAATGTGACAATTTGAGCAAGATGGAAACAAATAAACACCAACATACAAATAAAAAAAAAATAAAAAAACAACAAAAGTTGCGTTGAAGGTTGAATTTAAGAGAATATGGTTATTACCATGATCACATCAACCAACGAACCTACATGACTCTAGTATCAATTTTATATGAGATCTGCTCCATTTTGTTACGAAATACTTGGAAAGTACCCTCTGTAGTCTGTAGGCATGTCTATTATGTGCATTTTGTTAGTATCCAATAGTTGGAAGAAGAAAGAAAATCGTAACAGTTTGCAATTCGAAGATTTTCACAAAATACAACAATGCTACACAAGGCTTTGATAAACTCTGAACTTATATTTGTTTTTACATTGACATGCTTTTTATAATAAAAGTTATCTAAATGTACAACATTGAGGGGTTGTTGGACTACAAAATATTATGGCGTGTGTAAAGACTGTGAGGTGTATGTATTTATCTCATTGATAGATGTAAGAAACGAAGACAAATTTGGTTTGGCAAGTGGCAAATGTATATCGCCTGCGTGGAATTTTGTTTCAAGTGTTTTTCGCGCGATTTCCTCTACCCACAAACAAAAATTGTAACTCAGCTTGCCAGCGGCGTTCAAAACCGTAAACCAATAGCGCGTGCTTTGACAGAAAAGAAGTTCGACTTTTCCTGGAATTCGCCGCGCGGGAAATCTTTCCGACCAGCTCGAACATTCTCTCGAGGCCGATACACAATCACGTGTGTGTGTGTGTGTGTGTTCAATAAATAATTATCTCCTTCGTTGCCTGCCTATTTTTCATCTGCTTGCTTCCCAATAACAGCTCGGAATGACCTTGCCCCCATTTTTGTCAATTTAATACTTATTGGATGGTTTAATGAGGTCAGAATTAAAGAGTGCAGGGTGGATCATACTTAACTGCTTAAGTGGTTCTAACGTTGTTATATATATAAAGTTTCTCCTCTTTCCCCCCAAGTAGCAGTTCCCGGATTATTTGACCAGGGGGGGGGGGGGGGGGGGGAGGCGGGAAGGCTCAATTTGTGGGTTCTTTTGTTTAAAAAAAAGGTCAACATAATTACTTCAAAGAGTATTCATTAATCTACAAAAAATAATGTTCGGCGGAGAGGGCACGCGCGTTTGTCATGTTTAGGCATTTTTGTTTGTTTCGCTGGGGGCAGGGGCGCATACCCCTTGAGCTTCCCTTAAATCAGCAAATGTTGTTTATGATATTATGTAGACGTTCGGAATGGGGGCATGGAAGGACGGTGGCCAGCTGCAAGGTATAGGCCTCCATAACTTTGAGTTTGGATGAAATTCTTAGTATGAACCGTGTTTTTGCAGTCGAACAGGGTGCCGCTTTGTCTTCAGTTTTGTCTTGTCCTACACGGCCCAAACTCATAAAGGTGATGTATTTAAATCTTAGGCCGAGGAATGTAATTCCCTTTTTCTCTAGAGTCATAATAGAAATCATATTTTTCAGTTGAATTGACTTCAAACTAATCGTAGAGTCCTCTCCGAACTAGTGGTTTCAATAACTCTTCTGAGAGTGGAACCCACTCTTTTGAGCTTGGATTTATCCCTGCTATGACGATGAAAAGAATCGACTTCCAATCCTGTATATACATTTACATTAAGATGAGTAAACCATTGTATAAACCGGTGAATTACAACGGGCAGGCTCAATGGATTAAAGAGGAAAGGGGGAAATCCCTCATTCCTATTATACTCTGTTTAACATTAAGAGACAGATCAGTGACAATTGATCTTCATAATTATTACTGATTGAAGAATGCTAAACTGACTTTAATCCTTTTAAAAAGATATAAATTATACACTATTGATGCGTGCATTCGACTGGAAGTCTCCTTTGAAAATTAATCTGCTTTTATCATCTACATCCAACCCCTTTTAACGATGAAAAACCTAAATCATTTGACATCGAATTGCATCAACAATAACATTCCCCTGCAAGGCCCTTAATTTATTTGTCCCCCACCTCTCTCTTTTTCTCACTCCTTTTCTCTTTGTGTATTTTTTGCTTCTACCTTTCGGTCTCCCAGTGCTTTTTCATCTTATTTGAATACTCTCGTTCTAGTTTCTAATGATTTCTCTTCCATGTTCTCATGTTGTAATCCTCTCAAAATAAGAAATCACAATCTTAATGGTCGTCTGGCCGGAGACGGGGCATTCTTAAAGAATTGAATAATGTACTTTATGTATCTTAACGCGGTATTAACGCTCTCCTGTTTATCAACAAACAAATTAAATCCCAATTCTTCTTTTCATCTGAAATGATACTAGCTTTTTTAAAATGCAAATGCATCCACAAGGGAATTCACGAACAAGATTTATCGATCTAAATGGCATTAATTTGTGTAATTCAAAAACCTAGTATTTCTCCGAATCCAGCGTTATTCACCTCGCATGATCCAAAAGTAATTACGAGAGAGGCGAACAATGCGGTTATCAATCCGCGTTTCTTCGAAGCGATTTTCTTGATTTGAAAAGGGCTCGAATTTCGTATTGTCTTATATCCATTTATTATAGGTGGCGTTGACTGGGCATACGTGATTTAACAGGGCTGCGAGTGAGGTGAGATACCTCGGATTCCGGGCACGTATAGTATTAAAACGAAAGATTAGCTATCATTAATTAAAGTAGGCTATAGTTCTTTTTTCTTTAGATCATCACCATTCATTTCATAATTATGATGCAAATATTATGGAAATTATAATAATAAAATTCCTCTGTACGAATACACATTTCCCTTCTAAATTAGTAATGGACAACCAAATAACATTTGTATTATTGTAAAGCCCATAATTATAATCTTTTACACAACTGTAACTGTAACCCAAAGTATATTGTATTGTTTGACACAGTGCTGTAAAGATTGTATGACCCGCCATAAGTCCGGATTGGAACCATGTTTCCGCCATGGTATGTTAAGTATGTACATGCATGTATGACAAGTTCTTGGACTAAGGGACTTGATGACACAACAATTTACGTGCAATTGTTTTGGTAGGACATTAAACCCTTCCTTGGAGTCCAATAAAAGAAATACAGAGCATTTTCGAAAACACCATAACCATTTATGTGACTGTAAACTCGATTGGAAAACGAATTAAATCAAATCAATACTAAACAATGTTCCCGTTATATTATCATAGTTTTTTAAAAGTTATTTCTTCGTTGAGACTTACAAACCCATGAAATAGAAGGGAAACTTGTACAGTACACGAATAAAAGAACACCATTATCATGATTTTGGCACAAGGAAGTATAATGTATCTTATTTTCAACCTCAGTACGTATATAATTGTGTTTTGAGTGTCCTGTTTGAAGTTGTTTACAAAATCATTAAGAGTAACGAGAATTGATGAATTTGATATGCACCTACTTTAGGAGATGAATCGCCCACAAGCCTGACTGTTATCATTTACTTTCATCGATGCTTTACATTAGGGACCAAGGGTTTTTAGTCGACAGGGTATTGGAAGGAAATTGATGCTTCTAGTCATCTTATTTTCACCTAATGACCAAGAAGCATTCACTAAACACGACCTTGAGGTCTCTTTGAAAAATTGCTACAATTTATTCAAAAAAGATAGGCGGTGACGTAATGTGGATTCAGGCATGGGGGGGGGGGGGGGCATTTGACTTGAATGGATAAAATGCTTTAAAAAAGGCTGCCCGCTAGAGGGGTGCGGACTGGGAGGGTGTCTATTTTCACTTTCCCTTTTTTCTATTCATTTTCCAGCCATTCGATGGGGGGGGGGGGGGGCACTTAGCACATTCTCCATGGATATGCCACTCTAGGTAAAGAAAACTGGACTTCACCTTTATGAACAACAAAAGTGCTTCAAGAATAAATATCAGATAGAAATGATATTGCAAGACTCTTTGATAACACCGTAACATAATCCAGAAACATTATACAAAATTATTATATAATAATAATAATTACAGTGCTATAGCGCCTAACACTTACTTTGTCAGAAGTCTCTAAGCGCTCTACAATAATGCAGCATAATATATGACATTTCATGAGGGGCGGATGTAGCCTCCGGGCCCTGTCATCTGCCACTGATGATGCTTAAGTTTCGAATACAGATTACGGGTATGGACAAAAGTAAATTAATAATATTAGAGTTAAACTTAGACGATGAAACTGGTCAGTATCACATAATGCTTTCACATCAGCTAAAGATCTCTTATATAAGGTTCCTTTTGATTGCGACAGAATTTTATATACACAAAGAACCGAATTGATTATTGATTGTGCCGAAAGAATATTACTGACGCATTGAACTAAATATCACTGCATAAAGGTAACTTTAAAGTTAATTTCATTCGGAAAACGACTACAAAAAATGAAAATCGTCCGACTGGAGATGCACATTCCGAAATGCCACGCCAACTTTTACAGTTTTACGCAGAAATTGACATTTAAAATATTTAAAAATCCACAAATGCTTTTTTTTTTCGGTTTAAATTTGAGAGTGAAATGGACAACAGTGCATTCCGGGATGCTGCCATAAAATGCCTCGCGGAGGAAAATGATACATCGAAATTGATAACGCTTTTTTCGAAGAAAAACTAACTTTGAGAAAGTATTTCCCATTCCCAGGTACTATGTAGTTATGGCATTATCCCACACGTATTCTTGTTTTTTAATCGTAAAAACAAGGGTTTACGTGATCGTGTTGAGCGGTCATTATCCACTTTCTTAGAAATGTTTTCAAAATCCTTTACTCGACGAACAAAACAAACTCCTTAAGTCAACAAAATGATGCAATCTACCTCTTGATGCCAATAATTCCAGCGGGGAAAAATAGACTGTTGATAACAAGTTATTTTTCTTGGTATATGGCAAGATTTTACAACAGGTTTAGCTTAGAAACATGAATTTATATAGTTGATATAATGTCGTTTTTTCTTCTGTTAATGCATTCGTTACATGATACGTTTGCTATTTAACTTCTCCCACCCTACACCTCTCTCCTTGTTTCTTTCTTTTTCAGTTACCCCCTTCCTCATTTTATCAGAGATATATTTGTATCTCTCTTTCCCCTCTTTTTTCCCTTTCCCCTCTTCTTTCGTTTTATTGTTGTAGAAAAGAGAATGATAGAAGGAAAAAAAGAGATTGAGAGATATATATATATATATATATGTCAAAAATGGAGAAAGAAACAGAGAGACATAGAGAGAAAAAAGAGAGAAAGATAATTGAAGGAGAAGACAGAGACTATGAAGAACAGAGGAGGTAGAGAAGGAGATAAACGAGAAGAGGGGAGAGAGAAGGAAGAACAAGAAGAGGAGAGGGAAGGAAGAACGAAAACGGTCAAGTGTAAAATTAGACATCATTCACATCACATATTGATAAATCATCGCAATTAAATTCAAAAGAGCACATAATTATAAACACCTATGCAACGCCTGTTGTCATCAGTTCGCGCAGTCAATAAAATAAATATCACCCTGCCCTTTAAGCCTGGAGCGTATTCGCGGGTTGCTATGGCACTGATTTGATTTAGAAGGATCAATCTAATGTCGCTTTCCAAGAAAACTCAGGGGCACTTTCATTAATCTGACGCCCAGTATAGCAGTGCATACTTTCAAAGGATTTAAAAAGAACGACGAGTGCGTTTTCAATGTTCTACATAACAAAGCTGCGTATATAGGACACAGTCATCTCGCGTAAAGGGCATGTATTATTAATTTCATCTCTGTCTTATAGTCGTTTCATTTTTGTGTTTATAAATACACATTTGCACTTTCATTACATGTATCTACAGTAATTATGCCGGTTTCTTAAGATTTCAACAAGAAAATATGCAAGACCTGAATATACAGATAGCATTAAATAAAAATGACTGCAAACTCAATATACTGTTAGTAAAACTAAGAAGGTCTTAAAAAATAAACGCATGCCTACTTCGACAGTAATCATAAATCATTCTTCATTATACCTTTTAATAAACCGTCAGTCTGATCAACATCCTCCCTCTCTCTCTCCTCTCTCCCCTCTCCTCCTCTCCTTCTCACCTCTCTCACCCTTCCCCCACCTCCCCCTAGGCGTCCTTGCCCTTTACTTGCTTTCTCCATCTCTTCCCCTCTCTCTCTCTCTCTCTCTGTATCCCTTCCATCAAGGCATTATCCACGGTTCTGAGATCCCATGGAATATGACAATTAACATAATGGTAGTCATGGCAACACGTTTTGAGTGACGTCATTGTGGTTCATTTCATGACCGCGCTGTCTGATTTTATTTTGAAGGACACATACAACGGATAAGTGTAATGACCATCTGGCTTTCTTGGTAGGATTCATTTTATTAATGGAATCTATGCCGTGACCATGTGACAGACTCAATATAACTTTAAAGAGTAGGGGCGGACTGGGACTGAAATTCGGTTGGGGAATTTCGGAGCGACCTGCCCACATTAAAATTTAAGTATTCAGTTATGGAATCATTCAATTAGTTGACACATGTATCACACTTTTGATGAGTAGCCTATTTTAATTATCTAATTTTATTCATACACATTAAGTCAGGAAGCAGAAATTATCTAGACCTGCAGTTATACTGTCGTATACATTACTTTATAAACAAAATGTAATACTTTTTAGAAATCTCAAAGATATGTCATATTCCTCTTGAACATTTGAATTCATTTTAATGATGTCGTATTTCATCTAAAATGAGAAAAGAGTTAAGAGAAAAAAACTGTGTTTCCCCTGTAAGTAAAGCTATTACTACATATTATTATACCCTACCCTTATTATTTGTTTTCAAATTAAACGTGATATTACCATTGTAATTACCATAACAAAGTTTTGCACTATTTTTGCTTAATCTGTTTCGGTAAGACACCTTTATGTTTTCTCTTTCTAATATAGCATTCCCCATCTTACTCGGTTTTAATGCTTTAAGTTTTTTGTTTCTGTTACCTTGTGTATTTTTTTAATTTTAAACTGTACATATTTCTGCCTTTTCATTTTTCTTCTCAATCCATGTTTAAAAAAAGAAATTCGTCCAATCAAATGCATGTTATGCATTATCCCTTGTCTTCTCTCATCTGCCATTGGTGTTGTTGTTGTTGTTGTTGTTGTTGTTGTTTTAATTTTTTTTTAGTGTGTGTTTTCTCTCCTAATCCATGCTTTTCGTTCAATACCCTACCTTCTATCTCATCGATTGCTCTCGAATGTAGACCACAACAAAACCTGAGATTTCTACTGCTGATAACAGCGGTTAAAATATTGTCACAAGACCCGATTCGTCTTCATCTTGTGACAATATAGTTCTCGGAAAAAGCCAACCCGCATAACTTGTTAAATAACCCGCATAACATGTTAAAGATGAAGTTGAGTTCTGGTCAAGCGATTGCATTGTGAAAGAAACGGTGTGGAATCGACCAGAAAAGGTTGATCATCTAGCATATAAGAATTTGTGTGTATTGCAAGGTTCTGGAATCATCAAAATGAAAGGAAATTTGGCCAAGTCTCGGTAAAGTTACAAACACTGTAGACAGAAAGATGTATATGTGACTACACGAACACGTGGCGTAAAAATCCTACTCTGGATTTTTACGATGTTACATGACATACAAGAGCCATGCTTTTCAGGGAACATGTCTTTTCTGATGTTCTTCAAAAGCTGGTAAATTATTTGTAAGCTGTTCATGTTCCTGTGGAAGAATACCGAAAGAAAATGTCTCCTGAAAAGGAAGGCTCATAAAATACACTCTTATTCGAACTATGACAAGAAATAGCTGAAGTGTTTTGATCAAACTTTTCGTGTTTCATGTTTATGTTGCCCCATATATACATTTCTGTGCAAAGGGCATGTGACTTTCAGCTAGACTGAGTCTTTTTCTTAGAATTCTGATGGTTTGAAAACCCCTGCAGAATATATCAATTCTTAGGTACTACGCTGCGAACATTTCCTAATTGCTTCTATATGGTTTCTTGTACGATGAAACTGCAATACTATCATTATTACTATTATTGTTTTAAATGAATTAGGAAATGTATGAAAGAGTTGTTTTGTTTAGCAATTGATGTTAATTAAGAATTATACTTTTGAATTGTATTTTGATAATTCTGAATGTGATGTCAAGCCAGTATGATGCAAATTGCATGATTTTGATTATATGTACTGCCTCTGGTATTGAGAAAATAAAACACCTTATAAATATAAAATGTTGCTGCGATTGATTGTATCTTATCATGCAGTATATCTATATGTAACAAAAGAAATAACAATAATAATAATAATATTTAATTTATATATAGCGCTTGATAAAAATGTCTCAAAGCGCTTTACAAATATACGTAAGTTACCATTCTTTGTAAACTTACAATTGGCTGATGGTGATATGATTATTTGTAACTTTTGTATTACAAGGTCCAGATCTTTAACTTGAATCTCCAACAAGAGTTTACCACTTCCTCGCAAGTATAAAGCTCGAGCGGTCATTGACTTCTTAAATCCGTCATTGGGTCGTATCATATCCTATACCTATTCTCTTTATTCTGCATTTACCCCGTTATAAAATGCATGATGCGTTTGTCCGCATTTACGAGCCGAGTGGTTAATGTATTTTGCAGAATTTAAGCCTCTCTCGCTTTTTTGAATTATTTATAACAGTGCTTATCGGTGGTTTTGATATTAGATATACGATAGTCATCATGAAAGTTGGGATATGTCGATACGATCCATTTTTTGTGTGTAAATGATATGTAAATGTAAAAAATAAACGTACATAGCACTGATCCCATTTTCAAAGCCTGTGTTTGTTGGGATCAGTGTCGCACATTAATTAGTCTTGTGCTTAACAAATTATCATGTAAAGTCTAAAAAACCACTATATTGTTACTGCTGCTGCTACTACTACAACTCCTACCACAAATTATATGACTACTACTACTACTACTACTACTACTACTACTACTACTACTACATCAATAATATTACTACTACTATAACTACAACTACTGCTACACTGTACTACTATGGTAGTACTTATTCTATTACTACTACCACCACTACTACTACTACTACTACTACTACTACTACTACTACTACAACATCAATAATATTACTACTACTATAACTACAACTACTGTTACACTGTACTACTATGGTAGTACTTATTCTATTACTACTACCACCACCACTACTACTACTACTACTACTACTACTACTACTACTAATACTAATACTACTTTTATGATACTACTACTACTACTACTACTACGAATACCACTATACTACTACTACTATACTACTTCTACTACTAATATCACTACAACTACTACTTTTTTTGTTTTACTATACTCTTTAAAGGAAAAAACAGGGGTTTGTATAGTAGAATTATCACCAGGACAATACCGCGTCGTTTTACTCTAACAAAGTGATTGATTTCATGTGATATATTTTGATGCTGACATAATAACGATTTGAAATGTTAATAATATCATTATAGTTTGGTGTGATACTATATATCTAAACTACAATAAAGGAGCATATTTCCCCATGTAAACGATTCTTATTTTTCAGAAAAAGTATCTTCTCCCACAATGATTAAAAAGGAAAAGTTCAAGAAGTATTTACGAAGAAAAGGGACGATATTACGTATGATGAAACCACGGAGTAATCCGTCTTCATTCAGTTTTTTTTACTTTGGTTTTCTAAGTGGTTAAAAAAAAATCTTGTTTACTAGTTGTTGGTCCAAACAAGACCATTACGTCTTCAAGAACTTCAATAAACCGGATCTACTGCACAGTGCTCCCGTGATAATGGCTCTGCGGTTACACAAAGTCACAAAACCTAATTCCTAACTTCAGCTCTGGACCAAACACTCTAGCCAACGCAAACCCTATATCACAAAATCTAACTAAAAAACTCAACAGCAACCATAACCCTCATCTTAAATATAACTCCGATGAATTACAGCTATCATAAATTGCCGGAGAAAATGTCTAGTCACCAAGATATACTTTTCAACATTTTAAAAACTGGCATGCATGCTTGTAATCTTAACTGGCTTGACTGAACTTTCTAGAAGGCGAATAGATTAGAAGAATGTAGGTTTTCACAATTACTGAGTACGCTATAATTATTATCAAAAATCGCGACCGCGAAGCTTGAATCAAAGCACTTTGCTGTACCAGTAAAAGATTGCAATTCATATAACTTTCTCTTAGTCCATTAACTTTTCCAAGAAGGGCGAAAATAATATACGCATGATGCAGACAGGTTGAGATATGAAAATGAGAAATAGGAGAGAGAGAGAGAGAGGGAGGGAAAGGAGGGTGTGTAGGTGTGTGTGTGTGTGTGTGAGAGAGAGAGAGAAATAGGAGAAAGAGGGAAAGAAGGGTGTTTGATGGTGTGTGTGGGGATGAGAGAGAAATAGAAAAGAGAGGAAAAGAAGGGTGTGTGTGTGTGTGTGTGTGTGTGTGAAATAGGAGAGAGAGGAAAGGAAGGGTGTGTGTGTGTGTGTGTCAGAGAAATAGAAGAGAGAGGAAAAGAAGGGTGTGTGGGTGAGTGTGTGTTGCATGTGCATGTATGTGTGAGAGAAATAAGAAGAAAGAAGACGAGAAAGTAGGAGAGTAAGAGAGAGAGAGAGAGAGGGAAAGAACGAGAAAGTAAAGTGAGGAAATAAGAGAAATAAGAACGAGAGAAAGCGCGCGGAAAAAGAAAATGTCTAGTCATTCGAGATTTAAAACTGGCATGCTTGTAATCTGTACTGGCTTGACTGAACTTTCTAGAGCTGGAAAAAGGGCAAATACCTTAGAAGATTGTAGGATTTCACAATTACTTAGCAGGTTATAAAATATCCAAAACCGCCGACCACGAAGCTTAAATTTAAGCACTTCACTGTACCAGTAAAAGATTACAATTTATATAATTTTCTTTTACTCCACAGTACACCCTTACAAGAAAGTGTGAATATAATATGCGCATGATGCAGACAGGTAGAGAAATGAAAATTATGAATATGTGAGGGTACTAGTGAGTGTGACTGTGTGTATGTGCGTGAGTGTGTAAGAGAGAACAAAAAGAAAGAAAAAAAAGAGAGAGAGAGAGAGAGAGAAAGAGAAGGTGAGGAAGTATGAAAAAAGACCTATAGAGAGAGGGAAAGATATAGCGCGCGAATGATTGTGTGTTGTGAGAGAGAGAAGAAAGAGCGATAGTAGAGAAGGGAGGAGATCGAAGGAACAAAAAAGGGAGAAGACAGAGAAAATAGGAAGAGAAAAGAGATAGTGAAAGAGAAAGAGAGAGAGAGTGAAGAGAGAGAGAGAGAGAGAGAGAGAGAGAGAGTGAAGAGAGAAAACAAAGAAGAAAATAAGGGAGCCTCAATTTCGCAACTCACTCTACGGGAGTATTTGATAACCATTTCCCCTCGGTGGGTTTCGATCGTTGATTATTCCCTCCTGGACAAATCTTTTCCGAGAATTCGATTGCGTATGCAAGGCTGGAGAGCGCAAGGCCAAGCCCCCCCCCCCCCCCCCCCCCCCCCCCCCCCCCCATCCACCAAAGTAAGGGTCTCGTTCGGACTGCCTCGTTCCACATACTGGAAGAAAATATACTTCGCTAAATCCGTAAAGCTTGACCTAACCGAAATGGTATTACGATGCGGCGCCGCGGCGCGCCGTCGTCTCATGTCCGCTTTCATAAACGCCACCCGTCACAGCTGCGCTACAGAGTTTCCCCGTGGTACGAAGGTAAACTCGACCGGCGAAACGAATTTAAAGCAAAAACACCTGCGGTGTTAACGGGCTTTGTTAATCTCTTCACAACCGGCCAGCCATGTAGAGGAAATACGGAGAGAAAGCTCCCAGGCTGTATTGCTTTTTATCCTGTTCCTTTTGAATCCAGATAGAGTTTCCCCATGCGTGTAGTCATTAAACGGGTCAACGATAGTCGCATTGCGATGGATCCAGTATCAAGTGAAGGTTTCTTGAAAGAGTGTATATATTATAGGGGGGGGGGGGGTGGATAATGCACCTGTCGAAAGGAAAGAAAGTGAGGAAAGGCCACAACTGGTTTTGAGAGGAAATATGTTTGTTTTATTATCACATCTATATTGTACGAAGAGGGAAATGAAGAAAAAAAAGTTACTTGTTATGATTTAATAGTAATGAAGAGTTGCAATGTTTAAATTGGGAACTGAAAGCGAGGGAGAGAGAGAGAGAGAGAGAGAAAGCGATAAAGAGAAAGACAGACAGACGGACTGGTAGTGAGTGAGACAGAGAGACGGGCAAATGAGAAGAAGAAGCAAAAGAAGAAGGAGAGAGAGAGAGAGAGAGACAAAGAGAGAATCGGTATAGGGTGGGAAATACATAAAAACGAATGATTATGTTCAATACCAATGTATGTAGGCAATTGTAATACTAGAACAGACAGTACCTGGAAATATAGAATATTGTTTCACTTATGTAAGGTACAAAAACGATCACAAAATCAATGAATTTTCTCCTCGAAGACGGAATACTAAGATAGCCAAATAGATAGTGCGATCTACGGTAGATTGGAACGTATAGAAAGAGATGCAGTCGGATTGCGGTCTATTGTGAAAACTATTTCTTGTTATGTGTGGGTAGGTGTGTGTGCGTGCGTGTATGGATGACTCGGTGGGCTTGTACAATTAAACCATACCAGATCAATACTCGGAAAATTTTCATGCGAATATTATACTATGTTAATCACATTTATAAACTGTATAAAATACTAAATGTTTGGAATACAACTTTCATTCCAATAAGAAACATCTAGATAAAAAGATACTGTCAAATTTTTTATATTTCTTCAAAGCATAGGTCTATAGATAAAAATACATTGATAAATAATAATGAATGTCAAATTACACGTATAAAATCATTAAAAATTAATGACTTATACAGGTTTGTTTTAAGTTCTCGAATCTACAGGAAACGTATACTTCGACAATGGTGTCCTGTATCCCAATGTCAATATCAAGCTGTTATTGCATAATATTATGCACAAACGTGATGGTTTAACTAATAATTCTTGGAAACTATCAGCTTTCCATATTATTTTATTAAAGTGTAATTACAGACAAATTTCACTCTATCGCTTTTTCGGCGCAATGTGTCAAGATATCTATTGGAGGGTGACAATTCAGAGTATAATTTTAGTACAGAGCGAGAGAGAGAGCATGAGAGATAGAGAGAGAGAGAGAAATAGAGAGAGAGAAATAGAGAGAGAGAGAGGAAGAGGGTGGGTGAGAGAGAATGAGAAGAGACAAACCTGTCAATCAGACCTCGGTCTAATCAACTCGGGGCAACTCATTTCAAGTTTCCCAGAAATTCCCTCCATCTTATATCACCCCGGTGTCTGCAGCTTGGAAGAGAATGACGTCACAAGTAAAACGATCGGAAAAGAAAACATTCTCCCGCCAAAATAACCGCTGGACAAAATCGACAATATCCCGTATCGGCTGCTTCGATAAACTTTTTGTTTTTTCGCTGATACGCAGGTGGGGGAGTTGTAATTGGATGATGACACACTATGCTGGGACGCTTGAGGGACAGCGCGTGCAGGAAATTTTCTTCACTCGAGGAGGCTTTCAGAAGTTTTAGTTAACATTTGGAAACTTTGGGAGATTTTTGTAGATTGTATCCTTCAAGAAAGACGGAGATAGAAAGAGAGAGAGAGAGAGAGAGAGAGAAAGAGTGAAAGGAAGATACAGGGATATGTAAGTCAAAGGAGACGAATGAAAAGGAAATTAAAGATATAAAAAAGGGGTACCCATTATTATCACAACAAAAGAACATTATTAGAAATAGTCATGAAATCATGAAAATAGTCGTTTTGTCGAATAAATGGTATTTACAAGAATTACCGATGTCCGACACTTCAGTGGAAGGTCTGAGTCCAGTATTCCAGCCATGTTTTCTCCGTTAGCATTATGTTACTGGCACATTACATATTTGAGTATGAGGACAGTAAATGGTAACATTATGTATCTAAAATAGAATTATGTTCCCCTCCCTCCTCCCCCTCTCTATCAATCTGAGATGGTGCATACCGTATACTCAGTCTCGAATGTTAATATATAGAGTAGGATAAAGTAGGTGAAAATGCTTATAGAGGTATGAGCCAAAAAGATAAACGAAAATCTCCAGTATACTCTCTACTGTCCTAAACGCCATATTGCTCCTACATGACTCTACATCTACTATAGATAACAAAAACGCAGGGCAGCACTCGTTTCGGTATATCGCATGTCTACACAATAATCGCGCACTGCAACACTGCGAATTTCTCCTCCACATACTGATAATCATATCGCATTGTCGCTGTTCGGATCGCTCGGCGGTAATTTTTCCACGGTTGTGAAAGACCTTCCTCACGCGTAACAGCTTACGGCTGCCTCGCTAGCTCGGTGTACCGTCATAACGCGTGAATCTTTTAGAGCGCTTTTCTTGGAATTCGCTGATAGCTGTTTTTTAATGATGCGTGCTTGGCGAGGGCAGCAACAGCACCTGAAGATAGGCAACCAAATGAACCAATAGCCGTCTCTCTCGTGTCTCTCATTTTATCCCCTACTCTCTCACTTTATCTCTCCCTCCCCCTCTGTCTCTCAATCTCTCTTCTCTCTTCTATCCTCCCTCTTTCACTCTCTGTCTATTAAACTCCACCTCCCTTTCTCTCACTCTCTACCTCCCTCTGTCTGCTATTGTCTATTCTCTCGAAATCCTTCGTCTCGTTTCGCCGAGGTAATTTCGTACACCAACCGACTCTCTCATCTTTTCTTCGGTCAAAAATTGCGAGCTATTCGCTCTGTTTAAAAAAGAAAATGATCTAAAGTGTTCACTGTACACTCTCCTCCTTCATCGACTGATTCGTTCAGATATGCAAATGTAATGAGGTGTATTTTGTCTTCTAAGTAGCCAATATCCGATATTGATTCAACAGATAACATCACTTGGTTGTCTTACTACTATAATTACTTCCTCTAGTACTATTACTACTAAATACTAATAATAATGAGCCAAAGTTTCTTCAATTTTTCTTTCATCTCCATGATCTTGTTCAGTATGACTTCAAGCATACCTCAATATTATTTCATTCCATCTCCCGTTCCCCCCCCCCTCCCCCACTGCAAATTCGTTGTGTAACGTTGTGAAACGACTTTACACAACATAGGGTGGTTCACTCCTTAAACAGGGATAAGTTATAGTTGTGTAAACACAAATTATACAACAAATTCCTGCGAATTCGTTGTGTAAAGTTGTGTATTTTTTTGTTAACACAACCCCTGTGTATAAGGAGTAGATCGGCGAATGTTGTGTAGAGTCGTTACACAACGAATTTGCAGAGCCCCCCCCCCTTCTCTCTCATTATCACTCTCTCTCTCTCTCGTCACCCTCTTCCTCCCTCCCTCCTCCTCTCTCTCTCTCTCTCAAACACACAGATACACAGACAGACAGACACACACACACACACACACACACAAACACACACAAACACACTCTCTCTCTATCTCCTCTTTATCTCGCGGTCTCTCCCCCTCTTTCATTCCCCCTCTTTCTCTGTCCACTTTGCAAACCCTCGCTTTCTGTATACTAGATAATTATCATCCCCTTCTCAGAAAGCGCCACTGCATAATCCAACAGCGGCTTCCCTTTGAATTGTATTACCGCATTATATGGACTTGATTTACGTCATCATACGGGATTACGATCTCAATCGAGATGATTATCATGATATTTCTTTGTGATAATATTCCCTGATGAAATTTCCACACAATGCTGTTATCTATATGGAAAGTGATGAAAATTGTACGAAAGGTTCCTACATAGTATGATCACATATCAAATTAATTTCTGGAGATCAACCTACTTCTATGAAATCTATCATATTATTTGTTTAAAAAAATTAAGTAAAACGGTTTTCTCTTTCAAAGATGAGCTCTAAAAATATTTCAATCGACCAGATTAATTTTGACATTACATCAGAAATATTTAATAATTTATATTCTATATAATCACGATAATTTGCATTAGATATGCAGCTTATAGAGCCATCCATGCGATTGCTTGATAACCATGATATAATGATATTTGGGAATGCGCGAAAACACTATAATCAAAGATTCAATTTGGAAAACTATTTGTGAGTCTCTCTAGTCATGCTCAAAGATAGAGACTGCAAAAATCATGTATAAAGAACAAAAATAACATCAAATACATGCGATGACAAAGTGTGATAAATGTTCGTTTAACTGCTATCACCAGACTCATACCCACATCCTCCTTCACCACTTGCACCTATCAATTAAATATTACAGACTATATTAACATAGGAGGATACAAAAGTAGAGAAAACAATTATTATGGAGGACGGTCGTGATTAATAAAACAAGAAAGGAGTGGGTAATCTACTAGAACTCCAAGGACAGACAGAACCCTACAAGAATCAACTTTTGAAAAGAGCATGAGCGCGCCACATATTATCCAGGAAGCAAGAACCATAACACCAGAATCAAATCACAAATGAAGTGCATTGGTTCTGCATCTCGTAACACAATGACGTACGTAACAATAACAATGTTATAAAAGTGGGCATACTACCGCCATACAAAATTGTGCAATACAAACCCTCAGAGTAGAACATAAAGAACAAGAAGACACAGAAGATAAAATTTGGAGAACTAGGAGAAGTTGATTTGTTGCATCCTAACCATATCAAAGAAGGTAATACAAAGAAACTGAATTCCCGGAAAGCGATGCGAGAGCCACAGTATAGGATGATGATTGGGTTCACTTATTAATCTAAGGAAGATGTAGATGTATTGCGGTTTCCGGTTGTCAATGAAAGTTTGTACACGTACAGCTGTCTTCTGTCGCCATTATTATATAAATACAAAGTGCATAAGTGAGACGATCAATTATTTTAACATCAATTTGCATGCCATCATCATCACCGTGAACTCCATCATCGTAAACGCGTCACGATCATGACGACGGACGTCACTAACAATATAATGAGGACGTTGATGATGATGATGATGATGACGATGTGGATGGTGAGCATGTTCCTGATCATTATTATAATCATCATCACTATAACTATTGTCATCCCCCTTCTCCTCCTCCTCCTCACCACCGTTGTCATTATGATAATCATCATGAGCATCATCATCATCGTCGTCTTTGATAATGATCACTCCAATTGCTATTGCACAAGCCAAAGCCACTATTACTACTTTCCATATATTCTACTACGTCTACCAAACCATCACTATGTTAGGCTTAATCATAATCATCATTATCATCAATTTTACCTTGTCTTGCCATGATCATCAAACATCAGCATCAGCATCACCACCACCCCTACCACTATCATCACCACCACTACCGACACCACTGGGCGTTGTGGCGTGCGCCTGTAATACAGCGAACAATGGAAGTTACAAACTGATTCAGCCGAGGACGCAGGTTCGAAACTGAGTCGCGTCTTTCGGATGGTGACGTTAAAAGTCGGTCCCCAGACGTAAATAATCATATCTGACGCGTCTGTAAGAACCCAATACACACACACACACACACACACACACACACACACACACACTACCGACACCACTGTTACCATCATCACCACCACTACCACAACCACCACCACCACCATCATCATCACCATCATCACCATCACAACTTCTCTATAATCAACATCTTGCCTCACCTTGTTTGATCGGCTTTCAGGTAGATGAACAAATCTTATCCCCTATCCTGCAGAACTGATGGCCCCCTTCTTTAGATGAACAAATCTTTTCCCCTATCCTGCAGAACTGATGGCCTCCTTCTTTAGATGAACAAATCTTCTCCCCTATCCCGCAGAACTGATGGCCCCCTTCTTTAGATGAACAAATCTTCCCCCCTATCCTGCAGAACTGATGGCCCCCTTCTTTAGATGAACAAATCTTCCCCCCCTATCCTGCAGAACTGATGGCCCCCTTCTTTAGATGAACAAATCTTCCCCCCTATCCTGCAGAACTGATGACCCCCTTCTTTAGATGAACAAATCTTCCCCCTATCCTGCAGAACTAATGTCCCCCTTCTTTAGATGAACAAATCTTCTCCCCTATCCTGCAGAACTGATGGCCCCTTCTTTCATTCCAGTGGGCTGTCAGGACACTTTCTTTCGCTTCCACTTGCTCCCGTTACAGTTACTTTCAAAAGTCTGGTGGATGTTGTAAGATGTTCTTCTAAGATATTCCGGTTTAATCTCAAGTACAATCTAGAACAACCACTATTATTTTCGTAGGAGCCAAATAAGGTGTTCTTCTAAGATGTTCCGGTTCTATTGGTTGACAATCTTTAAATTATTTATTTATTTATTTATTTCGTTTTATTTCAACAGGGTAGCCCCATCAGCAGTTAAAATACTGTTATTCTTGGGGGTCCTGCATAACATAAAATACATATAAAGACATACATATACATGAAAACATCATCACATGGTGAGTAGTAAACATAACAGAAAGAATACAGATTAAATCTCAAATGTAAATTTAAACTCGGCAAGTAAACAAATAAATAAAAGTAAAACAAATTTTGAAGAAGAAAAAATATTATATTGTAGTGACAGTGTGTCTAAACATAATTATTTGTGATTTGTAGGATATTTATGAGAAATATATTGATCTGCAATTGGTAATTACTAAATATTGAAGTTTGTGATAGAGGCTACTTATTTGCGTGTACTTGAGTTATATTTACATTTTTCTAAAATAACTGGTGCAAAAGGACTGCTTGGTTTGGGCATTTCGTAACTCACTAGGGAGGTTGTTCCATGTCATTGTACCCTCAAAGGAAAAGGCCCTTCTACCATTTTCAGTTTTAACTTTGGGGATGACTAATCCACGAGTATCAGCGATTCTAGTGATATAACGATGTGTTGCTGCAGACTGAGTAAACATATCTTGAAGATATGAGGGGGACATACCGTTTACAATATCGAACATAAGTTTACATTTCTGGAATTGCCAACGTCTTTCCATGTTCATCCACTTGAGTTTTGAGAACATTTCTGAACTTGGTGTAAGTACATTCATTTGGAGAACAATCCTAGCCATCTGTTTATGCAACTTAATCAGTGGATCCCGAAGACCTTGATTACAATTTGACCATGAGGTGCACTGGTGCAGCAATAATCAAAATATGGTAATACCAGTGCATTTGCTAATAACTTGGCACTGTCTATCGTTAGATATTTTCTAACGATATTTTCTACTTGTGTAAGAGCCGAGTCTATACTATAAACCTCCCGATTGGTATTGAACTTGAAATAATATACTTTCGGTATCACTGGAGAGCAGAAGAGTTGATGAAGATGATGAACTACTTTTTTTTTCACTGAATCATCAGACGACCACGATTATTTTCACGCTGATCAATCGAACATCAGTTACCCAAATTTATTCCTTATAATTCCTCGTCATTAGACACCTTTAGAACCTAAATCTGACTTTTTTGTTCATGGTGCATATCATCATAATTTTAATAACTTTGTCTGAAGTTTCATGTCAATATACCCTTTTTCCGCGGAATTAGGGGATTGTAAGTTTGGGGTGTTTTTTTCGCACTTCGCATTCGAGACCTAGATTTCATGCATATTCGACTTACATAGTAGGCGGCGTGATAGCTTAATTGGTAGAGCAGTGGTCTCGTAATCTGGTGACCCGGGTTCGAAACCAAGTCAATGCGCTAGTGCCCTTTTGTAAAGCATTAATCCTCATTACCAAGTCCCTCGGAGTGGACCTAAAGCCGTCGGTCCTCTGGTTGCTTACTAACAAGCATTTATGCTTTCTTAGCAGTCAGGTAAAATAACCACCACTAAACCAAAGTCAGGTAAAATAACCACCTACAGACAAAACCAAACATAAATACGTGAGAATTCAAGGACGCTGCGGTCTGTTTGTATACCAGTACTTTATTTTGTATCTACTTCACCTTGAAGACTTTGACCTTGTGATTGTGAGTATAAACTGACTGGTAGAGTGTTATTTATTGCTTTTGATGATACACATGAAAGCTTTATTGTTTGATATTGAAATTCCGGGAATTAATTAGAAGGAAAAAAAAAATCACTTCACTGATGTATTCAAGTCTATCCATACATCGTTCCCAAAGTACATGGTGATGAACAGTTGAATACACCTGTTACAACTTCGTTATCATTGTACTTCAATGCCAATCCGTCAACATGTTACGTAGATTAGTTATTGCTATGTCGGACAAGCCTCTAGTAAGATAATGATTCGTCGAGAGCAGCCTTCCAATATTGGAGGTATGTGTACAAATTGAAAAGGCCTACATATTTAAGCTGGCCTATTGTTTACCAGAATGCTAGAAGACTTGTCCAGAATATTTTGCAATAGTCCATTTTCGCAATGTAATTACATTTAACAAACATGGCTTGTCCTAGCTAATAACACGGAATGTATGCAGTTCGCATTCCGACTATTGAAATACAATAATTCGTAACAGGTGAATGAAATAATTTGAAACAAAGCAATTAACATAGTTTTCTGCATTGAATTTGATGACATTACGAAAATGTTCTAATGAGTAGACATTATGCAAGAATTTTGTTCCCAGAATTCTAATCCATTGATTAAACGTGATGACAGAAGAGATCAACGTCAGGGTGTAGAAGGGAGTAGGAGCAATTTTGTTTTCCGTGTATAATTTTATTTTTAGTCGTTATTATATGAAGGGGGGAGGGGGGGGGAGGGGGGGGGGGGGCTACTCTCATTCCCATCCCTGGATGAGCATGATACACCCAATCTATTCAGTTCTCAACTTCTCTACATCACCATGACATCATGGACCCTAACAAAAAATATCAACTGCCACTTGCCATCATCCATGCTCCGAAAAATCACCATACTGGATGGATAATATGCAGCCAACCAAAGAAAAGAGCTAAAGCAAAACGATCAGCCCTTTTCGGGAGAAGGGGTTGACCGCGTTCCACATGCAAGAGTCGACAACTATGGAGTAATTACCTTTATTACTTACTGCCTGATCAGGGGAACTGGTAAGGGTAAGCTACCGTAGAATTGGCTCTACCAGCTCGACCAGGATGCTTTCTCTTGTATTGTTCTGCTAGGGTTGGTTGGCTAGTCAACCCCATATTGGGGCTGAACATCGTTCGCGCCGATTGCCCTCTCAACACAACTGTGAACACATTTACCATTTAGTAAATTGCTCTACGTAAGAGATCATTTTCCTTGTGTCTGCTCGCTGTGTAATTACGGGTTTTTACTTAAATTTGGTATACTGTGTTAATTAACGTTAATAGGATGTACAATGGACTTTGAATGCTAGGTCGAGCAGAGGTGATTGCGAAAGAAAGGATGATCGATGGAAGTGGGCCGAGTTGGATAGAAATATGTATACATGAGCTAAGGGGAAAATAATTATGGAGATTAGGAAAGGGTTCGCAAAACTGTCACACTGTTTAGTTGTTGCTTGGACACCTCAATCTAAAGAATATGAATATTTGAGATATCTTCTATGAAAACACCTTTTTTTTAAATTTCATGTACAGAAATCATAACCATTGACCTATACAAAACTTTCATTGTTTTACTGTTTTGCCCGTTTGTTTTTGTTTTAATGTTTGGCCCGTTTGTCATTGTTTTACTGTTTTGCCCGTTTGTTTTTTTTTACCATCGAAATAAAAGTGAATTTAGGTAAAACGATATCAAAGCAAACTTGTTTGTGTGAAGATTTATGTTTGCATTTATGTAGTAAAGAGTAAGTTTCTACATCTTCCAATAGGAGAGGCAGGGGTGGAGAAAGGGAGAGAGAGAGAGAGAGAGAGAGAGAAAGAGAGAGATTAATAGTAATAACAACAAGAACAACAACTACAAAAAATATTAATATTAATTATGACATTAAAAATGATATTCATAATATAAACAATAAATAATGCCGATAACATTAATAATAACAATAAAAATAATAATGCTGCTAATAACAAAAAAAGAACGACACTATTGACTCACCGAGTTTTGAATTAATACACTTCATTTATTTATCTATTTTTAGATAATCTGTACTTACAATTCATGACAAAACATACATCAATACTGAATATCGATCTATACATCATCACACATGAACACCCGAATACGAGGGAAATCAATCAAGTAGAAACCATTGTTACAATGGCTTTAGGGATTAAAGCATTTCAAATGGATATGTAGATCAAATGTAATAGAAAAGTCAGGAAAAAATCCTTTTCCATATAAAGTTTCATAGCTATGTACGGAAATTACAATCTTCAAAATGGCAATCGTAAATATTTTCATACAATTTTCGTGTCTCTCCATGGTAAAGTTTTAAGATGAAATGACAGTCTCATTTTTTAAAACTGATAAGTATTATTTAACAATTTATTTGATGATGCAAACAGTCCAGAGTGTTTATGAATATATAGCAAACTGAAATACTTCCACAAATTAAACATGAATATACAGGCAATCATACCACACAATTTAGACCATGTTTCTTACTTTTGTGTTAGGAATCATTCTCAGATAAACGAGGTAGGACAATTTTTGTCTTCAAATAGACTAAAAGTATTCTCTTTACCGAAGCCTTTGAGTGATTTAAATTAGATGAATGCATGACTTATCACATAACACTTTCAAATATACTAAATAATACCTTTTATATTGACAAAGGCTCCATCAAAGCCAGTGCAACTCAAACCATTTCCAAATTCAAAATACATAGGAATACTTGTTTAAGAAAAAGAATACAATAACACCTATTTCATTTTGACCCATGGTTTGTAAGTTCCATGAAAACTGATTAATATCATCTGTTGAGAAACAGAAGGGCGTTAACTCTGTGTTAAAAACCTGTGAGCTCATGCCCTACTGTTTCTGAACAAGCAAAATAAATTTCAGATAAAAGAGACCTAAAGCTAAATCTTAGAGTAGAATACGCTTCATATTGTCTTGATTTGAAAATAAATATAATGACAAGCGTTCTCATTTTCTAATTGTAAGATAATACTATAGTTTTTATAACAATAGACAAAGAACACATGTCCATGAAGCCACAATGCATGAAGTATTTGTCATACTTGAGATAAATAATGTCTTGCTATCTACGCAGCAAAAATATATCTCTGTTGTGGCCACTTCCACATATATATACACGGATAGTACATACGAGTGCAAGCACAAAATATATGATTGAATAGAAAAATATGCGCAGGTATTATCAATGCATCAAAAATTAATGTAATAATACAGTCATATACCTCTGCCTATTTTAGGTGTTCTCACTATTGGGTTTGAGGTGATCTATCTAGCCCAGAAGGGGGTAAGCACTGCAAATGGAGCATCCACGAAGGCAGGCTTTGTGATGTGAGAATGTATGTATTGACTATGCTTAGCAATGGGTACACTCCCCCTGGGGAATGTGGAAAAGTGCTCTTGCACTAGCTATGGGTGAAGTACAACCAAATTTAGGTAATTGCATTCTACACAAACACTCATCAATAATTCACTGTAGAACATTAGCCCTTCCGGCTGTTTTTCATAAGAGCAGCATCTACATAAAAGAATAGGCAAGACTTCCTGTCAACACTAAATAATTTCATAACGACTTCATTTCGGCATGAAAATCTTATAAATTCTCATGACGCTCTGAATGATTAATGTTACACTGTATATCCTACGCTCAGAGCAAGAAGAGAATTAACGGTTTCTATATAGTATAACAATCAAACTAAAATTGAGGAGAATACACATTTTACTTTCTGCAAAATTAGAAGTTAACTTATTATGGCAAGAATGTTAATCAAGTGTACATTTCTACATGCTTATTATCAAACATAAATAGCAACATCACAGAAAAAACAAAGCATACTTATTACAAGACACATTACATTTGTACAACTATATATTGTGCTTATTTAGTTGAACAATCATTCATCTCGTTACTACTATGTACCAAGGTCTAGTAGGTACTATCATAATAAATGATAAATCATTCTGCAATGTATTATGACAAAGAGGGGGAGATAAATAGATGAAAAGAGAAGAGAGAGAGAGGAGAGAGAGAGAGAGAGGAGAGGGGGGGCGGTAGGGAAGTAACACAAGGAACACATAAAGAGCTACCGGTAATCTATAATCAACTAAAATAACATTTTCTTAGAACTAGAAAAAAAGATACACCCCATTACATGACCTAATTATGTTCTTTTTCCAGGGCTGTATTATTAATTGCACCAGATCCATCAAGAGAAGACATTTATCTTGCATTCGTCAACGAAAGCCTGAACCCTGAAATTCCTTGTACACCCCTCGAACTAAGTAGGTTGGCAGACAAAAAGTTAAATAAAAAATTATCTTTATGAATATGAAAACGATTCCAAGAAAGTTAAATGCAGTCCGAACGATCAAACTTTGCCAATGCATACCCCCCCCCCCCCTCCCCCTCCTTTGCCTACTTACTCTCATAACTTGGCTGAAATCTAGGGACCACACACACTTCCATGCATGCGTCACAAAATGTCTTGTAAGATAAAACTCGGACAAGAGCAACATGATGGAGCAGACGAAAATAGAGCAGAATTTGTTAGCAACCTGACAGCTCGTTTCTTGAATATCCTATATTCAACTTTGAGATTATGACAGTGGCTTTTACTGAGAAAGGGTCGCATTACTCAGATTGCCTGAATTTATTTTTTAATGTTGATGGTATAAAAAACATGGTCTTTCATGGAGAGATGTGGATGATCAGGTTGAACAGCTACTAGCCTGTTCATTCTTAAAATCTGGGTCAACCGCAGGAAGGTTAATCCGGCCAAAGACTTGTCCTGAAATGATGCAGGGATTTTTCTTTGAAACAAAAGGATATATTCCCCCAACTTCATACAAATATTGGGAGATTAATCTGCATAAATCCTGTCTAAGCTGCCATATTATATTTTGAGGGCAAGAAAGAAATTAAATCTTATACGTTTAAAAAGAGTTTGTCTTTCTGGCTCTCTCTCAAAAAAAAAAAAAGAAGAAAAGAAAAGAAGCTTCAATAAAATAAAAGAATAGATCCCTCAGTTCCGTGCACTAGAAGCAAGTTCACCTTCATACCCCATCTTCTCTGATGTTGGGAGATTAAACAAATTACAAAACTTGGAAAGGATATGAATAATTTAGTTGTAAACTGTACATAAACCTGCCATTCTACTTCATACCCTATTCATGAATCTCAAAACTAGTAGCCTGAAAACTTGGAATTGAAAACACTTCGGTCATATCCCAAAGTCCTCATCGAGATTGGCAAGATATCAACATGGCACTAAAATAAGCCATCATGTTTATTCAATAGCTGATTGATAAAGAGTCTGTGTTATTGTCATTATTATGATACAGGCAGCTTGTCAATACAAATTTATTAATAGTCCAGGGTGCACAGGTTCCAAAGGTGGATAATATCCAACGAGCCCCCCAAACCCTGGGTTTTTCTGTGAAACTATTTTTACAAACAACAATTACAAATCATCTGGGCCAAAAGGGCATTATAACTCCAATGCTTTGGCATAGAGTTAATCAACCATTGATCTGTACATGACATTTTCATAAGTTTCAAGCTTTTTAAGTTGCTGATGAAAGAATGCATTATCTGTTTTCATACAGGGTTGTGTAGAAACATACATGCATGTGTAATGATTACTTTAAGAGGGCATAATACATGTATTGTTAACAGAAAAGAGGAATTTACAAATGTTTTTAGTACAGAGCAGAAGGGAGGTTACCTCCCAAGTTACATCACATAGTTCTGAATCTGTATATCATTAATTGAAACTTGAAACAAAACAAAACTTCCTTATTTTTTTAAATCTGATTTTGCACAATCTGTCACTGATCTGTTTCTTTTCGCTTCCTTCTTCTTCTTCTACAGATATTAATGCATGACATTATCTTCCAGGTAGTACTCGATAGCCGAGAGCAATCAGTCAACCCCTTTCTGTGATTTGATTGATGAATATGACAAGACAAGAGCCAAATCAGTTGGAAAGTACAACCATCAAGAGTTTCAAAATACCAACTAAAAGTGGAGTAGAGATTGTGTCACCTTCCAGTTCTCAGCTGAAATAGTACATGTAATGAAATACATCCAAACTGGCAGTATGTGCTTGTTAATATTGTCCGCTTGGAGCCAGAAGGGTGTTAACTCATATACCTTAACACAGAGTTAACGCCCTCCTGGCGCCAAACTATCAGTAGAGCTATTGAAGCTCTTTAGATAAGCCAGATACCATGTAAAAAAGATACCATATAGTTTGATTTGGTTTGAAAAAACCCCCCCAAGGATTGTATTAGTGGTACAAGAAATAGAGACAGCTACAATTTAACAACATGGTTAAATCCACCTTTAAAGTACCTTAGGTTCCGGAATCTTTGAAGATAAAAAAGCAACAAGTGGTTAATGGATATAGGACTTAAAAAGTGGTATAAGAAAAAGAAACAGCTAAAGTTTTCAAAACATGGGAAATACATACACTGTTCAAGAGCTTAGAGACTTCAGTGGAAAGCGCATTATAAGCACTGTTATCATATTATTATTATTATTATTATTATTATTATTATAAGTACCTTAGAATCTGAAATCTTCAAAGAAAAATGAAACCACAAGTGGTTATGTATACTGCCATTGTCACAGTGACATGCAAGGACATCAGAATATAACAAAAATAAAAGGGAAACAAAATCCAGTCATTTGATTAATTTAAAAGAAACGTGGGAATCGAGGTTTCACCATCTGTTTCCAAGTACTACCCAGTATATCCAGATGTTATTCCAACGAGAATGAGCCACACAACATCAGATTTTTGTCCATATACATAAACAAAACAAAAAATGGTGGTTGATGTAGTGTAATCTACTAGGAAACTGTGTTAATGTAAGAATAAGTTGATCATGAAATGTTTATTTCCTCTAGACATGGGCTATTGTTCATCTACCGGTATTCTATTCAACAACAAAACAAAAAAATCACTTTGCCCAACATTTATGTTGTAACGAGAATAACAACATTAAAATTTTTCATCAATTATCAGCAGTCCATGGAAATACTAAGATTTGACCAAAAGAGGTTTCTCATGTTTCCAAAAAACCTAGGGGTTATCCATTTGCAACAAAAAAATGCCCCCTTTTTTGTTTGAAGGGGGGGGGGGGGGGGCAAAAAGAAGAAGAAAGAGAAGGAGAAGAAGCAATATTGCCAGTGGGGCTGGATTAACAAGTGGGTATTCGAGAATGTATTATGAGTGACAATGAAATATTATATAACATAGTAAACTTTTAATACGATTTTGCCTTTTTGGGGTTTCTCAATACCACCCCTTCCATTTCAACCTTTAGAAAAAATGTTTAATGAAAATTCTCTTGAATACTGTATAAAAAAAAGTCAAATGAAAATACAAAGCGCTACCTTAGACTACATTCCCCTAGTATGTGGTTGACATGATGAGTACCTTAAAGACAGCCGCCCCCACCCCCCACCCCCCCCCCCCCGATACGAACAAATATTCAACATTTTGGCACAAAAAGTATCTTAGGGTGTTTATACCCCTTAGGGTATGACAAGACAATGTCAAAGATTATAAAAGCCTTTTAAGGTTTAACAAACAAGAAATATTCTTAGAAAAGAAACAATGTACAACAATGGGAACTAGTTCAAACGATCTGAAGCAATGCCAAATGACTTGGCAGATAATTCCAACTCCAAGTGAATAGTCTTTAGGCCTGTCTTCATCAGCTCGAGTTTGCCAAATAACCTGCTATTTTCAGACTCGGGAAATCAGCCCGAACCCGAAATATCAGGATATTTGGCAAGTGAAGACGCATAATATCTTGGGCTAGTTTGCTATTTGTCCAGCACTTTGCGCAAACGCTGAACAAAACATCTTGAGCTGATTTCTCGAGCTGATGAAGACGCGATTTGTAACTTCGGGCAAACTTTCTGAATCAGAAATAGCGGGCTATCTGGCAAACTCGAACTGATGACGACAGGCCTTTTGAAATGTGTGTCCTTGGACTTGGAATATCCACCTTTTATCCCCCAAAACACAAAACTCAAAACTCAGAAAACAGAAACTACTTTGGGAGCCAGGCCATGTATAGTATACACAATTAACAACTCAACCTTTCAAAAGATACCGATCATTGAATGTCCTTGCAGTATTCACATTCATTATCTTAAGCTAATCACATGTATGCATACATTTTAAGTCAGTAAAGTGTTGTGATAAAGGTTCTGTAAGAGCGCTTTTCAAGTGCCAATATTGCATTGTATTGTAGTGTAGACATCATAGATGTATTATAGTTCACTTATTCCAGAATAGTATAATATGGGGATACCACTTAATGTCTTCCTGGCTCTGAACACACAGTACTCCATCCTACATTAACAAAAAAACATACCATCAATGCCATAATAAAATATTTAAAAGATTTAATCCACTCCCCCTTCTTAATAATAATGGAATAAAGCTTGGAGGGAGTCAATGCCCTCATGAATGTAAGAATCATTGAATGAAGGGCGTTATCAAGAACATTTTCTGCGTAATCGTAAACAGGCTTAATGATAGCGATACTAGCTCCCTCCGCCTCCTGTACTATTATCAAACAATGTACAACAAAGTTTTCTATAGAAACAGGAAGGTCTCATATCTCTGTTTTGTTTCTCAGGTCATTCACTCAAGGTGGGAGGTAATTTTGTGGATGTAAAGCGCATGTCATTTGACTATTGACTCTGTTTGGTAGCATCTTGGTCATTTTAAATGTTCAAGGTGTTGCACATATCACTGTGATGTGGTTTCCTTTTCCTGTTTGTTTCCTATGCATGTGAAGCAGTGCGTATGATGCATGTGCATCCTTAAACCATTCTTTCTTTCTTTTTGGTTATTTATTTTTTTTGGGGGGGGGGGGGGGGGGGGGAGGGGCATTCACCCGAACTGGGAGGTACTTTTATGGCATAAAGCGTATGGTGCTACACTATCAACATAGTTTCGAAGCGACTTGGTATTTTTGAACTTTAAAGTGTCAAAGTTGAATATCACTGTTTTGTGGTTTCCCTTCCTGTTCAAGTGCATCCTTAAATTATTATTTAATTTTTTTTTAAATTTGGGGGGTGGGCATTGTCTGACCATATTTTCTCACATTTTCAGCCCAAATTTTCCAATGGTAATGAGCAACAATTACATTTTTAGAATTATAGACAGGGTAGAAAACTTGCTTGTCTAATACTATGAACTTTTGCAATTGCTGACAATGTGTTAACATTTTGAATACGCTAATAGAAATTTTGAATGAGGGAAGAGGGTGGGGGGGGGGGGGGGGGTTGTTGTTATACCCCTCATTCACTAACTATATCCCTGTGTCTTTTTGGGCTGAGACACCAGCATACCACCAGAGCTGCCTACTTGCACCAGAATATTTCAGTATTCTAGTGGCTCAATACTCAGTATTTTAATTGTTGAGGAAATTACTATTTCATAAGTACAAAGCCGAATGATACAAAAACTTGATATCTCAAACTCAATAGTTAGCATACTTTAATATAGCCTTTGCTAATTCTTTGAAAGACAGCGGAACTAATAAAAATTTGAAAATGTAGTGGCTCTCTACAACCTACATATTGAAATGAATATCCAAGCATAAAAATGCTCATGGATGTGGCTATGATCAATGGTATTTTGAGATAAAGTAAAGGGAATTTCGCAAACACCTGGTTCTCAGTCCTATTGTTATCATGGCGCATACTTTTCCGATTAATCACGCAACCATTTCCACGCGAACATTTGGCTTCTCTGACACTATCACCTATTCCAATCACCTTTTTATTACCCTTTTTTCGTTGAGGGGGTAGCCATTTTATCAATTGCAGAGGCCGGAACAGGGAACAAGAAACTATATATCAGTATACTTCCCAAAACATTCTGGAAAATATGTTTCGTTTTGAATATACATGTAAGTACATATTCATACATGTATATCATATTCAAGCATGTATACCAGAAAGGGGTAAATGAAATGAACATTTGTATAATTATGAGGCAGGAGTGAAATTAATTGGTACCATTATGGACCAGAAGCATGCTCCAAGCAGCTCTAAAGTTTATAAATGCTTTTCAGGCTCTGAGCAAAAGATATAAACTACATTCACTTTGGCAGTCAAAAGGGATAATACATGTCACAGGGATAAAAGAATGCTTAAACTGCACATGTTCACATCTGTAGGCATGACAGTCAGATATTTGATGGATTACATACGGTTGTCATCATTCATGATAATCCCTTCAACCACCAGAACATATGTTCTCCTAACATTCAATTTCAACAAAGATGAATAGCGTCCATTAGGGTTTCTACCAGGAGAAAGACACAAACCTCATTTTGAATAATTACTGGGACCATCTTCCCGCCCAACAGTTTTAGTTTGATGAATGGAAGTAATTATACGCCAGCTACACCCATAGGGCGGCCACAAACGAAGGCCAGCTGCCCTTGCCCCCCTGTCGGGTGAACAGGGGTACGATTTCTCACCCCTCTTCTTCCTGTAGCTCCCGAAACCACCATGGCCCTAAAATGAACTCTCGATTTCCATGAAATGTAAATTCAGCTCAATTAGGTGATAATGAACAAAGTTTTGGAATTTTTTCTTTCTGCATTAATTCAGGCATATATTCTGACCCCATTATTAAAAATCAATGGACCTTTACTGTAATTATAGGGCTTTCCCAAGCAATACCAGTTGAACAATATGCAGGAAGGGGTTTGATTATTACATCTCTTTCCCATATTGGAAAGGTGTCATTATCTTTTATCAGGCTTTGTAAAAGAAATCTAAATTTGTAACAAAGGAGGCTCAAACTTTTAATAAAGGTGGTTTGACCTCAATCCTATATTATATTTATATCACTAACTACTCTGATAAATTATCATGAAGTTATTGCACTCTAATTGAAACCAAAAGTATTTATTTTATGCAAAGCTCCTTGAGTAATCAAATGATATGAAAGTATTATTTCTCCATCATTAACAAGAATGATTTAATGTCTGATTTCCAATTAATCAATATCAAAACCAAAAGTTTTTCCCATGTAAATCTCCTTCTTGAATCACATGATATGAGAGCATTTCCTCTCTTTTCCAATGAAATTGAATATCGAGTAATAACATATTGTTGATTCCTGTTATATGAAATGACTTTATGAAGCATTAAGTCAACTTTTGTGTGTGTGTGTGGACCCCCGTTAAAAGTTATATGAAACCCCCAAATTCCAGTGACCTCCTTTTGACCTGGTAATACAAAAATTATTGATTTCTTGCTTTACAAAGTGCTGATTTGCTTATGGCAGGTGGTGCATTGTGGGGGCAAGCTCGGTGCAGACAAGGTCTTTCCCAGTGCTTAGCCTGTACAATGTATGCATTCATTGAAAGATAGAGTTTATTTGAAGGACAGCTACAACCGATCACTGTTAATAAATCAGACTTCATGGATGGATATCATGTCGGCAGTGAAAGTATTTTGGCAGAAAACACCACAAAGATCCCCTTTCCCCTTTTTAGGTGGAAAACAGGGTGCATTTCTTACCCCCTTCCTCCTTCTACCAATTAACACCCCGCAGGCAAAGGGGGTGATATTCATGTTATCGCCCTCTTTCCTAAGCCCAACATTTACCCCAGTCTTCTCTGAAATCTCCAAAGTTCAAGTGGTTACCGACAAGCGAGAGACCAATCACAAATTCTCACTTTTTATGAAGACATCAAGGGCAGAACTAATGGTCCATTCTGCCCCCCCCCCCTCCTGCTCGACCCATGCATGAACCCTCCTTTTCCTAGAACTTGAATCTGGTCAAACAAAAGCTATTTTGCACAGTCTTCCCCTTTCCTCAGCTCTCAAGTGCCTTTTGAATTTGAACCAAACCCCTCTTTTGAATTTCTCCCCAAAACCACTTCCCAGTGATTGCTCCATGAACTTTGATAAAGCCATTCTTACCTTCAGGCTATTTGAAGGCTAATTCACAAAATACAAGAAACACATCACTTTAGAGATTAAGGGATATGCTCTAAATACTTCCTTTCTTAACTGTAATTCACAAGCCACTTAAGCCTGTGATTTGAGGTTGTTTCTTTACAAATATATAAAGCAAACAAAGGCATGGTGTGTTCCTTCACCTTTTAACCGCACTGGACCATTGATTCTGGAGAAAATACTTCCAAGTTTCGCGGACATTTGATAGCACCGACAAAAAGCAGAATGACTATCTCAAATGATTCACCTTCTCCTCAATCCCCTTTGATTAAGTTGAACTTGAAATTGTTGGTTTCTTAACCCAATGAAAGAAAAAATGTAAACTGATGAGCTGAAACCAAACTTAGGAAGGTATACTCACTAAGTATCTAGAGATGATTAATGAGAATATGATGGGAAGAATTTCATCTAAAGAAAGTGAGAAGAATTACATATAGAAAGATTGCAACAAGCAATTGGCTGGAATTGGTAAAAAGGGAGGAAGTCTAAATACTTGGGCCAAATGACTGAGGAAATATCCAGGTTTCTTCAAGAATATGTCTACCTGGTATGGGCATGGTACCCGAAAACCAGAAATATCCTGGAATTTTATGACTGGTAATAATTAAGATTAATGAAGTTTCAGGCTTCGAATCAATGGGATCAACTACTGCCAGAACACTCATTTATAGTGTTGTAATTTTACAAAAGTTTCACGGGATGAAAGTTTCTGGTTGTACAAAAGAAGGGACTAGATCCAATCAAATGAAAGTTCTAGAACCAGTTGGAAAGAAATTAATGGCCACTGACTGAAAGAGTGTGAAAGGATATAGGACACCTGGACCAAGAGATAGGTAACAGACACGTAGATACATAGAAAGCTGGTATTAACAGTCAGGGAGAATAAATCAATGAAATTCAAACAAAATACATTGAGCAAACAAAGAACATTGAAATGTTTAAAAACTCCTCCCCCCCTCCCCCCGATCTTCCCGCCATCCCTCTGTTCCAGCCAGTGCCATCGCTTCACCCCTTAATGACCCCCCTCTTTCCCTGAATTTGGTCCTGCATGACTCCACCTTGACAATGGTGGTGCCCCATTCCAGGGTGGTTTGTGTCATCAAAGGACACACTCGTTGATAACGATGCTCTTCCCTGAAAATGACCCATTGAAGCATTCTTCCAATTCACCAGGAGATCTTAATATAATGGGAAGAGACCGGTATATTGTTGTCTCAGAGGTGTACTTTTAATCCCTCTCTTAATCACAGTAAATTTCTTGTTACAGGTGTAAAGCCAAAGACAAAACATTTTGTTACAAATCTGCGACAATGGATGGAAGTTGAGTCACCTAGATTTATGCCAAGCCATAAAAGAACCACACTAGGGAAAGATTAAAATAGTCATTTTTATCAAGAAATCAGCCATAAAAACACCCCAAATGTCTATGAATGTTGTTAGAACCACCAAGGGAGTCATATGCTGCGTGAAGAATAGATACATTTTTAGAGCCAAGAGTATCAAGCAACCTTGCACCATGAAATTCTAAATTCATACATGATCATTTTTCATGGCTCTGTTTGTTTGGATAACTCTTCTTAATTTATAAATCCCATGAATCTCATGGATATGCTTAATTACATGTTTTAATGAAGTAATACTTGTTCGTACCCTGTTTATTTACTTTTAGCAAATATGCAGAAAACAATGTAGATTCATTCATTCATTGAATGAGTATCTTCCATTAATAGTAAAGAGAAGAAATACAGCAATAACTACATTTAACGGTGTTAGAAGAACAAGAAAATATTCTGTGAAAATAAGATGCGTGAGGCACAATGATACGATGCCACATTTATCTTGAAGCACTCTGACAATTGCGATAAGTTTGGAAATTCATGAGTGTTCATACTCAGTGAAATGATATTACTATTTATTATTCTTCTAATAACTTCATCATGTATTTCTATGTGTTGAGATAAAATATGTGATAATGTGAGAGCTAGTTTGTCATATAAGCTTTATCACAACACTTGAAACAATGAATTAAATATTAATTTTTAAATCAAATTCACTTATAAACAGAATAACCATTCAAAAAGTTTTACAAACTAAGTGTATGTGATGAATTGAACATAAACAGATCACATCATATAATTCAAAATATTCATTAATTGTTATGATAATCATCATCATAACTAAAACATCATCTTTATTAATATTTTCCTAATCATTTACTCTATTATTGCCCCTCTTGAATGAATTTAGAATTTTATTCCATATCAAGGAAATGTTTCGGTATCATACATAATTCATGATACCTAGCAAAGAGCCCATCTTTGCACAAATCAAGTTTAATCTATTAGGTATACATTTAATGGATGGAATAAAGTTATCACAGGGTATGTACAGTGCCACTACCATGTCTAGTTCTCTGAGAGCCCCCATCCACACTGCTCCCACTATCTAGACTAGCATCATCCCTGTCGTCATGGCAACTATCATCATCATCCATCTCCCTATGATGCTGCATTGTCCTCATCTCCATGCCGGGTTTCTCGCGGCTTGCCTCGTCTTTCCAGGAGCTGCTCAGCTTCCTCAGCTGATCGGAGGCGCTCTCCGTCACTGACTTCTCCATGCTGCCACCGGAACACGGCGACGCCGACACCGGATTGATGCCGACCTGCGCCGGCGCTTTGGTGTCGTAGGCGAACGGGATGGAGCTGCTGGCGGAGGACTGGTTGCTCGTTTCCAGATCCGAGCTGGGATTGGTCAAGTTGCGCACCCTCTCCGTCGACGCGGGAGGGATGATCTTCGGTGACCCACCCGCCACCGCTGGTCTCTCGCCTTGGATGAGGGACACCGCCGGTGCCTTTGACGGTGCAAGTGTGGGAGGAAGTGCTGCTGCTTGTTTGTGTGATGAACCACTCCCACTGAAAGGGGAGCTGCCGTCTGGATGACTGGTGGCCCCAAAGGCTGAAAGGGAGAGGGCTTCTTGAGCTTCCTCTACCGGTGATTCTTGGTACTTGACAGGGGTTTCTCGGGCATCACGGGACTTTGAAAGGATAGATTGTGGCATGCTCCCTTTCTCTGAAAAAACAACAACATAAAATACCCAAACATAAACAATGATATGACTGATTACAAATGAATCACAGCAATGAGTAGATTTTTTAACATACATGTACCAAGTGTCATAGTTGGCTTGGGAATAATTAAATCATGAAGTTAATAAAATAAGCACAAAATGCACAAATAAAAGGAGTGAAAACACACTACCTATATACTTTTACAGAAATGATTTTGAAGCTAAATCAAACACTAATGTTTTAATGGTTTTATTCAGTACTGTAAATGGCACTCCAAAGAGTTGATGATTTTTCTAAATGGTGTTTGGGATTTAAAAATGGGCCTTATGAGTGTGAATCCTCAACAAATTAATACTGCCACTTCTTCTTAGTTTTGTTTTAACCCTTTGATTGCTTTCTTTGCCCCTCTGCACAGTTGCCTGTTTGCCACATGTGCAATTTTTTACAAAACACTGGGCACCAACTGACCAACTAACGTAATAGCTTTGCAAATTAATCAATTTCTTGTTGTGATTAGCTCAATAACAACCATTCTAACACCTGTATAGGTTCATCTTGCACTGAAAACAGAAAAAATATTCTTGTATCCTTTGGTTATAGTATACATCAATCCCATGCTAAATACAATGTGGCACAGGGAGATTATTTGTGTGGCATGCACAGAGTTGAAACATGCTGTTTTCAGCCAATAATATGATCATGCCATGCCTCTGGCTATAATAGCACAAGCCTTTAAAGTGCAACAGACTGTATCATTATCAATGAAGTTCTAAAAAACAATGCAAAAACTGGGAGATGAACAAACACATTCAACAAGACAATTGAACAAAAATATTATCATTAATACTAATTGTTCGGTATCACCTGTGCGTGCGAAGCCAGGGAAACGATGATCACACTATGAATATGACTGACAAAGAAAGCGGACAAAATATACAGTTCCTCAGGTAGACAAAGGAACATCCCTTCACTGCTATTATGTAAAAATGTGTAGAACAGGTGTCACATGCATATTCACCTTTTTACATAATATCAGTGAAGGGATGTTCCTTTGTCTACCTGAGGAACTGTATATTTTGTCCGCTTTCTTTGTCTGTCATGTTCATAGTGTGATCATCGTTGTGTATGATCTTTCATGCAAACAAATATTATGAAGGACTTTTTGAAGTCAAATTATAAGTTTTACAACCTAACTTCATGGGGTATTGTGGTACTACACAATCTGTCATGGGACTAAATTACGCAATGAAAGCAAGTACATGGGCCTTGATGTCTACGGTACACGTAGCTGTTTTAGAGACATGTAACATATGTTAAAAATGGGGCCATCACAATTTTGAGCTTTAAGTTTGTGAAACTTCAAAGTTGTAAACAACGTTCCACAACAAAGAAGATTCACACGGGACCAACACAACAAGTATTTAGTTTCAAACTTCAAGCGACCACTTGTATAGAAAGACACACAATTTTGTTTCTCTTGAACAGTGTTTGTCATTGGAATGTGCACTAACGGAACCATTCGTAAAGACCACTTGCCTATAAAACCTCTTTTAATGTCTCCCTTGAGTGGTCTTTATATACAGGTTTTTAATTAACTTTGATAATTTGATACAATTCTGTGACAGTAGACCTGTCCTCATCAGACCGAAGTTGCAAAATATCCCGTAATTTTCAGACTCCGGATATTTTCCCAAAGCTCAAAATTGCGTCTTCACCAGACCAATACTGTTATCACATATTGAGGGTTCAGTGACACAAAGACGTAACTCCATATCAGGCCCAAATGAGAAGCAATGCTGACAAAATGTCTTGACTACTAGAACATAAGTGCCATGCAGGGGATCAAATCCATGAACTTCACAACTCCAGTTGAATGTTTAAACTTTGACTATGACTCCATCTTATACTTTTCTAGAGAGATAACAGCTTTCTGGCTCTCAGTTCAGCCGATGAAATATGGGCAGTATTAGTGACAACGATATTCAGAGAACAGTCACCTCTTTGCTCATTGTTCATATAACTATAACTTCAACTATGATACCACTTTATACTTTTCTAGAGAGATACCGCTAACAGCTTTCTGACTCTCAGTTCAGCCGATGAAATATGGGCAGTATTAGTGACAACGACATGTGACTTGGAGAACAGTCATCTCTTTGCTCATTGTTCATATAACTATAACTTGAACTATGATACCACTTTATACTTTTCTGGAGAGATACCGCTAACAGCTTTCTGGCTCTCAGTTCAGCCGATGAAATATGGGCAGTATTAGTGACGAGGACATGTGATTGGGAGAACAGTCACCTCTTTGCTCATCCATCGTTCATATCTTTATTTATTTTCAGAGGAAATTGCCAGGAAATTGTTCTCTGACTATCGCTAGACATGAATCAGTAAGGTTGTGGCCCTCGATTTAGGATAAATATAGACGGACTGAGCCTGTATTGTATTCTGCCAACAGGGCTGAAGTCTGGATGACATTACTTTGGTTCAATCCCTTCACATAGCCAGAATTCCCTTTTCGGAATGCTGCGGGCTGATGCTGAAACCTCTTCAGCAAAGTTCTAGATGCACTAGCCCTAGAACATAGTTTTCACTAAATTTAATATTGTGGACAAAAAGTTTGTGTGGGAAGGGGGGGGGGGGGGGGGGGAGAGAGTATTTTTCAAAGAAAGGTATGTCTTCAATTTTGTTAGGAGCTTTGGAACTGAATGAGAGCTAGGCAAAAGCAAAAGCTAGGCTAAAGATAATCATTTTTGTTGTTGTAATTGTAATGAAAGTTTAAGAAATTACTTCTGTGAAATAGAGTGTCCCTTAGCGACAAGTATCTGCTATCATCTTATATCTTGGTGTAATATATTTTTAAAAAAATCTTCCATAACACATATTAGACTGAATGTTGTCTAAAACATACAATTTGAGAATGCAATGAAATTCTGTGACTGGGGGAGGAGTATCTTAGAATATGCCAGAAAAAGAGGTTTGAGGGGGAAGAACGTATTCCAGACTTGAAATATTCATGGCATAAGCCGAGGGCTAGAGGGCATACCATTCTGGTGGCACATTAATGCCGAAAACCCAGACAAAGAAGTCATTATAAGAACTTAAAGGAACACTCCAACGTATGGGGGCAATGATGCCCTCCCCCAAGGAAAATGAAAGGAAAAAATAAAAACAAGATAAAAAAAAGGGGGGGGGGGAGAGGGGGCAATCTATCTGCAACTCTACCCTCTCAAAAATATTAAGTGACTATTCCTGGTCTTCAATTTCTCTTGTAACAAACGTCAATATAATATTTCATTTTTAAACGAAAAATGTCAATATGCTATAAACATGCTGATTCTGTAACACCATTATGCATGATTCTATTCAAAATGCAGCTTTCACCTTCATTTTTTTTTCCAGCTGAAAAGGGAGAGAAAAAAAGTCTGAATATTTCATAAAGCTCTTGGAATGTTTCTGGGTAAAGTTCTCAAACAAAGCATTGTCTACCAGAGCACTCTTTACATTGTATAGCATCCCTTTGTGCGTTTATGGTAGTCATTTCTTTTTGGGTTACCTGGGAAGCTGACACTAACAGGAAAAAAAGAAAAGATGTTTGTATTATGGAGGGACTTACAGCTTTTTATTGTTAATCGAGGAAACAGGAAAAGAGACTGCCTTTCAGAGTGCTGCATAAACATGCTGACCTGGGCTTGAACCAAGTGTCTTCCTGATTAAAGACTTTGGCTGAAACCACTGAATCTTTTTTGGTTGGTTATCCCTGATATGCAGGCCGGAATGCAATGTTATGATATCAGCGATATTTTTTGGGATTAACACTGACAAGCAACTTTGCTCTTGCCCCCCTCTCTGCATACTGGATTTACCCCCTTGTCATTTAGTTGTTTTTCTTGTTATGTATGTATGTATGTACTCCTTTGTATTTTATTATTACATTGTTTTGTACTTGCATGTTTTGTATTTTTAAACTGAAATGTGGAAAATAAATAAATAGATGAAATAAATGAATGAAATAAATGAACCAAA
Organism: Strongylocentrotus purpuratus; assembly: GCF_000002235.5. Lineage (NCBI taxonomy): Eukaryota > Metazoa > Echinodermata > Echinoidea > Camarodonta > Strongylocentrotidae > Strongylocentrotus > Strongylocentrotus purpuratus. The sequence continues at coordinate 19,259,743 of NW_022145599.1, read as the reverse complement.
ATATATGTTCATAACTGTGTTTAGTGTACCGTAAGTAGTATGTAAGTAAGGTAAGTAAGGTATGTGAGATGGTGAAAATCACCCTTTTGAATATATTGTCATTAATTGTACATGTTACTGGCTACTTTGTTGATTGCGCATCTAGTTTATCTGGTTTTGCTTGGTTGGTCCTGGTTATTCATTCCAGGAATAAAATAAATATTTAATTTGCCTTCCATGTTTACTTTTCTCAAGACTGAAACTTATATAAAGAAAGAGGTATGAAAAGAAGTTACATATGCCTGACCAAGCCCATCATTTTCTGAACACTTTTAAGGTTTTATTTTTTTATTTTTTTGCATTCCATGAGTATAAAAGATGCGAAACAAGCACAGACTCGATCAACTCTAAAATCTGGATCATGGCATGCACTTCAAATCAAGAGGAACAATTATATCTGTACCATAAATAAAATCTGTCGCCAGTTAGTTATCCAGTGGGAGGACAATTCAAAGAAAATCTAGATCGCAACATTAAAGGAGAAGGTAGAAAAGAAGAAGGTAGAAAAGAGGAAGGTAGGAAAAGGGAGCAGAGGAAAAGATATTCAAACTAGAAATGCAATCGTGTGACAACGATGTGCGTGCAATGACGCCGTGTTTCTACGTGTCAAACGAAAGAGCTTCTCTCGGACTATCCAGAGCAATTTGCACGAAGTCTGTAGTTTCTGTGATATTGGAGATAGGTAGGGCGAACGAAAGGCATCAACAGTGACCTTGATGGGATGGTACTATGCCTACGAAGTTTGAAAGAAATTGGGATAGGGGAAAGAACCTAGAAAGGGCTCGCAAGCACTGCGTGCACAAACCAATGGGATTTGGTGCATGTTTGACATTGCAATCAAGTTCGTTCTGGGGGATAAAAGCGTGAACCCGATATGTCCCATAGACAATGCGTGTAATGAATGGGCGGAAAACGTGCAGGATCTGTATTATGGCCGGAGTTAAATTGTTTTTTCTCTCTCTCTTTACGTCTCTTTATGGGCCGTATTTGGTATCATTAGAAAGAGAATTTCATGGTTGTTATTGTAAACCACTCTTTTTTTTTCTATGATAATCCTATCGAAACACGTGATGTAAAATAGATGTATAGGACAAAATGGCGTCTTAAATGGCCCCCTTGACCAATTTCAAAAATCTGGCCAAGAGGTGCCCTGCGTATTGGAACTCGGCATGTCACTGCAAATTTTCAAGGAAAAAAAAGGACGTTTAAGGGGCGAAAAGCAGTCTGAAAAAATGACGTCATAGCCGAAACGTGTTAGGTTCGGGCGGAAACTCGGCGGAATTCGTGTAGTGATCTTTGTTCAAATGCAATTTACTCACAATTTTCTGTGTGAACATATATAATACTTGGTATCATCCGAAAGGGCACTTCATTGCGGTCAGTTTGACACCATTGTTAACTGCGCGCAATGTATTGCGCGCATTGAACGCGCTATTACGTAATCCATAGTAAATTCATCATTTTTGGCGATAACTTTGCGCTGACATATTCGAATTTTACCAAACTTGGCAGACAGTTGTCACGTATATGGATACATATGTCTGCAAAGTTTCATTGATGTAGATATAACGATCGCCATTTTAGAGCAAATTGAAGTTATTTCTCAATTTTCTTGAAAATGGCGAATTTGGAGGGCAATTTTCTCAAATTTGGTCAGTGATAGGGTATATCATTTTGTATATGGCTGGAAAGGGCATATCTTCGAGTATCTAAATCCAAAAAAGGGTACGGGTTTGCCAAGCCATAATGGAGATACGGCCACAGAGAGAAAGCCAATTCCCAGAACTTTAGAGGGCGCTATTTATGTTGTGCAAATTCATTGGGGCGTGAAATTTGGCATGGCTATGTGCAATTATAAGATAAAGATACTGTGAGATTTAAATACAAAACGGAATTTATATGAGAAAGTTATGGCAGTTTTAGATTATTTAGGGGTCCATTTTTCAAGAATTAGAGAGATTTGTGACGGAGTCGGTTTCAGATTTTAATTTTGAGTATGAAGATGGCATTTTGAAGGGCAGGTTATACGTCGCAGATTAAAGAACATCTCTTAGACTATCTAGAGGAATTTGTTAGAAGTTTGTAGGATCTAGGATAGTGGAGATAGGAAGGAAGAAAGAAAGGCCTTAAAATGGACCAGAAACGGACAAAATGGCGCCTGGACGGTTAGGCATGAGTGATTTCGAAAATCGAAGAATGTAGTGACCTTGATGAGATGTTAGAGACTATGCCTATGAAATTTGAAAGGAAAAGGACATGAGGAAAGCACCTAACTAGGAATAACAAGCACTACGTGCAAAACGAATGGGATTTTTGGACGATAAGGATAAGGATAAGGATAAGTATATTAATGGGGCAGAATGTGAACGAAAACAAGGCAATGACGAAGGTCGTCATTGCAAAAACATGTTAGGAACAAGAGGCAAGAAAGAACAATGAAAACAAAGAGACAAAGAAAGAGCTATTTAAAGAATATTCCATTTTACTATGTCCCATTTGCAGGCCCCAAAAAGGCATTCCACCGGCATTTGGAAGATAATACTATTTTAGAACGTCCCTCAAAACGAAAGGGATTTTGACTTTTTGTGGGAAAATAATGACCGTTAGTTGTCAATCAAACTTTAGGGATTGCAGTCCTTTTAATAAATAGTCTGATTTTCAGACCCTTGATATTAGAGCGGTAGCTTGGAAAAGCAAAATTGGGAGAAATACAAAAATGAATTTATGGATTTTGAATTATACATTGCAGGCCTACATACTTTGATGCACCCAGATTTATTTGCCCTTCGCTTTTGACTATATCATTTTTAGTTTCTAAATTCGAATTGAATATTTAGTTTCTAAATTGTCATTCTGACTTCAGACAGTGTCAAACTGTAAATCTATGCTTGACATTTTTTAGAATTTGTTTTTGTTTTTATCAATACCAGGACCTAAAGCAACCTATTCCAAATGACTTTTTCTTCAAACTATCTACCGTAATTAAAGGTGTATTAACCGCACCTTTTTGCCGCCGAAAAAAGTTCAAAGTCGGGGGTGCGGTTTATACACGGTACACCTGGCGCTATGCCTGGCAATGTCTCCCAGCTCAGTAATCGGTGTGTTGACTCACCACTCGGAAACTAAAACAACACTCAAATTTGTCTGTCATCTTGGTTTGAAAGTAATCTTTCTGATAGATTTCAATATGTAGTTGAAAATAATAATTCCTCCAATTTTTCTTCTATTATACTGCGTACCACAAGGTTCTATCCTAGGTCCTCTACTGTTTTTTAAGTAGGCAAAAAAAAGTCGGCAAAAAAAAAGAAGAAAAAAAAAGAGGGGTGCGGTTAATACACGAGGGCAGTTTATACAACGTTAATTACGGTAAGCAGCCGAGAGCCAGAAGGGTGTTGAAAAAATGTTAAGGCACGTCAGGCTCTGAGCAGGCAACTCATATTTTCAAATTTTTGTGACATAAAGTGGGGAAAAGGTACAGATACAAATTCAAGAAAATTGACTTCTCTTTAGGCTATAATATCGCCAGCTGAGGGCCAGAATGTTGTTAACTAAGGTCCCAAAAACAAAAAAACATGTTTAGCGTCCTGCCTTTTTGAAAAATAGGAAGGAGGAGACCCTTTTTTTTCTTTAAATAGCCGCTCAAAATGGCCGCTCGGTACATTTTCCATGACAGTCAGGCTATTTTTCAAGATGGCCGCCGGCATTTAATTTATTTATAAAAAATAATCAGAAATAGATCATTTAGCAGACGGGGATGCTAAACATGTATATTTTTTTAATGGCCTAATAGCACTTCCAAGGCTTTCCTTACGTTAAGGCCCTTTTGGGCTCAGAGCAGAAGACTCATAGGTCTGTTTGGAGCCAGAAGGGAGATTAATTCATATACTTTAATACAGAGTTAACACCCTTCTGGCTCCTCAATAGCTGATATTGTTTTACGACACAAAGTAGGGGGAAAGACATGAACTTTGATCACATTAGGTATGTCTTCATCAGCTCAAGATTTCGTCGAGATTGCCAAATAGCCCGCTATTTCTGATTTGGGAAATAAGCCTGAAGTTACAAATCGCGTCCTCATCAGCTCAAGACACTACCTCGACACTCGAGCTCAAAAAGTTAGCTCAAGATATTTTGCTCAGCGTTTGCGCATAGTGCGAGTCTTCGGGCTGATGAAGGCGCAAACTAACTAGATAATTTGCGATCGGGATAGTTGAAATAGCGGAATATTTGGCAATCTCGAGCTGATGAGGGCAGGCCTATTTTCAGCATGCATGCACTCACCTCCATGATGATGGCTGTCTGATTGACCCTTTGACCTTGCGCCTTGCTGGGGGTCCTTGGGGCCTTGATGACCCTGGGGTGGGGCCTGCTGGGTGGAGCCAGTGGCTGAGGGACCCCCTCCTGATTTGGCCCTGAGGGAGCAAAGGTAAGGAAGGAGAAAGAAAGAAAGAAATGAGGTTAACATCGTGAAAATCGTGATCCAGGTGAGTGGTTTCTTGGAAAGTACAAACCTTTAGATAAAGGTTGGCCATACTGTAAAATGTCATAGGTGTACAATACATTTTTTTCACTTTTTTTCTTCATTTGTGGAAACCTTGATAGTCAGAATTCAAAAGACACAAGTATACTTGAACCCAGGTCATGTCACACCAATAAAAGGCTAGAGACCTGACCTCTGGACCTATTTTTATCTCCCCTAAGCCTGGTTTTGCTGGTGTTTGCAGTTTCATGATCACCTGTAAAGCAGTTAGCGACATCGCAGATGTAATACATGTAGGTACTATATAATGTGAATCCAGAATGTTATTGTTATTCAGACATTAACAGAGCAAGTGAAGTTGTAAGTTTTGCAAGATTGATATATCCTTTTTTACACCAAAATCACAATCTAAAAGGACAGGTATAATATTAGGACATAGAACACAGTTTGCCAGTAAATGAATTATTAAGAGATATATATTACTTGACATTCATCATCCAAGCTAACAACAGGAGAGGACTTTAAGCTTTTATGCAATGTGCCATGATTTTTGCACACAAAAAAGGTCTTTCAAATATTCAAGGAAAACATGTCCTGCATGCTAGTCAAATCTTATGCATGTTGAAGCTTTAGGGTTACTCTTTTACATATTATCCCATGAAAAACTTCAAATATACATTTAATCTTCATAAGCTATCAGGTATAGTTTTAATTCATAGCTACATGTTAAACATCTTATCGTCTGGTTGGAGTCGACTTGTTAACTTTTAACACAGAATTAACACTTTTCAGGCTTTAAACAGACAACATGATCAATTTGGACCTTGGGAGCTACTGTTCTTCAATTCATTTCATTACAATGTCAATATAGCTGTAATAAAATATAAAAAAAGTAAAGCACAAACACTGATTGTTATCAGAAAAGTACACAGAAGTCTAATAATATGAACAATAATCTGGAAAAATACAAATACGATCATGCAAATGCCATAGACGAAAACAAACTTCTACCTCTGATGATGTTCCAAAGTTCAGATTATTTGTAGCAACGACCCTTTGCCCTCTTAAGCGTATTTGGTTTTTTTAATGTTATTATGATTTGATAAGAGTTAATGGACTTTTGAAACTGAATTGCGAAAGATATATCTTGAAACTATTTGAAGTATGATGCTGAACAAAAATAGATACACTTGAATTGCCAGTAGATTGAAGCAATTCAAGATAGAGTTTGAGATGATCAAAGATTATTCACATGATTAAACAAACAGTTTTTTTTTTTTTTTACATTACAATAGTTTGAAATGTCAGTTTCTTGGTAAAACCATAATCTTTGTCAAACAATAAAACAAAGTATTGTGCTGAACACAAATAGATAAACTTGAATTGCCAGTAGATTGAAGCAATTCAAGATAAAGTATGAGATGCTCAAAGATTATTCACAATTAATAAACAAACAAGTGTTACATTACACTAGTTTGTTATGTCAGTTTCTGGGTATAAAACCATCATCTTTGTCAAACAATTAAAAAAAACATGTACATTATTCTACTGCTTATGATCTCAACTCTAATCAATTCATGCCATAATAGGCCTACTGTTAAAAAGTTCCATATCCGTGAAGTCCAGTATTGCAATAATTTGTTGTGTGGCTGGCAGGTCTTTAGCATGCTCGTAAGCCATAGCACTTTAACAGAATCTCTAGTAACCCACTTCTAAGGTTTTGAGTGCTCCATACATTTTATATACCCATGGCACAGGTAAACCACATACTAGAGTATATAGTTTCATATTGAAAAAGCACATATTTTTGAAGTTCTGGGGCATAATTTTAATGCGAACAACCCCCTGCTTCATGCAATATAGTACGTACGTCTTTTAGCAGCCGCATGGCGACTCATTCTGCTACTTCGCTTAAAAGATATTATTAAAAAATGCATGAGAAAACAGCCAGCATTAATATTTGAAATCAAATTTCCCCAGAAATTCTGACAAACTGGTGTGAAAGACTCCTGCTAACCCCAGCCTGCGAGAAGCTACCTCGCTTTTACGTCAGGATACAGATGGATAAAAATAGCAAGATACCCTCGGATTCTGTGAATTAGGGGGAACGTTGAGCAGCTGATGAGGCATGGATTAGCAAGGATTAAAAGTGATAGACGAGATTGGATTGATCAGAGCGCAGTTGCGTGTGGGCTCATGTCGCTTTGCAAACTAGATCTAAAAAGGTCATTGATTTGCTAATTTTGCTTACAAAGGTCACATTCTTGCCCCGCTCGGTGCTTCACCTAGCTAAAACACAGGTAAGCCGACCAGCTTGACGTCAAAGGTGATATCACATTCAAGATTAAAATAATCCAAGAGCATGGTGGCAAAACTGGGTCGATAGCGAGGCAGAATTTGGGCACCGGTATACATCATTATAATTGTTTAAGAACAAATAAGTAATTGTTGATTACAGTTATTCCATAATTTGATACCTACTCTCTTAAAAAAAAAAGAGTGAATTTTCACTCTATTTTCACTTTCTTGGGAGTGACGTCTGTGATCACTTGTTTAGGAGTGAAAATCAATTGATTTTAGAGTCTCTCTAAGAAGAAAAGAGTGAATGTTCACTCTATTTTCACTACATTTTCACTCTCCAGAGGAGTGACGTCCGTGATCGCTCGATTTTTGTTTAGAGAGTAACATCACAGGAAATACTGCCCCCCCCCAACTAGGAAAATGGAAGAAGGGAAAAGACACCCCCCCCCCAAAAAAAAAAAAAGGAAAAAAAGGAAAAGAAGAAGAAGAAAAGAATAGAAGAACAACTCAGAAGTACATGAAAACAAAGAGGTTTAATCAATTATTGTGTGGGTGTGTGTGTGTGTGTGGGGGGGGGGGTTAATTTGTTACATCTATATATATAGGGCCTACATGCTTTACGTACAAGTGTATAGCTAGGTTGCTGTTTTAGGTACTTCCATAATTGCCAAACAGTTTCTATTCTTGTACAGTTTGTACATTACATTATATTTGGAAACTAGGTTACTTAGTAAAAACATGGACTTAAAGAGAAGGTTGAGTTCTGGGAAGAGGTGAAAAATAATTTGTGAGCATTACTCATTCTTATTATGCAAGTGTGGAAGAACATCAGTTAAGACATGTTCCCTCAAAAGCTTGGCTCTTCAAATGCCTTCATATTCTAAATATGCATGTAACATCGTACAAATCGGGGGGCCGACTTTTTACGCCACGTGTTCGTGTAGTCCCATAAACATCTTTCTGTGCAAGTGTTTGTAACTTTACCAAGACTTGGCCACATTTCTTATCATTTTGATGATTCCAGAACCTTGCAATACAAACACATTCTTATATGCTAGATGATCAACCTTTTCTGGTCGGTTCCACACCGTTTCTTTCACAATGCAATCGCATGACCAGAACTCAACTTCATCTTTAATTGTCAATATGCGTAGGCTGTGTTTATCAAAATTGTATGTACTCTTTATGTTTGTTTATTACAAAGTGGAATGAAACTGAAATGAAATGAATTTTATATCTTCCTGTCTTTTGTACCTATAGTATTCTGCCTATGCAGTGCAGTGCTGAACCAACAACACTCACTATCTATTCAAGAGGATTGTAGAGCGTACCAATAAGACAGCCCCGAAATAGAACAACCGATGTTTACTAAAACAGACCTAGCCCATTCTCTATCAGGCTTTCCGAGAACTGCTCTTGGTTGTATTTGCTCGATAAATATACACGTTGAGGCTTACGCAATGTAAATACTTATGATGGTGCCATTCAAACTCAAAATAGGTCTCTAGTATTCAGTGCATCAAGGTGACCCTATATATACACACTTTCAATCAGAACCATATAGGTACAGTTTCACCCTATTGTAGTGATATTTGCAATAGTCTTCATCAAAAGAGGAACTGCTAGTGCTAATCTTTAGTACTACTTTTACATCGATGTTAAATTCTTGAATGCTACAAATAATACAAACTAAAGTTACAGAAAACAATTCTGCTAAAAAAGGAAAGACCTTATTATTTCTACTTGTTAAGAAAGAATTGGTCACGCAGGCTCAACTTGCATCATTCTATCTGTTAATTGCATATGACAAATAGGATAGGCCAATTTCTGATCTTATAGAAATAAACAATGAATTGGCAGGGACAATATTTACAACTACAACATTAAGTTTTATACCATACCTTAAAGCTTAGCTTTAAGATGTGGCAATCCTTCTTCATGATTATTTATGTTAGTATTATGATGCAATTATTCAATCTTGACGATGTATCAATTAAATAATTTGTTTATTATCATGATTATGCTGTAATTAGTTTGTAACTTTGGACAAAAACCATGAAGAAAAATAAATAAATAAAATCAAATATCCCTTGGTACATTAAAGTTTTTGTATACATATTTCATATGGGAGTCGTGTTCAATGTTAAAGGTACTACTGTATGTCCCTTTTGCAGCCAACCTCAAATTCTGTAGAACTTTGCATGAATTATGAATATGTCATGTATGTCCTATCTGTGAAATTTAAACGTTAGCAGTGTCCTCATATTCAAATTATGCAAGGAGACCGTTTACTTGCTAGACTTCACTGTCAGACACTATTGAGTGACTGACTGGCTTTTCTTCTTCTTTGGTAATAACATACATGAAAAGAGTTGTAAAGGGTACATGAGCATTTGTTTACATCAATAACCCACTTCTTGTGATGGCCAAGATTAAACTGATTGAATCTTTGCGCAGCATAAAACGTATGACCATTCGGTACAATTGTCTGAAAATCAAGACTATTACTTTTGGGCTCTATAGCCCGAAAGTCGATTTGACAACTAATAGTCGTTATTTTCCCACTTGAAGACATTTTCAAGCCCCACCTTTTTTAGGGAAGTTCTAAATTAGTATTATCATTCAAATGCAGTTGGAATTTAACTTTTTCATTTTTTTGGCCTGTAAATGGGACATAGTACCTTTAAGGAAGTGATGCCAGACACTAAAAGTGTTTTGATCCACTCTTTATGCTCCCTTCATATCTTTCTGCATATCATGTTTTTTAATATTCCTATGTTAACTTATAAAGTCATATCTATAAATCTACCGCAGATGTCAAAACAACACCTAGAATTTGCTGCCCATGCAGGCACCGAAATATGTTTTTCTGGCATAAAGAGTGGGCGAGATCTGTACCCTTTATAAATAATGCATTCACAGAAATTCTTATTTTGATAAGATCAGTAAATACTAGTTCATCTTCCTCTCTCCCTCTCTCTCTCTTTCTCGCTCTCTATTCATGTACCCTTAATAAATAATGCATTCACAGAAATTCATATTTTGATAAGATCAGTAAATACTAGTTCATCTTCCTCTCTCTCTCTCTCTTTCTCGCTCTCTATTCATGGGTACATTGCCACATAGGGAGCAGATCGAAGAGATTATAATGGCTTGTTCACATATTGCACGGGAAACGCACTAAAGCGTTCTTCTTTAACATGTAAATGAACGGCATATATGGCGTGACACAGGTAGGTGTGAACAAGAGAGACCCTACGGCTACGTATGCAAACTCACTATTTATGTGTTTACAAGGTAGAGAAAAGTGAAATGTATTTTTCTTTAATATGTTTTGTTTTTTATTGTGTTTTCTACATCTAATGTGAAAGAGCCTGTAGAAGTGTTATTGCGTGTTAATGCCTGTAGATTGTGTTATGCGTGAATACTCTGAAATGTTCTGTCTCAAACTATTGTATGTATATTTGACTTAGTGCGACAAAGGAGGGGCTGCAAAGTATTTTTTCATGTGCTTGATTTAACTCTTTAGTTGCTTACTTTGCCTCTCTGCATGTGTCATTCCTTTGCCGCTCATGCAATGTTGCACCAAAAAATAGGCATCGATCAATTAAAAAAAGGACTGCTATGTGCAAAATTTCAGGTCTTTATTAGCTCCATGACAAGTTTGACAACCCTTTAAAGGGGGAAGTCCACCCCAATATCAAGTTGGTTTTAATAGAAGCAGACAAATTAGAGAAACAAGTCAGTGAAAGTTTGAGCAAAATCCGATTAAAAATAAGAAAGTTATGCACTTTTGAAGGTGCAATCAATAAAACATGAATTGGTTACTCTGTGACGCACATTGCAAGCTCGTCTCCCATTTGCCTTATACTAATAAACTTCAAAAATGTATAGTTTCCTTTGAAATAAATTCCAATCATACATTCACCCGAAATATATTATTGCAAATAAAATTGTTCTGTACAGAGCAAATTCGAGAAGAGTTTGCAAGAGACGTCACAGTGTTGCCAGTTTGTGTTTCATCTATGACAATTAACATAAAAAAAGTACAACTTTCCTATTTTTAACCGTATATTGCTCGAACATTCACTAATTTGTTTCTCTTATTTTTCTGCTTTAAAGGTACTATGTCCCTTTTGCAGCCAACCTCAAATTCTGTAGAACTTTGCAGGAATTATGAATATGTCATGTATGTCCTATCTGTGAAATTTAAACGTTAGCAGTGTCCTCATATTCAAATCATGCAAGGAAACCCGTTTACTTGCTAGACGCTAAACATGTTTTTTTTTATTTGGCCTAACATTGTTGAAGGTTGATGAAAAAACTACATCATTTTTGTATGAAATGTTACTTACCGGTTTTATATTCCTTCTACTGTACTAACCCATTAACATGCAAAAAATCCTGAAAAAATTCTCAACCCCCCCCCCCAAAAAAAAATATTTATGGTTTTCTTTAAAGGTACTATGTCCCTTTTGCAGCCAACCTCAAATTCTGTAGAACTTTGCAGGAATTATGAATATGTCATGTATGTCCTATCTGTGAAATTTAAACGTTAGCAGTGTCCTCGTATTCAAATTATGCAAGGAAACCCGTTTACTTGCTAGATTTTACTGTCAGACACTATTGAGTGACTGATTGGCTTTTTTTTCTTCTTTGGTAATAACATACATGAAAAGAGTTGTAAAGGGTACATGAGCATTTGTCTACATCAATAACCCACTTCTTGTGATGGCCAAGACTAAACTGATTGAATCTTTGCGCAGCATAAAACGTATGACCATTCGATACAATTGTCTAAAAATCAAGACTATTACCTTTGGGCTCTATAGCCCTAAAGTCGATTTGTCAACTAATAGTTGTTATTTTCCCACTTGAAGACATTTTCAAGCCCCACCTTTTTTAGGGAAGTTCTAAATTAGTATTATATCTTTCAAATGCAGTTGGAATTTAACTTTTTCATTTTTTTGGCCTGCAAATGGGACATAGTACCTTTAATGAAAACCAACTTTATACCAGGGTGGACTTCCCCTTTAACACCAGGACAGATTAACCTTGCACTGGATGACAGTTCAATAATCTTGAAACCTTTGGTATATCTATCCCATGATAATTACAATAAGGCAAAGGAAGACTGAGTAGCATATAAAGAGTTTAAAAGAAGAAAAAAAGCACCTCCATATTGTGACATGTACAATGTGTTAATTTCTTCATCCACATTAACTAAAAGAGCAACAGAAAATATGAACCTATTGAATATTAACTTGGCATGTATAGCTTATGCTGAGGGCTATGGAAACATGTTATACCATATCATATAAACATATCATACAACATTTAATTTTTTTTTTTTTCTTCTTCTGCAACCCTTCATAGCACCTTGCATAAGTAATGTGATATCCAATATTGATATTACAAAGAAACATGAGATAGCAATTTAGGATACTACCTGGTACCTGGAAGCTATTTTCTGCCTAACACAAACAGTTGTTACACCTCACCCTATATAGACAGTGTTTACACAAGGTACAATACTGATGCATTAAGAAACTTGTCAAGTCATACGTTCTATGTACTTTAGACCCTACAGGTAAATATATCATTTGTAGATTAATTTATTTACTTTGAAGCCTCTATAGGCGTGTCTTCACTATCTCGAGATTGCCAAATATCCAGCTATTTGAACTATCCCGATCGCAAACTATCCAGCTGATTTGCGTCTTCATTAGACCGAAGTAGCAAATTAGCTGGATAGTTGGTCGGGATAATATCCCGATCCCATCATGCACAACGATTTCCGGTTTTCCGTGTTCACTAGTTGTACTAGCGCGCTGAGCGGCATAGGGCGCGTTCATGCTTGATTTTGACGGCCAGAATCAGGCATCTGTTACGCGTTTAGTTTAAAACACGGTTGCGTCTTAGCTCACTTTTGTAGAATCACCGAAAAACGGCGATCACGATCGCCGATCGTAAACTCACAAAAAGATGCGTTTACAAGTTGTAAACGCGTTTAAATGGGGTCAACGCACTGACCTCTAGTGGGTCTACGTAGCATGCACAGTGAAGGTTTGCGAATCCAGCTGGAAGACCAATTAAGGCCACACACGGAGAATTGCCTGGGGAGCCAGAGAAGTAAGCATGAACACTACATCGTGGAACTGCGATCACGATGAGCGTTTACGATGAGCGTTTCAGATCGCTCATTCTGCCTTCAAAATTTAAGCATGAACGCAGCCATAGACCGCACGTGCGCCGGAAATCGTTGTGCATGATGGGATCGGGATATTTGACGCCGTACTTCGGTCTAATGAAGACGGTCGCAAACTATCCCGCTAGTTCGGAAATAGTTGGATATTTTGCAAACTAGACCGAGATATCTTGGGATATTATCCCGACCAACTATCCAGCTAATTTGCTACTTCGGTCTAATGAAGACGCAAATTAGTTGGATAGTTTCGATCGGGAAAGTTCAAATAGCTGGATATTTGGCAATCTCGAGATAGTGAAGACGGGCCTATTCATACTGCTTTTCACTGAATCCCAGGGGTCTACGAGTGATTTTCTGATTTTCAATTTCTAAGGAAGTGAAACAGGAAGAATTAGTTAGGGCGTGTTTATGCTTAACTTTTTCTGGCCAGAATCAGGCATCTGTTACGCGTTTAGTTTAAAACACGGTTGCGTCCTTTCTCACTTTTGTAGAATCCCCGAAAAACGGCGATCATGATCGCCAATCGTAAACTCACAAAAAAGATTCAACGCACTGACCTCTAGTGGGTCTACGTAGCATGCACAGGGCAGGTTTGCGAATCCAGCTGCAAGGCCAATTAAGGCCACCCAGGGAGAATTGCCTGGAGGAGCCAGAAAAGTGAGCATAAACAGTACACCGTGAAACTGCGATTACGATGAGCGTTTACGATGAGCGTTACAAATCGCTCATTCTGCCTTCAAAATTTAAGCTTAAACGCACCCTCAGAGAGGCGTTGCTTGCCCAAAGTGCAAAGGGTCACAAAATGATGTGTTCTGGTGGTGAACGTGTTAAGATCTGTAATTTGTGTATACTTTGATGTAATGATTTTTAACAAGAGGTAGTATAGGGACTTGGCAACATTGTTCAGATGAGAGAAAATGGTGCTAAGGTAGTGACTTCAATGCTAGATGTACAATTAAAAATAATCTGAAAGTTTGTGCGAAAACGGACCATTATTAAAGACAAAAATTGGGGAAAACTGATCTGATCGATCACAAAGCACTGAATTGGCTTTATATACCATTCCAGACATTAAAGTGTTGAAAGATTTTTAAAAGCCTGTTTTAAGTTTTAATATCAAGGAAAAACAGGTGGAAAAATTCAAAAATGGTTGGGAGAATTTACTCTTAAGGTGTTGCACAATGATGCCTTCATAGAAAACCATAAGTATCTTTGTGGTTTGAGAATGTTCTCAGGATTTTTTGCCTGTTAGACGGTAAGTACAGTAGAAGGAATATAATAAGTTACATTTCATACAAAAATTACACAGTTTGTCATCAACCTTCAACAATGTTACCGAGTCACTTTAACATTGTTTCTTGAAATTGATCAGAAGAAATTCTTCCATAACAATTATTATCATTATGTCTCTGGAACATAATGTCATACTATCATAATCCCTACTTCTTTCTCAAAAAATGTAATCATTTCAAAACAAATTTATCTCTATCCAGTTCAAGCTTTACTAACAGATATTGGATCAAAATGACAAGCAGTCCTCTTATAGAAATGCACAGCATAAATCCTTCATTTGCCATGTAATGCATTGTATATCAAAACAGGCACAATTCCAAGAAAATCCCCTGCAATCCGCTTACCGGTATTGCATAAACACAAGAAGCCTGAGAAAAGATCCTTCACCGAAGCCCCCAAGATGAAATAAATAATTCATCTATTCATTTTGTAACATTTACATTTGATTTTAGTTGCAATGGATTACCAGGGACTGGCGTTTGTTGGAAAGATTTAAAGTAAAGTGCCTCGTTTTTCAGAGAAAGATAATCATCGGTTATTGCTCAGATGAAAATTAGGGTAGGCAATATATCAGGCCAAATCGATTACTCAATTACCTCAGAAATCAGAAGAGACAAGAAATAGATCAAGATTGCAAAGTTTGGAGAGTAAATACAAACTTGCAGGATTTCTTGGACTCTTGGAGCTATGCATTGAAATCCGGGACTTCCTAAATATCTTCACAAGGAACTACCATAGATCCAGAATTTAAAAATTTAAAAACGGAATAGAGTTTAACTAAAAAAAATCCTCTTAAAGCTTATCTGCCATAGTTTACAGGAGGGATTAGACCGCCCTACAAGGTCACTGGACAGGTGGTTATCTCATCAACTCAGCTCTCAGTTAACATAAGAAAAAGAGGATCATGGGGGACCAATGGTCACCGATTAAGCATTGTTTGTTATATAGAGGGCGCAAGTAGCTACAAGTAGTGCAGTGGGCCTTTAAAAGTTTTGTTTCCATGTCATGCGGTATATCTTTCTTTGACCATGAATGTGCTATATAATTTGTATGGCTAAGATATATCTCCAAAAATTGAATATGGATCATATTTTCATTTTTTATCTTGATATAAAAAGTATTCCTACTGTTTTATGGTATATGACTTTGCTTGTCATACAACCATTCATATTTTAAAAAGAAATACAAGCTTTTATTTCTCCACTAATTTTTTATGAAAAGAACATTCAAAATAGTAAAAAGATTTCAAAGTCTCAAACAAGATGGATTTTTCTAGTAATAAAATGCATATGTAATTACAATGACAATTTGGTCTTCATTTTCCTGGGCAGCCACATGAGTTTAATACCACTCTTTTCTGCATGCCGGAATTGCTCTACTATATCGGTTTAAAGGCATTATTTAACAATGTTTCCAGTTCTACAAATCTGAGATGCATGGCCCTACGTGTTATCAGTGTCTGTGATAGGGTGTTATATTGAAGCCCTAAAAAAAATTGCGCTTCTAAATGATCATGAAGTGCTTCCAAAAAATCTTTGAGCGATGTGGTTTTACCATACTCATTTACCCCAATAGACTGTGTAGTGTTAAGAAAACCATTGGGAAAACGTTTTTTGGAATTTCGAATTAAACAATCATGAATATCTTGATAATCAAACATATGATTGGCTTGTAAAAGTCATGGGATTCCTGACTGACCTAAAGGTTTATAATTATCATTGTTGCATGAGCTAAATCCAGGATTTGTTTAGAATCTGAGGCAAAGATAATCAATCCCTTTACAGTTTACACAAGAAAATAAAGTGCAAGAGCTTGGTTTAGGAGAAAGAGAGAGAGTGCATCCTGTATTATGTCAGTGAACTTACATCTAACCAACACCATCACTTTCAGGGAATGTTATTTGGCTCATTTTTGCAAAATAATGCTGATAAACAAACGTTATATATTTTCAAAGCACACAAACATTGCAATCACCCAATCGAATTTCCAGCGCTTTTGATCAGACAAACAAATTCAATATCCCTCCCTGCAAAACTAGCCCTTGTAATTCATTATTCCCTGTCGATATTGATATAAGCTATTTTCAGGCCACATCTAAATGATTTCCATCTAAACAGTAACCGTGACATACTGGCTAGCTATCGACTGAAAACCAGGGCTGCTGATCCGATTCGAGGAATTCCAAGTGGTGCAGGCTGTTGCATAAAGGGCAAGCGGAAAGGATGGGATTAGCTGGTTTCAATTTTAATGGTGCACAGGAGATGGATTTGTCTCTTTCACAATCGGATTTTCATGGAAAAAATAAAGGTTGTTTGTAGAAATGCAATAGTTTAGGAAATACAATTTCATTTGAATGCAGCAGGGAAATACAATTTCACTTTAATGCAGCACTATGGGCTGTATGGATGGAAAGACTTGCTTGTAGAAAATGGATATATTTAGAGAGCGGCAGGCAGTGTGTTTGTGTATGACCGGACTCTAATGATTATTTCTTTTCGTATTAACTTTATGCACTTTTATTATCAGTTGTGATCATGAATTATTTGCAAAACAATTTTGCCACAGAAAATGTGTTCACTTATGCTTTTTCACTGATGTAAGTGCTTTCTCAAGCCACCATTTTTTGGGGTGGCCACTATACCATCACATGTAAAATTATTCTCCTAACTCTTTATCAGTTTTTTCTATTCACAAAAAGACAGAGTAGGAAATCATGACAGATTAATAATATTCTGAAATCCAGGAATTCTATTCTCATAACCACAACCATAAGGAAATCCTATTTCTGGTCTACAGGAAAACATGGGCACATGCATCATTACCTTGACCCAAAAAAAAAACTTGCCAGCTGGGCTGTTTTTCTTATCATTTCAACCACACAATATCAATGATAACTGTTAAAAAGCCTGTTTACCAGAAGATAAATGGGGAAATCCAGAAGTTTTTTGGGGAAACTTTTTATCCAGTATTGAGGAAACAATTCATCTGTGGTATATCTTTAGCAGACAAACTGTGAATTTCCATTTCCATTTCCTCAAAATATAAATGCAGTTAAATTTATAATTCAATTTTTGTCTTCCTCAAATGTATAAATTACTACTAAGATTTGTTTATTACAAATGTAATTATGTTTTGTATATATTTACATTGTATTTGTTATTATGTATTGTATTTTGTTGGAAATGAAAAAATAAAAATGAATAAAATGAATAAAATGAAATATACATTATGGTTTCGCTGAAACATGTCCCTTTTTTTTGGGGGGGGGGGAATAAATAATCAAAGGTAGGAAAGTAAAGTTTTTGCACCTCATGCTGAATTTGTAATGTATTTTACACTCAAATCTTAAATCAAAACTGTTGTGAACATGGTGTTTGGAATGGAATTCATTTCATTAAGAGGAACTAATCTGTTGTACAGTGCTATACCTATTCTCTTCTACGGGAGCTAGGCAGTGTAATACTTTCTTAGTGATACTTTTGATAATGTTCATGTTAATGTTAAATGTTCATGACATGTGGATGCTCTATGACTTATACATTTACAGATTTATATTCTTGCATGTTTTAAGTACCATTTCTTATCTGTCTGCTCTATATTCACTGAAACAATGAAAAGGGAGAATGAATATTTATTTCTTTCAACAAAATTTGAAGATTTGAAATACATAGACAATTTGAGAATTACATTGAGTTTTGTCAAAAACTGAAGGGGCAAAGAGAGAAAGATATTATGAAGCAAGAAGGGAGGGAACAAAGACTGCATTTTTTTTTTGGGGGGGGGGGGGTAGAGTGGGGTAGAGAGAGAGAGAGAAGTACATATGTCTGTTTATGTGAGAGAGGAATGACAAAGTAAGAAAGTGAGAGAAGGGAAGAGAATAAAAGAGTGAGAGAAGAGAATAGAAGAGTGACAGAGAGAGAGAAAGAGAGAGAGAGAAGAGAGATAAAGGTGTGTGAGAGAGAGAGAGAGAGAGTCAGAGAAACAAAGGGAAGGAGAGACAGAGAGAGACAGAGAGACAAAGAGAGAGAGAGAGAGAGAGAGAGAGAGAGAGAGACTAGAGAATGACAAGAAATGGATCTAGAGGAGTGAGAGAGCTAGATATATTGACCGCATAGAGGTGGTGTATACAGCATCAATGGAGAGTATAATTGGAGACATAATAAATAATCAATAGACTGGGTCATCTTCAATAGGATTCCTAGAACAAAGTTATCAAAGGTTCTTAGTGTGAAAGTTCTTAGTGTGAAGGGTTTGGGGTAAGTCGGAGTAAAGGTACTGGTAAATCCTAAGAATATAAAGAGTTCAATAAAAAGCAAAAAGAAAGAACTAGATAAAGGGGTCGACGACAGCATACTAGCAAAAAGGGTTAGAATGTTTTTGTTTTCTTTTTCGAAACTTACTGCATTCAACATCTAATTTACACAAAACAGACAAGAATGAGGGAGGAGAGGTAGGGGTAAGGAGGGGTAGGGGTAGGGAGGGGAGGGGTAGGGGTAGGGAGGGGAGGAGGGGGTTGGGTGAATCTAGAATGTACAAGTGTAAATAAATTGAAAAAGAGGTCACTCCTTGGCCTTTTAACTTTTAAATGTAAGTTTGACACTTAATTTTTTCAGCTCATCAATTCGTCGCTGTTTTCACGAAGTGACGGTAGTGAACAAAAAATTGCATTCACTTTGCGTTACGATTTTCCTCACTACCGTCACTTCGTGAAAACAAGGACGAATTATTCTTCCTTGCATATTTCAGACATGAGGCCTCACAACTTTACCACTTGTGCAGTGCATTTGGTCAAATGAATTTGTTAAATGTTTTATTTATCCCCAACATCTCAGATCTTTGAGATGAAGATTAAGAGAAGGAGAAGAAGAAGAGAGAAAGTTGGGGGGGGGGGGGGATGAGGCATCATCATAGGGTAATGGTGGGAATAGATTGCACAACAGACGAAAATAGTGTCTGGAATTAAAGAAACGGAATGACAAAGGAATTAAAGAAACGGAATGACAAAGGAATGAAGTCAGCCAACAAAGGGCACAGCATGGAAGAGGAAATAAACCATTCCATGGAACACTTCATCTGTCAGCCTCCATCTCAAAGGCATTATCCCATGCTATAACACAAGGCTCACCGTAGGCCTGTTTTCATCAGACCGAAGTTGCAAAATAACCCGCTATTTTCAGACTCGGGATAGATGAAGACGAGCGCAAATTAGCTCGCTATTTTTGATAGAAGACCAAGATTTCTCTGGATATTTTCTCAACCAAATATCCTGCTACTTGCAACTGCGGGCTGATGAAGTCGCAAATGAGCTGGCTAATTTGAGATCGGGCTAGTTAAAATAGCGGGTCATCTTGCAACTTCGGTCTGATGAAAAAAGGTCTGATGAAAAAAGGTCTGATGAAAAAAGGCCTACTTGACAGAGCTGGGTAATGTTCAGACTGCTTTGAGTGAGCCATATGAACAACAATAGTGGTTTTACATGTGGTGGAGTGCTAGTAGGGGGTGGGGAAGTATGAAGGAGGGAGCTGGGAGAAAGAGGGGAGAGACTTATTTCCAAGAAGCAGTCTACCCGAGAATTTGAGAAGAAAAGGTGGACAAAGGCAGTTATCACGAGGTCACGAGGTGGCTCAAACCCCATCAAAAACCACACTCTAGACTGTCTAGTATTTATGCAAAATTTAGCCAATCAATTGACAACTTTATGATGTCATTCAAAAGTACTCTTGACTGCTGGCTGGGTGATATTATTCAAAAGTACTCTGTAAAAAGCTGTCTGGAATATTTTTAAAATCTTAATTATTTGTAGGAAATTAAAGTATCCCCATCCATCTATTCAGAGCCAAAATGATGTTAAATCTGTAATAAAGTACATGAGCTAATACCATTCTAGGTCCATGCTGATATGCTTTTGTTAGAACTAAACAAAATTGTAAAAAAATATATCAGAATAGAGGATTTCTTTTCTCATGACAAAATAAAATGATTGTAACACTGCAAGAAAGCCAACCTATCTCTAATGACAAATATATTGTCTGTTAAAAGCTAGAAAAGCATTTAACTCTGTGTAAAAGGATAAAAGTTAAAGCTTTGTTAATTGGCTCTCAGCAGGTGATATTTTCCTAACCATCCAGAAGTTGCATGTTTGTGGATATTGTGGATTGGGGGGGGGGGGGGGGGGTGTTCTACCAACGCAAAGTGCCCTTCCAGGGTCACAGCGCGGTCAGCCTGTTCTACGAATCCCGCTAATTGCATTAGCACATGATTAGGATGATCAATCAACCTTACATTACTCATTTAAAGTATCAGTATGATCTAGGGTATGTGATATACTGGGCTGAGTGATCTACATTTACCCACAGCAAACACCCCCAAATAGCCAGGCCTCTAGGGTCTAGGGTATTCAAACGACCCTAACCCAAACATGTCTTAAAACTTTTGAAGAGTGGCTACCTCGAGTGTTGTGAAGCAGCCACTATTTATAGTTACAGAGAATTTAAAAATATTGGCCGTCCAGAGTCAGAAGGCCATTAAAACTCTCGGCTAAAGTGTACAAAATGAGGCCCTTCTGTCTTCTCAAACAAACCATATTATCTTCACCAAAATAAAGTTCATATAATGATAAAATTACAGCAGCTTTTTATATATGCTATAACAAGATGATTCCTGTCACTGGCACTTTTGAGCAGGAGTCTAAATTCTACAAATAAAAGAAGTTGAAATTCTTTGGTGAAGACCACTGGCACTAAAATAACTACAGGTGAATGCTTGAGCATATAGTCTCTATTTAAACAGGAAGAAATTGCACATTATGCATAATTAAAATTTCACAGACTATGCTTGGAACTGGCATAGATCTGTAGCTTCAACCTTTTATTTCATTAGGATATCAGACATTTTCCATGTTTTGTCCTAAACCCATCTTCTATGATTCATTGATCTTGATAGAAATAAGTCCAGGAACTAAACTAATTCCATTGATTATACATTTGTGCTAACTTGATAACTCGATCCCTTTGAGCAAGAGATGGCAAAGTCAAAGAAAAGAAAAAAAAAGTTTATTACAATTCATTTGTAACATATGTGTAACTACATGTAGCACAAGGGAGAGAAGAACAACAATCCATACAGTGAGCCTTTATTGCAAATTTAACAAATGTACACAACAAGCATTCCAGCCAGAATACCAGTAACAAAGCAAACAGACAGACAGAAAGACAGATAGACAGACAAGAGAAAGTACAGCCAGGGGCCTCGGTGTTTCTCAGAAACACACCCTGTAATCACCTCGAGTGTGAGCAAACACACTCTTCATGTCAATTTTCAGTCGTAAAAATACTAGGCTACAGCCTCGCTGGGGCACTTGGTAAGGTATGCAATTACCGACACTCCACCACGCGCACACATACTTCAGAATTTCTGCCCCATGTTTGGAGGGTGTTTCCGAGAAAGCCACGTCGAAATATACAGCCTGGGACTATTCCTGGCAAAGAGAGCGATGGGAGGATGGGAAATGTATTCAACAGACAAAACGTTTGTCTAGAGAGCGTATTCTGAGCATCTGTTTAGGACATCAACATCTGACAGGAATAAAATGTTGTCCATCTAAAACTTAAATGTTCACTCCTATAGCTATGCTTGATGTAGAAAGTATACTGGTACACCTATATGGTTAAGGCTGCATAAGTCAAATCTGTTTAGGACCCCCCAAAAAAGTTTCACAGATGAAAATCGTTTCCTTCTCCACTTTCTAATATCAAAACAACAGAGAGATTACGGAAAATGTCCTTCCAAGTCAAAGAATCTTTGCAAAACAATTACAGCATGACATTTCCTCTGAAAAAACAAACATGTGAAGAGGATTATCTGGTAAAAAATCCATCAAAAAGAGCTCTCTCAAACAAAAGCCAAATTCCTTTACCTGAATGTTAAATTTGCATTCCATGAAGACATCTTTTTCAGTTGTAATGGGGATTTTCCCTAAAATCTAACTTTGTTGTTGTTTTACACCACTACATAAATTTCTGAAAAATCATGATAGTTATTGCAATAATTATATCGATATATATATAATATTTGAATTCCTGAACAATGCATCCATGTTGAATTGTAGTGTTGGTCAGTGGCAGATATTGGGAGGGATTTCTCTCAAATTTTGTTCAAACCCTCAAAAAGGTGTGAGATTCTAAATATCATAGTTCTCAAACTTCTAATAAAAAACAAAGAAATACAGCAGCAGTATAGTCCATTTAAGATTTATATGTACATATTTTTATATTTAGTATATTTCTATGTCAATAGTACATTTCCACTTCAAAAAGTATCAATAAAACAACTCACAAATTCATAAACTGAAAATTTAAAATTTGGGCCAGAGGTTTCTGTTTTCCTCCTGAAATTTTGCTCAAAAGACAAAGGATAAGGCATATGAATCGTTAGCTAATGAGACTATAATTCTTTATATAATTATGAATATATTATTTCCATTCTAAATTTTGAATTATCTTTTTATCAACTGATAACCTTCTTGATAACCTTCTAGAAGGTCAGCCATCCACCCGAGCTTTTTTTAAAAACGGATACTCTACAAATATAAGGCTGATACGGTCTTTAAACAACAATTTTTTCTAGTGCGAATAGTCCTCAAAGGGGTAATGTCCTCTTCTATCTATCCTTGACTTGGAAAAACACAATGTGTCACATGGTGGAATGGCAATAAAGATAAAATGGAGCTCCAGAGATGTAAGGTATAACAAGGAATGTATACACTGTAAATATGTTCGTCATCTCAGAAGGGGCCGTTAAAGAAATACAAAATCGTTGTCATTGTCAGATAGGAGAAATGTGTATACAGAATGAAGATGAATGGTATATGTATCAAAGGTATGGTCTGATATTTGGAATCCATGAAGGGGGTATGTATGAGTGAAATATGTAAGGCTTGTTCAGATATGGTGCTGTACAACGCCACAATAAAAAAAAAGGCAACTACGTGCAACAAAGAACTAGTGCATATTCAAGCATTCATGCTTATGATAGGGCGCGTTCATGCTTGATTTTGACGGCCAGAATCAGGCATCTGTTACGCGTTTAGTTTAAAACACGATTGCGTTCATGCTCACTTTTGTAGAATCACCGACAAACGGCGATCACGATCGCCGATTGTAAACTCACAAAAAGATGCGTTTACAATTTGTAAACGCATTTAAATGGGGTCAACGCACTGACCTCTAGTGGGTCTACGTAGCATACACAGTGAAGGTTTGCGAATCCAGCTGGAAGACCAATTAAGGCCACACACGGAGAATTGCCTGGGGGAGCCAGAGAAGTAAGCATGAACAGTACATCGTGGAACTGCGATCACGATGAGCGTTTACGATGAGCGTTTCAGATCGCTCATTCTGCCTTCAAAATTTAAGCATGAACGCAGCCATAGTTGCCTCTGCTTTTACCTTGATTCTTTGGCCTATATACCCCCATACTTTCAAGTTTTCAATATTAATATGCATTTTTTTGTGTGTGTGTGTGAATTTCAGTTGTCACTCTTTATGTAAATCAATCATTTCATATACTGTTATTGTTATTTGAATGTTTTGTATTTGATTTATCAATAAATGCAGAAACATCTGCCAAAAAAAGAAGAAAATTCACTGAGCTCTGAGTTGTAAGATAGAGAAATGTGAAGGGGATTTACTTCATGTCTTCATAACAAAAACTGAAGCGGATTAGCCCCGTCATAAATGAGCAAACCTTTTAAGGTTCAACATAATGGTGCAATTATTGATGACACAGAGTATTTAGGCAATGATCCATGTTTCAAATAATTTGCAGAAGCAGCAATATTTTGAACCATGTATTTCTAATATTTCCAGTAGACATTGACACACATCCTAGGTAGAAGTAGCATGCATTTAATAGCTATGTTTTTAAGATTGCTTTGAATTGCTGGCCTTAATTTGGAGTTCCTGCAGTCAAACATTTTTAATTTGTTTTTTCAATTTTTTCCCTGTTAATTTTTTCCCATTACTGTTGTTTTTGTTAATTTTCTCGATATATGTGTCATGGTTGGTGCTCCAATCACAAGTTTGTTTTCAAACTTCTTCAGGGGCTCCTAACCCCATGTTTTTATATTTTCATGAATTATTATTGAATACTGGTATGTATTTTTATGGTTGAATAAATAAATTGAAATTGAAATTGAAACATGCTTTTATTACCTGCATAGAAAGACAACATATCTATAAAAGACTACCAGTGGTACATTTTTGTTTCCTTTGAAAAAAAATACTCCTCATTGAAACATGTGTTCAAGGTTAGCTTTGTACAAAGACTTAGCTGTCTTCTGCATCTTACTTTGGCAGTCTTTCTACACAGGCATCACTGTATCTACACAAAAATTAATTGGTAATCATGGAAGGAATATAAAGAATATTTTGATATATATAAATAACTTTGGAGAAAGTCCACTGCCTGGACCGTTTCCGTGTCGTTGCCCAATTAGCTCGGTCAGGAGCGGTCTAAGAAGCGAACCGGTCCAGAAGACCACATTGAGAAATGATCTTCAGGATTGGTCTAGAAGATCGCTTCCTTGCACGGTTGTGCGTTCTTACTCACCGTCAGACCGATCTAGCGTATCGGTCCAGGAAGTGAGTGAGAATGGGGTCTTAGATATCTAGCCCCTGGTACTGAAAGCTATTATGTTTGAAAGATTTTTGTTTTCATGAACTTTGCACTTTGTTGTAGGGTTGCATATGTTACCTACAAGGCAAAATTAGCCGGGAAGATCGATGCATTTCATGATTGAAGCCTGTGTAAATTATGATAAAAGCAACTCTCAAACATGTCTACGTCCTGTCAAATCCGCGGAAAAATCTATTATCTAAAGCATCATTATTTTGTAGAAGAAAGAATTTCTGATGTCCTACACAAATATTCTATATAATAAATTTGGTGATATCAATACAAGATTTCCCATTTGAAAAAAATTGTGATCATTCAGAAATATTGCTTTACTTCATTGGCCAATCCTTTTTTTATCACCCCTTCCCGTTAAAGAGAGTGACAGAGAAGGAGAGAGAGAGATAGAGAGAGAGGGGGAGATACATAGAGAGAGAGATAGAGAGAGAGAGAGAGAGAGAGAGAGAGAGAAAACATATGTTTGCTTATGTGAGCAGCAGCCTTTTCACACACAGCTGAAATTTATCGTATCTAGAGATGATTAGAATCACTCAACAGTTTTAAACATGTTTATAGACAAAATTTCCAAGTGTGAACATCGTTTATACGATGTTGGGATAGATACGATGTTGGGATAGATACGAAGTCGCGATCCATACGCCCCTAAAAGCAGGCTGCAGATACGAAGTTCGTATCTAGAAAGCTTGACATTTTGTGTGTGAAAGGAAATTCGTGTTTAAACGTGTTTAAACTGGATGGAGCGTGCGCTTTGATTGATATGACATGACCTTCAATGCGCAATGGCACTACTGCGCATTTTACGAGCAGTAGTTAATCACGAAACTATTAACGATCGCAACGAAATTTCTGTGAGTGAAAGGCTCGTGATTAGTTTAAACACGTTCGAAACACGTTTATACTAATCATGTTTATAGAATTTTAGCTGTGTGTGAAAAGGCTGCAGAATGACAAAGCAAGAAATTGAGAGAAAAGATGTAGAGAGAGAGAGAGAGAGGGAGGGAGGGAGGGAGGGAGAGAGAGAGAGAGAGAGAGAGAGAGAGAGAGAGAGGGAGAGAGAGAGGTGAAAGGGGAAACAAATTACCTTTTTCCAGCTATTCGGCATACCTGGTAACTAAACACAGCAAACATACATACAAAAGATTACAAATTCCACTTGAGATGAAGACCCTTATTCCATACTAGGCCCAACTTGAAGAGCTTCTCACCAACTGGCACTATTCCAGACCAATAAAAAGAGGTTATATGCTTGACCTCGATATGAAGTCCTTTCTATAGTTTGCTTTTCCAAGAAAGATCACAGGTCAGAAGTGTTTCCTTTTATTCCTCTCCAGTTTTTTTCTTTGTGTTGGTTGTTGCAGTTGGTCAGGTTCCAACTTATATATATAGGAATATGGCTGATGAAAGGTAATGCCCTTGATATCAGAAAAAATAACAATAAAATGAGAAAGTGCATGGAAGCGCATGTCAGCAAACCACAAAGATAAACCTGTTGCATGTTATTTGCTTTACATTGCACCTTGACTCAGTAACATTGTTGAAGGTTGATGAAAAAAAATGAGTAATTTTGGTAGGAAATATTACCCATTATATTCCTTCTACTGTACTAACCCTCTAACATGCAAAGAATCCTGAAATTTTTTAAACAGCAAAGAAATTTATGGTTTTCTTTGAAGGCATCACTGTACGACAGTGTCTAAGAGGAAATTCTCCCAACCATTTTTGAGTTTTCCCAATGAAAATAAGACATAAGACAGGCTTTTAAAAATCTTTCAACACCTAAATGTCTGGAATGGTATATAGCTGCAATTCATTGCTTTGTGGTCACATACATTCACCTAAAATTAAATTGTAATAATATAGTTGGGAGAAGTAAGGAATTGATCAGATCAGTTCCCCCAGTCTTTATCATCAATATTGGTCTGTTTTCACTCAAACTTTCAGATTATCTTTAATTGAACATCTACAATTGAAGTCACAACCTCAGCACCATTTTCTCTCATCTGAACAATGTTTCCAAGTCCCTTTAATTCCTTTTAATGGATTCTTAACAATAAAAGCAATTATTTCATTTTTCTCCCTCTCTGACACCAACTGATATATGCACAATATCACGGTTCAAGTCCTGCTGTGGCACGTGTTTCCTTTAGCAATTCATTAATCTACATTTGCCACTCTACTCCCGAGTGTAGTAAATGGGTACCTGGTAGAAATTAATTCCTTGAAGGCTCTTAGCACCTTAGGGTAGGTGATAATACTAGTTTATAGGCACCTTGAGCATCCCCTGGGATGAATACATGTCCAAAATAAATGTAGCTATTCTTATCATAAACAGCGATGATCTGTTCTGGTTTGTAACTTAGGCCTGTTTTCATCAGACCGAAGTTGGAAAATAACCCGCTATTTTAACTAGCCTGCATGATCTCAAATCAGCCAGCTACAAATAGCGGGTTATTTTGCAACTTTGGACTGATGAAAACAGGCCTTATGAGTGCTTCCACACTGTCCATAACTTGAAGATAAATTAAAAATTAAAAATTAAAACCAAGGCCTAAACTAAAAAGTAAAAGGACTGTCCTGTGAATCTCACTTTTGTCATTGAAAGAGGACTATGTCCTGATGGAGGTACATGGCATGAACACATGCTTTCCCAAGAGTTCATGGATCGGTCAAGCGATTTTGTAGGGTAAAGGTGGCTCTAACAATGTCATTTGGGGGCGAATTCCAAGAAACCAGACTGATTTGGTTTCAGTGTTTAGGACTGAATGACTTTCTTGTCTGGTCTTCGCTAGGTTTATAAGCCTCATTCAGACCATGGACCTTCTAGGTCCATGTTGAGACTAACAACTTCATCGTATAGCCAAAGAGATATTACAACGTTGTAGTATCTCTTTGGTATAGCTATATAAAAACCGTAGGCCTGTACCTATACAATAAGTACCGGTACTTAATTTTGTCTAGTTTGAACATGATCTAACAAAACGTTGCAAAGCAAAATGTGCGTTTGATCATCGTTTTGAACAAAAAGTTAATAAAGAGTCAGGGTCCCTTTCTTGTCTGAACATCGTATTGTACAAACAATTTACAACTGGGCTATCAGGAGCACTGTCATACCAATGATTGGCCAGCGGTGATGCCATTACTACTGGTAGTTTCTTTATACAACGTTTTTTAAACGATGTTCTTATCCCGTCTAATTATAACATTTCTTGATTTAAAAAAGTTGCATATACATTCTCTTGGGTCTGAACAGGGCATAAGATGAAGGAACCCGTTGTTGGGTTGACCTCAAAGATGTGTGAGTGTGAGTGTGCCTGGAAGGAGGGGGACAAAGATGTACATTTTGAGAAAAACACATTCCAAACACTGATTTGCCCCTTATTTGACTACAAGTAGGAAACATATCTTGCTTCAAAATATCATCCAAATTATTGAATTCTACCTGGTTTTATGGTCTGTAGGTAGTACTTGACACTGAATAAAAATGCCAGAGGCTTGCATGACACTGAATAAAAAAGGCCAGAGGCTTGGCCTGGCTTAACCAAAATTTGCCAGTTTATCCATTAAGCACATGTACACATTCATCAGATATAATTAGAAGATTAAATTCAGCAAAGGAGTTCACACATATACAAAGAGTTTGTTTAAAGGGATAGTTGAGTTCTGTTTTCAGACCGCAAATGCCTTCAAAGTGCATGGTTATACTGCTCTTATTCTTATCTATGACATTTCTAGTGCCCTTTTAGAACCAAAAGTTGCTACGAGGGTAATTTTAGACCCCAAAATGTGTGTAATTTAGCCAATACGAGCATACCAATTCAGCTCCACTTTCAAAAAAACATTGTGACCGTTAATTAATTATTTAATTAAAAATAACAATACATGGGCCGGCTGGTTGTGCGAAATATAAGCAACACGAAAATGCCCCCCAAAAACCAACATCGGCATTGGCTGAAATACAAGGTAAAAGGCATTATTTTGTTTCTTTCAACTGTTTTTTCAAATTTGTCAAAATATCTAATACTTGTGGTGGTACAAAAGTATTAGAAATTGTTATATTTCAGCCAACTCTGAACTGATTTTGATCAAACAAAGATGATTTTGTCATTTAAATATTATGTTCTTACAAATTTGACACTTAGTCTTTCCTTATCTCACAAAAAAAATATTTTGTGTAGCGCCCTCTGCAACAGAACTCAACTATCCCTTTAAGCCACCCTTAGGCTAACCTCATAAAGCAACAAATCACCGATGCATGTATGATTCTCATGAATACATGGAAAAATAGAATTCTCGTTCTTTTCAGTAAAGCTTGGAAAAAGGTCTCACAAGTTTTTATGATTGATCATTTGTATCCAGAAGGAATTGAAAACCATTTCTGTTGTAGGCGTTTATACTGTTATTAAAAAATAAGCGATTCCTAGGGTCCAACTCCTCCCCCTCTCCCTCATCCTAGCCCTTTCGAGTCATCGTGTGGACCTGAAAGTGGGGGGGGGGGGGGGGGGTAGGCTGGCGGCTGTACAGTCTGGTGATTTTTGAAGATCCTATTTGTGACCAATGTTATACTATTTTGGCATTTTGGGAGTTGCCTGATTATCCTCAAGTTTGAACTGTTAGCTAGGTGGCGGAATACTCTCACATCGAAGCAGAAACTTTTCACTACAAAAAAATTCGATGCTACATTAACTCACAAAAGTTAACCTCTTTAACTCACACGCACCCCATTAGAAGCACAATGCATTAATTCAACCAGGTCTTGCTAACACATAATTTATGGCGTGGGACTGATGGATTAAACCAATGTTGTTTTTCTATCTTTTACAGCATGAAAAGACATCAGACAAACAGTGAATTATATATTATCCCCTGATGATCTATGAGCCGACTTAATTGTCTCATGATCTAGTTCAGCTTATTCTTCTGTTCACGCTGTTGTGAGCATTTGCTAACACAATCGCAGACTCATTATTATTTCTATTCATGAAAGGGGTAAGGCTAATGAGCACGTAATAATATGGGTCACAGATCATTTATACATGAATGCTGTAGTATAGGGGGATTCTGCACGTAATCTCTTCGCAAACACAACATTTATCCATTTAGCTTTCACGAATGAGTTGATATCCAATGTTTGAAGAAAAGAAAAGCCATTTTTTACATTCACAATTAACCCCACCTACATGTAACATAACAAAACTCAGCGATATCTTTCAATCTACCGGTAACTGAATGGTTACTATAGTAAAACAACATACCCTACAAAATGCTCATAACGAGTTTGCTTTTATTCATTGCAAATATATGGACATACAAGTTTTTGATGATTTCTTTTTTTGGGGGGAGGGGGGGGGGGGGGGGGAAGGGATTTATAATATTTCAACAAAAAGCTCCCCCATCTATACTGAGTACAATACATCTCTTTCATGGACCCTTTCCCCTTTATAATTACTGAAAGTCTCATGGGAAAATGTTGAAGTCCACCTCGAGTATTTTCATTTTGTCATCAGTTTCATAAATTTTTCAGGATAAAATGTGAAGTGCCAACTCATTTAT
Organism: Strongylocentrotus purpuratus; assembly: GCF_000002235.5. Lineage (NCBI taxonomy): Eukaryota > Metazoa > Echinodermata > Echinoidea > Camarodonta > Strongylocentrotidae > Strongylocentrotus > Strongylocentrotus purpuratus. The sequence continues at coordinate 19,229,180 of NW_022145599.1, read as the reverse complement.
CTTTTCCTATGAAATGCTAAACGGTGTCAAATTGAATGAAGTCATTGTGAACACATGCAATGAAATTATACAACGAATAAAGGGTATCTTACATAGATGGCACCTGTGGTGTGATAACACATCCATGTGCAGGTGCAAATCCCACTGCCAGACGAACATTACAGTTGCCCCCAACCTACTTCTTTTCTTCAAAAGCCCCTCCCCCCCCCCATGATTTTTATCTCCTGTACCAGCAACTTCTATTTGGGGAAGTCTTCACTGATGCAGCTAATAACTGCAAACATGTGGCAACGGTTGAACCTCAGTCAAGTTGGGTTAATCAAAGAAGAGATGGAAAAATGCTCTCTGGCAAGATATGAGCACGTTATTTTCAGGGATTTCCCCCCTTTCCCCCCAAAGTAACATATGGGACCCTTATTGAGCATATAGTTGTCTGCCGAGAGCCAGAAGGGCGTTGATCCTATGTAGAGAGATAGGAGTCAATGTCCTTCTGGCTGTCAGCACAGATGATCCTTGAAGATATTAATCTTAGGCTGGAAACACGTCCCACCATTGGGGGGGGGGGGGGGGGGGGGGGGGGGGAACGACACATGGAAGGCACACTCAAATTGTCTGCAAAAATTCAAATTTGTCATGCCTTGTTGACAAATGACTAATGACATTGTTCCTTGATTTCTATTAACATTATTGTCATCATCATTATCATTAGAACTATTATTTATCAATATCATTATTATTAATACTACGGTAATATTATTGTCATTTTCATCATTATCATTAGTATTATCATCATCATTATCATCATTACCTTCATCATCGTCGTTATCTTTTAGTCCAAACAAGCTACTGATGTAAAACAAGCCCAAACAAGCTAACGTTGTAAAACATTCCTGTAGTTATATGAGAGGATATTAGAGGAACAAACAATATCTCTTTGTTTAATCTTGGATTTCCTCCTTGTACAATAGAAAACAAAGACAAGGTGCTCAGAAAACGATGCAAGGACTGAAAGTGAAACCAAATATTTACAGGTCTCTGTCTACAGGTGTTCAAGCAGAAGTTCCTGTTTAAAAGGAAACTTTGGAGAGAAAAAATGTAGGCCAATACTTAAGGAACAATTTCAACAAAGTAAAAATGAAAAAAAACAAACAAAAAACATTTACAAGTCTTTGTCTTCAGGTATTAAAGCAGAAGTACCTGTTTAAAGAGAAGGTTGAGTTCTGGGAAGAGGTGAAAATAATTTGTGAGCGGTATCATTGTTATCATGCAAGTGTGGAAGAACATCAGATAAAAATGTTCCCTGAAAAGGATGGCTCTTCAAATGCCCTAATATTCTAAATATGGCATGTAACAGCATACATCGGGACAGATTTTTATGCCACATTTTCTTGTAGTCCCATATACATATTGCTGTTTTCAGTGCTTGTAACTTCACCAAGACTGCATGGGCCAATGTCTTACAATTTTGATGATTCCAGAACCTTGCAGTACACACCAATACTTATATGCTAGATGACCAACCATTTCTGATCAATTTCACATTGTTTCTTTCACAATGCAATCGCATGACCAGAACTCAACTTTATCTTTAAGCTCTCAACACATAACATTTTCTATGTCAATGAGGTATATATAGATGCTTCTTTATGTTTTGTGAAAATGCCGAATATGTGGTGATTAAGAAATTTTACATATTGTAAGGGGTTGGAGATCTATCACTTATCTTAGCTTTACAAGGAAACTTTGGAAAAGTGCAGGCCTATTTGAATGAAGTAAAAATGAAAAAAAAAGAAGAACTAAGTGCATCTGGTCTCAACACCATTGCCACTCATCATCTCAGGGGTAATTTCAATACCCTATATCGTATATCTCATAAAACTCATATTCAGATTAAATAAAACGTCATTATAATGTTCGCACGTTTTAAAAGGTGATGGAAAAGGCTATTGAAAATGATTTTTTTCCCCCAAAGACTTTGCTATTGTGTTTCTCGTATCACATGAGAAAAAATTATAATTTCAATATTGCAAATTTTTTTCCCTGGACTTTTTCTTAATCATTAAAGGTAATACAAAGTTTTGGTATGGGGTCATGAATTCGGTTCAAATGAACATATTGGAAGCATATGCGATCCTACAATATTCAGTGATCGTTGTCCCGGTTGAAATCGAGTCTAAAGTTATGAAATTGTAAATAATAAACTCTCTATGTTGTATAGCTCCCTCTCAAGGTCAATATATTACTTTAGCTATAAAACAATGTTTCTTGACTAAAATCAACCGATTGGCTATTCCCATTTTGAAATTATATATTTCAACTGCATATTCTGAGATTTTCATGGTCTTAACTACCATAGTACGGCCGTAGGCGCTATTTGAAATTTATCAAAATTTACCGGGAGCACTGGTAAATTTTTCTCAAAAGCAGAAGTGTTTTAGGGGCTAAATTTTCTAGTGCTTATAATACATCCACAGGGGCATCCAAGTATATCACAATTGTAAAGAATCACTATCCACCCAATTTTCAAAATTTCCCAAAACTTTGCATTGCCTTTAATGTTCACCACTCATATCTAAATATAACCCTCATAATGAGAATCAGATAATATATAATGAATGCTATTTATATAATATTTTTTTAATGAACTCATTGAATAAACAGCAGCTGTTCATCAAAACGAAAACATATAATTTACATAGTGTAAAAACAACCAATACTTTCTGACTTCTTCATCGAAATGTAACATATATTTCAATAACAACCAGTAATTTTTCAAGGGCAGAATGTAAATGATTATCGATATCAAAGCTCTTAATTTTCATGAATGAATGTGATTGCTCTGGAGAACATAATCAATAGATGAGCATTATTTTTCTCCATTTTTGTTCTTTGATGTTCAGGCCCTTGTCTCATCTAGTGGGAACTGTGAGCCCTTGGTGTAAGTTATGAAGATAAAGTGAAGCAAACATTATTATCTGACCAAATCCTCACAATTATTATTCAAGTTGCCATGTGCTTATATCCCGGCCCCCCCACTCCGTGAACGGAGGGATACCAAGCGTGTTACCAAAATGTCCGGTAAAGGGGTACTTTTCACGCACCAAAGTCCGGCTCGTACATACACAAAACAGACTTTACACACCAGACTTATGGGGTGTTTTCAAAAGGAGGGAACATGCATATGCGCACCCTAAATAACACTGAGTGGGGGGGGGGGGGGGGGGGCGGGGCCGGGGCTTATATTGTATGTTTAGAGCCATAAGGGTGTACAATCCCATGTATGTTTACACATAGTTATAGCATCCTTCTTGATCTGCTAGATCGCATGGTCTGTTCAGAGCAAGAAGGGCATTATAACCCTGTGTTAAAGGTAAAGACCAGTTATGGTCATGCGATTGCATTGTGAAAGAAACGTTGTGGAATCGATCAGAAAAGGTTGATCATCTAGCATGTAAGTATTGGTGTGTACTGCAAGGTTCTGGAATCATCAAAATGATAAGAAATATGGCCCAGACTTCGTAAAGTTACAAGCACTGTACACAGAAAGATGTATATGGGACTATACGCAAACGTGCGCAAAACGTGCGTTTACCTCTCACAGACCATGTAGATAAACTAATTTACCAAATATATCAATTAGTAGGCGGTTTCCCGGCAAAATTGTTATCATCATGTATTAGTCAAAACATATTCTTTCACATGATTGGTAATAAGAGCTTCCATTTTATTTTTTGAAATTGGGGCGTTTCCAAAACTGGTCTTTACCTTTAATGCTCTTCTGGCTCCAAACAGAAGATATATTTCTATTTGAGAATTATCCATTTTTATTATAGTCTTCTATCTTACCCTCAAAATCGGAGCACAATGCAGTGTGATGGAGAACAATTGAACACAAGATGGCAGCATGTCTCTTTCAGAAGTATCAAACTTACCTTTTCTTCTCTAATAATAATTGAATTCATGAATTCATTATAATAATATTCTCTTTGAGTTGTCAATGTTGATGTGAGTGCACTGTGCATGCACCCAACCCACATTTGCAAAGACTTGAATTGCATTACAATATGGTATTGAAATTGCTATAGAGTAGATTTCTAGGAAGGCCTTGCAATCATGTTTCACATCAGGGTAACGAGAGAAAACTTGCATAAATACTAACCATGCATGTATCAGGCTACAGATGGTGTCTGCTACAGCATTCTCTAAATTTATTCAAATTCATGATTACGTAAAGTATAATGCCTCGTCTTTAAAGGCATCGTTTAACAATGTTAAAGGTAAAGACCAGTATTGGAAACGCCCCAATTTCAAAAAATGAAATGGAAGCTCTCTTTACCAATCATGTGAAAGAATATGTTTTGACTAATACATGATAATAAAAAATTAGCCGGGAAACCGCCTACTAATTCATATATTTGGTAAATTTGTTTCTCTCATGGTCTGTGAGAGATATAGGGTAGTCCCATATACATCTTTCTGTGTATAGTGCTTGTAACTTTACGAAGAATGGGCCAAATTTCTTATCATTTTGATGATTCCAGAACCTTGCAGATGCTAGATGCTAGATGATCAACCTTTTCTGATCGATTCCACAACGTTTCTTTCACAATGCAATCGCATGACCATAACTGGTCTTTACCTTTAAATCTGAGATGCACGGCCCTACATGTTACCAGTGTCTGTGATGAAGCCCTAAAAAAAAATAATCGTGCTTCAAAATGATCAAGAAGTGCCTCAAAAAAGTTAAAATCTCTGAGTGACCGGTTTTACCATACTCATTTCCCCAATAGACTGTTGTGTTTTGAAAGCCGTTAGGCAAAGGCAAAATTTGGTTTCGATTTCCAATCATAATTATCTTGATAATCAGACAGACGATCGGCTTGTAAAAGTCATGGGATTCCTGACTGACCTCAAGGTTTATAATTATCATTGCAGCATGAGCTAAATCCAGGATTTTGTTTCAGAATCTGAGGCAATGTTACCGAGTCACCTTAAAGCAGAATGCCTCGTCTTTAAGAATTGTGTACGGTAAGTCATTTATTCTAAGAAGGGAACAAAACAAATAATTCCATGTTTGGATAAAGATGATAGCTGATACACCTGAATTTGATCTGTTTGTGTAAATCTATATTCCCAAGCTTCCCTTATGTTTATGTAAATGATTTTGATCTACATCTAAATTTATTGAAATTTATGTCAATAATTTTACAGTTGTCATGGTAACTGGATGATACCAAGATAACATCACTGGAATCCGGCCCTTCTCCCTCTTTATTGAGATATAAATCAACCACCAAGAGGAATCATTAAAGATAAACTTTAGTACTGGTAATGCGATTGCATTGTGAAAGAAAAGGTGTGGAAAGGATCAGAAACAGTTGATCATGTAGCATGTAAGTATTGGTGTGCACTCCAACGTTCTGGAGTCATCAAAATCATAATAAATTTGACCGAGTCTTGGTAAAGTAACAAGCACTGTACACAGAAAGCTATATATGGGACAACACACATGGTGTCGAGGCTAGTACTACCCTGATTTCCTTGTCTTTCTATGCTCATTACTAAGCCAGTATACGTTTTCTTCCAAAATTGTTTGGCACATGTCATTTATTTGTAATCTTGAACATTCAGTGTAAGTTTCGTTTGATTCTGTGAGAATTAACTTTCTTTTTTTTTTTTTAACCAGAACTGGAGTTTATCTTTAAGCTTAATAATTTAGAACTTCAGAATAGTCAAACATAATTTGAAGAAGAAAAAAAAAATCTTACATTTTGACACCATTTCTTTATAAGGCAAACAAATCTCTGACACAAATTATTACATCTACAGGGAATTTTGAGAAAACGGTTCAGAAAGAATATCCTACCTAAACATAGTCCAGTAGAAACAAAAACAGGTTCTAATTCGTAGAGCAATATATCATTTCCCTAGAAATCCTTTGATTCTTTGATATGAAATATTGTGTCAACAGGGGAAAAACTCATTATAAAAAACATACTTATGAAAGAACATCCAACAAATTATAAAAACAAAGTCTTCACGAAACACAAGAAAGACAAGGGGTTCAATTTCTTAGAATATGACTTTGTTATTCTGGTAAATCTAATCACTTTTTTGTCATTAAATACTGTGTCTACAGCGAGTGAAATTAATAAGAAAGAAAGAAAGAAAACAGATGGTTATGAAAAAAAAGAATATATCATACAAAAACATAGCCCTTTAAGGTTTCCAACAAATTATAAAAACAAAGTCTTCAAGAAACACAAGAAAGACAAGGGGCTCAATTTCTTAGAATATGACTTTGTTATTCTGGTAAATCTAATCACTTTTTTGTCATTAAATACTGTGTCTACAGCAAGTGAAATTAATAAGAAAGAAAGAAAACAGATGGTTAGGAAAAAAAGAATCTATCACACAAAAAACATAGCCCTTAATATTAACTAGGAGTACCATTTCTTCGAAAGTAAATTGATTTTTTATCCTGGAAAATCAATTACTGCTTTGATATGAATTATGGTGTCTGCAGGGAATGAAATAATAGAAAGACAGAAAGAAAAAAAATTATGCAAGAATGTCCTACAAGTATAGAGAAAAGGTAATATACTAATGAATGGGTTCTATTATAAGCAGATATGATTTTCTTAAAACCAGACCAGGGTTTTATCTTACATTTACGAACTTTAAAAAAAATCTATAGAGTAAAAATGCAATATTAAACATCCCTACCCATTTCAAATTGATTCCCCGAGAAAGAAAAACCAGTCAGCATAGAAGCAATTCAACACAGGATATTTGATGAGATTGAAATGGTAGAATAAGAAATGTCCTTCCATTGTTCAATAGCAGGATAATGCAAGACATTCATTTGGAGGTTAATTCTGTTTTTTTTCTTCTGAATTCTGAATTTCAATGTTCTCTTATATACTTTCAATGGAATAGTAAATTAAGAAAGTTTGAGTGATAAACATTTATGACCTTTATGCTATTTTCTTGCTGTCTCTTTTATTGTTCATATTCATATATGAAATTATGACCTTGCTAATAAAATAATTTGCCTATATATGAATATCAGACACAAATATTTAAGAATACAATAGCAAAACAAACACCTTGTAAAAACGGAGGAAAATGGGGGAAAATATGAAAGTCTAAAGTTGACTGGCAAAAGAGAGTTTATTCCTAATCCACTCTCTAAGAAAGTGTGTTAGAATGGGTCTGGAATATCCAGACTAAACTCAATTCTTCTATTTTTTTTCTCATAAAGAGAAAATTGAGCCAAATATACAGCGCTTTTATTAATACTATTACAAAACTACACTAAATGTACCTTCAGTTCATTTTACTAGTATAACACTTAATAAAAAAATATTTTAGAAAATTGTTGGCAATAAAAGCAAACATGTACATGTAACTCTGATGGTAACATTATGCCTAATGTCAACAACATTTCCAACTATTGACATCATTAGACACAAATAGCATAATAAAATGAATAGCTGCCAAAAAGTGAGAATTGAAATCGTGTTTTTAATTGTATACATTCTATGGAAGTGATGATTGATCATGAAGTCGTGAAAATCCATCAGTATGGGAGTGATGAAAAGGGTGAAAGTGAGGCAGTAGACAGCTAGAAACTGTGCAAAGACTTTGCTTAGGGTGACATGTGCTGAAAAAAATTGTTATATCTTGTATGTTAGTCAAAAGATGTCAGTTGTTAGAACGAACCAAAATTAGAACAATTCAGTGATTGATGTATGTGCAAAGCTGACTGCGTATGTACATGTACGGTTAAAAGAAACATCTACACAAGCACCGATAATATGTAGTGCATGCAATTTCAGTTCATAATGACAATTAACAAACATTTTTTCCTCTAACGTGAAAGATAACATGCTTTTCAGAATACAAGATTTTTCTTGAGAAGGTCTACAGGAGTGGATGAAAACTTGACTACTGGTAATAACTTATAAGGTTGGCTTAAAAAAACAACTATCTGTCATGAATGCCCCAAACATACTTTTCTGAATGGTTTCCATTCATTTTTCTTGTAGACAACATTAAAACGACTAATCATTAAGCCTATATTTTACAGCTTCCAAAACCCTATCATATGGGAATACTCCCATCGGCCATTAAAACATCAATCTTCATTTCTGAGATGAAATACTATCTTATGTGGGTCGTTACTTTGAACTCTAGGATTCCTCCTAAAACCAACCATCTCGGGATCAATCTAAAGGACCTCGATCTTGCTCCTTCAATTCTTTTATCACCCATTCTCTTCTTTCACATTCTGAAACTGTGTTTACACAGGACTGTTGTAGTTTTAAACCAAAGGTTTTTGAAACCTCAAATACTGTTTTCACACTGGCAAAATTTTGCTTAACCCCGTACTAAAGGTGGGGTTAAAAGGGGGGGGGGGGGTCTCAGCCTCACCTATAGTCCGGGGTTAAGCCTATTCCACTTTCACAGGGCTAACCCCGCAATTGTGGTGCTAATTAACTCCTGCTAACCCCGCAATTGCGGTGCCAAGCAAATGAATGAGAACAGAAACAAAAAAAATAGTCCGGTACTACGCAATGGAGCGTATCGCAGCTTGCCAGATGCAAAGTAAGGAGCCCACTGTCCAATCATAACATTCACGATATCCGGGGCTAACGAATTGCAGTGAGAACAGCGTGAATTTTCTTATTCCAGAAAAGGCGATAGTACGGGACTAAAAACAGCATGTGTGAAAAGCCCCCCCCCCCAAATAGTCTGGGGTTAAGGATAGAACAGGGCTAAGCAAAGTACGGGGTTAATCAAAACCAGTGTGAAAAGAGTATAGGTGTTATGCAGTGGTATGTTAATTTACTATGTATGACAGGTTTTTTCTTCCTTTTCCCTTTTATTATTATTATTATCAGAGTGTAATGTAAATAAATATGTTATGCCATTATGTTAGCCTTTGAGAATGTTGATATCTTACTAAAGTTTGAATAATAATACATATAAACAAAAGAGGTGAAGAATATATATCGCTAGGGCATGATGGAATTTTTCCATTTCCCATTACATTTGGGTCAGTAAATACTTCCAGGAACTCGCAGGCCCGCCACTGGCTAAGCAAGGCAAACCCTGTCGTTGAGAGCGAGGAACGTAGTCTACGAGATTCAGGCATTCAAGATGAGTATGCAGGGTAGCATTATAAGAGATATCACCAGAGAATACATGTCTCTCTGGTATCATGGTGCACTTCTTTCGTTTCTAGTTTCACACTCAACCAGATGCGAGCTAGAAGGCCGTTCACTAATATGATTCAAGGGTTAACATCCTGAATCTAACTGAAGATTAGTCTATTTATTCTGGTAAACAAACAATTTACCAAGATATTCATCTGGTAGACATTCAAAACCATGCTTCAATAAAGGGAGCGGCAGGAGTACAAAGAAACCCAACACTCAGCAAATAATCACAAAATATTTAGAACATTCATCAACATAATTCTCCGGATAATTAATTTTACGTCGGGTTTGGAAGGAAAAAAAAGAGATAAAAATATCTCAAGGACAGAACATATTCATAAGAGATGACAATCAGACCAGAAAAAAGAGGTTAGCAGTGAATATGAGGGATATCAGAGTCTAATGATTACAATTGAATAACATATTCAGTTAAACATCAGTTGCCGAAAAATTACAACGCTATGCGAGGACATTTATAAGTACCTTCCTCCATGATTTACAATGGTTTTTATTGCCGTCTGATTGCTTCAGGTGTGAACCTATCACAGAAGTACCATCAAAGCAACAGCTATTAATGGGGCACCATTTATCACGCAGCTTTTGATTCGGAGCAGGCAAGGAAACATATACAGAATTGAAAGGGTGTCAGATAAGGTGGGGAGGGGGGGGGGGGGGACTAAGGGAATATCCACATAGGGGCACCAATAATTACCTGCAATGACAATGTATATTGACCGTAAATCGGTAGAGGTTTTACCAACGTATTACCAAAAGCATGCAAAGAGCATAACAAATGATGATTTCTTCTTTTCTTTGAGAGGATGTTATTTTTGTTAAAATGTAACATGCAGTCCTCTACAAAAACCTGCACCTCTAATCCTATGAAATTCAATAAATGGAACAATTTGAACAAAGCAAGTCCAAAACATTTTTTCTAAATAAAAGCAAATAGATATTTGTGTGGTAGAAAAAGCTGTTTTATCCAGCATGAGGAGAAAGTGAAGAAATCTTTTAAAGAGAACGTTATTTCAAAAGTTTGAAATATGAAATTTAAAAATATGTCATGCCGACAAAAACAGTTACAGGTAAATGAAAAAGTATTGCAATGTAAGAACTTTAACCGATATGAAAATCATTCTTAACCAACAAATAACTTCTTTTTAGAAGAGAAAAGCAGACTTTAAAGTAAATTCAACATCCAAACCCTTTCTTAATTATAGTACTTTTTAATGAAAGAGATTAGGTAAGATGATGAATATGCAAGCTTAATGTGAATAGATCATAAAGAATGAAGTTGAATGATGTTTGAGTTGCATCCATTCCCGGGCCATGTTCTCCATTTACATGCATGCATAACAACCAGTCAAGATAGTCCAAAGACTCTAAACATAAAGCTATTGGTTCAGTGAAAAAATACATGGGGGCTCGGGTCGAAATAGCCCCCGAAATGCCCAAAAGAGCCCTTGAAAATCAGAAAAGAGCCCCCATAAATTTGCATAGAGTTCAATGCAAAACAAATTTCAGAATGTTATATTCATGCAGGCGAGCTTGAAAAGTAGCCCCCGAAAAATAAATATTAATTTTTTCCCTGTAATGGTTCTGATTAAGTGTTAAAGCAGAAGTCCATCCTGATATTAATTTGGTTTTAATAAAAGCAGAAAAATTAGAGAAATAAATTAGTAAAATTTTGAGCAATATCCGATTAAAAATAGGAAAGTTATACATTTTTGAAGTCGTCATCAGTGAAACACAAATTGGCAACACTGGACTTCCCCTTAAACTAGATGCAGACTTGATCAAGGCAACAATTGTGAAATTATGTATCCGACTACAACCACACACAGCTCATTTTGATATAAAATTCTCCCCCCAAAAAAAGAGGAAGAACTATTCTAATTCAATCTTTGAGAAGTTGATCAACTTAAAATACATTTCACAGTATACCATGCACATGCAAGGCACGCAACCAATATCAGCGTTCTTCCTCATGTCTGCTTTTATCATTTTAATATTTGGTCTTGAATTCTTGAATTACATCTTCTATACCTGATGAAATATACCCATCAAAAATGTTTGGAAACTCAAGTTTGATCGATTGTCTCTCTTGTCATGGCATAATCATAGCTTTGTTTAAAACCTTTAGAAAGTGTGTTTATTCCTCTATAACACGACACAATGTCTGGTACGATTTTGCTGCCATGGAAAGAGCAGTACATCAGAATAAGGCAAGTGATCAAACTTGAGTTTTCAACTTTTTTGGTGGGGTTTACATCAACAGTAGTGGATTTTCCCTAGATTCTCAAAGATGGATGGATTTATCTTTTAATATAATTGGAAACAGCTTTCAATATTATTAATGTAATAGTATGGTCAGCATTTATAATCCCTAATGTGCATGGGGATATGATTTTATTTGGCAATTTGCTTGGTGAGTTGATATTTTGGATCACAAAATGATTTCTAAACTCGTAATTAATTACGAATATGATTGCGTCTTTAATTTGACTTTGAAGTCCTATCACTGACTTCACATCACAGTTATCATAATATATGACATCGGGAGAGACATTACATTTAGGTCAGTAATGACATAGAAGGAATGCTGAACAAAGGAACATGCATCCAAGATGCCTTGCTTTCAGGCCAAATGAGTTTTCCATCCCTTCTAACAGAAAATAAAGTGAATACAGAGTCTAGAAAATGTAGACTATAATAGTCAGACTATCAGCCTTTTCACACACAGCTAAAATTCATCGTATCTAGAGATGATTAGAATCACTCAACAGTTTTAAACATGTTTATAGACAAAATTTCCCAGTGTGAACATCGTTTATACGATGTTGGGATAGATACGAAGTCGCGATCCATACGCCCCTAAAAGCAGGCTGCAGATACGAAGTTCGTATCTAGAGAGCTTGACATTTTGTGTGTGAAAGGAAATTTGTGTTTAAACGTGTTTAAACTGGATGGAGCGTGCGCTTTGATTGATATGACATGACCTTCAATGCGCAATGGCACTACTGTGCATTTCACGAGCAGTAGTTAATCACGAAACTATTAACGATCGCAACGAAATTTCTGTGTGTGAAAGACTCGTGATTAGTTTAAACACGTTCGAAACACGTTTAAACTAGTCATGTTTATAGAATTTTAGCTGTGTGTGAAAAGGCTGTATTTCTCTTCTAAAATGGTACAGGTCCCTGGTATGAGCAATTAGTGATGTTAAAAAAAAATTGTTTTGAAATTGGGATCAGAAATTTCATTATGTTTGCTTGAATGAACACTAATCAAGAGATCCTAATCACTATTTGAACCCACTTATTAAGGTACGTGTTTGTCAATTTTCTTTCTCATTCTTTTAATTTTTGATAACCACGGTTATTTGCCTATATTGTCTAATTACCCTTGAGTCTATAGATTCAATGATATCCATTAGGAAACAAAACCTACTCTCCCAGAAAATGAAAACCCATTAATATCCAATATAGGATTTCTGTGAAACCAGACAATTTTGCACACACAAATTGTTTTTCTAATTAAGCATGCGAGTGTTCTAGAGTCATTACAATCTCATGCCCCGAAATAACTTAATCACAACCGACTCAACCCTGAATTTGTGCAATTAGCGAAATTAGTTTCTTTCCAAGAAACCTCCCTCTCCCTATTACAAATTGCAAGTTTAATGTGAAAGTTTCCAGGTTTACAGATTACATGAAAGAGGTAATAGGTGTTTGGACACGGTTTTTCAGTGATGATACCGGAGTCACACGATCAAAATCCGACCAATCATGACTTTACATTATCCCAAATGGACCTGTTTACTAACATATTCAAATTTTATGCATATTTGTTAAACAAAGGTTGTTCTTGACAGCCTGAAAGCTTATCCGAGGCTTGCCCGACATAGCAACATGTACTATATGCACAAACTGGATTCCAAGTACTGTTGTTCATTCATTAATAACAGGTTAAAAGAATACCCCGTCACCATAGGTCCCAGGAAAGAAACATTCATAAATTTGAATACGTTAGTAAACCTGTCTGTTAGTATTAGCCAAGAATTGATCGGTTTGGATTTAGTCTGGAGTCAGTAGGCCTGTCATCATCAGCTCGAGTTTGCCAAATAACCCGCTATTTTCAAACTCAAGATATTATCCCAAAGCTCGAGATTGCGTCATCACCAGACAGATACGCTCATAACAAACTAGCTCGGACGGGCGCAAATTAGCCCGCTGTTTACCAAATAGAGGGACATTTTGGAAACAAGACCAATATTCCTCTGGATATTTTCCTGACCAAATATCCCACTAATTGCGACTGTGGGCTGATGAAGACGCAAATTAACTGGCTTATTTGCAATCGGGATAGCTAAAATAGCGGGTTATTTGGCAAACTCGAGCTGATGAAGACAGGCCTGGTTTGAGGGTGCGGATGAGGTGGTAGGATGGTTACGATGATGACATTAATGGTGAGGTACGATGGGTTAACAAGAAGACTGAGGTGGTGGTGAGTTTGATAACTATATGTAGCACAAAGTCATCTACTTACTTTTTACCAAGCTGTCTATATGTTTCATACACCTGGCCTAAAAATGTGTGTCTGTGGAATAAGAACACATGGCAAGCACTCCAAATGAAAAGGTTCCCGAAACTAAGACAAGCAACACATTTCACAAAAATGCAAATATAAAAAGATGATTAAAAAGAAAACACAAATTTACGTTTTTTCCTGCAGCATATCTGTTCTATGCTGCACATGCAATAAAACATAATATTTTTAACACACACATTTTCTATAAAATTGATAACATAAAGCTAGATTTCAACTGCATAGCTATTGAGATAAACATGTATACTTTAAGTTTATGGCAAGGTTAATGCCTATATAATCAGTAACAGTGCAATGCAATATTTCATGTGTCATTAATGTTGGCTTGATATCTGTACATATCCATAAAAACATGAACGGACATACTATTCAGGTAGTTTGCAGCAATTAAAAACAAAACTTCTTTAAGCTCATTTTCTTAAAGATATGTCAAGCCCCCCTATCCTCCCTCATCACATCTGATTTATTTATAACATATCTGTTTTGTTCTCCTCAAGAGAGAGAGAAAGAAAGAGTGGAAGAAGTAAAGAAGAGTTACATACAGAGGCGGAAAAGGGGAGAGAGAGAGAGAGAGAGAGAGAGTGAAAGAGAGAGGGGGGGGGTGAAGAAAAGAATAGATAAAGAAAACAAATTGGGTCATGGTTCTACACGAAAGAAAACATTTGAAAGTCACAAGGGAGTGTCATTTAGTGAAAGACCTGCAATGACGTGAAATAGACACAACATATCAAATCAATACATGCATTTATAGGCCTTCAAGTTTCTCCAAAACTAATATGGCAGGCAATTTTACAAATCAGGCACAGATAGAATACTGAAGAAATTGATTTCACACCACTCAAAGTGGAATCTGTTTTCCTTGAATTCATCAAATCTGGACCTTGAGTCTCCAGAGAGTACATATCACTTATGATATAGCAACCATATGGCAATCCTAGTTTTTGCTTTTGTTTCTCTATGCACTCCCCCCAATCAATATTTGGGAATTACTTTGGAGACGGTTCTGGAAAATTGATTTCGCCTTAACTTTGGGCAATCAATTTAGCATTCCTGAACCATCGACAATCTATAGAGGGAGTGGAAGGCTATGAACATTCCCAGAACTGTGATTTGCAATAAACTTTTCTGCCTCAAAACTTCTTCTATTTATTTTCAGCTTGTATGCCCCAAGGGCATGATATACATACAATATGATACAAAAGACAGAATAAAGTATTTCTTCACTCCTGTCGCCTGCAATAGAATAGTTGACAAAATGTCAATATTTACCTCGGCGCAACAGAACTCAGTTTTGAACCCCATCTCCAAGTTCTGAGACGCAAGCAAGCAAAAAGTACAAAAAAGGGGTATTTACTTTGATTTTATTTTTTTTTGGATCCAGTTGTTAAGTCCAATTAAACTTTATGAAATTGCTTTACATCCTACCCTATCCGATCAAAAGTAATATTTATTTATTAAAAAGGAAATAGTTTATCAAATTTCCCCCCATAAATTTGCTAAACATATAATATCCGCCTATTAAATACGTCATCGCACTGGAGAGTTAAAAAAAAAAAGAATATCAGCTCTGCAGAAATGTAAAGAAAACCTTGAAAAAAACAATCATTTTCTCCCAGAACATTTAAAAAAGGAGAGTGAGAGAAAACATACAAAAAAACAATCAGTGGGATATTGCCTTGAATAAATACTTTCTACGAATCCATCAAACTGAAATTGCATCTATTTGCAATCTTTTGGCACAGCAACAAGCAATGGAAATTGAAATAGCTACAATCTATCAGCCATTTCCTGGAAACTCCCAGGCCTTCCATATAAAGTCATCTTCTCCATCCCTATAAAGTAGTTGAAGATGATGATGACGTACTATCAGACTGATGCAGGAGTTCTAGATTTCTTTCAAGTACACAAGTTGAAATAAGCTGAAGCCTTTTTTTCAATTACTTAATGAAAGATTGGCTCAGATATACGACGACAACGTTATGAAAGATATCTGAATAATTCATAACGAGAAGAAGAAGGAGGTGTATATTTGCATAATGCTTTTATTCTCAAGGTTTCATGTAGTAGTCTTCTGGGTAAAGCAAGTGGTGAACTGCAGAACAGCAGAATGATATGTTGGAGAATAAATAATGTAAATAAATCACACAATTACAGGTTAAACAGGAAGAAAAGAGAGAGAGAGAGAGGAAGAGAGAGAGAGAGAGAGAGAGAGAGAGATCTAGTGAGAGACAGATAAGAAGGGGTGAGGGAGACGGAAAGTTAAAGAGAAAGTAAAAAGAGTGTGGGAAAGAGTGTGGGAGAGAGTAAGTAAAAAGAGTGTGGGAGAGAGTAAGTAAAAAGAGTGTGGGAGAGAGAAAGTAAAAAGAGTGTGGGAGAGAGTAAATAAAAAGAGTGTGGGAGAGAGTAAGTAAAAAGAGTGTGGGAAAGAGTGTGGGAGAGAGTAAGTAAAAAGAGTGTGGGAAAGAGTAAGTAAAAAGAGTGTGGGAGAGAGAAAGTAAAAAGAGTGTGGGAGAGAGAGAGAGAGAGAGAGAGAGATGGAGATGAGGGATATAGAAAGGGGGATGCATGCATTCCTGACATATATGCAAACACAGTTGATCACAATTAAGAAAAGGAGAAGAGAAAGAAGCTCTACTTTTAAACTGAAAGAGGAAGAATTAAGTGAGAAGAATATTTAAAATCTTTACTGCATAAAAAACATCTTTCTTTATTACAATAATATTACAAAAGAGCATTTTTAATGACTTAAAAATCATCCATTTAAGAATAAGCACTTTAAATAAAGGAACTAGTAATTAGGTTTCTTGAAAAGAAATTTCTCCTACATTTCATACTAATGTGATAAAGTACATGTGTAGTCACGGTGACTTGTAGAGAATGTGTTAGGGTGCGTTTAAGCTCAATTTTGAAGGCAGAAAGAGCGATTTGAAACACTCATCATAAACGCTCATCGTAATCGCAATTCCAAGGTGTACTGTTTATGCTCACTTCTCTGGCTCCAATTCTCACTGGGTGGCCTTAATTGGCCTTGCAGCTGGATTCGCAAACCTGCACTGCGCATGCTTCGTAGACCCACTAGAGGTCAGTGCGTTGACCCCATTTAAACGCGTTTACAAATGATTGTGCATTTATGCTTCCCCAGAATCGCCTATTTTGCAGAATCGCCGATCGTAAACGCACCTTTTTGTGAGTTTACAATCGGTGATCGTGATCGCCGTTTTTCGGTGATTCTACAAAAGTGAGAAAGGACGCAACCGTGTTTTGAACTAAACGCGTAACAGATGCCCGATTCTGGGCAGAAAAAGTTGAGCATAAACATACCCTAAGATATAAGATCCAGACACCATTGCCAACGAGTGACCAATAAGTGCTAAAAGACTTTACAGCGACACAAAGTCATCAGCTTCAAAGTTTCTTGACCCTTAACAACCAATCTGATTTTTTCATATGAACACCTTCCTCCCTTTTTCTTCTTCTTGTCTTTTTTCATTTCGAGGAGCTCCTTGGTTTATTCTTCTCCATATCCTACAATCCTAGCACTTTAGCAGGGCAGCTGCAGGAGTTGAAGTTTGTTCCATTACTTTGCGAGATTTTCCAAGAATTCATCTTTTAGGAATAAACTCGCATCTTTGACTTTCATCATACTCTCCAAATAAGAGCGCTCCTCCATCATTTGCCCCAAATCAGCTGCAATTGTGCATCTCCAATCCCGTGCCTCGGATTTCCAGGAACTTTCCCCGCGACGGCTGCACATGCAGCGCTTGATTCATCTCCATTTTCTCTCTGCATCCCTCGTGCAAATCTCGCAAATCAAACATGGAGGATTTCGAGAGCGACGATATTGAAATCGATGCCGCTCCATGTAAATGGATGGTCTTGCTCTAAGCTCTTACGATGTAATGCGAATGACTCGAAGCTGATATCTCCGCAAGATTTCCAGGAAATTGTAGCGAGACGTGTCTCTTGATTTTGGTAATGGGAGGAAGGAGAGAGCCTGATTTGGAGTAATCTGTGCTCAAACTGCGGCAGGATTCCTTGTCACGAGGGCTCAGCTCAGAGAGCAAGATTAGGCCAAGAGGGGGCTTGAAGGATTCATATGTGGCTAGCTTGGGGGAGATGCGAGAAGATTCTTCTATCTACGAAGGTTTAACAGGATACTTCGGATAAACGGAATCACAAATGTAAAGAGAGATTGAAGCTTCTGTAAAAAATTCTGAGAAATGCTATGATATAGGTTATACATGGCCTTAAATAACGATAAAGAAAGAAAACAAATCTAACTGAGGGGAGAAGAATTCTATAGAGTTTTCTGGAAAACAGAAATACATATTAACTAATAAAATGTATCACTTTTCTAAACAACAGCCAAAGAGTGCTTGCATAATCTTTAGACCTCTTCCCGAATTTTCTTTGGATACTTTTCCTAAACTTTCCTAAACTTTCTAAACAAAACAGAAGAACGACATGCAAAATTTTTCATGCGAACAAAAACACTATAAGTTGCTGAATAGTTCATTGGTCTGATTACAAGTATTTCTGTTTCATATTGGAAGGGTGTTTCTTTGCCTTTTCATATTGAATGCTCGAATGTGGTGACAGAAACATCCTCGTGATCTTCAGCCACATTGTCTGTTCAAAGCCAGAATGGCAATAAAACATATATAACATATACAGAGTACACCCTTCTGACTCTCAGCAACACTATATTTTATTTATTTATTTATTCGGTTTAAAAACATCAACACGTAAAGTTCAGGAACTCATAATGGTTGATTTACAATGAAATTGAATAGTGTAAACAAAATTGAACCAAAAAATATACACTTAAGAAGAACATATTGTTTCACACACATGAAAATATGGTTACAATACAATATACAACGGCTGGTTAGATGTGGCTAGACCAAGGCGAGATATGACGAGGAAATCGAAAAGAAGAGAAATGACTAAAGAGAGAGAGAGAGAGAAGAAGAAGTGGTGAGAGAGAAAGAGAGGGACAAGAAAGGGGAGGGTAGAAAGAAAAAGAGAAAGAGAGGGAAAAAGAGAGAGGATATTGTGCTCACTAGATGAAAATGTAGAGTTATTTGCTTCTACATCTTTGAAAGGAGGAATTAAGTGGAAGAGATTAGGAAGCTGAAAGCATACACACAAGTCAGTAGGTATCTGACTAGCAAAAAAAAACTGTTTGTGTAACGATGGACCTACTGGTATAACCCAGGACACATAAACACCCAAAATGTAAGTACGGGCCCCAAGATTTCAACATTTTGAACGTAGAGCTCAGTTCACGTATATATACAGACTCCAAAAAATCAATCCAGACCCCCTTTCAAAAAAAGTTAGTGTACACGGCCGGGGCCGCTGCATTGTATAACAGAGAATAGATAGGGAAAAAACTTTTCTAAAATTAGAAAAATATTCCCATTTCTCACGCTCCATTAAAATCCAATATTTACTTCTTTTTTTTGGGGGGGGGGGGGGTAGGGGAATCACAGTGCAAGCTGCCTGACAGAATTTTCAACTTATTAAAGCATTTTCTTTTCTAATACAGCACAAAAGACGGCTTTATTGGAAATCCAGGTGAGCCCTCTATTGTTCACCGAGCCCGCCCTCACATCGAGCATGAAAAGAGATTCTAATCCGAATCCTAGATATACTATTTGTACATCGCTTTATTGATACTCCAGCAATAAAGGAACAGAGATATTACGACAAAGGCATTCGGAGAAAAGGAAGAGAATAATGGGGTGACCCAAGGACTTGACCTGATTAAATAATGGCCCCATACCGGGCGGGGAAGGTAAAAAACATACAGATCATTAAAAATGGCTTTTACAAATCAATGTGCGGATAGTTATACAGATTAGATAGCCACGTAGCGTGATAACTTGTAATAAAGTACTGAAATATAGTACAAATTAAGTTCTTCTCACAACCTGGGGTAATCCAGACAATTTTTAATCAATATCATAGCAACATGGTACATGGAGAAGGGTTTCCAGGTTGTCTTTTGCATAATGATTAACAAATAAAGAGATCACTGCTATTAAATTAGAAATGTTATCCTGATAAAACTTGAACTTTGTTGGTTTACAGCTGTGTATTTTCCAAAGAGATAACAATCTTGCAGCCAACCTCGATAGCAAAGTATTGTACAGAGTATCCTTGTGATTCAATATCAGAAATAAGAGGAGTATACTTTCTTCATGTTCGTCCAGTTTTCTGTATGTTTGTTTCAAAGGTGACTGTTAATTCTAGAATCGATAATGCCAAAACAGATAATGCCAGGAATCAGATTCGTCTGAGTACATTCAACTGGCACTGTAGATATACCTAGCTTTATCAATGGTTTTAAATTCAGTTCAGATGTTATCTGCACAGCATGATTTATTGTATCAAATATTACTGATTATGATCAGAGAGAAATCAAGAAATGAATCGTGTGTGAAACTATCCAATCTTGTATTGTTTGCTTCTGGGCGTATATGTAGCTCATTCTCTCAAATGTATACCGGTATTATGCATGAGAGAAGTGTTATTATTACTACTATTATTATCAAGTATTTGGCATCACCTGTGCCCGGGAGGCGAAAAGCGAACTGAATCACTGTAACCCTTGGGTCTCACCGCACACGGTGCACCGTGTGAAACATTTCACATGAATTGAACATTATCAAAGATGTTTTTCACATAAATGATCAGTTTAATGCGCCAATACCAAAATACAATGAAGGAATGTGGAGATCTGGATGAATACACAAGGTAGAAATACAAAAAAGAAAAGTGTGAACTTTTGACATGAATTGATCAGATACACGTTTTTATTGCAATTAAATCGATCAGTTTTATGCAGAAATAGCAATTTAAAAGGAGAAATATGGAGATCTAAATAAATTTGCAAGGGAGAATAAGGGAGTACAGAGAACAAAAGGGAAATAGGAGAGTAAAAAATCAAAGGAAGGAGGGAAGAGAGAGAGAGAGAGAGAGAGAGAGAGAGAGAGAGAGAGAGAGAGAGAGAGAGAGAGAGAGAGAGAGAGAGAGAGAGAGAGAGAGAGGGAGAGAGAGAGAGAGAGAGAGATGTTGTTTTGGTTTATAGGCGTTTATCATTCAGAAGTGAATATTTACTACTATGTACACTATGTTGTACAAGCATGACCTGGCTCACAATGAACTTTAATTCACATTAATGAATCATGAATAGTCCATAAAAAGTATCAAAGTGTGACAAGATTGAAATATTTGACAAACAGGTGCAATAACCGTTGAAGTGATACAGAGATTAATTCTCAAAATATAGAAATGGAAAGACTCTAGGTAGATTAAATGTTTTTTTCTAAGATAACAATGTGCAAAGTATAGAAGGAAGAAGAAAAAGGGGGTGTGTGAAGAGAGAGATAGAGAGAGAGAGAGAGAGAGAGAGAGAGAGAGAGAGAGAGAGAGAGAGAGAGAAAGAGTAAAAAATACAGAAGACAGAGGGGAAGACACTATGAACATCACCGACAAAGAAAGCGGACAAAATATACAGTTCCTTAGGTAGACAAAGGAACATCCCTTCACTGCATATTCACCTTTTTACATAATAGCAGTGAAGGGATGTTCCTTTGTCTACCTGAGGAACTGTATATTTTGTCCGCTTTATTTGTCTGTCATGTTCATAGTGAGAGATAGCAACAAAGAAAGAAAGAAAGAGAGAGGGAGAGAGGAGATAGAGAGGGAGAAAGAAAGAAACAGAGAGGGGGAGAAAGAAAGAAACAGAAGGGGAAAAGGGGAGAGGGGAGAGGGGGAGAGGGAAAAGAGGGGAAAAGAGCAAACAAGAGAGAGAGGGAAAGAGAGAGAGAGAGGGAAAAGAGCAAGAGAGAGAGAGAGAGAGAGAGGGACAGACAGAGGCAGACATACAGAAACTGTGGTTTTAAGAGATAGAGAGTGAAAGACTTGTTTCAATTAATCAATGTTCATATTTCATTCCTAATCTCATACCTACTTTTAAACATCTGAGTTCAAATTTCATGTTATATTCTCAAACAGAGACTATATGGGCAATTTAATTATTTAATTGACAACTATTTCATGGAGCTCTCCTTTAGAATGCATTGAAATTAATTCATTGCAATTACCATTGGTTAGGAATAGCTGATTAATTAACTATTTAAATATTTAAAGTTTTTTTTTTAATACAATTTATTTGAAAGAAACAGATGTGTTACATTTCTGTATAGTATTTCTCTTATAACATATGTCCAAAAGAAGAATAGAGAATGAAATAATGAGGTAAAATAAAAATAACTTTCTACTAAGGTTGAATCTTATCTGTTATTTATAATCCATACCTTGCAATATTGCAGATATTATTCATGGCTGGGCTGATCTGTTTTTAATATGAGGAGAATTAGAATGAAAGGGAAAAGACCCAGACTGTTTTTTGAGAGCGTTATTTCCCATGTCAAGGATTTGAAATAGGTCAAGCATCCAATTCCTGGAAAAGCCAGGAGCTTCCATCTTAAGATTGATGGGATGGTAATCTTGAGAGACACTTTGATAATCATGGCTTTCCTTGAGTTGTAGGGGATGCCTTAATGGCCTCTAGACATTCTCTGACATTATGGCATCCTTTTAAAGGGTGGATGCCTTTGTGGTCTCTAAAGGCACTGATATTAATGGCATCCCTTAGGGTGGGAAGCCCTTTTTGCTTCCAGGCACATATATGATGTCAACATGGTGGAGATGGTGTGTGTAGGGGGGATGGGGGGGGGGGGGGGGGTGAGGTCATGATGCTCTTTTAGTCTCTACATACTGATATTGATGGCATCCCTTAAGGTGGTATAGCTTCCAGGCAGTAGCATTATGGTGTGGTGGTGTTCGTAGTGATGGTGGTGGTGGTGGTGTGTGTGTGTGTGTATTGGAGGGGGGGGGGGGGGAGGTTATGGTGCGCTCTTAGTCTCTAGACATGATATTATGGCATCCATTTGGAGTGACGTGCCAACACAATGTGTGTGAGAACATTTAGCCTCTAGACATTGCTTTGGGGTAGGATGCCTCCATAGCCTCTCAACAGAGATATTATGGAACCTAGGATTTACGGTGGGATGCCCTACAATAGATAGACACTGCTTTACGCCATCACTTAGGATAGGGATGCCCTTCAAGTCTCTAGGCACTGATATAATGGGCTTCCCTGAGGGGTGGGTTTCCCTAGACACTGTCTCCATTAAATTGGGATGGCCTCAGGGATAGAATACATTTGGGTGGGGATGCCCTCATGTCATCTAGACATTGATATCGTAGCCTCCTTTGGGGTGGGATGCCTTTGGTCTCTAGTTACCAATATCAAAGAATCCCTTCAAGGCATCGTTTAACAATGTTAAATCTGAGATGCACGGCCCTACGTGCTATCAGTGTCTATGATATGGTGTAATATTGAAGCCCTAAAAAAATTGCGCTTCAAAATGAT
Source organism: Strongylocentrotus purpuratus (assembly GCF_000002235.5). NCBI lineage: Eukaryota > Metazoa > Echinodermata > Echinoidea > Camarodonta > Strongylocentrotidae > Strongylocentrotus > Strongylocentrotus purpuratus. The sequence goes on along the minus strand of NW_022145599.1, from coordinate 19,205,900 downwards.
CAAGAAGTGCCTCAAAAAAGTAAACATCTTTGAGTGACTGGTTTTACCATACTTGTTTTCCCCAATAGACTGTAGTGTTATGAAAACCGTTAGGAAAACGCAAAATTTGATTTCGATTTCCAATCATAAATATCTTGATAATCAGACAGGCGATCGGCTTGTAAAGTCATGGGGTTCCTGACTGACCTAAAGGTTTATAATTATCATTGCAGCATGAGCTAAATCCAGGATTTTGTTTCAGAATCTGAGACAAAGTTACCCAATCCCTTTTAGGGATGCCTTGATAGCCTTCAATACTGATATCTCTTTGGAACAACATACCGGTAAATTGTTTTGAAAGGTTCACAAAAACCAACACAGTGTCTGGAAACGCAGACTAGCATGATTACGAGTTCCCAGAAACCAACTCACCTGAGTTGAGTAGCAGCTTCAATATGGATGACATTATTGGCCTCGGGAGACAGACCATGAAAAAGATAGGAAATTTTTCCTGCCACAGAGCGACAGCGCATCAGTAACCCTTTCACACTGGCTTCCTAGTCTACTCCAATCCTGGGCATCACCAAACGTACGTCAGGTTGAAATTCAGTATCCTGAAGGTGCTTATATATATATATATATATATATATATATAATATATATATATATATATATATGCAATCAGGTGTTAGATGTTACGTGTTAGTTGTTAGGTGTTAGTTGTAGGGTGTTAAGTGCTATAGGTTAAGATTCTTTTTAAGTCACAAGGGACCAGCACCACATAAGACTTAATTGTTCTTTCTTGCTGGTTCCTCATTTGTATATATATATATATTTGTATTTTATGTTTATCTTTCGTTATGTTCTTTGTATGTTATTTACTTATCTGTAAATATCAATGTTATACTTATGTATGTTTTATATATGATGAATGGAATAAAATGAATTGAAATTGAATTGCTATTACATTAGATACCATTCAAGGAGGAATTCTCAAGCTGCATTATGGAAATAACCTATACAGAAAATAAAAGACTGGACCTGACAGATAGGTAAATTGCCATTTGGTCTATGACCAGTTCGTCTACTACCCAATTGGTCTATTTTCTATTGCAACGCCATATTCTTTTAACTTGTTATATTCATGTCATATTTGAAATGTGTGTTATGAAAGAAAGATAAATAAAACTTGAACTTGACTTGAACTTATTCCCGTCTACTATCCATATGGTCTTTCTTTATACACGCAATGGCCCAACGTATAAATTTACTCTTACTCATGTATTATACATTTGTTTCTATATTTTGTATATTGTTTGCATACCTTATGTTTTATATAATTATCCATATTTGTTGTATAACTGATTTGTTTGATTGCAGAAAATAAAGTCTTTGAAATGAGTTGAAAATAATCAATTTGTCTACGTATCATTGGGTCTAATGACCATTTAGACTAATAGTTATTTGGTCTATCACTTATTTGGTCTATCACTCATTTGGTCTATTTGCCAGTTTGTCTGATGCTCATTTCGTCTACTATCCATATGGTCTAATAATCATTTAATCATAAATAATAAGAGACCTAGTAACTTCAATAAAAGGGTCCATTTCAAATTTGCCTAGATTAAAGGTAAAGACCAGTTATGGTCATGCGATTGCATTGTGAAAGAAACGTTGTGGAATCGATGAGAAAAGGTTGATCATCTAGCATCTAGCATCTGCAAGGTTCTGGAATCATCAAAATGATAAGAAATTTGGGCCTTTCTTTGTAAAGTTACAAGCACTATACACAGATAGATGTATATGGGACTACCCTATATCTCTCACAGACCATGAGAGAAACAAATTTACCAAATATATGAATTAGTAGGCGGTTTCCCGGCAAATTTTTTATCATCATGTATTAGTCAAAAACATATTCTTTCACATGATTGGTAATGAGAGCTTCCATTTCATTTTTTGAAATTGGGGCGTTTCCAATACTGGTCTTTACCTTTAAACTCTTTCATTAAAAACAGGGAAAAGTCAATTAAAATAGAGTGTTAAAATCTCCCACCAATACTTACAGTGTATAAATAGTATGAAAAGTATGAAGAAAAAAAATTGCACTCCTTTTGCTCTATACAATGAACACTGAATCATAAACTGTAATTGCAATGCAGATAGGTAACTAACAGTATTGATTTCCTGGTTTTAAAAAAATAAATCAAAAAGTTTTGGAAGGATGACAGTTACAACAATCCCCCAATGAAATATGGGGTAAAACTACTTGTAAAAAAACACTTTGTACAATATCATATTGCATAGTCAAATAAAACTTAAGCATTGTTAATTCTTGCAAGAACCTGAAAAAGAATTACCGTAACATTGACACATCGTGTGAAAGTTGTCTAGTATGCAAACTTCACTCAACCGCAACTTCCCATCCGAAACCATGTTTCTTCATATCATGTTTTGTGGTTTTTATTTTCACAAAATTCACCTTTGAAGATTTCCTGGTTGGGTGCATGAGCCCTTTCCAGTAATGAGCAGTCACTCTGTGTATTTCATTCTATTGGATGCAATTTTAGTTTGATTTTGGTAGAATACATATTTTCCATCGACTTCAGCCAGACTTATCTGGCGTTTAGTTTTCAATGGGTCACTTTTTCTTTTAAAGGCATGCACATGTAGTAGTGCCCCCTATCTGACAGGCTTTACATGTATTTTTAAAAGGTGAATGACAACTGAATGACAACTGGCCGATGGTAACAACATTCAGCTGTCTTTTTGCTTGATTTCATTATTTCTTTCATTTCGCTATCTTGGACGGCACGAAGCTTCACGATTTCTAAGTATAAGCTATGAATCATGTACCACGACAGTTTCCCCTAGCTAGCCCCCTGGCTCCCCACATTCACTTTTCTACAAAGGGAATTTCCCTAAACATCTACACCGTTCTTCAAATCAATTCATCAATCTTTGATCGTTCGAGGTTTCTTCTGGTGACCAATTCCTTTTCAGCTGTTATCAATAATTGAAATCCTTTTTTCCAAAGAACCAGGCCAGTTTGCATGCCTGCCCCGGGGCCCTGTTACATGAAAGTTGTTAGCAATAACAAGTTACAATAACTGTTATAAGCTACTGAAATCGTGGCAGTTGATTGGCCGATAGCAAATTTGTCGTAGACATTTAGCATTTGTTATTGATAACAAGTTTTATAAAACAGGGCCAAGATTCACATAGAGGCAGCTGCAGCCAGTTTATCCTCAACAAATTTTATTGAACCAATAATGCTCTTGTGTCAGACAATTTCAGGTCCATACCTAAAGGAGAATGCATGTTGAAAAATGAAAGAAGCTCTAAACAAGTCTGGTTTGAATTGCTGAAATGATTTCCATGTTATTGAGGTATTTCCTGGTATATTAAAACACATTTATGACCCTGTGACCTTTGACCTTTAACTTCATCTACCAAAAATCAAATCAGTTCATGGTCATACATACTCCATCCAAGTTTGATTAAAATCTGTTCAATGGTTCTTGAGTAATCACAAAAAGCGGGACAGATCGACACTCTACCCCCACCCCCCAAAAAAAATAGGCATAAAAAGAGAAATGTGAAAATATGAAACAAAATTAATAGACCACGCATGGTGATGGGGATGATTTAAATCATTGATTTAGATTACGAACTGATTTATTTCATAAAATTGAATTAATTTTCTTACATCATCAGCCCAGGATTTGCTCAGAAAAATTGTGAAAGAAGTTCATTTAAAAGAACAATACCCCTCTGGAATCTTAAAAGAAGGAAATATTATGTGCCTTATAAAGATAACAACATTTATGCATCTCTGCCAAAAGAAGGTACAGTAATATAAAGATCAGTTTGATTCAGTATCCTAAATGTGTAAATGTATTTTCACATACAGATTTTTGAGTTATCGGTCCTTTTCATTCATTGTATACACAGTTCTGCTTTTATTGTGAACTGTATTGGTATATTTGCCGATTAAAATTACATACTACATGCAAGAATTACATTCTGTTCTAGACTCTCTTCCCCCCAATTAAAAATGAAAATACAAAAGAAAATTCAACCAGGCTAGGTCTATTCACACAAGTACAAAGATGTTGGGGGGGGGGGGGGGGAGAGGGGTCAGATAATATACAGTTAAAACATGAACTAATCTCAACATGTAATTGTGAATCTATCTATACACAGAAACAAGACGCCAGAACCTTTTAATTGCGAAAGTGGAAACCTCAAAAGGGAGCTTTTTCATCAAAGTTGCATAATACATGATTGCTGGAGTTCCTGGAATCGTGATCGAGTGAGAGGCAATTAATCTAGGGACTGACTGCATTATGAAGTGAGAAGTGGATTCTTAAATATCAGAGTTCAATTTGGATATTTTCACTGACTGTAGGCTTATATCATATGCACACCTCTATCAGCGTGTCCACACACAAAACAATTTATCGCGAAACTCTATAACGATACGTCGTATAAAGAATCATCGTATAAATTCCAGGATGTCCACACACAAGAAACGTCGTCACTAAAGAATCATCGTATAAAATGCCCCCTGTCCACACACAACATTTTCCGTGATTCTTTATAGAGTTTCGCGATAGTGATAAGAGGTCTGGTCTCATTTCGCTCGAGGTCACGTTAAGCCCCGCCCAGTTAGTTACACTAGTTACACTCCCCCAGGGGGTCCCCCTGTCCACACACAACATTTCCGTGATTAGGCGTGATTCTTTATTGAGTTTCAGTTCGAAACGATGCCCAAACCTGCGTTTCGTTAGACTAGTTTCGTTATACGACGTATCGTTAGTGAGCGTCCACACCTACAATTTTGGTCGTAAAACTATCGCGAAACGGTATCACTATCGCGAAACGGTATAGCTAATCATGATTAGTCACGGAAAATGTTGTGTGTGGACAGGGGGTATGTCTGCTATATAACCTTGATAAGTAGATGGTAGATTTGAATGTGCAAATGAGAATGCTGATGGAAAGAGAAGGGAAAGAGAAGGGAAAGAGGGAGAAGGGAGGAGAGAGAAAAAAAGCAGATAAATAAAGGATAGCTGTAGGTTAGGTGTATAAGATCAGTCTTAAAAAAAGGGTACTTTTTCTCTCAACCAAAATTTAGTCCAGAGCTGCAGAGCATATTGTTTAAATAACATAATTAAATTATACATATATACACAGGGAAAAAAAATAATATATATATTTTTTTCGGGAGCTTCTTTTCAAACTTGCCTGCATTGAACTCTATGCAAATTTACAGGGGCTCTTTTGTGATTTTCAGGGGCTCTTTTGGGCATTTCGGGGCTATTTCGCCCCGAGCCCCCGTGTATTTTTTCACTGATATACAATTAAAACTCAGTCACACTGTTTTCTAGTACAAAAGAAATGAGGATGGAAGCAATCCCTCCAAAAGAGAGAGAGAGAGAAAGAGAGAGACAGAGAGAGAAAGAGAGAGAGACAGAGAGAGAGACAGAGAGAAAAAGAGAGACAGAGAAAGGGAAAAAAAGGGTGAGGGAGGGAGAGAGAAAGAGAGTGACAGAAAGAGATGGAGAGAGAGAGAGAGAGAGAGAGAAAGACAGAGAGAGAGAGAGAGAGAAAGAGAAGGAGAGAGAAAGGGAGAGATAAAGGAGAGATGGAGAGATAGAGAAAGGGAGAGAAAGAGAGCGTGGTAATGAGGAAGGGGGAGAAAGATGAAAGGAGGGGGGGGGGGGGGGAGTATTAAACTTATTTTTTGTTACTGGGATAATAATCTTAGTACGTTATTGTTTTTATTTTTCCATCAAAGTTTTTTTTTCTCAATTTCCAGATCTGTTTGGATGCTATTTTTTTTTTTTTTTAAATAAAAAAGTAAAACTTCATTATCAGAATTGCTTCTGTTCAGGCCAGCTGCACAGTGGGGAAACCCTGGGAAGTGAAAAGAGCAGGGTAGTACCTTGCTCAAATTCTTGGAAGACAATTTTATTTAATAGGGGATATGATCCAACAGTCTGGCGCTTATCTGCTAAATCAATCTCTATTTTCCTCCTTGTCTGGTTTTGTTGAAAATTTACCCTGGCCATTTTTTAGCAAACTCATTTTATTACCTTTCCATAATAATATCCACAGACATGGCTTTAAACAAATTCTGTAACAGTGCAACAAGGATACCAGCAAATTGATAGAAAATGAGCGTTGTAAAAGAGGGCATCGTGAACTATTAAATAGGACAGGGCAGCTGTAATCTCCATGATGAAAAGAGAAACTTAATACAGTTGATAGGACATGAAAAGGATCAAAATACTTTGCTCGTAAAATGTGAAGAAATCCTTTACAAAAACGCCTCAATGAGGCATTAATGAGATGTTATGCGTATTAAAGAAAAGAATAGTGTTTAAGAGCTTTCCATACAATTTTAAACCAACTGAATGTACTATTTTCTCATCGAAAACTCCTTTACAGAAGGGAAGAGGAGCTCAAGGATTCCATCCCTGTCACAAGAAAACAAAGTTGAAAGGAAAAAGGACACCCCCTTGAATTATCAAGCATCAACGGTTTCTCATGTGTTTTTTCTATAGCGTGGATGGGATTCCAAAAAACCTTCAGGATTGCAGAATAGTTTTGGGCTATGTAAATGGGCCTATTTTCTCTGTATTTCCTTGCTCCATTTTACTACTATGACATTCCAAAATTTTCAAGGATAACAATTCACCAGTCATTTAGTCGCTAAAATCCTCGTTTATGGCACCGTTTTGTGGACATTTTTGTGCACCTTTTGATATAAGTTCATAGAAAAGGGCAACAAAGCAGTTCATTTTCATGCATTTTGGCAATTTGGTCCACCATGAACGACAGGAACACTTTGCACATGTCAAATTTCATGGTGTTTAACATTCTTTTACAAAAGGGATACAGAATTGTTTTTAATTAAGAAAAAAAATCAAAGGATAATCAAATATATGAGGTGTCTTATGCAAACAGTTTCATAACCATGTACAAACTTAGTAGAACTATAATGCAATTGATATAAAAATTTGAGGGAAAAAAAGAAAATTTAGATAAAAAATAGAGCATCTTAATACTTTGATATAACCTTGAAATACTATACAGGTAGAGAGAGGATAATCATCATATTTGAAACTCTAGACCACTTTTACTGGAACATCACCCAGTGTCATAACATTTAATGATGAAAGATAGGTAGAGAGAGGATAATCATCATATTTGAAACTCTAGACCACTTTTACTGGAACATCACCCAGTGTCATAACATTTAATGATGAAAGATAGGTAGAGAGAGGATAATCATCATATTTGAAACTCTAGACCACTTTTACTGGAACATCACCCAGTGTCATAACATTTAATGATGAAAGATAACTGCTCCCTGCCACTACTAGCACTCTTGTATGTCTTTGTTTACTGCCAATGTGTGGTTAAGAAACTTTAGTCAACTCCAAGTTGCAAACCAAGCCAGGGTACGTTTATGCTCAGTTTTGAAGGCAGAATGAGCGATTTGAAACGCTCATTGTAAACGCTCATCGTAATTGCAGTTCCACGGTGTACTGTTTATGCTCTTCTCTGGCAGAGCCAGAATCATGCCTGGAGGAGCTAGAGAAGTGCAGAGCAGAGTCTGCAGCAAACCTGCACTGCGCATGCTACGTTGACCCCATTTCATTACAAATGATTGTGCGTTTATGCTTCCCCAGAATCGCCGAATTTGCAGAATCGCTGATCGTAAATGCACCTTTTTGTGAGTTAACGATCGGCAATTATGATAGCCGTTTTTCGTTGATTCTACAAAAATGAGAAAGGACGCAACAGTGTTTTGAACTAAACGCGTAACAGATGCCTCATTCTGGCCAGAAAAAGTTGAGCATAACATACCCCAAGAGCAGTGCAGGCGCGTAGCCAGGGGGGGGGGGGGCGGTGGGAGCAGTTCCCCCCCCCCAAGGCTGGCCATAAAAAAGAGAGAGAGGGAGAGAAGAGAACAAAGTAAGAGGACGTAGGAAGAAAAAAGAGCAGACAAACATTTTTGAAAATTCAGACAAGGGTTAAAAGTCGAGAACATTACAGCAAATTGTCTTCTTTCTCTAATAATTGAATGAAACGTCAAAGCTTCTGCGCTTCGAGCGGGAGGGTGAAAACTGAATTCAAACAAGGAGTAAGAGTCGAGAACAGTACAACAAATTGTCTTCTTTCTCTAATAATTTAGTGAAACGTCAAAGCTTCTGTGCTTCGAGCGGAAAAACTGAAATCAGACAAGGGTTAAAGAAGCTGAGCGAAGGTTTCAAAAGGCTTTTAACCTTAATAATGTTGGTATCATTGCAAAGTTAATGTTACAATCTTTCTAATGGTTCATATTTAGTTTTCAAAAATTGTTACAGATTTGACTTATCTGCTTTTAAAAGTGGTGAAATTACTACCCGATTATTCCGCCCTTGATCGGCCCGCTATTGTGACATACGATTTGTGACGTAGGAGGTTGGGCACATGAGCGAGAGTGCGATCCTCAAGCTCTCACACAACTCTCGCCTGCATGCATTATACGTATATAAACGCCACTCGAACGCTAAATATCTGATCAAAATGTCCGAGCTCGAAGAAGAGGTTTTACTCGATTTAGAATTCGAAGTTAATGAGCACAGCTCCACAACAGTGGTACTGGTAGAGATAGTGATGATGATGATGATTGGGATGTAGGAGAGATGGAAGAAAGAGAACAATTCGGAGTAGACGGCGTCGATGCTGGTGCAGGTCAAGTGATAGCATATCAGCGCGAGCTGGTTGAGCTGCCAGCTGCCGCTCAGCTCCCCCGGCCCCGCTCAACTGGCGATCGATCTGTCATGACTGGGCGAGACATTTTCTAATTTTTCGGGATGTGTGGGGCTTTTTGGCAAATTTCACGGATAATAAAACAAAGATGATTAGATGTGAGATTATATTTGGCGAAAATCAATTACAAATATGCACCATTCAGAAATAGAACTGCAGCTGCAGGACATCATACAAAAAAGGACGCTCGCGATTCACTCATCATGGTCTCCCTATATAATCAACAGCTATCACTATCACGCCTAGGCATATGATGACCGAACAAATACAAAACATCTCAGCAAATTACACAGAATGGAAGGGTATTTGGACAAATCGAATTGCACGATTCACCCCTCGTATTATATTACATAAATTTGCTTAATATTATATGTAATTACATGATTTCTAGAGATTGTTATTCCACTTTCTGGTCAGGATATGAAGCATGCGAAGTCTGGATAATGTATACGTATAGCTATGCAAAATACCGCACGCGAGCTGTGCGAGAGGCGAGCTTGAGGCCTAGAATTGCGATCGTGCCCAACCAGGGACGTCATAATCGGCCTACTGCGCGAACAATGTTCAAGCCAGGAATTGAAGTTCTGAGAAGGTTCTTGGAAAAAGCTTCTTACCGCGTTTCATTTTTATTTACAAGACTTTAGAGCAGAATGTGTGTCTTCATGTATAATTTGCCCATTTTGAATGATTATGTGAAATTTCTTCGCCGAGCTACTTTAAGAGTTGAGAACGGTACACGAATCGTCTTCTTTCTCTAATAATTTAATGAAACGTCAAAGCTTCCGCGCCCTCCCTGCACCCACCCTCTAGGGAGCGCCCTTTTCACGCTCTGTAAGTGATTTGCACGCTTTGTGTGCTCACTACCGCCCCCCTAAAATAAATTCCTAGCTATGTGCGGAGCAGTGTTGGTCCTCAGTTATGTGCCGTGCAGACATAATCAACTTCAAGGTTACGCTAGCTTGTAGATAAAATGATTGCTCTCCTGGCTTATAGTTAACTTTGAATACACGTTCTTTCGGTCCTGTGAGAACCCTTGTCGTGGACAGTAAATCATATGTCATATGTCCTCTCATACCTGTTGGCCCAAATATGGAAGCCTAACTATTCCACTAAAGATCAACAGAATGCTTTTGTCATCCACCTGTACAATGCTTGGGCTACTAGCCCTTGAACATGACTTGAACAAAGTAGATCCCCAAGTTGCTACCCTGTAATCTCAAAACTTATTTTTCTCTGGTGAGTAAAATAAAGACCACCATCAACATCAAAAATTGTTTGGCTAGTCCTACCTTGCTGTGCTGGGGCTATGAGCCCCTCAATTAACAAGTCCTTCAGACACAATTTAAACCATAGATCCCCTCGATATTTGCCTGTAAGTACATACATTTTTTCTTAACAATAACAGGCAGGTAAAAATTCCCAACATCAACATCAACAAATGTTAAGATTGTTGGACGTTACTGTGCAGGGGCAACAAGTCCCTTGGTCAACAAATCCCTCGTCATTGTTGCTAATCTAAAGACATCTTTTTCTCCGGACACATCTGTAGATGCTGTGGGTTGTCCTACAGTGCTGTGCTGGATCTACTAGCCCCTTGATCAACAGGTCGGCCAGACACTACCTTTTACCATAATTTACTTATTTCCTTTTTTGTAAGCTTACACTTCTTTCTTTCAGAAGTCAGGTTCAATCAAGAAATGTGTCGATTGTCTTGCATTGCTGTGCTTGGACTACTAGCACTTTGATCAAAAGCCTTCTGGGCCTGTTGCATAAAACTTGCCATTGATGGTAACTTTGCCATCAATGGCAACTACCATGGTAAGAGGGCTCAACAGCCAATCAAAATCAAGGTTTCCATGGTAGCTACCATTGACGGCAAAATTACCGTCCATGGTAAGTTTTGTGCAACAGGGCCTGGACATGGCTTAAGGCTACTGGTACTTTACTTCTGTAAATGAAAACCTTCTTTCTGAGTAGTCAGGTACAATAGGGGACCTACTACGAGTTGTAGCAGGGACCATAGTGCAATAAACATCAAGAATTGTTTGAGGTTGTCCTACCTTGCAGTGCTGGGGCTACTAGCCCCTCCCTTGGAGCTGGACACGGCGATGGCCATGCCAGGATGATGGGAGATGGCGGAGGAGGAACCGTAGAGACCGGAGTGATGGCTGATGGGGATCTCTAGAAGCTCAGCGAGGCATGCCATCTGGGCCTGGCGAGCCTTCTGACGACCTGTCAATCAATCAATCAGAAACAGACAAAATAATGATAATAATAATATTCCGCTTTTATATTATATAGCGCTTTATAAATCTACGATGTATCTAAGCGCTTTACAGATATGTATTACCCCTGTCAGTGGATTCAGTGCTTGCCCTGGGGAGCATTCTAGCCAGGTGTTACTTGATGATGGAACAAACTGTTACTAAGCGGCATTCTCATGACAAATTCATTCACATTGACAATTTTTTAAAAATCTGAAGAATCCGATCAACCCTTTAACTTCCATGCTGTTGGCAGCTTATACCATCCCAAAATGTGTGTGATGCCTCGTTCTTTTGACCAAGAATTGCTAGGTTTTTCTCTTCCCGAAACAGATATCTTCATTGTGAAGTGTACTCTGATGGAAGATACAGCATGTTGTCCCTGTATGATATATATATATATATATATATATATATATATATATATATATAAATTTTGCGATAATCGCTCTTGGTTTATTGTCGTGAGATGTTGTTTCCAAATTTACAATAACATTTGTGTTTTGATTCATTAGAATGAAAACTGTGGGTCACAGGGACAGAGGACTAATATGGGCCATACGAATTTAGGACCCTAACTGAGTGCCTTTATCCATACAGGAGCCACATGGAAAATGAATCACTATCTCCACCCAGCCTGCAGGTCTTGTATTCCATGAAGTATTTGCCCGAACTTAAATCTAATTTACAAAATTTAAATGAATTTGCAGAGATTCCTTTCCGACACCTGCCTGTAACTAAGTACAGAGTGTAACACAACGTCACAGGTTTTAAAACAAATCTGCATTAGCTTCCAGAACTCTAGAGCCGTTACCTGATGAGAAAGGTTGTGCAGTGGTATTGTAACCAGGGGGGTGTTTCACAAAGACTACCGGTAAGAGTGACTTTAAGTTGGACTTAACTATGACAGGCCATTCATGCCACTGGTTGTTCTCACTGTCGGTCTCTCAATTATGATCTTTAGATAACATTTTTTCCTTCAATAATGAACTATCGAAAAAATTAAATTCTGTAGATTTGTGACCACGATTTAAACTTCCCTTCAGAGTCCAATGCCAGTAAATGGCAAGAGCGAACAGTGGCACGAACGGCCTGCCATAGTTAAGTCCAACTTAAAGTCGATCTTAGTCTTTAGACCTGTCTTCATTAGCTCAAGATTGCCAAACATCCCTCTATTTGAACTATCTCGATCGCAAATTTAATTTGCGTCTTTATCAGCCCGAAGTTGCAATTAGCAGAATATTTGATCGAGATAATCATCCAAAGATATCTTGGGCTAGTTTGCAAAATATCCTGCTATTTGTCCAGTGCGTCTTCAACAGCCAGAAGACTCGCAATATGCGCGAACGCTGAGCAAAATATCTCAAGCTAATTTCTTGAGCTTGAGTTTCAAGTTTCAAGGTCAACTCTCGAGCTGATGTAACTTCGGGATTATTTCCCAAATCAGAAATAGCGGGCTATTTGGCAATCTCGAGCTGATGAAGGCAGGCATATTGTGAAACACCCCCCAGGTTGAGCCGTCACTACAAGATGGTGAAAGTTACCTTTGGTCAATCTCTGCTTGGCTGCCATGCATCGGATGTGATCATCAAACTGGAAGCGGGCAGCGAGGAGGGGTACCGGTCTGGCGTGGGGGGAGGCCGTAGAGCGTTGGTGGACGGTCACATGAAGGGATCTGCTGTCGTCTTTGTCCCCGGTCACCTCTAGATCCTGGAGTGAGAGTGAAATTAAGAGGGATATGGTAATTAAATGTTTCATCATAGCACAGCCCTTTAAAACTTGACTTAACTGCCAAGTCCAAGCTAATTTGTACCATACATTACTGACTATATCTACAAAAAATATATATTGGAGGACTGAATCAAGCCGAGACCCTTACCAGAGCTTGAATCAAACAAAATATCAAATAAAGTAATATTTTTACTTCAATTTATGTTCGAAATTACATTACATTAAACTCAGTAATATAATATTTGGTAACATATGGGCTAAATACCTTGGACTTTCCCAGCTTTAGGCCTTAACAAATATTCACCATAATTCATTATACAAAACTCTTAATAAAAAGAAGCTTCATTTGCAAATCAAACATGAACAAATTCCAGGCAGGCATTCTAAGTCTAATAGAAGCTACTCCTGGCAAATTACAAATATGATTTCAAAAAATAAGTACATACTTCAAACAATTTTGAACATTAACCGATAATTGTATATCAAGTACTTTGCATAGCCAATAAATATTGAGAATTTTTGGTGTTGTTGAACTTACTGATATATTTTTTTTAACCTGGTAAAAGTTGGAATAAAGCATCAAACAAAATCATTATCATTAACATCCGGCTTTCACTTCCATACACATTACTACAATTCATGACATGAATATTGATCTTTCCTGAAAAGATCAAAGAATGATTGGGATTTACTTTCCTCTAAAAATAACTGAATAATTTCCTGCTTTTAATTGCTCTTGCTTTCATGTCCATACACAATTAAAGCAGTCAAATTCATTCATCATCATCATCCTTTTTTGTTCAATTGTTTTTGAAAAATGCATGTGCTATATTAGTGCTTCAAAGAAGAGATCCAATCAACTGATCGATGACTTCAACAAGATGAATTCAGCAAAGATTACGACGGCTTTGTTCCCACGAAAATAAGCATCAAAAGAAAAGAGAATCCTACAAATCTACAGTACAATTTTTATGCCTCCGCCACCGAAGGTGGTGCCGGAGGCATCATGTTTTCGGCTTGTCCGTCCGTACGTCCGTACGTCCATACGTCCGTACGTCCGTCCCGTTTGACCGTTATCACAATATCTCAAGAACCATTTAAGATTTAAACTTAAGACTCGGGAATAGTATTTATCACCATAGGAAGACGATCTGATTAGATTTTGGAGTACGTAGGTCAAAGGTCACAGGTCACAGAGGTCAACTTATGAAATTCCTTGTATTGAGTTTGTTAGCGCGATATCTCAAGAACCATTTGAGATTTAAACTTCAAACTTAAGGATAGTATGTATCACCATAGGAAGACGATCTGATTAGATTTTGGAGCACGTATGTCAAAGGTCAAGGGTCACAGAGGTCAACTTATGAAATTCCATACATTGAGATTGTTATCATGATATCTCAAGAACCACTGGAGATTTAAACTTCAAACTTAGTGATAGTGTGTATCACTATAGGAAAACAATCTGATTACATTTTGGAGCACGTAGGTCAAAGGTCAAGGGTCATAGAGGTCAACTTATGAAATTCCATACATTGAGATTGTTATCATGATATCTCAAGAACCACTGGAGATGTAAAAACTTCAAACTTAAGGATAGTATGTATCACCATAGGAAGACGATCTGATTAGATTTTGGAGCACGTAGGTCAAAGGTCAAGGGTCACAGAGGTCAACTTATGAAATTCCATACATTGAGATTGTTATCATAATATCTCAAGAACCACTGGAGATTTAAACTTCAAACTTAATGATAGTGTGTATCACCATAGGAAGACAATCTGATTAGATTTTGGAGCACGTAGGTCAAAGGTCAAGGGTCACAGAGGTCAACTTATGAAATTCCATACATTGAGATCGTTATCGCGATATCTCAAGAACCACTGGAGAATTTTCACTTCAAACTTAATGATAGTATGTATCACCATATCATAATATCTCAAGAACCACTGGAGATTTAAACTTCAAACTTAATGATAGTGTGTATATCACCATAGGAAGACAATCTTATTAGATTTTGGAGCACGTAGGTCAAAGGTCAAGGGTCACAGAGGTCAACTTATGAAATTCCATACATTGAGATTGTTATCATGATATCTCAAGAACCACTGGAGATTTAAACTCCAAACTTGTTTAAATTGCTCTATGGCGGAGCCATCATTTTCGACTGCGCGCAGTCAAAATTCCATCTAGTTTTCTAATGAATTTATTCCATGAATTTATATCATTCTATATTAAAGAGGCTGCTGTCATTTCTACTTTTAGACTTATATATTAGGAAATTATCGGAAGGAAAAAACAGATAGAGAAGGACCGATTTGCATCACCATTGGTGACATTTTAAAGACTTTTAATAGCTTGTGGTTTCTCCAAGGTAAGATTGTGTCTATTCTGAGAAAATCTTATACATGTAGCTATTGATACCCACAAGCAATCTTCTTGATAGGAACATTTTATTGCCTTTCCCAGAAATCATACAAAATGCAACAGTATTCCACAGAAATAGATGATATTGAGATCCATCTATAAGTTCTCTTTTTATTTTCAATAACCATTTCCTTTCAAAATGGCTTCTAAAATATCAGTTGCTTTCTTAGATAAGAATGAGGAAAAGCTGGGAAATAAAACATAAGGGAGAACTGATATATGGTAAAGGCCTGCTATCATCTTTCGAGATATTTTTAATACTTTCATCATTTCTCGTGGTTTCTCAAAGGTTGTACCTATTCTAGTTGCTAAAATTAATACGCAAATTTAGTCGCTGTTCCCAGAAACCATTCTGTAAAAGGCTTCAATAATATAATTTACTTTAGATGAATAATTGGTGAAACGCTGGAGAAAAAAAATAATGGAAAGTATTTATAGAACAACCCTGCTGTCGTGTTTGCCAATATTTGTCAAACCTTCCAATTGTTTCTTGTGAGTTCCACAAATTGTTTCTATTCTGAGCGCACCTGGTTGCTATGTATACCTGTCTTAATCACCTAAGTCATATCTAATAAAAGAATACCTTTCCAAGAAACTACAAACAATACCTGGATGTGCCTCAGAAAGAAGATAGATACAAATACATCGAGATCAATCGCTAAAACGTTTTTATTTCAAATATTTCTATCATTCTGCAAAAGGCTTCTATAATATCATCTACACTAAATGAATAATTGGTGAAACGCTGGAAAGAAAAACAATAGAAATTATTTATAGAGCAACCTGCTGTCATCTTTGCCAATATTTTTCAAACCTTTTAATATTCAAAGCTTTCAATATTTTCCTGCAAGTTTAACAAATTGTATCTATTCTGAGCGCAGCTGGTTGCTATTTATACCTGTCTTAATCACCCAAGTCATATCTAATAAAAGAATACCTTTCCAAGAAACTACAAACAATACCTGGATGTGCCTTAGAAACAAGACAGATACAAAATACATTGAAATCCATATCTAAAATGTTTATTACAAACATTTTTATCAGTCTGGAAAAGGCTTTAATAATATCATTTACATTTAAATGAATAATTGGTGCAATGCTGGAAAGAAACAAAATGGAAAGTATTTATAGAACAACCCCACTGTCATCTTTGCCAATATTTTCCAAACCTTTCAATATTTTCTTGCAAGTTTAACAAATTGTATCTATTCTGAGTGCAGCTGGTTGCTATTTATACCTGCCTTAATCACCCAAGTCATATCTAATAAAAGAATACCTTTCCATGAAACCACAAACAATGCCTTGATGTGCCTCAGTATAACAAGAAAAGATAGAAATACATCGAGATCCATCTCTAAATATATTCAATTCAATCATTTCTATCATCCTGCAAAAGGCTTCTATAATATTATGTATATTTATATCAATAATTGGTGAAACGCTGGAAAATAAACAATGGAAAGTATCAATAGATTGAACAACCCTGCTATCAACTCTGCCAATATTTGTTCAAAACTTTCAATATTTTTTTCTGAGGTCCACAAATTGTATCTATTCTGAGTGCAGCTGGTTGCTATTTATACCTGTCTTAATCACCCAAGTCATATCTAATAAAAGAATACCTTTCCAAGAAACTACAAACAATACCTGGATGTGCCTCAGAAACAAGATAGATACAAATACATCGAGATCCATCTCTAAAACTTTTCATTTCAACCATTTCTGCCATCCTGCAAAAGGCTTCTATAATATCATCTACATTTAAATGAATAATTGGTGAAATGCTGGAAAGAAAAACAATGGAGGGTATTGATAGAACAACCCTGCTGTCAATTTTGCCAATATTTTTCAAACCTTTCAATATTTTTTTCTGAGTTCCACAAATTGTATCTATTCTGAGTGTAACTGGTTGCTATTTATACCTGTCTTAATCTTGCAATTCATATCTATAAAAAAAAAGCCCTACCAAGAAACCACAAAAAATGCCTTGATGTGCTTTGGTAACAATGTACATTGAGATCCATCTCTAAATACATGTATTTCAAACATTTCTATTGGTCTGCAAAAGGCTTCTTTAATATCACTATATTTAGATGAATAATTGGTGAAACGCTGGAAAATAGACAATGGAAAGCATCAATAGAACAACCCTCCTTACATCTTTGCCAGTATTTTTCAAACCTTTCAATATTTTCTTATGAGTTCCACAAATTGTATCTATTCTGAGCGCAGCTGGTTGCTATTTATACCTGCCTTAATCACCCTAGTCATATCTAATAAAAAAATACCTTTCCATGAAACCACAAACAATGCCTTGATGTGCCTCAGTATAACAAGAAAACAAAGAAATACATTGAGATCCATCTCTAAATATATTCAATTCAATCATTTCTATCATCCTGCAAAAGGCTTCTATAATATTATGTATATTTACCGGTATATAAATAATTGGTGAAACGCTGGAAAATGAGCAATGGAAAGTATCAATAGATTGAAAAACCCTGCTATCAACTCTGCCAATATTTGTTCAAAACTTTCAATATTTTTTTCTGAGGTCCACAAATTGTATCTATTCTGAGTGCAGCTGGTTGCTATTTATACCTGTCTTAATCACCCAAGTCATATCTAATAAAAAATACCTTTCAAAGAAACTACAAACAATACCTTGATGTGCCTCAGAAACAAGATAGATACAAATACATCGAAATCCATCTCTAAAATGTTTATTTCAATCATTTCTATCAGTCTGCAAAAGGCTTCTATAATATCATCTACATTTAAATGAATATTTTGTGAAATGCTGAAAAGAAAAACAATGGAGAGCATAAATAGAACAACCCTGCGATCAACTCTGTCAATATTTTAACACTTTCATTATTTTTGCTATAGGTTCAACAGATTCCATCTATTCTAAGAGCATCTGGCTGCTATTAATACTTGTCTCAATCACATCGGTCAAATTTAATTGCTTTTCCAAGAAACCGCAAACAATGCGTGGGTATGCCTCAGAAATAGAACCTAACCACGATCACCAGATCGCTGATGAAGAAACGCAACAAATGTCCCACTTCCTCAACTTCACCGGGGTTCTTTTGGTTTAATTCCGAAACAGGAACACGAAAACCTCTAAATGATCGTGAGGTGTTTCAAACTAAATAAAAACCCTTGAGAAGAATGGACGGGACAGGAAACCTTTACTTGAGGCCAAAGCCACGGTATACGATCCTCATTTCTCTGAAAAATCATCAGATTTAATGAAAACTTCCTCTTGGCTGGTGATATACTAGGAGCCTGACATGGTCACAGAGTTCAACAGATGCAATATCAACATTTTGTAAATTTTTCATTCACATTTTGTCCAAGCAAGCACCTATCTTCCATGTTGAAAGAGCATGTACAAGTATGTTGTTTAATAATTGTCTGTCATACAAGTATGTTTGAACTTGAACTTAAAGTGGAAGAAACTGTTACCTGCTACTAGACTAATCTTGTGCTGAACTTGAGAGGGTATTAACTCTTTGTAAAATGATATGAGTTTCTGCCCTTCTACATGTAGGTGACAAAATTATCAAAATTAATGCCACCTAATTTTATTTGACAATTAACTAGTTTTTTAATACGACAGAGGACCTATACAATCTTACTAACATGAATGAGCGTCTTTCCTGCTGATCACGAATACCATTCAAAATATCATTTCAAGATTCACTCCACATTATAAATTGAAAGCTGAGCCTTTAGACACAGTGGCTACAGAAAAAGTAACTGTTGGTAATTCCAACTGTTACTGATAAAAGAGCATTTTAAAGGGGAGGATGATTCTAAATCAGGACTGGCAATTTTAGAGATTTCATTGTTTTCATTGTGCACCAAATTAGAGCACATCTGCCTTTCTCGTTAAATTTCTTTTTCCTTCAAATCATTAAGAAAGCAATTTTAGACAAGCTTTAAAGAAGTAAAATTTGAAGCATGAATTCTGAAGAAAAAACACCCAACAAAAAAGGGCAACTGAAAAATAAAAGTAGGACAACATTGGTTGATCTCCTTTCCAAATGGATGAGAGAAGATACTATCAGTGCTCGCACAATACTGATAGAAATCTCTTGGGAAACAATTCTATCAACTACCGGTACTTTAGCTTCAGACATTTTGATATCAATAAATTCCCTGAAATCACCAGGCACTCGATCCATGGGTATCTAGAAATCAATACATATGTGCTTCAGTAATAGGGTCATTTACACAGCAAGCAAAAAACATTGTTTTTTCTCACATTTTGGGGTTTTGCCTGAGGTTTCTATAGGCAACAACCTATAAACATGACCGGAAGAAAAAACCTGAATTGAAAAACCAACCTCTGGAGTGTGGCTGTCTTTTATGCTCCAGCTGAAACAGCAGCATTTTTTGCAGCGTAAAAATGCTTGCTCCCTTTACACTGGTGAATTATTCTGTTTTTTGATCATGTGACTCTCTTTGTTCTCATGCTTTTGCAATCAGCAACAAGTTAAAGAAAAAGAAAAGAATTAGCAAATACTACTAATAATTAATAACTCACATTTATAATGTGCCTCATACTTTGTTTCTAGGTGCAGCATTACCCCGGTCATCGGATTCAGGCTTACCCATTTTCCACTCCCTGGGGAGCATTCTAACAGTTTTCTATGGGTTTTTCCAGCAGGGTAAATGAACCTAATTTATCAGCGTAGAACTCTAGCAACATGAAAAGTGCAACAGCTGCGTGAACGGCAAATCAATGAGCTTTCTCAGAAATGCATATGATAGACCTCCTAAAGAATCACAACATCAATCCAATCAAACAACACACAATTGACATATGCATGCACTATAGGCCTCCATCAAAAGATAGATTGCACTATAATATTCACTCAGACTAGAGAGCCAGCATATATTTTTTTGTAAGTGAAGCAATACACGTGTACCGATAATTTTTTTGAAGAAAAAACAGGCTGAGGCCAGTTAAAGGTAATACAAAGTTTTGGGAAATTTTGAAAATTGGGTGGATAGTGAATCTTTACAATTTTGATATATTTGGATGCCCCTGTGGATGTATTATAAGCACTAAAAAAAATAGCCCCTAAAACACTTCTGTTTTCAAGAAAAATTGAATATAAAAATTTAGTACCGGTGCTCCCGGTAAATTTTGATAAATTTCAAATAGCGCCTATGGCCGTACAATCGTAGCTGCGACCATGAAAATCTCAGAATATGTAGTTGGGATATATAATTTCCAAACGGGAATAGCTAATCGGTCGATTTCAGTCAAGAAACATTGTTTCATAGCTAAATTAATATTTTGACCTTGAGAGGGAGCTATACAAAATAAAGAGTTTATTATTTATAATTTCATAACTTTAGACTCGATTTCAACCGCGACAACGATCAATGTATATTGTAGGAACGCATATGCTTCCAATATGTTAATTTGAACCAAATTCATGACCCCATACCAAAACTTTGTAATACCTTTAAACTGGAGTAGCAATTGCAATGTGAGCAAATATTGAGTAAATAAAGAATGATCACATTCATATGTTTTTAAATTACAATACTTTTGGATGGTTTATAATAATTCAATTTAAATAGGCTTAATTAATTTAAATCAGTCCAACAACAAGAGTAGTTAAAATATGAAATCACTAAATCTATGCGAATTGCAAATTGGTAAGTTGGTCACTGGATTGTGACGTATTCATGGAAAACTCTCCCGTTTGTCGTATTAAAAAAATGGCATAGTGCCCATACGTATTATGCTTACATCTTTCAAATATTCATAACTTCCTAATTTTTTTGTCCAATTTAGTTCAAACTTTCACTGGTCTGCACTCTGCAGCTCTGATTTTTCTGCATTATTTTCGAGTAGCTTTCTTGGTTGAATTTTCCTTTAATTTCATAAACATTCCATTGTAAAGAATGTTTGGAACAATGCACCTTTGGAAGAACACAAATTTTGTGACAAATCACCTTCAAAATTGTGTGCATTTAATGTAAAAGGGAAAAAAACTATCGAACATGATAGATCTATTTCTGTAGATTCCCCCTCTCTTTTTGAATTGATTTCTTGGTTGAATTTCCTTTTAATTTCATAAAAATTCCATTGAAAAGAATTCTTTTGGTTCATAATTATAAAACATGTTTGGAACAATATACGTTTCACCTTCAGAATTTTGTGCATTAAATGGAAAAGGGAAAACTATGGAACATGATGGATCTATTTCTGTACATTTTCCCTCTCTTTTCCCCCTAATAGTAAACACAAGGATGGACACGTGTTTAGCAATACATTGCAGTCACTTTCAATCAGATGAGCTCAACTCAGTTGAGCCAACTTCCCAATATAAGTATCAAATTTGAGGAGAGGGGGGGGGGGGGGGTGATTGAGATATTGTCAGACAAGCTTCCGAAGATGCGATGAGTTTCATTGTATTCTGGGGAACATGACTCAACATCTGACAAACCTCGGACCTTCGTTTCTAAACCTGTCCATTTCACCTTTTAAATACTAGAAAAGAAATACTGAAGAAAAACATCACAAAAGCAAATTAAGAATCTCAAAAAATGTCTCTAGGAAATTTCAAAAGTCTTTGCCATTATAATATAGCAATGTATACTCTAACATTCAGGGACTCAATTTTTTATTTTTTTGTTAGGGGGGGGGGGGGTAAAATTTGCTTCCTCTTCAACAGAAACCTCCTCTTAAACATGTTTTTGAACCCCTGTAAAATTTTAGACGCAACATCAACTTGTTAAATGTGATAATCCTTTCCTCTTTTCCTTTCTTCCTTCCTCTTTCAAAGAAATCTCCCTCTTAAATGAGTTGTTGTACCCTTTCAAATTTTAGATGCAGCATCAACTTGTTAACTGTGATAATTCTTTCCTTCCTTCCTTTCTATGTTTTTTGTTCGCTTTATTATAGGGTATTTGGAAATGTATCCCCCTTTATGACATCCTTTGCCCTTTTTTTTCTCTTGTCAGGAATTGGGAACAGCATATTTTTATTAACTCTATTAACCTATATCTGTGGTAACAATTTCCATTTCATAAAATGAGTGTATTAATTACAGAGTCACTCTTAGCTGTTTTATCTTGTGAGCAATAAACACATGAGATAAAGGGCGTGTTTATGCTTAACTTTTTCGGCCAGAATCAGGCATCTGTCACACGTTTAGTTTAAAACACGGTTGCGTCCATGCTCACTTTTGTAGAATCACCGAAAAACGGCGATCACGATCGCTGATCGTAAACTCACAAGAAGAAGCGTTTACAATTTGTAAACGCGTTTAAATGGGGTCAACGCACTGACCTCTAGTGGGTCTACGTAGCATGCACAGAGAAGGTTTGCGAATCCAGCTGGAAGACCAATTAAGGCCACACAGGGAGAATTGCCTGGAGGAGCCTGAAAAGTGAGCATATAAACAGTACACCCTGGAACTGCGATTACGATGAGCGTTTACGATGAGCGTTACAAATCGCTCATTCTGCCTTCAAAATTTGAGCTTAAACGCACCCACAGAGTCACTCCATATGCCATAGATGCACGTCATAGATGCACATCGTGTTTCTATTGGAATTGTCAAATACAATTTCCAAGTAATATAGAAAATGCATACTATTTTGTGACAATCTACACAAACTAATATCACATGACAGCCTCTGGTAGATTTGTCTTGATAAATGTCACAATAATTTTTAAAAGGCCTTGATCATTTGGACACATTCCATATACGTCAGCTAACAGGATAAAAATGTCTTGACAGAGATCTGGTCAGTCAACTGCTTTCTACCCCTATTTATAAACCATCTTGATTATCCCTGATAAGTTCAAACAAAAAAATATATGCCCATGTAAACATTATACGAGGCTTATTCATTGAAACCTAATTTCAGATTGTATTAAGCAATAGTTCAATTAAAGGACAGTATCAGTACCTAATTGCTTTCTTCTACAATACGGTCAATACCTTTCTTGTAATGTCTTATGCTCAGTATAATGTTTCATTTTTATCAAATTTTGAATTGACTCAAAAACATTGCAGATTCTGACAAAAAATCCTGGATTTAGCTCATGCTGCAATAATCATTATAAATCTTTAGGTCAGTCAGGACTCCCATTTGTTTAGTGTTCCTAACAGTTTTTATAACACTACAGTCTATTGGGGAAGATGAGTATGGTAAAACCGATCACTCAAATATTTTTTTTTTTTGAGGCAGTTCATGATCTTTTGAACCGCAATTTGTTTAGGGCTTCAATATTACACCTTATCAAAAACACTGATAACACCAAGGACCATGGATCGCAGATTTAACATTGTTAAACTATGCCTTTAAAGATGAAGTTGAGTTCTGGTCATGTGATTGCATTGTGAAAGAAATGGTGTGGAATCGAACAGAAAAGGTTGATAATCTAGCATATAAGAATTTGTGTGTATTGCAAGGTTCTGGAATCATCAAAATTATAAGAAATTTGGCCAAGTCTTGGTAAATTTACAAACACTGTACACAGAAAGATGTATATGGGACTACATGAACACGTGGCGTAAAAATCATACCCCCCCCCCAAGTTTTATGATGTTGCATGACATATTTAGAATATGAAGGCATTTGAAGAGCCATGATTTTCAGGGAACATGTCTGATGTTCTTTCACACTTGCATAATAAAATGATAAAGCTCACAAATTATTTTTCACCTCTTCCCAGAACTCAACCTTCTCTTTAATGCATGTATACCTCATGAATCATCATTATTTGTAAAAATCTTCTTTCAATTTCAATCTTGCTAATTCGCAATCTTTCCCTTCCTCATCATGAACCCCTTTCATTTCTTTCTCTATGTTCTTTATCTCTGCCATTGTCTCTGTCTATCCCTTTCTTAATTACTTTCTGTCTCTCTCTCTGTTCTTTCCTGGATAACTAATTTTCCAGTTTCAGAGTACAGTCTACTTGTTATCATTTTTAATTTTTCAAGGTTTCTGTTTATGTAGTCATCAATAGAACTATTAAATAAACATCCAGCAGTGTTTCACACAAGCATAAATTTTGCATGGGAAAAAAAGTATGCCTTGACATACTCATGCAAAAGTAACTTGAAAACTGTCTCATTTTCACCACTAGATGGAGCTATTCTAATTCATATTCCTACCCTTGCAGTATATAGCAGGGCAATTCTAAAATGATCTTTATGGCTTAAACCTGTAATTTATGCACCTTTTAATGCACCTGAATTGAAATGCATGCCTAGAAAGTTTAATATTTTGGGTTGCAATTATTTTTGTTACAAAAATAAGTTTGAACCTCATCATATTAAAGTAAGTTACCTTCTCAAAAGATGGATATAGATGAATTTACTGACTTTTTTGGTGCGGAACATCTAGAACAAGAGCCCTTGAAGAACAGAAATAAATACTTGCATGCAGTCCACTCAAAATAAAACCTGCACATAAAGACCACTTACAAAAAAGCAAGGAAAGTATTCTTAGTAGAGAGGTGGACTGAGGTACGGGGTTCAACTTCACAAAATGAAAAGATGCAATTATACATTATATTTACTGATCTGTTGTATTCTGTTCTTTGTATATATTTCCTTTTTAAACATATGACTAATGTCAATTCAGTAGTATTGCTTGACATTTTATTCACCTTTCAATAAAAAAGAAGAGTCTCTATTATAGTAGGAAAATGCTGAGGCTGGTTTAATAGTATCACGTTCTCAAAATAACAAAAGAAACACTCAAGCATCTACATAACAATAAAATATATTATAACATTCTTCAAAACTCTCCAATATGCATACAATACATACATCACAGGCTTACATTGATAATGTGCTTTACAGAACAAAGAAATAATTTTTGTTTTCTGTAGCTTTCCTGGCTTCCATTAAATTTAATTTCATGCATCGTTCTCTCTCATTTCGTTTCCAAGGTTTTTAATGAGTATCTTGTGCTGCAAACAATCATAGATTTCCAAGAAAACTTCTCAGATCAGAAGGGCATTTGGGTGAAAAAGGTTTGTGGAGAGAAATGGAGGGTGTGGAGGAGGTGGAGGAGGAGGAGGAGGAGGAGGGGGGGGGGGGGAGGGTACTTGACAAAATGCATTAAAAGCTGCACTTGCTGGTATATCCTTGTTGCATTGCTACAGAATTTTGTTTAAGCCATGTCTATGGATATTATTATGGAAGGTAATGAAATGATTTTGCTCAAAAGAGTGAGAGTATTAAAAAAGATTCTCACTAGCTGCATTTACACTGCAAACTAAAAATCGCTGATTTATCTCACATTCCGGTGAACACAACAAAATATGGAAAAATCCACCTCTGGAGAGTGCCTACCGAAGTTTCACCAATTTTTGCAGTGTAAATGCAAACTTCGGTAAGATACCGATTTTCGCTTTAATACATGGCTCTCCTCGCTTTCATGTTAACGCAGGCAGGGCATGCACACTACTCACCCCAAAATCGGTATAAGCAAACTTTGACGTTTTTTAAATGGGTTTTCCCAGTAGTGTAATAGGTAATCAAAGAAATAAACGATTTTTCAAAAATAATTTTTGGCTAGTGTAAATGGGTCTCTTGATTGCATTTGTATGCATCAGTCGAGGTCATCTTCAGTTCAGGTAATAATGTAAAATAAATCATCAAAGAGTCTTATAATGACTGTTAAAAACTACTACGGTAATTGAGGATGTCTGCCTAATGATTAAAAAAAAAGTAAATTGCTGAATAATGAGCAAAGAAATGTAATAGAAAAAAAATCAAGCTATTCGTTCCCAGCAATGAGCATAACATGCAGTCTACGAGTCATGTTATTTTCGTGACTAAGACTTCCTGTAAATTTGTTATTCATTTGTTATAATTTGTTGGACCAAAACACCAACCTATAGAATGCTAATTCAGATTAAACTCACATCAATTACATTACAATAAAAACTCAAGATTAGCTTTATAAACTGACTGAACATTAAAGCCTTTCCCGACGAATGTTATTAAGGTACTGACTGCTAGAGTTGACTAAACTCATATAGATTCAATATGGTCTGACTTCAATATGGTTTAACATCGAGAACGAGTTATTCAATACTCTTTCCAATTCTTACATGTATCCAGATATCCAATGTTTAATCTGTTTCTCCCCATATTTAATGTACTTCTCTCTATACAGTATATGTAGTTTCTATATATGTAATTTATATATCTGTACATCAGAGAAGATCTGTACAAGACACTGCTTCATCACTTTCACTTCCATGTGTTTTTTTTTTCCTTCCATATTCTTATTTATTGTTCTGACACGGTGACTTTTTTTCTTCCTTTCTTCATATCTCTCTCTCTCTCTCTCTGTCACTTTCTTTCTTCATCTACCTCTGTCTCTCTGTCACTTTCTCTCTTTCTTCCTTTCTTTTTATGTGTCTGTATGTCTGTCTGTCACTCTCGCTTTTTTTATTTCTGGCTTGCTCACTCACTACTTCTCTGTCACTTTCTTTCTTTCTTCCTCTCTCTCTCTCTCTCACTCTCCATGTCACTTCTTTTGCATTCTTCCTTCCTTTCTTTCTATCTATCTGTGTGTCTCTTTCTATCACTCTCACTTGCGTGATTTTTCTGGCTTGCTCACTCCTTATTATCTCTCTCTATAATCTCAGCTCTCAGAATCTCTACCTCTGCCGAACTCTCAATGTCCCCGGCTCAATTTCCGGACAAAATAGTGAGTGAATGGAGACATATCTCGACAGGATCGAACGCTGTCCTGGGTATTTCTGGAAATCAGCTATGATTCAGTTGGTTTCCCCTTCAAGATGGATCATTTCCCCTTTAAGATACCCCTCCCCCTCTCATTCCCCCCCCCCTCTCTCAATTAATCAACCCCTCATTTTCTCTACAACCCCCCCCCCTCCTACACACACACTCTCTCTCTATCTCTCTACCTGTCCTGGGTATTTATGGATATCAGATCTGCCCCCCCCCCACAAATTTCCCACTCTAACTTTATCGCCCCTTCTTTCTCTACCCCTCCCCCTCTCTCTCTCTCTCTCTCTCTCTCCCCCTCTCTCTCTATCTCTCTGTCTTTCTCTCTCTCTCTCTTTCTCTCTCCAGGTATTTCACAAAATCAGAAGATGCAGTGTATATCCCGTGTCCATTCTCCTTCAGAATACCCCCCCCCCCTCCTTTCCCCCACCTTCATTTCATCATCTCCACTTTTGCTACCCCCTCTCTCATTATCTCTGTCATTCTTTCTCTCTGCCTTTTGGATACGAAGCCCCCTGAAACTTGGCTTCAAACTCTTTAGATATTCTCTAGGTATAACTTAAAATGAGCCCCCAAAAATAATGGATGTATTTGAAACAGGTTAAACCCTACAGATTCCAAGAGGAAACTTACGTGTAAGCTGGAATTCAGATAGCAAAACAAAGAGAAAAAAAATGTTGTGAGTCAGCCTGGATATGAGACCATAGAGGGGCATTTCCCCATCTTTGGCTGGAAAGTATGTCAGGGGGGCAAGAGTCCTCAATGAACCCATGACCTGACGCAACCTTACCCTTCCCCACTGCCACACAAATGACTATAAACCGTTGTGGAGCACAACCCCTTTTTTCATTGCAACGCATGAGGATCCCAATAGAGAAAAAACATTGCATGAAGCACTTTAGCTGTCTGATGAGAGCAAGGAGGGCATTAAGTGTTAACACCCTTCTGTCTCTCATCTAAGTAGACATACTTTGTAAATCATTTGAACAAAAAACAATGAATAAGGTAAATACCAGGAAAAAAATAGCAAATTATAACAGAGTCAACTTTAAAAAGCAATTTTCGTGGAAAGAAGACTCTTGCAAATCATGTCAATTGTCATTCAATTATCTCATGGCATGAACATTTGCTGAAAGAAACTTTTCCCCGTGCGAATTATATTTTTTCTCAAATCTGGCTTTCCTCGTGCTGCTGATTATCATTTCTATAAAGTAGCAATTAAGCATCTCTCTTAGGATTAGAGCCAAGATCATATTTTTCTATGAAAATGATTTAGTCAGAGGGATAGGAGAGGAAGCTTAATTCATACAGTCATAGTTCAGAGAAATATCAGCCGACATCAGTAGTTGATTTGGGAACACTCTTGCAAGAGGTAGTAGGTCTATGTTTGAACCCATTAATTGTCTAATCATGTGGAGAGAGAGAGAGAGAGAGAGAGAGAGAGAGAGAGAGAGACAGGGAGGGAGAGAGAGAGAGAGGGAGAGAGAAAGAGAGAGAAAGAGAGAGAAAGAGAAAGAGAAAGACAGACAGAGAGAGAAAGAGACAGAGAGACAGAGAGAGGCAGAGAGAGAGAGAGAGACAGACAGACAGACAGATAGAAAGCAGGCCCAAAGTCTAATCAACTCTCATTTCTATAATATATGCTTAATAAAAGAATCAACAGATTCCCCTGACATAGCAGGGAAGAAGAAAAAAAAGTGATATAAAGTTAGATATCATTACGACTTTGTCTAATTTAGTAACTTGTCTTTTCCTTTGCAAATTATGATCGTTTTACACTCAACTGTGTACCTAGATGTGAATTTCCTCTCTCAAAATCACTCTCAAAGTTCCAACCTTTGGAAACATTTTTTTAAAGGGTTGAATTAGTATTTAGAAGTTGATATACATCTATTTCATAGTCGTTGCTCTCCATGTCTGTTCGGTTTTTAGAGTTTCATCTCATAATCTCCTGTGTTTCTTATTTTCATTCTTCAACTTTTCTTTGTTTAAATACTGATACTCTAAACGCAAGACGCTTGATTACATATTCTTTTATACATATGAAAGTATAAAAGTAAGAGCATGTTATAATTCAATACACAATCAATACAGTTAAACGTCGCAATGTGAACAAACCTCTCACATGCAAAGACAGTGCCCTATCTTTAATCTATTCTTCCTCTATTCTTCTCCTCGAAATCATCCAAAGCTTCTGTAATACCTCGACAGTCATCAGGGAATTAAACTCAGGATCAAGTTTCTCTGAATATAAATTAGCACGCCACAAATCAGAGCATTAATAAAGGTGAACGAAGCGTACTTGTGATGCTTTTCACGTTTTATTTTAGGCATTGGATTCTGAGAAAAAGCCCTTGCTTATCAGGGGGCAGGGAATAGGGAGAGGGGATGGGGGGGGGGGGAAAGCTGTGAGTAATCTAGGAATCAGTCACGTCGACAAGCGAGGGGGTATTTTTAACTGCAAAGAGAAATGAATGGACATGTGAATCAGCTGATGGGATGTATGGTAGCCTAGTTGTAAGGCAGTGAAAAGAAAAAGTGATTCTAGAGGAGGGAGTGGTTTAGGATTGGGAAGCTTCGAAAGAGCTCTCAATAAAAGCAATGAACTATTTCACAGTATAAAATCAAATAGGAATTCCCATGAACAAAAATGAACTGCCAACAGTGCTATCACAAAATAATATCAAGAATTCCAGTAATATTTTTTTGTCAGAAGAAATGTTCATTACTAATTACGGTAATAAAATGATTACCTTCACTGGGTAGAGGCATATGAAGACTAGAAAAACTAGGATAGGCCTCCATGCAAGGTAATTTCACACAAAATTTCCTCTTTTCCATTCCTTAAAGTACTAAGTACTAAATTAAAAGAACAGTTTGAATGCAAAGATATAAAATGGGCTTTCTATCAGATAGTACTTGACTGAACAGGAACAAAAAATAAAACAAAACACAAGTTATTGCTGATTTTTGTCCTGACAGATAAAGTTGCCCCCTTCCACAATTGAACATATACAAATATGGTCATGTTAGTAATTTCTCTCCTTAATAAGTTGTATAAAAGTATTAAATTTTCATCAATGATTGTTTTGTTGGAACGTGTTAAAGGGATACGGTAACCTCGTCTCAGATTCTGAAACAAAATCCTGGGTTTAGCTCATGCTGCAATGATAATTATAAACCTTTAGGTTAGTCAGGAACCCCATGACTTTTACAAGCTTATCACCTGTCTGATTATCAAGATATTTATGAATGGTATTGTAAACCGGTCACTCAAAGATTTTTACTTTTTTAAGGCACTTCTTGATCATTTTGAAGCGCAATTTTGTTAGGGCTTCAATATTACACCATATTACAGACACTGATAACACCTAGAGCCATGCATCTCAGATTTAACATTGTTAAACGATGCCTTTAAAGGTTACAATTTCATATATGTAAAACCTGTTTGTGCAAAACAAAATAGCTGTAATGTCGAAATGAAGGAGTGGCTGGGTGTGAGACCATGTGAATCAGGTAGCATTATTAGCCACCATCCTGCTGCCTGGGAAAGAGGGAATCCCATGGGATTAACAAGGTGAGGATGGATTAGATTATTAGAGTTGTAGGCTTTCCTGGAAAGTTCTGTCAGGTTCACAGAGGAATACACACATATTCCTGCTGAATGGGTGTTGTCTCTTAAGATGACCTTGTGGCCTGCCATGGGCCATTGGCAACGCAAGTTCAACCTAGAAGGTGATTAGTTTAATTCTCGCTATCGCAACTACTGTGTTTGGCCATAGAGGGCAGCACCGGCCATGGTTATATTTGGCAACGGCACTTCAGGTCCCCTTACAAATACAATGGGTCAAGAATTAATGGAAAGTCCTGTAGACATTTTATTTTGGAGCAAAAGGACTGTAAGTAACAGATTATGATAGTGCCTGCATAGATCTCATCAAATCATTGGGAGAGTTCATGAAACCTGAACAATAATTTAGTAAAATGCGGAATTAGTTGACACTGCTGTGCATTCTCTCTGGAGGCTGGAAGAAGCCTTGTCCTATTCGTCTTACCCAGTAGCATATCTGCGCATGTGCTTGGTGTACACTAAAAACACCTATGCCCTATTAAAAAATGTTTTTGGAAAATAAATATTATAAAATTTCAAAGCAACGTTTGAGAAAAAAATTATTACTGAAACATACAGATGTTGAGGATGTATAACACCTAATCACTATGATATCAGGCTGTAAGTTAATTGCAATCTCCTTTTTAAAGCATTCTTGGAAAAAGGTATCATGACATTAGAAAAATTTGAGGAAACATCCTCGCTGTTACATAAATAGGTTGACTTCTGACAAAAATATCTGACTCTAATTATCTGACTCTAATTAAATTATTTGCTATAAGCAACTTCCTATTAAAAGCATTCTTGGAAAACAAGATAACGCAATATTCAAAGTAGCAGTTGAACAAAATATCCTTGCTGTACTTTTAGCTTTACTATACTGACAATCTCTCTCTCTCTCTCTCTCTCTCTCTCTAATTAAAATATGTACTAAGCACTCTCCTTTTAAAAGCATTCTTGGAAACCAAAATTATGCAATACCCGAAAGTAACATTTGAGAAAACAAATCCTTCCTGTTACATAAATAGGTTGATTATTAAGACCATCTCTCTATCGGGAAAGAAACTAAATTTGGTTGCTCAAAGTGCAAGGAGCTATTTGTATAAAAATAATTATTCTCATATAAATGGGTTTATAAAGAACCTCATTTAGAATAATATATCATTTTTAATTGGCAGGATTTGTTGGGAGCACTTCCTGGGAGCTCTTCTTGGGAAAGGTCCAGATTTTTGCAAGCACTCACAACGTCAAACACATTAATATTTTGTTTAATTGAATTTGATTACGATTTATTTCTTGCTAAATAATACATAACACTCGGTATCTACTCTTGTAATGTAATTGCATCCATTGGGTTTTGACAAAAACCAAATGATCATAATCTTTCTTTTAATATCCATAGTAAAAAAAAAAAATTAAAATTGAGAAGAAAAAAAATCACTAGTTTCTTGTGAAAATAGTTTTCTTTATTCAGCAGAATTTCTTGAAAACTGTCTTGGATTTATTTCACATCTCTCAAAATACTGAGAAATACACATTTTAAACAGAAACTGCCTTTTGTGAAGCAACGTTCTTGGAACCTTGTCAAATGCTTGTGAACAGATTCATTAGGGGCATTTCGAATCCTTGATAAGTAACAATAGCTTTTCTTTCTCCTGCAACATTTCTTGAAAGCTGTCCTAGTTTCTTAAAGAGAAGGTTGAGTTCTGGGAAGAGGTGAAAAAAAATTTGTGAGCGTTACTCATTCTTATTATGCAAGTGTTGAAGAACATCAGATAAGACATGTTCCCTGAAAAGCATGGCTCTTCAAATGCCTTCATATTATAAATATGCATGTAACATCGTAAAAATCGGGGGTGGGGAGGGGGCGGCTTTTTACGCCACGTGTTCGTGTAGTCCCATATACATCTTTCTGTGCAAGTGTTTGTAACTTTACCAAGACTTGGCCAAATTTCTTATCATTTTGATGATTCCAGAACCTTGCAATACACACAAATTCTTATATGCTAGATGATCAACCTTTTCTGGTCGGTTCCACGCCATTTCTTTCACAATGCAATCGCATGACCAGAACTCAACTTCATCTTTAAACATACATCCAATTCATATGTTCATATGTATTAGTAAACCAGTCTATCGTTGTACACTGTGTGATTTTGGAATGATCTAAATAAAAAGAAATTGATTTCATCATGCTGAAGATCAAAGATGGATACATGATATATGGTATGAAAAGTTTAGAGTCACACTTTTGGACTAATTCTTGTCTTATGTTGAATATGAGGGCATTTGAAGACAATTCTATCTGTATTATAATATTCTTCCAGACTGACATGAAATAACAAATAAGCTTTCCACACCAATCTCACACATCTGAAGAGACCAGCAACGTTTGCCACACCCTATCTTATAGTTTCTAGTTTTTCTGATGCTTGAGTATCACAAGGAGCCATCTTTACCTTTTTACCCCTTATCTCTCCTCCTCTTCTAACTACACCTCCTTCTCTTCCTCTCATTCTCTGTCTCCTTCTTCTTCTCCTCCTCATTTTCCATCTCTCTTCCTCTCATCCTCTGTCTCCTTCTTCTTCTCCTCCTCATTTTCCATCTCTCTCCCTCTCATCCTCTGTCTCCTTCTTCTTCTCCTCCTCATTTTCCATCTCTCTTCCTCTCATCCTCTGTCTCCTTCTTCTTCTCCTCCTCATTTTCCATCTCTCTTCCTCTCATCCTCTGTCTCCTTCTTCTTCTCCTCCTCATTTTCCATCTCTCTTCCTCTCATCCTCTGTCTCCTTCTTCTTCTCCTCCTCATTTTCCATCTCTCTTCCTCATCATTCCTCTCTCTTTCTCCTCTTCTCCTCCTCCTCTTCACCTCTTGCCTATACTCCTTCTCTTCTTTTGTTTATCAATCTCATTCATCTGTACAGGACCAACAAAACTTAGCCAGACCCCATCCTGGTTTCTTACCTTCCGGCTCCAATATCAGCTAATGGAATGATTTCGACAGGAACCATCCTCATCTTCTTCCACATTCTTTTCCTTTTCCCCCTCCTCCTCCAATGCTTAAAAAGCTACATTCTAATCTCACTCACCTGCAGAGGACCAAAAAACTTAGCCACACCCCCATCCCAGTTTCTTGCTGTCCGGCTCCACCAGAATCAGCTGATAGATGGCCATCACCAAGAACCCTCTTTATCCTCCTCGTCAACCCCCCTTCCTCCCTCTTCCCCCCTCCCCCCCCCCCCCCTCTCATCAACATCATCTGCATTCTAATCTCACTCACCTGTAGAGGACCAACAAACTTAGCCACACCCCATCCCAGTTTCTTGCTGTCTGGCTCCACTAGAATCAGCTGATGGATGGCTATCACCACGAACCATCTTTATCCTCCTCGTCAACCCCCCTTCCTCCCTCTTCCCCTCCTCTCCCCCTTATCAACATCATCTGCATTCTAATCTCACTCACCTGTAGAGGACCAACAAACTTAGCCACACCCCATCCCAGTTTCTTGCTGTCCGGCTCCACCAGAATCAGCTGATGGATGGCTATCACCAGGAATCGTCGCACACGCTGGGGGCTGATGGGATAAAAAGGAGCATAAAACTGGTGATATACAGGAAACTAAACAAGTTATAACTACCCTTCAATACAGACAAAACACCAAAAATAAACATACAAACAAATCACAGAAACAGAAACTTCAACTATTAAATATTTCAAAAGAAATTGATATTTGAACAGTTTGCAGTTTTATAATAGTCTTAAATGTAAAAAACTGTCAAACTGTTAACCTATTCAAAACTAGTCTCAAGACACATTTATTCAAAATAGCGTTCAATGATTAATTAACTCTGTTCACTTTGATGTGTATTCCATATGTATTGTAATTTATATGTCTATTTGCATTTTTAGTTTTGTATAAGATGTAATTGTATATCAGTCTATTTTGTGTGTATAGCGCTTAGAGACTTCGGTGGTAAGCGCTTTATAAGTAACATTTTTATTATTATTATTATTATTAAAAAACAGCTCCTTTGAAGAAAAAAAAACCCTGTTCTTGCAGTCCTATAGTATTCTGAGTTGAGGTGAAAATAGTTCATGACATGTTCAAGGGTATGAATGTATCTATAAAGTCTGTTTCATTTAATTTACAATGTTTTCTACCTTTTTAAAATTAAAAACACAAATCTGAAATGAAATGGTAGTCAACATTTCAACAACGGGGAAACATTGAAATTCAAAGAGCTAACATCTAAAGGGGAGGTTTCAGTCATAATGTTGCTTCCATACCTTTTGTCTTTGGTTATCACAGAGCAGGCAATCAAGTCACTGTTATCTGTAGGGATAAAGAAAAAGAAAGAAATTCTCTTGATTATTCTAGAATATCAAACAAGAATTTGCAATGACTTGATAGAACATAGAATATTGGACAGATTTTATTCATCCTACACTGAAGGAATGTTATACAGTAAACCCGAAGTGTTTATGAAGACCACTCTAGGAAGAAGAAAAAAGGTCTTAATTGGCATCACAGGCTTTTAAAATAATTTTTTCATAAGAAATGCTGTAAAGGATATATATGAAAAGAGGCTGCATAGCCATATGGAAATACCAGTGATTGATAAGCCAGGGCCCTGTCTTACAAAGAGTTGCGATTGATCCAAATCAATCGTAAGTCCTCTTTGATATCAATCGCAACTTTGCAATTTCCTATCTCTTATGTACATAGTTGCGATTGATATCAATCGCAAATAAGTTGCGATTAATATTAACTCTTTGTAAGACAGGGCCCAGGTGCTAATATATAAATCCCTTTTAAATATTCTACAATGTCCAAAAGAATTGGGTCTTAATCTTTTTGTCAAGGATTGCTCATGAGTATATGGCACATTAAAAAAGAAAAAGAGAGTGGAGAATATTTATCTCTGGAAATACATTTGATAACCAAATAAACAGAGCTCTGGTGGTTTAAAAGAAGAGAAAAAATGCCAAAAGGAAATCTCATCTAGATATACCAAATCCAAGGAAAGCTCTCAAGAACAAAAAGTGTATTTTCAATGGCAAAACAAAGTTGATTAAAAAAACAAAAAATGGCAAAAGGAAATCACATTTTGATGCACCAAATCCAAGAAATAGCTCCCAGAAACAAAAAAGTAATTGTTTAATGGTAATTAGTCCTCACCACAATAGGATGTGGGTTCAGTATTTCATTTCACAGATGTGGTAAAAATCATGACATGGCTTCTAAATCATTCATTTATCAAGCTTTGGTAAGATCACATTCAGTAGAGAAACAATCTGGCATTATGCATGTATTAGAAAAAAAAAACACTTCAGTGGAACCACATTAATTATGAAGAGCATTTTAGAGCTCTGATATAACGAGGTATCTATCATAATATGGTGATTTTGCTGGTACCAGCTCTTAATATTCTTTTGTTTTTTTTACCCTGATATAACAAGGTAATTTATGGTTGACTTTGAATCATCGAGCAATCGCGTCCTGTCTGGTTGTCGGGATACACAACCTTTCGTAAAAAACGAAAGTGGAAGATGATGCGACCATTCCTTTCGTAGATTTGCCGTAGGGTTTTCACAAAGTGTCGGTAAATTGGACTAGACCATTTGTAGATGAGAGGGTTTGATTTCACAAACATTACCACTGACATTTCATGAATAAAAGGGCATGTTTTCACAAAAGGTTAGGTGTTGCGACCATCCGACCTGACGACCTGATGATTCAAAGTAAGCCAGTAATAGACCAGTTCACGGTTAGCACATTACTCCTACAGCGATGGAGGTGCAATATAAATAGCCTTTGTTTCCCCCTTTTAAAAGAATACTTCCACCTGTGTATCATGGAGTGCACTGAATGTGCATGAATGAATAATGTTACATAACTTTCATACGCACGTATCCAGTATTTCGTCTCCGTGTATTTCAAAATTTGTTCTGCAATCAGACTGCAATCGTGAACTGGCTTATTTCCATGCCCGCCCCCCCCCCCACTCCGTGAACGGAGGGATACCATGCGTGTTCCCAAACTCTCAAACTAACAAAAGAAAAAGGTTGACCCGAATTGACTTAACACACCAGACTTTTGCTGAAAAGGGGGGGGGGGGGTGCTGAAAAAGGCTTGTATAACAAAAGAAAAAGGTCAACCCGTATTGACTTTACACACAGGACTTTTGCTGAAAAGGGGGGGGGGGGGGGTTGCTTGGAACATGCATATGCGTACCCTAAATAACACTAAGTGGGGGGGGGGGCGGGTTTCCATGGACCCCAGGACCTCATTATAACGCGGTTCCACTGTATGATTATGCCAAATCTTTTCATGGAGATTGCTTTAACATTCAGGAAAGGATGGAGACAATGGCATCCACATTCTCCAAGTATATGACCAGGCTTACAGACCAAACATGATTCAATTTATACAGTAGGCTTGCGGGTGCACCATGTGAGAGAGAGAGGGAGAGGGTTGAGGAGTCCTGAAAAGGACTCTGACTCGTTAATTTTTCTTGGGGGTGTGTAGTCCTGAAAAGGACTGTTTGTTATCTTTCTTAGCATATAGTTCTAAGGAGAACTATAGCGCTTGGAGAGGAATCCTCAACCCTCTCCCTCTCTCTCTCACATGGTGCACCCGCAAGCCTACTGTATATCTACATCACCATGCAAGCCGACACTTACAAGCAGCATGATTCAATTTGCTTTAAATATCCCATTTGTCCATCAAGAGGATTTTCAATTAACATGTTTTTTAAACACTCGATCAATACTTCAATCACTTTGAAAGGTGATTAGCCTTACTCATTTATGAAAATGGCACAGAGAATACAAAATCAGTATCTCTGAAAATAGTTATGAATGGCATTTCGTTTCGTTTAATAATAATCTACATCAAAACTGTGTATCACTTTCAGTGCTGCTCACTGATACATGTACAAACAATTTTTTCCTGGAAAAAAGTTTGGAATAAAATTTTCTTTAAAACAACCTAAATACCCTGTATGAGATCTCAATGATATGAACCAATTGGCAAAGGAATGAAATAGTTCTTTTTTAGAAGAAAACAAAAGGAAAGATAATACTCTAAAGACCTACTACGTCAGAGCTACTTGATTGTGTTTCTTAATTAGCAAAGATAAATAATATTTCCTTGAAAACTTATAATAAGCACAAATATTTCCAAGAATGTAGCCTTGTTTATGGCAATTAGTATCTTTGGATGTAAAAAAAAAAAACTCTTTACAATATATGGCTGCTACATTCCACGTCTCATAATGAGAATAGGATTTCATTGTAAAGAAAATTACACAAAATATCATTGAAACATATTTTCTTTTTTTCAATTGTAATTGAATGGCTAATCTCATCCTCATGATGATCATGCATGTTGTATGTTTTCTGAAAGTTTCAGTAAATGTGAAATTTACCAAGAAAAAGACAAACGGATGCATTCACACAACAAACAAAAAATTATGACATTTAAAATCTTTGGATGTAACAAATTATTATTAAAAAAAAAATCAATATATAGGTGCTACATTCCGAGTAATTGAATTAAAACAGAAATGTACATTTCTTTTTATCATTAAATGGCTATTCTCATCCTCATCTGCTATAATAAGTAGTAAGTCTATTTTAGTGCAAGATTATATTGAAAGAAATTGGATTCACTATCATTACTGTATATGAGAATTAGTGAATCTGTATTAATTTAGTGTTAAACAATGTTGAAAAATCAAATTCAGAATTATAAATAAGAAGAAATAAATCAACTTACTGATGGATAATGCTGGAAAGTTCAAATTAGAAATTATATAAAGAAGAAGTTGATCTATTTGAGTGTAGGATTTTGTTGAAAATCTCAAATTTAGAAGTATAGGAATTAGTAAGTCTATTTCAATGTTTGATAGAGGGTTTTGAAAAAAACTGCAATCATTTTTTAACAAAATGAAACAAACTTTTTTGTTGGAGGAAAATCTAGCTTTATCAACTAATTCTAATTCTGTGAATTTAACAGGGGTAAAAATAGGATCAGATTCTCTTCACATAAACCACAAGGAAGCAGCTTGCAAGTTCCAAGCAACTTTTGACCACATCCTAAAGTTTGGTGTTTCGATCCATCTGTGGTTTTCTAATAAGGGCTCTTAATCCTGAAGTCACATCGATTCAAATTTCTCTGAAGGGCTTTTACTTTCTATTCCTTGGTCTGCACTTCAATCTCTCCCTTTCTCTTTTTTCTTCTCTTTTTCACTCTTTTTCCTTCTTCTTCTTCCTCTTCTTCTTCTCCCTCCTCCCCTCCTTCTCCTTCTCCTTCTCGACCTTCCTTCTTCTTCTTCTTCTCCGCCTCCTCCTTTTTTCCTTTATCTTTTTTTCCCCTTCTACTTCTACTTCTTCTCCTTCTCCTCCTTCTCCTTCTCCTCCTTCTCCTTCTTCTTCTCCTTCTCCTCCTCCTCCTTCTCCTCCTTTTTCTTTTTCTTAATTGTCCTCTTTATCCCTTTTCTTCTTTTTCTCCTTTCATCTTCCTTTTCACAACTTGTCCACCTCATATTCAAACCTCCATTTCTCGTTCAGTCTTTCTATATCCTTTCACTCCACCTCAACCCCATTTCCCATACAAGGAAACCCCTTTCCTCTCTCCCCCTGTCATTTCTTATCTCTGCAAAGGAATGCATACATGTACATCTACAACAGTTAAGGACTGATTTGAAATAGTAGATTCAAAAGAAAACATTCACAGAAGAATTGATTTGTGTGACATTCCTAAATATGTTAACATCATCAGTAGATATCAGCCCTGTTTGCATGCGATGAAGTAAACCTGGAGAAAATGGTGGGGGGGGGGGGTGGAAGATGGATATATGGACCAACTGAAGAGTTGCCAGGAATTTCGGAGACAAATTTGTCACCCAATACACACAGATCACACATTCAAATATCAATTCTCATACTAAAACCTATTGGAACATGAAAATCATATCCCAGTTCCTCATCCTTAATTTCTGATAGTGAGGGGGCAGTTCCATGTTGCTTATATTATAGTTGATATTTCTCCTGAATTAATGAATCATATATTGAAATGAACCCATATTATGGGTTCATTTCAATATAAGTTTTCCTCACAAAAGATTGTTTGTCCATGCACCACAAAAATTCAAAACAAGTTTTCATTACAAATGAGGCTCCAGTATGCATTTTGCTATATACAGCAGTTCACTATATGACATCTTATTAATATACAACGTTTAGACTAGAAAAAGTTAATAACTCATCCTACCGATATACACAGTTTATGCATAGTCATACCATGGAGATAAGAAGAGTATCTCCATGGTCATACAATGAATTTGGTGGTCTGAAGGGGGGGGGGGGGTAATATTTCAAGCTCGACCTGCTCAGCTTGATGGTAAAGCGCCTACAGGTTCGCTAATTGTATCAACTACAGTGCTCTGAGCCCCTATCCAATGTCACAAATCTCCTTCCCCTGAGCACTGAAAACACATCAAAATGTATGCACCTGCATGTGCATTCCCAGACATTTTTCCAAGAAATGTGACTTATTATCAAAATATATGGCCACTAGATCAACTGATTTGCTGGCATTCATGAGGTGCTGGTATTATAGGTATCATTTAACAATGTTGAATCTGAGATGCATGGCCCTACGTGTCATCAGTGTCTGTAATATGGTGTAATATTGAAGCCCTAAAAAAAATTGTGCTTCAAAATGATCATGAAGTGCCTCAAAAAAGTAAAAAATCTTTGAGTGACCGGTTTTACAATACTCATTTTCCCCAATAGACTGTAGTGTTATAAAAACTGTTGGGAAAACGACAAATCAAATTTTGATTTCCAATCATAAATATCTTGATAATCAGATGGCGATCGGCTTGTAAGAGTCACGGGATTCCTGACTGACCTAAAGGTTTATAATTATGATTGCAGCATGAGCTAAATCCAGGATTTTG
Organism: Strongylocentrotus purpuratus; assembly: GCF_000002235.5. Taxonomy (NCBI): domain Eukaryota; kingdom Metazoa; phylum Echinodermata; class Echinoidea; order Camarodonta; family Strongylocentrotidae; genus Strongylocentrotus; species Strongylocentrotus purpuratus. The sequence goes on along the minus strand of NW_022145599.1, from coordinate 19,165,339 downwards.
TTTCAGAATCTGAGGCAATATTACCGAGTCACTTTAATACTAAAAGGTTACTGTCTGGCACAAAAATCCTAATCAATTTTCAGACTTTAGTGACCAGGATTTGTCATTTGTAGCAGAAATGTTGCATTTTACTCTCAATACTTGTAATTTAGCCCAATCCAATTGCTCACAGTGTCAGATTTACAGAAACATCAAATATTCAATAAATTGGAACTCCCTCCTCCTCCTCACTTTCAAATTATTATTCCAACAAGATACTAGGAATCATTTTCCTTTGCTGATCGCTTACATATCACTCCAGCGCAAGCCTACTTTAAAATTCCCTGGAAATATATCTATATTGATCAGTCTCACAGTAGAACTCTCTTGACAGACTGAAATTGCGTCAAATTTATCAGCTTCAATCAACATACCTTTGCAAGATTAATATCAATTCAAATTAAATTTTCAATTTGAAAATGCGCCTTGTACATAATACATTCAAAAACACAATTATGCCCTCGGTATTCAGATAAAATCTCGAGCTATTCTCTGCTTCTAAATGCAGAGTCGAAACACCTTATGCCAGACATTTTTCTTGGAATCATTAGATACATTCTCAAGGGCATGGCATGAATATTGAAAACATGATTAGTATTTTCTACCTTAAAGCAAGGTGGATATCGTTTTGACTGCATCTCTACAATATTAAAGGTAAAGACCAGTATTGGAAACGCCCCAATTTCAAAAAATGAAATGGAAGCTCTTATTACCAATCATGTGAAAGAACATGTTTTGACTAATACATGATGATAACAATTTTGCCGGGAAACCGCCTACTAATTAATATATTTCGTAAATTAGTTTATCTACATGGTCTGTGAGAGATAAACGCACGTGTCGCGCACATGTGCGTATAGTCCCATATACATCTTTCTGTGTACAGTGCTTGTAACTTTACGAAGACCGGGCCAAATTTCTTATCATTTTGATGATTCCAGAACCTTGCAGTACACACCAATTCTTATATGCTAGATGATCAACCTTTTCTGATCGATTCCACAACGTTTCTTTCACAATGCAATCGCATGACCATAACTTTTCTTTACCTTTAATGTAACGTCTGTTTGGATCTAAAATGGCGTGAAGTCGTTTACTTTAAAGGCATCGTTTAACAATGTCAAATCTGAGATGCATGGCCCTACGTGTTATCAGTGTCTGTGATATGGTGTAATATTGAAGCCCTAAAAAAATGTGCTTCAAAAAAGTAACAACCTTTGAGTGACCGGTTTTACCATACTCATTCTCCCCAATAGACTGTAGTGTCTTAAAAACCGTTAGGAAAATGAAAAAATGAAATTTAAATTTCCAATCATAAATATCTTGATAATCAGACAGGCGATCGGCTTGCAAAAGTCATGGGATTCCTGACTGACCTAAATGTTTTTAATTATGATTGCAGCAAGAGCTAAATCCAGGATTTTTCACTTTAACAAAGTTAAAGAGGAAGTCCACCCTGAAATTAAGTTAGTTTTAATAGGAGTAGAAAAATGAGAGAAACAAGTCAGTGAAAGTTTGAGCAAATTCCGATTAAAAATAAGGAAGTTAGGATTTTTTAAGTTGTGATCAATCAAACACAAATTGGCAACTCTATGACGTATCATGCGAGCTCAACTTCCATTTGCTCAGTACTAAAAAAATCTAAAATTTTCATTTTCCCTCAAGAAAAATTTCAACCATACATGCACCCTAAATATAATAATTGCAAATATGTTTCTATACTCCCCCTGCAAGGAACAAATATATATTCCGTCATCAATAACGAAGAAAACATGATTTTATGGAATATTATGCACAAAGCAAATGAAGGAGAGCTCGTATAATAAGTCACAGAGTTGCCAATTTGTATTTGATTGATCACAACTTCAATAATTCATAACTTTCTTATTTTCATTCAGAATTTGCTCAAAACTTTCACTCACCTGATTTTCTTATTATTCTGCCTCTATCGAAACAAACTTATTTTGGGGGTGGACTTTCCCTTTAATGCCTTTCTGGCTCCAAACAGATGATCTTTTGCAGATGGGAAAAAGTTTGAATGTTTCTACGTATTTCATTTCAGATTTTGTGTAATGTTTCAAGAACAATCTAAGATAATACCATTCTTCCTTTATTATAACAGTAGTGTTTGTAATTTCTAACTACAAAACCTGTCACTAGAATATAAAAGTGGCTGAGGATATATGAAGAAATATTAAAGTGAAGGAAACATATTACATTGAATCTTAATACCAAGTTCTTAATTAATGCCATTAGAAAAAGAAACAAAATCCTTTGTCAATATAGGTTACATGTTTATAGCTTGAATATTTTCAACTGAATTTTTTTTAATTCCCTGGCATAGAAAAAATTCTATGTGTGTAAAATATATAACTCCAGCTTCATGTGCTTGCTACATCCTGTCGAGTTGCAATCTATCTGTATTTTTAAGATACTGTAATGATGACTATTTTTAATTTGCATTGTCTTTGGACTTTCAATCCTGCAATCAATCTGGCATTTAATTCTCAAAAGCACTATACAGTCAAACCTGTCTATAAAGACCACCCAAGGGAAACAAGAAAAGTGGTTTTTATGTGCAGGTTCCTTTTATATTACATGTTTTAATGGGAAAACTTTTTCCTATCTTATAACATTGAGCTCAGTGAATATGTGTAGAGCCTTTGTTGCGCACAGTTGCCATTGATTTACACATTAAAAAACCGCAGCAGTTTTTACAGTGGGTGTTTACCTCGTCATATCTTAGCAGTTTGCAGGCACAAAACCCTTGTCAGTCTTTGTGCTTAATAATCGTGTCTGCAAAATTGTGGTCTTTCTAGAGGGGTGGTCACTAAAGCAGGTTTGGCTGTATCACCAGTTAGGAGCTCAATGGATGTTTACTCATCAAATTTTAATACACAGAGCTAATACCCTTGTGGGTAAAAAAAAAAGAAGACATTTAATTCATCTTCACTTCAGTCCGGACAGCAATCATGAAGTCTTTGGGTATATATCAAACTGACTAATGAGAAAAGGGGAAAAAGTATCATTACAAAATACATTTCACACTGCCCCTATTATTATTAACCGGCATTTCACCCAGTTTTATAAATGCTCATGTATGTTTTCTAAAGGGTTCTTAAAGGTAATACAATGTTTTGGTACGGGGTCACGAATTTGGTTCAAATGAACATATTGTAAGCATATGCGATCCTACAATATTCAGTGATCGTTGTCGCAGCTGAAATCGAGTGTAAAGTTATGAAATTGTAAATAATAAACTCTTTATGTTGTATAGCTTCCTCTCAAGGTCAAGATATTAATTAGCTATAAAACAATGTTTCTTGACTAAAATCGACCGATTAGCTATTCCCGTTTAGAAATTATATATCACAACTACATATTCTGAGATTTTCATGGTCGAAACTACCATCGTGCGGCCGTAGGTGGTATTTCAAATGTATCCAAATTTACCGGGAGCACCGGTAAATCTTTATATTCCATTTTTCTCGAAAGCAGAAGTGTTTTATGGGCTAAATTTTCTAGTGCTTATAATACATCCACAGGGGCATCCAAATATATCAAAATTGTAAAGAATCACTATCTACCCAATTTTAAATATTTCCCAAAACTTTGTATTACCTTTAAGAATACATACAACAGGGTTTGATATAGCCTAGTTTGATATATTTCCAAGAAAAGTAAATATCAACGTTCAGGAAAAGCCTGTAGAAAAGGGGCAGAAAATGGGGCAGAAAGTATGAACGTGTAAGGGTTTCGTTATTCAGGCACTGTTTCTGGAATCGTATTCATGGGGGGAATGGTTGAAATTAGGTTAATTTCATAACTTCCCATTGTATCAGGCATAGGGGAATATGTAAAAGGAATATAAGCTCCAAAAATCCAAATACCTTTTTTAAAAATACATTTTCCATTGAAAGAAAGTATTCCCACAGGGTACTTATGAGTTTCGCTCTCCATATTAATAATCTAAAGATAAAAAGTAATCTCAAATTTTGGTTAACATATTTTTGAATCCACAATGCTGTAGAGAATTAACTTACATGTGTATCTGCCATGAAAGACAAAATCGTATTTCTCTTGGGGACCATACTTTCATTAGTGGCAGGCACATTATTAGAATAATATAACTCATCTAATGAAAATCCAGAAGGGTATTTTTTACTGTTAAATCAAAGGTAAAAAATTGTTATAGTATTTAGCACACTTCTGCTTCCAGGTTATGATTTATCAGGATTATGCACTGTTACGAATCTGACCTGTTATTTATCATACAAATATTCTTGATTATGTAAATGTATGCGCATTCGAAGAGTTGGTGAACGGGAGATTTAAAATAAAACCACCACAGTTGTTTTTTCTAATACTCTCTTGTACAAGAAATGACATTAAGTCTATTTTCGTTTTTTTTTTTGTATAATAATAATAATAATAATCCGGTTTTTTATATAGCGCTCAATACACCGATCCAACGATGTACCTAAGCGCTTTACAGATATATTATTATTATTATTATTATTATTATTATTATTATTATTATTATTACAGAACTTCTCCTATTTACTTCTGTGATGACTACCAATTTTCTCTAAATCTTACACCTCATTGATGGTGGTGGCGGTGACACGACATTTGCTCCTGCAACAATTGCTCCAGGCTTTATTTCGTCTAAGATGTAGGGTTAGGGTTAGGGTTTCAATAGGGTTTTATGTTAGGTTTAGGGTAGGGTATAGTGTTGAATCCAGGGTTGAAGTTAGCCATTCCATTAGTGTATGAAATTTACAGCGGAGCAATTGTCGCCGGAGCAAATGTCATGGAATCGGTGGTGGCATGTGTTACTCATTTTGTGGTTTCTTTTTTTTTAAAATCTTATATTCCTCTGTAACTAACATGAACTCCAAAGTTTGCTACTGTTTGGCATATATAGCTACTGTGGTCATGTTTAAGAATACGGACCAGCATTTGCACGGATAAATCAAAAATAGATCGGTGATTAATAGCTATGTAATGAAAACAATGAAATCTAAACTGGTTTTTCCCCACAAGTCCTCATCAATTTCCTTGAAATCTGTCACGTACTGTGTATACGATTATGACCCTTTGTCAATGCATGTTTGAAAAATGGTCCACTTTCGCTTTTCATTTTCCTCCGTTGAGAGTCACAAGGACGTTGCATCTCTGTAAAACTATTAGCGCTAGCACCCTTCTAGCTCTACGCACAGTTGCCAAAAATACCCGAGTGAACTTGTGATATTGTCATCTTTTCTTATACACACCGCGGACCGAAACAAGAAAACAATTGTTCTACTTGAGAGCTTCAAGAGATATGGTCGTCTCGAACTTTTCGAGTATCTACATGTAGGTCTGTCCTCATTAGCTCAAACTTGCCAAATAACCGGCTATTTTAAGACTCGGGATATCATCCTGAAGCTCGAAATTGCGTCTTCACCAGACTGATACCCTCATCACAAACTAGCTCAGACAGGCACAAATTAGCCCGCTATTTGAAAAATAGCAGGATATTTTGGAAACAAGATTTCTCAGGATATTTTCTCAACCAAATATCCCGCTAGTTGTATCTGCGGGCAGATGAAGACATAAGTTAACTGGTTAATTTGCGATCAGGATAGTTGAAATAGTGGTTTATCTGGCAAACTCAAGCTGATGATGACAGGCCTTCTGAGAATGTTCTCAGGAGGTCACACCTAATTCATGCCATCCACTTACGACTCGAAATGATTCTGGGTACTTGTTTTAACGGCCAGATTTGGAAGGAAATCTGAATGGTGAACTTAAGACATGATCACTTTTCTTTTTTAAAGGGATCCGGTAACTTTTTTTTAGATCCTTTAGAAATAATCCTTGATTTAGCTCATGCTGCAATGATAATTATAAACCTTTTGGTCAGTCAGGAACTCAATGACTTTTAAAAGCCGATCGCCTGTCTGGTTGTCAAGATATTAATGATTGGAATTACAAATTTTGAAAATCGTTCGCTGAACGGTTTTCATAACACTAGTCTATTGGGGAAAACGAGTATGGTAAAACCGGTCACTCAAAGATTTTTACTTTTTTGAGGCACTTCTTGTTCATTTTGAAGTGCGATATTTTTAGGGCTTTAATATTACACTATATCACAGACACTGGTAACATGTAGGACCGTGTATCTCAGATTTAATATTGTTAAACGATCCTTTTAATACTCTGCCTAGACTGATACATGAAAACAAGAATTCTACTTGAGTGCTTCAAAAGATGAGGAGCATGAAATTCCCCAGTACCTCATGAACTTCTCAAAAGATAATGCCTGTTGTGCTGCAGCAAAACGTGGCAGTTATCTATTTAATGATGATGTTAAGTATATTGAATACGCTTCACTTTTCCTATCTGATAACATTGAGCTCAGTGAATATGTGTAGGACCTTTGATGTGCACAGTTGCCATTGATTTACACATAGAAAAACAGCAGCAGTTTTTTAGCGGTGGTATACCGCGTCATATCTGAGCGGTATGCAGGCACAAAAAACTTGTCATTTGTTGTGCTTAATAACCTATCTCTGCCTGCAAAATGAGACTACACTAGACTCTGTACCTAAGAAATTCCATACTGCTCCAGAAACTGACAGATATAGGCTCCGCTCAAGGCTTAAAGGTAAAGACCAGTATTGGAAACGCCCCAATTTCAAAAAATGAAATGTAAGCTCTTATTACCAATCATGTGAAAGAATATTGTAACGTGAAATCTAGAGGGCTTTTCATCACAATATGTTGTGACTAATACAATTTGTCATCCAATCCAATCCAAAAGATATTTGATATAGCGCCTTTTCATTGCAGTTACAAAGCGCTGCACACATGATGATAAAAAATTTGCCGGGAAACTGCCTACTAATTGATATATTTGGTAAATTAGTTGAGTGTATCTATTGGGATGTGAGAGATAAACGCACGTGTCGCGCACTCGGCGTAGTCCCATATACATCTTTCTGTGTACAGTGCTTGTAACTTTATGAAGGCTGGGCCAAATTTCTTTTCATTTTGATGATTCCAGGACCTTGCAGTACGCACCAATGCTTATATGCTAGATGATCAACCTTTTCTGATCGATTCCACAACGTTTCTTTCACAATGCAATCGCATGACCATAACTGGTCTTTATCTTTAACGAATTGTGGAAAAGTGTCAAATTAGAGTCTGTGCTGGCAGACTGGAAACTAAGGCTTCACTTTCAAAATAATATGCAGTTGATGCGAAAATAAAAAAGAGGGAATCTCAATTTATAGCAACTTAAAGCCCCACTGTCCTACTTGTTCCCTCTATATATAACACTTCCTCAATCGGTGCCTGTTGGTCCCCCATGATCCTCTTTTTCTTATGTTAGTTGAGAGCCGAGTTAATAAGATAGCCACCTGTCAGTGACCTCGCTGTGTGGTCTAATCCCCTCTGACCCAGTAGTGTTGGCGGTCTTTAATAAAGGCCCATTTCATACGAACATTCCTCCCAAAATGCTGAGTCAGTTCAGCCGGGTGAATGACATACACATGTATGCTATCTATTATTTGTATTAAATGCAATGTATCCCAACTCTTTTTTTTTCTCCTTTCGAGTTCGTTAACACGAAGATAAAGATATCACTTACACTAAAGGGGTTTTCCCTTTTTCAGCAGGTGCAGATGTTACTCTAGTCAAACGGATTACCCTCCTTGCAAGTCAATCTATGTGCGTGCCTAAACACCTGTATCACCAAATACTATAATCTTTAAAAAGCCTATAAGCTTTAAAAAGAAGTAAGTCAAATCCTGTTGGGTGTCTGAAACTAGCTTACATTCAATAAGCCCTGGATTATCAAGGGGTAGTAAAAGCAAGCAATTAAAAATGATTGGAAAAAAAGAGAAGATTTCAGGTCCACATTGAAAGGGGGGGGGGGGGGGGGGGGGGGGGGGAGGGGTGATGTGTGCGATGGGAACTCCCCTTTAAATATAGGGGAGCAAAAAAATGCACACCAACAAATTTCCTTTTTCTTTCTTTCTTTCTTGTTTGTCAGATAGTTTTGAAGTAATGTGCCCAGTAAAAAAGAAGAAACAGAGATTTTTTCTTTTCAGGGGGGGGGGGGGGGGGGTAACATTATTATGCTGCGCCCTCCCCCCCCCCCTCATTTTTTAAGAGAGATTTCACCCAAACACATGCATATTATTTTGGTGAATGAAAATACATACAATCTTTTCTAAAAAGCTTTGTCCAGGAGCAGGCTGTACATAATGCTAAATCAAATTTCAAACAAAATCTTCTGTGTGGGGGGGGGGGGGGGGGGGCTATTTTCTGTATTAAAAAAACAGTTAGTCCTTTGCCAACTCTTTTTGTCAACCTATAGAGCTGAAAGACAAAATATATAACATCAAAAATAATGTTTTGACATTATGAAAACAGAACCTGAGTAGCATCCCTTGTCATTCTATATATCTCCCAGCATTAATTAACTTCTTCTCTGAAATTGCCTGGTTTTTCTCTGCAACTACATGGAAAAACATAAATTATTCATCTCAGAACACCTCTGAACATTAAGTTATTAGATTGTGGATCCTGGCAACATGAAATTCAGATCATATTTCACCATTAGATAGCTCAAGGGGAGAAAAATACTGGGAAATTAGACCCTGAAAGTGCTCGTGCTTCAAGCAATAACCCAACAGCTTTCAATCTCCCGTATGATCAATAACGGCAGAATTCTCGGAAAAAATAATGTCTCGTTAACAACGCCTAAGGAGCGTGAACTTCATGTGGATGCTCAAACTGCATGAAGTATGAGATAAAGACTCCTAGCTCCCAAGATCATATTCATATTTCGAAGAATATAACAGATAGATATACGGTAGATGTTTGTCTTTTTTTTCTCCAATGTTATAAAAGGGAAAGGAATATGGATGCAAACATGCAACATATTTCCTTCAAAATTAACTAGGGTTAGGGCATGAGAACTACTTTTTTTATTTCTTATCTTATTGGGGTTATTTTATAAAGGGAGCAGGCAAGGAGAATTAGGAAACTTGCATATCAAATATATACTATGAATAAGGGGGTTTCAGATCACATTTTGATAAAGGGTTACTATTTTTTTATTTTTTTATATGGCAGCTGTAAGTCCAGAGAAATTTGCAAGATAAGAAAATAAAGAAAAGGGTTTTAACTCTGGATTAAAGTATATGAGTTAATGCCCTTCTGGCTCTTAAGAAATGATAGTTCCTTATTCCATCCAGTATGGAAACTTCACAGGAGCGATGTTTCAACTCCTTAACTCTTTAAATGCCACACAAGTAATCTCCCTGTGCCACATGTATATTTATCATGGGATAGATATATACCAAAGGCTTCAAGATGATTGAACTGCTTCCAGTGTAAGATTAACTTATAACAGTGTTAGGGTATGTTTATGCTCAACTTTTTCTGGCCAGAATCATTTAGTTCAAAACACGGTTGCGTCCTTTCTCACTTTTGTAGAATCACCGAAAAACGGCGATCATGATCGCCGATCGTAAACTCACAAAAAGGTGCGTTTACAATTTGTTAACACGTTTAAATGGGGTCAACGCACTGACCTCTAGTGGGTCTACGTAGCATGCACAGTGCAGGTTTGCGAATCCAGCTGCAAGGCCAATTAAGGCCACCCAGCGAGAATTGCCTGGAGGAGCCAGAGAAGTGAGCATAAACAGTACACCGTGGAACTGCGATTACGATGAGCGTTTACGATGAGCGTTTCAAATCGCTCATTCTGCCTTCACAATTGAGCCTAAACGCACCCTTAAGAAGGTTGTTGTGAAGCTAATCAAGACCGGAATGGGGATTGTACAAAGCCATTGTGTTGCACAAAAAGCAATCCTTCTGTCACGCGGTGCCTATTGTTTTGTGCAAAAACACACGTGTGGCAAACGAGCAACTACGCAGAAGCGAAGGAAGCAGCCAAAGTGTTAATATGTGATTCAAGTTATGTAGGTTAATGTGCCAATTTCTGTGACCAGTTACCACTTGAACTTGATATCAATTAATTCTATGGCTTCAAGGGTTTTGTACGAATTGAACCAAACTGAAACCTAAGATAAATTGGTTCTAAGAAACACCCATGCTATTGTTTTGTATTATTATTTTTGTTGGAAGGCTTTCTTCTTGTAAGTACTATAAGGACCAAATAATTGGGATCGAACTGGCTTCAATCAATCAAATGTGAACGTCACTTTTATAAACACCTTGGATTTATTGTTGATTTTCATTTTACAGAATGTAAACCCAAGGATCATTTGAATCTGTGAACACTTAGCCAGAAATCCTTCACAGTTCTTATTTAATTGTTGGGCTAAAACAATATATCCAACTACCGGTACAATAACAACAAAAAAGAGACTTGAGAGGATTAAAAACAGCTTATAAATCATTATTAACATTCTGTAAGATAATGCCAATACCAAATAAAGCTAAAACAAAGTCTCTAATGTTTTTAGAAGCAAGGATACTTTTGAAATTCATATTTATATAATTGAAGCTTCAGATGGCAAACTTACAAATTAATTTGCAGTTTACACGATTTCTCATAGTAAAAGCTATGGTTCTCTTATGCAACACTTCACTCATACATTGTATACGGTGATGGGGGATATTTCACAGAAAAAAATCAAAAGAAGCAGGACCGACCCACCTCCCCCCCCCCCCCCCCCCCCAAAATATTCCAATCTTATACTGCATTCCCTCAGTCCCTTAGGTTAATTCAGGGACCACTAGATTCTCATTGAAGGAGAAAACATTTACCGTAAATCTGTGTATAAGACGCACCCCTATTTTGGGGGGAAAAAAAAGAAAAAAAAATTCTGTACCTGTGTATAAGATGCACCCCCGACTTCCAAATTTTTTGGCGGCCAAAAAAGTGCACCTTATACACGGAGATTTACGGTAAGCTATCAAATACATTAGCTTTCATATTGGTCAATAAAGGGATGAAATCATGAAAGTAGAGCACATTATGTCTCCCCCTTAAAACTATAACATTCCAACATATCTAAGACCAAATTTGTAGACAACCAACTACAATGCAGCAGAGTTGCATTTTGGCATTTAACTGCAAATGTCCAAAAACATTCAGTAAGGTTTTATTTTGTATGCAGTATTCAGTATGGTAAGCACTGATGTATCAGAGAGCATTACATTTAAACTATTTTTTTGTCTCTTTTTTAGGGGGATGTCACATATTCTGGTTACACTCAGTGCCCCACTGCTAAAGATTACTGCTAAACAGTTGAGACCAACTTTCATAACTTGGCCTGTAGATGGAGCTCTTTTGCTACAGGAGACAACAAATGGTTACACTTTTATTTCACAATGTCACATTGATGTTGCTCATAAAAAAAAATCTTTTAAAAAGAAATTCAAATGTTGAGCTTGATTTCTTCAATATGTTCTCTAATATAAACAAAAAAAATACTCCCAGTATTCTGATGTAAGTGGGGATCTGTTCATATGTCATCGTTGGTGAGTGTGAATTCATTGGAGGTCCATAATTTAGGTGAAAAATTGATTTATCCATTGAGAAGTACCAAGCAAATTTAATTTGCAGCTTATAGATTTTAAATCAGATATCTTCTCCTGTAAAATACCTTGTGACATGCTTTTTCAAACTTTCCAGGAATACTATATAGAGTCTGTATCTATAATACAGATCTGAAAATCAATGATGGAGATACACAAGGTGTTATTATTAAAACTGACTTAAGTGAAAGCCCCGACAAATGAAAGCCAACTTGGCACTTGGCAGCACTGCACTGATCTTCTAAATATACTCCTTAACATTTCATTGTATTGTATCTGGCACTTGCTATGGCATATTTACAAGAGTTTACAAGAGTCATTATTACTATACTATCATATAACTCTATCATAAATTAGTTTTATAACATAGTAATAGATTGAATAATGCACAAATCAAAAGGACCATCTGCTATAATAGACTTGCAATCTTTACACAGAACTTGTTTTATAAATTGTGCTGGCCCATTAAAATGAATACAGAGTAAATACATACATGTACAACATGGCTTCTTATGTTCCAAAATTTCATGACCACCATCAACAAGTCAAAGCAGTTTAGTTTTTTTTAGTACAAATTAATTTCTACCAAAAACGAAACCATATGCTACATTTTATACTAAAGTATGAATATTCATTGGATGAATAAGACATATAATTCAAAGGAAAATTTTCTGCATGTAGTGGAATCGTTGTACAGCATTTGTGTTTACTCAGCGAACCCTCAAACACACATAACGAAAGTCATGCATGTGAATCAGACGATGATCCGATGGTGCCACACTGCCTCCTTCATTCATGAAGAATAATTTTCCTCAACATATATATCAAAGCAATTTGTTTTTTCTTCTACAAATTCATTTCTGCGAAAAGCAAAACCATATCTCTGCAATTAACAAACGTGCTTCTCTCACCAAAGATTAGAAATCTTCTTTACTTCAGTTATTCGTAAAAAGGGGGAGGAGCAGAAACTAATCCAATTGCTGGCAAGATTGCTTAATTTCGAAGAAAATCTCTTAATCTGCGCTTCTCAGAAGCAACGAACGTGACAAATTATTGCAATAAAAATCATGCTGAAGAGATCGTTGAATAGTGATAGATCAGGATTCGTTGTAAGATTTCTTAACTCTTTTTTCTACTGCAAGTGGCAGTTGGAAAATTATCAAAATTGCAATGTAACTTGAAGAAAAAAAATTGCTCCTAAAAAACACCCAATGTGTTGAAATGTCTGAAAATGCTAATATCTTTCCAAAATTCCAATAAATTATATTTTTTCTCTAATGGATAATCATATAACTTTCTAGTCCTGAAAATGCAGGTATTTGTCTAAGTAAATGGTTTTAAGCAAGATTCTTGTCATAATTTTATTAATCTGAATAAGCTCACGCTACCTAAAAATCCTAATACATCTCCCAGTGGTCCCTTGTTAAAAATGAAAAATGTATCTAAAGCAATTTCGACATATCAGTATTGTATTTCACACTAATGTTGGTACAAAAAAATCCTTTAGTATTTAGTACTTAGCGCCAGAAGGGTTGATTTATTTAGTTCTGTGTAAAATGATACAAGTTTGTCATTAAGCACCTCTCAAGATATTGCAACAAATACATCTAAGAGTCTTTCTCAAGTACACTGCAAAGCTCTGAGATTACCTGTAAAACAGATCGAATGGATGTAGAGGAATGATTACCACTATTAAAAGGGGATGTCCATCCTGATATCAAGTTGGTTTAATAAAATACATGATACAAAGATGGATAAGAATAATTTCCATCTGGCCAACTGATCAACAATTTGTGATGATTTATATGAGTTTCTATCTGTAGTTCACTAGAGGGACTCATGACTACTTTTGAACAGAATGGGCTGATAGAAAAAAAAATCCCAATGGCCTTCTGCCCCTCAGAATATAATGATATGAATGACTCATGAGTACTTACTAGCAGTCTCCCTGAAGTAAAATTTCACTGCAAGGATGCATGAATGCCTTAAACAGAATAATAAAAGAATGAATTCCATTTATGCCCTTATGTCTGTCAACCAAAAATATAATAAGTGATCAGGAGTATTTACAAGCATTATCCCTAGAGTACTACTTCAATGTAGGGATTTGAGACTACACTTTAAATAAGTGATCAAGAAAGGTTTGAACAGGATTTTTTTTTCAATAATGGCCTTCTGCATTTCAACTCACAATGTGTTCAATGATTCAGAACAACTTCTGCGAGTTTCTCTCTCTAAAGTTCATTCCAAGGACTTGGGATTGCCTTTAATAGAATAAAAAAAAGGGCGAGTACGGATAGGAATAATTTCCATGGACAATTCGAGGAGTCTGTTTTTATGTCTAATCAACATCCTCCTGCTATCATCCGTGAACAGTACGAGCATTATGTGCGGTTGGATGTGAGATAGACGCAACAAATTAAGGTTTCTACGAAAACGCCATTGGTCTGGGTTTGATGAGCGGTAGACTGGAGACACATTAATAATGGTGCATTAGAGAGCTCTTCATGATCATTGTGAATTAGAGAGAGAGAGAGAGAGAGAGAGAGAGAGAGGGGAGAAGGGAAGAGTGAGAGAAAAAGGGAGAGAGAGAAGAAGAAGAAGAAAAAAGAAGAAAAGAGAGACAGAGAGAGACAGAGAAAAGGAATGACAAGATAGGCAGGTCATGTTATGTAGAAGAGTCATTTTGTTTTTTTAATGTTTTATATTTCTTACATGTATGCAGTTGCCCGTAAGTGCAATTTAATTTTTTTTAAATAGGTTATTTGTTAAGCTTTCCAAGATAAATCTAAAAATATAAGTTGATAGGGCTGGTTAGAGTTTCAACCGGCAAAATTAATTGTCATATAATTTATCTCTTTTTTCAAATAGTGTCCTAACACCTTGTATTTCACATAAAAGGGGCTATAAAAGTGAAATTTAATATGTACATGTAGGTTAACAACAATACTCACTACAACCATAAAAGGATATTGAGTTATTAGCTGTTTCCAAGAAGTGCATGTTTTCCTGACGATATTCATGAATCAAAAACATTTCATTTTCGATTTCATTGACCTGGGGCCCGTTTCTCAAAGCCATTTTTTCAATGACAAATGACAAAAGTCAGTGACCAATCTGCTGATAACCAATCAGAAGCAAGGATTTCAGTAGCTTATAACAACAACTGTCACTTGTCACTGATGACAAAGTTTGTGAAACACCCCCTTGGATTCTTGCTATCAAAAGCAGCTCTTGACTTTAAACAAAAAGCCAAAAGCCTCACATTTCTTTATCTTTTAAAACATATTTATGTTTAGGAAATTACAACATAAACAATAGCATGACAGTTTCAAGTAGTGCAGAAAAAGAGAGAAATCAAACAAAACAAGTTTAGTGTGAACAATCGTTCGGTGATGATCACTAAGATATTGTGCATTGAGAGCCAGAAAGGCGTTTACTCACAAACTTTAAAGGTACTATGTCCCTTTTGCAGGCCAAAAAAATGAAAAGGTTAAATTCCAATGGCATTTGAAAGATAATACTAATTTAGAACTCCCCTTATAAAAAGGGGGCTTGAAAATGTCTTTAAGTGGGAAAAATAACGACTATTACTTGTCAAATCGACTAAGGAGCTATAGAGCCAATAAGTAATAGTCTTGATTTTCAGACCATTGTACCGCATGGTCATACGTTTTATGCTGCGCAAAGATTCAATCAGTTTAATTTTGGCATTTACAAGAAGTGGGTTATTGATGTAGACAATTCCTTTACAGCTCATTTTATGTACCGGTATGTATGTAATTACCAAAGAAGAAGAAAAAGCCAGTCAGTCACTCAATACTGACAAAAGTGTCTGACAGTGAAGTCTAGCAAGTAAATGGGTTTCCTTGCATAATCTGAATATTAGGACACTGCTAACCGTTGAATTTCACAGATAGGACATACATGACATATTCATAATTCCTGCAAAGTTCTACAGAATTTGAGGTTGGCTGCAAAAGGGATATAGTATCTTTAACAGCCTTCTAGCTCTAAAAAAACGATGTAACACATGTAGTACAAGAACATAAGAAAGTGTTCATTGCCGATATCAAACAAATTATCAAAAATAATATCGCTAGTGATATTTGTTTCTCTCGCAATGTATGGTCGTCAAGGGATCTAAGGGATCACAATATGTTGTGCACCGCTGCAACACTTCGCAGGTGATAACTCCACCCAGGTGTCAAATGGGTACCGATAGGAAGGAATTCCTTAAAATGCTGTGAGCGTCGAAATCGGCAGCCTAGCATAGCCGGGTAATGTTGGAGCGCCTTGAGGACCTTACAAGGTCGATACATGCGCTATATAAGAATCCAATATTATTATTATCATTATTATTATAAAATATATTGTAAGCAAGCGACTTTGACAGACATTTGAAACGCATGCGATAATATAGTCCAAATTCACAAAAGTGTTTTTTTCTTTTAAACCTCATGGTTTTATACCTCCATATAAAGCGTAGTACACCAGTGTCCTCATGTCTGATAAACGGCCAATATTTTTTTTTCTGCACACTTATTTACGCTTATTCTAGGTCGAGTAGGGGGTTTCACCATGGTCTAGATCATGGGTTAAATTTAAACCCGTTTTGAGAATATGACTCTATTCTACTACTTTGTGCAAAATTGGGTTTAACATTTGTGTATCTGTGTGTATTGGGTTTTTTACAGACGTGTATCAATCAGATATGATTATTTACGTCTGGGGACCGACCTTTAAACGTCACCATCCAAAAGACGTGACTCAGTTTCGAACATGCGTCTTTGGCTGAATCAGTTTGTAACTTCCATTGTTAGCTGGATTACAGGCGCACACCACAACGCCTAGAAGAAGTTATGTGTAGTCCCAGGTCTGAGTTTACCTTTGTTTAATAAACGTGATCGTAGATGGCGGGTCGGGATTAAATGAATTCGTAGAAAACGAGCCCACATGTTTCACGTGTCCCATCCTCCCCCACCCTCCCTACGCACAACGCAAAAAGTGTCACAAGCTTGAACACCAACTGACAACATAATCGAGTGATTGTATGTTAATTGCATGGAATCTCAAGGACATTTGATACAATAGAATTCAAGCACAATATAGTTCTGGGAAAAGGGAAAAAAGTTCCTCCATGTCTACACGACTTATTAAAGTGAGTCATGCTATCAAGGGCATTGCTGAACAATAAAGAATGCAATAACAGTTCTAAAAAGGAACTAAATAAATAAATGAGGGGGAAAAAGGTTCATCTACTGCTGCAAATATGCCCCTCTTTCTCATCTAGCAATCAAGTTGATGACCGCAATTGACTGTTTAAAGGGATCGGGTATCTATGTCTCAGATTCTAAACAAAATCCTGGATTTAGCTCATGCTGCAATCATAATTATAAACCTTTAGGTCAGTCAGGAATCCCATGAAGTTTACAAGCCTGATTATCAAGGTATTTATGATTGGAATTTGAAATTTCAAAAAAATGTTTTTATAACACTACAGTCTTTTGGGGAAAATGAGTCACTCAAAGATTTTGTACTTGTTTGAGGCACTTCATGAACATTTGGAAGCAAAATTTTTATAGGGCTTCAATATTACACCATATCACAGACGCTGATAACACGTAGGGCCATGCATCTCAGATTTGGCAATGTTAAATATAAGTTTCTTGTATAGCTATTTTTTCCAATGAAAGGGACATAGACATTTTTTAGTTATTGTTTATGCAATTTTAAACAGGCTACATATGGATGCAGAATATGTTTTCACACAGGCATCGCCAGGTCACTTTCATACCTTGTTAAATTCTTGACGTTACAATAACTACAGTAGTTGAATTTGAGAAAATAAAGTGCTTGTTAATTTACGAGCAAAGACAATTTCATCATATAAACTTTTAATCATTCAACACATACATTCATCCAAACCTATTTTCTACATTTAAAATTCTCATTCTCTCTCTCCATCTCTATCATCTCTCTTTCTCTATCTAGTCTGTGTGTGTCTTTCTTTCTCTGTCTCTGTCTTAGTCTCTCTCTCTATCTCTCTCTACCTGACTCTTACTCTCTTTCTTCCACTCTCTTTCTCTTGCTCTTACACTCTCACTCTCTTTCTCTGTCTCCGTCTCTCTCTCTCTTCCTCCCACCATCTCTCTCTCTCTCTCTCTCTCTCTCTTCCTCCCACCATCTCTCTCTCTCTCTCTCTCTCTCTCTCATCTTCAATACATATTATACCTTTCCCTAAAAAACAATTTTCCATCAATTCCTAACCAAAGCCTGGGGCGATCTCTAGAAATTCTCCATCTGAATAATTCATAGGAAAGCCCAACCTTTCCTGTTTTTTTCTCAAGTGCACTAAACAGCACGTGGTAATATATATTCACCAACAAGTTCTGAGAAATTCTGGGAATGAGGACGTGCCAATAATCATGTCACAGAACTCCATATTTCTATTATGAAATAAATGTAACATGACCAAACATTCAATCACTCAAGAATCAAGTATAAATCCCATCTCAACCTCTCGAGATATAATACTTCAGATGTTTTCTATTTCGCAATTCTGAGAAATACAATTGCCAAGTTGAGGATTAATTTTCAAACGAGAGTAGGGTGTCTCTATCTTTAGCAACATAACCTTTGCATAGTGATTATGTACACACAATGGGATAGGCTTTCCAGAGAAGGGCACTTAGTCTTAAGGCGTTGTGCTTTGCTTTCCATGGTGGAAAGGTCATGAAAATTAATATCAAATATTCTGCGTTGCATTTTATTGACCATTGACATTTTCTAATGCTGCTATATTTTCACAATATCTAACTTTTGAGGTTTCATTTCATAGAAATTTATTGAAGAAATTGATCACAATTAATATCTCTATTTCTTTAGGGTGAAATAGCTATCCACTTTACTTATTCTTGACAAAGATGGTAAAGAATCAATTTCATCAGACAAATATTTGTGTTATTCGTTTATGCATTCATTTCTAATATGCAGAAAGAGGCCCTGCAAGTTTCAGTGTAACGGCATTGTTGCACATTGATCATTGCTCAAGTCTATCCATCCTTTCACATTTTTATATACAATTAAAGCTAAACTTTAGTACTGGTAATGCGATTGCATTGTGAAAGAAAAGGTGTGAAAGGATCAGAAACAGTTGATCATGTAGCATGTAAGTATTGGTGTGCACTGCAAGGTTCTGGAGTCATCAAAATCATAATAAATTTGACCGAGTCTTGGTAAAGTAACAAACACTCACATAGAAAGCTATATATGGGACAACACACATCGTGTCGGGGATGGTACTACCTTGGTTTCCTTGTCTTTCTATGCTCATTTCTCAGCCAGTATACATTTTCTTCCAAAATTGTTTGGCACATGTCATTTATTTGTAATCTTGAACATTCAGTGTAAGTTTCGTTTGATTCTGTGAGAATTAATTTTTTTTTTTTACCAGTACTGGAGTTTATCTTTAAATACATCAGTATGATGACGTAGCCTGGGGAACATTATTAAATTAAATGCAATCTCCACCCCCATCAAAAAAAAAGAAAAAAAAGAATAACAAATAGTATACAAAAGCAAAAGGGAGATTTAGTACTCTGGATATTGTAAAAAGAGCCCTCAAAATCTAAACAACATAAAAGCTGTCAACAAATAAATGACTACATTATACAAAACATGGCCACCAAGGATATCTCAAATATCCCCCCCCAAAAAAAAAACACAAAAAAAAAACACACAACAACAAACATAATGGCCCAAATTCACAAAGGAGATTTGTTGACAAACCTAGGTTTATGTGTGTCATATGACGTGTTTTGACGCGTTTTGACAAACCTTGGTTTATGTGTATCATATGACGCACATAAACCTAGGTTTGTCGACAAACCTCCTTTGTGAATTTGGGCCAATAAAGGTGCTTGAAAGAGGCATTTCAAAGAAAGAAATATCATGATTCCTCTTTTGGTTTGATACTGAATGTTTACCTCTACACAATCAAGATCTAAGGGGGTGCGAATACTTGACGACTGACATTTACTTAGGAACCTTTTAAACATCTTTTCCACGGAAATGCCTCTCCCACGTAACATTTAATCTTGTTTTGTTGTCAGAATGAAAATGTCAAACCTTTTGTAATTCCCTGAAACCATGGATGAACAACATGTATATATATATATATACCAGAGAGGAAATTAAAGGATTTGAGTTGAAGAATGTAATTTTGTAAGACTTCAAAATTGAAGCGAGGGCGTTGGTGAGAAAAGTGAGATGCAGAGAAGCATTGAAGGAGAGAGAGAGAGGAAGAGGGAGAGAGAGAGAGAGAGACAGGGCAGAGGGAACAAAAGGGAGAGAGGAAGAGAACAAGAGAGAGAGAAATGAAAAAGAGACTTACAGAGCAGAAAGAGAGAAGGGGGGGGGGGGGTAATCCACACAACAGTTCTGATACTTTTATCTTATAAAAGAACACCCTACTCGGAAAACCTTGCCTTTTCTTTGGACAAATATTCAACTACAGGAAATATCAGCTCATACACACATTGTGTGGTCTGACACATGCTCTGCGTTAAAATAATTTTTTGTCAAAGATGTTGGGTTAGGGTTAGTGGTGCTATCATGTTTATAGTATAGCTATAGGGTAAGGGTCAAGGGTTAGGTATGGAGTTGACACCAGGGTTGAAGTATGTTTGGTAGAGGGACACTGACCACGAAGCATGTGCCCTAGAACCACATACACGGTCAAACTTGGTCATACAGGCCATCTGATGGAAACAGAGACAGTGACAGCTGTCGGCAGGTGGACTTTCTAGACAGGATCTACGACACACATTTCTTTCTCAAGGGAGACAAAATACATGGCAACTATACAGAGGTCGCCTTTAGAGGGAGGTAGCCACTATTGAAGACAGGTTTGACTATAGATAGACTGAACATTGAAATGAAAGAGAAGAGGAAGGACTGACTGACTTACAAAGGTCTGTTTGTCCTAAGTCTTGACCAGAAGGCCAATGCACATAGACAGAATGATTAAATGAAAGAGTAGAGGAAGGATCGACTTACTGAGGTCCAGTTTGTCCGAGGTCTTGACCAGAAGGTCAGGCTTGATCAAAGGTAGCTTGGTCTCCACCAGGTTACGCAAGGTCAGCGAGAGGTCGCGGAGCAGGAAGAATGCTCGGATTGCCTACAGCAAGATGATGAACAGGATGAAAATGCATGATGCAAATGAAACAAACATCATTACATCAATACACATACATGATGAAAATGCTGGTAAATCTTCATATCATCATCATACAAGCAGGCTTTAGTTTTGGAGTCAGTGGTCATGTTGAGGCCTTATACAGACTTGGTTCAAAAGAGGTAATGACCCTGGCACAGGGAAGCTCATAAAACTTGTGACAATTACATTGTATTTCTTCTTTTGCCTTTGGTTTATTTGAATTTGCATGAGATTAGCTTCTTTCTTTTAATAGAAAGAAAGAACAATGAAAGATGGAACAAAATTACAAAAATACTTCTCCCCTCCCCCCAAAAAAAAAAAAAAAAAAAAAAAAACAACAACTATGAATGGAGAAGCTGTATGTAGCACATAAACCATTCAAAGATATTATTTTTACCACCCTTACAATTGTTGATATATGCCGTACATTCTCTGTTTGTATTCTTAAAATTTGTAAAAGATTTTTGTCTCGTAAAGATTGAGAATAATAGCTGAAGTACTTACTCTCCTTGTCCTTTCTAGCTCACCAGAGGGCAGCCTCTTGGTGAAGTCTATCCCTGTCAAAGGTGTGCCAGTAGGGGGCAGCAGAATGGATTCGTCCATCATCAGGTACTCAACATTCAGGGGTCGTTTCTATTGATGAAAACGTCGTACAAGAAATTTTCAAGTGCCCAGTAAAAGTTTTGCACATAACAAGGTTAAAGGATACCTTAAGTTCTGGTAATGACTTCTTACAGGAATCAAACAAAAGGTACACTGGATATTTAAAAAGAGCAAAAGAAAGATATCTGACAAATCATTTTGGTATAAACGCGTAACAGAGGAGTAGTGAGCAAAGGAAGTTTAGAAAATCTCAGCTGGGCTGGCTAATGTAGGTATAAAGCCTCGTTCTGGGCCATATGATCAACTTAGAAGCTTGCGCTGATATTGACCTATAGATAGTTAGTTGATAATTTTAGAAAGGATCTATACTTGCGGACTTTGGCCCTAAACCATGTACTTAAACCAGGAACTTTCATTCACTACTTGTCAATTTTACAACTTGAACACTTCTCAAATTGTTACAGTTATGTTTTTTTTGTGACAAGAAACTAATAATTTCTGAATCTCAAAGTATACTTTAGAAAGTTTCATGGACACCATAGTTCTAGTTTGACAGTAGAACGTAGAACAGAGCACTATTGCAATGTAAACCTACCTTCATATTTTGATATTCATACATTGACATTTACTTAAAGCCAGAAACATTCATTTCAAATAGGACTTGTAAATTATACAACATAAAACAGTCTCAAATTGATACATAGAATGCAGAGCTGCCAACCTTGTGTGAACAAATAAAGGAATCATGATGGCAAAAAAAAAAGAATTTCAAGCCAAAAAAAGAAATTCATAAAAACGAAACTTACAACCACGCGCGACACACTTCCAATGCAGAAATGTTCATTCATCACGCTGTTTTTTCCATACAAGCAGGTAATTTTTTTGTGGTAATTTTGGTATTATCGGCATTTCATTTTTTTTAAGAATATTTTTCTCTTCAAGTATGTTTTAAAATAGTTTTCTATTGAATTTGTGATCAAATCACCATTTTAGGGCAGTTGTTTGACCTGCGGTAGGTTAAAAAAAAAAAAAAATTAAATTAAAAAAAAACGTATTTTATGAAGAAAAACGTAATACCGTAATGGAGAGGAAAAAAAAACAGAGTAATTCCGGCAAAAACGGAATGGTTGGCAGCTCTAAGAATGTCTTTGTGACGATAATCTAATCATTTCTGAATCTCAAAGTATATATTAGAAAGTTTCATGGACACAATAGTTAGTTTGACAGCATTATATAGAACAGGGACCTGTTTCACAAAGCCATTTTCAATGACAAATGACAAAAATCAGTGACAAATCTGCTGATCATCAGAAGCAAGGATTTCACTAGCTTATAACAGAAACTGTCATTTGTCACTGATGACAAGTTTTGTGAAATGGGGCCCAGAGCACCATTGCAATGTACACTCACCTTCATACTCTGATATTCATCATCAAACATGTCTAAGAAGAGTTCATCTCCCTTGTAGAAGGTCCTTAGGAGCAGAACACTCTCCTCCTTAGCACCCTGGTAGTCAAAGTCAAAGTGAATAGATAAAAACATATTAAATTCTTAAAACTCATCGTAGCAAATATTCAAACTGCATTTTATTGTATGATGTTTAGAAAGACCTGCCAAGAAAGGCCACTATATCATTTGAATTTGTGTGTATACATGTATATGGTTTCCCCTATTTTGACGAGAGATAAATCAGACTCTGAACCCTATTAAGAACGGGATTCTTATGCTGGTGTATTATCTACATACATATCACAGAATCCCCCAACCTCCACCAAGATGTTCTGCATAAAGTCTTCACTTAAACACTCAAATATTTTGGTCACGTTCTAAGAATGCAACCCACAAGGTACCCCAAGATGGCTGTTGAAGGAAACGTCACAAGAAAATCGACCCAAAAGAGGACTGCAAAGCAAGATCCATAACCAGGCCGACAGATGCTTCAAGACTGGCTGCAAGTAGAACTACCTGGCATACCATCACCATACAGAAGCCATCATGAGGTCTCCTGACTGCGTGGATGGCATAAGTCAAGTCAAGTATGTCACATATTATTCACTGTTGATTTGATATTTATATTATGCATTAATTCAAATAATTGCATAGTTCTTAAAAGAAAAAGTCTAGGAGTCTGTCTACTAGGAAGTACCTTGCTTTAATATTACTGAAGACCAGTTGCTTGCAAAAGAGGTAAGCCATATCCGAGGTATGTCATGGAATTACATATTTACAAATTGATCAATCACAACTTTGTGAGATGAAATATCGCACAAGGAGCAATGTTTCATCCCACTGGTTTCCTGCATCAATGCTAGCTATCTTTTCATCTAGAGTTTTAAAGGCATTGTTTAATAATGCCAAATCTGAGATGCATGGCCTTACGTGTTATCAGCGTCTGTGATATGGTGTAATATTGAAGCCCTAAAGAAATTGCATTTCAAAATGATCATGAAGTGCCTCATAAAAGTAAAAATCTTTGAGTGACCAGTTTCACCATACTCATTTTCCCCAATAGACTGTAGTGTTACAAAAACCATTGGGGAAAACGGTTTTTGACATTTCAAATTCCAGTCATAAATATCTTGATAATCAGACGGGCGATCAGCTTGTAAACATCATGGGATTTCTGACTGACCTAAAGGTTTATAATTATGATTGCAATCCAGAATTTTGCTTAGAATCTAAAACAAAGACGAGCTTACCTCTACACAGGCTAGGTGTCTGTCTTCTAGGAAGCACTTTGCTTGGATGTTACTGAAGACTAGTTGCTTGAGAAGAAGGCAACCCATCTCAAGAGTAACAGGACGGATGCAGCTATTGAGCTGACAGCTCTGGTTCATCAAGGCAATCAGTCGCTCAACCAGTACAGAGTTGTAAAAGGCTTTATTCTGGAATACAACCATTGATAATCATGTGTTATATTTGGGCACTGGTTCTTAACCAGAGGGTCATAATAACCATCATAAGGGTTAGTTGGAATTGATATCTTTGATTCCTCAGGCAATCAGTCCCTCTACCAGAAAAGAGTTGTACAAGGCCTTATTCTGGAACATAACCTTCAATGATCAGGTGTTATATTTAGAAATACATATTATAGATAAAAGGCCACCAATAGCTTTGGTCAACTAGCAAGAATTGAAGCTAATCTTTCAATATCCATACCAATTTGCAAATGAAAGAAACTGTGAAAAGACTCATTTCCGAGAAATCAGAAAAAGACCCAGGAAACTACCCATTACAGGCCTAGAATGGCTTACATAATGTACAAATATTTAACAATAATGTATTAATCTCCTTTAAAGGTTAAAAGTGAATCCTGGTTGCTCTATTTCATACATACCTCTACCCTGTTTGTGAGTAAGACTCCATCCAAAAGCTTTTCCTTGATTCCTACAAAGACGCACGAGAGAAGGAAAAAGGTTCTTGAAATAAGCAATAAAGTCTACATGCTTTTCTTTTTATCTAGAGGTTGTTTATTTAATTGTTAGTTAAAAGACAATCATCAAAAATATCTCTATAGCTAATAATTTATCAGGATATACATGTAGGTTATTGGTTTTATATCAATAAATGAGTAAATACATGTATGTGTGTTATCTGCTATAACCTTGTAAAGTACACAGGAAGATCCAATACAACTTTTATAGACATTTACAGTAATCAAAAAATTGTGTAACTATTTACACTAATTCTTTTCTTATATACATTTGATGATAAAATCAAATGCTTAACCAATGGTTAAGCAAGGGAATATTTTTGTTTCTATGAAACGTCTAAGATAATTTAACAATGTTGGATACACGTACATCAGGCAATGTTGACGATGAATTGGGAAAAGATTGACATTCTGCAAAAGTCCTGTTAAATCCAGTGAAAAGAAAATCTTAAACTTACCCTCATTAGAACCAATAGCATACAGCAGACATAGGGCAAACAATGCTCTGTAATCACCATGGTTACAATCCAAAGAATTCAAGACACAGCTAAAGTATGGTCTGAAGAAAGAAAACACAAGAACATAGAGGACTATAGTAATTTTCTGAGAGGAAAACATGTGCATTGGATGAATAATTCAGAGGAAAAAACTTTAAAAATTAATTTATGAGCAAACAAATGTAAAAGAGCATCCTGTGCTAATGGGTGAATGAATACCTCCAAGAAGTTTAATATCTAAAGTGCTGAAAGAAATATTGCTGTACTGGTCATTCTTGCCCATGCATAACAACCTTGATGCTATTAAAATCAAGCATGGGGGACTTCAGAAAGAAAACAAATACAAGCCTAATTCTCTGTGAAATAGTTCTGACAAGGGTAATACATCCCAAAATGAACCCTGTAAAACTGCTTTGGCCCTCCAAAACCATCTCCCTGGTATGTGATGCAAAGCCATATTTCATTCAATTTGGACCGAGAATCCTGTCTGTAGGTGCTACTAGAGGCGTTGTGGACATGTCACCGGACTGTGAACCACAAGGTATGGGTTTGAATCCCTGCCACAACACTAACGTCCTTTGGCAGGACGTTTATCTACATTTGCCACGCTCCAACCAGATAAGGTAAATGGGTACCTGGCAGGATTATTCCTTGATATCATTATTACTTACTGATAACGGCTTCCGTTGCTAAAGCGAGGGTAATCATTTCCAAAGCTCTTTGGGAGTGCATAGGGACGTCACATCATAATGTGTTATGTGCTATACAAGATGGTAGGATTATCCCTTGATATTATCAATACTCGCTGATAAGGCATTCCGGAGCTAAAGGTAGTGTATTAATTTCCAAAGCTCTTTGGAAGCGCATAGGGACGTTATATCATAATGTGTTATGCGCTATACAAAAACGAATTGTTATTATCATCACTCGCAAATAAATATTTCTGTGAAGTTGCGCTGAAAGAACTGCATGTAGGGGGAAATGTTCATACCTTGTTGAAAGATTAAGTTCTGCCCTCTGAAGTGTAGCGGCTATACGTTTCTCTTCATCAGTGCTATTAGAATCTACCAATGGACTAGTGGCAGACGTCGAGATAGCACTGCTGGTGTTACTGGTGGAGTCAGACTCACCTGGAACAAGAAAGATAGGCAGCAAAAACTTATCAATAACAGCTTACTAATAACTGTCTTTAGAGAGCAGCAGCCATGATCTTCTCTTCTCTTTAAAATCGACCGTTTAGCTATTCCCGTTTGGAAATTTGATATCACAACTACATATTCTGAGATTTTCATGGTCGCAGCTACTATTGTACGGCTGTAGGCGCTATTTGAAATTTATCAAATTTACCAGGAGCACCGGTAAATTTTTATATTCAATTTTTCTCGAAAGCAGAAGAGTTTTATGGCCTAAATTTTCTAGTGCTTATAATACATCCACAGGGGCATCCAAATGTATCAAAATGGTAAAGAATCACTATCCACCCAATTTTCAAAATTTCCCAAAACTTTGTGTTACCTTTAATTGCATATTTTTCAAACATGCACTGACCTGTTGCTCTCATTTTCATATAGCTATTCAAAATTAATTTGACACCACAGTGGACTTGAGCTTTTTTGTTTTAAAGGCCTTTCCTAATGCACACATCAACAAATTTACTTGTAAAAAAAAGTTGGTCAAGCAAACAAGGATTTCTTACTTGTTACACCAGAGCTTGAGTTATCTGGTGTAGGAGATGCTCTCCCTCCTCTCTCTGCTTCTGGCATGTCTTCCTCCTCCTCATCACCCTCCTCCTCCTCTTCTCTCCTCCTCGTCCTACCACCTACTCCTCCTACAGCTCCTCTCAACACCCCCTCACCATCTCCCTCATCATCTCCATCGTCCTCATCCTCGGCAGCTGCTATAGCAACAACAGGACCGTCAGTCCGCCCTTGGTCTACCTCCTTGCCCCCGCCGTCGCCGTCGATGTCCTCGGTTGGCGAGTCCACGTCGCGGTAGTTGGGTCTCCGCCTCCTCTCCTTCATCTCTCTCCCGGTTCTCTCCCGGTTGCTGTCCAGGGAGATCTCCAGGCTCTCCGATGGCTCCACGAATGCGCAGAATGTCTGATGATGGGAGCAATGCCATTGACATATCACAAGAAATTCAAATTATTATTATTATTATTTATTTGACCTTTATTTGACCAATTGGAAAACATACAATGAGTATAACAATGAGATAATACATAGAAATTTCATAATAAATGCAAACAGCTTTAGGAAAGTGGAAAGGAGAGAGAGAAGGATACAATCTGCTGGTCAGGGGTGCAAAAGCAATTGAAATTGCTATTACTCGAAAGCATGTCATCCCCCAATGAAATTTCAGGTGTATTTAAACCCTTTGCCTACTTTTGTAAACTAATGGAGCAAACAGTGGACTGCAATATTAGACTTTTGTCACACAAACCATGTGGTAGTCTGGAGTTTCACTCCGCAGCAAATAGAAAGTTAAAAGAGTGATGTATACTTGTCAAAAGGGCAGTTTGTTTGCTGTGTACCCTTGGTGACATATCCATTTTAATACCATTATTCTACCTTTAAAACTGAAGAATCGCTTGATGAGACCCAATAATCAATGTTTCTGATATCACTTCATAATGAACACAATTTTTCACAAATGACAGTCAGAACAATATTCATGTGGTCCTACCTAATGAACTGCACGGTATATACAAAACCGCTCAAAATCATTTTGTGTATAGCAACAAAAAAAGAGCTAAAGCATATTAGCAGGCTTCACTAATATAAACCTTGATTAGCAGAAACAATATTTCTTGACAGACTTCCTATTGGAAATAAAAGAACAGAGGTTAGATATGTCTCCAACAAACACACGGCTAGTGTTCATGGACTGATTTCTCGAAACCATCACGTCTAAATTTTTTCTTTCTTTTTTGTTTACTATTTGTAAATTTGTACTCTTCATAAATCTCTATTAAATATTTCTATTGAAGTAGTGATCAACATTTTCGGGCATTTCGTTGATGGTATGTGCACAAAAAAAAACATACTTTATAAAGAAAAAAATGTTCTACTGTTATTTTGAGGAAGAAAACTGTTTGTGGCTTCTTGTGAGAGTTGAGAGTATAGAGGTGTATATGAACAAAATGAAACTCACCCCTATACCGCTGATGTCTGTAGGCTGGTCTGCTATCGTCTTGTAAGTACCATTGAAGATTATATCAACTAGCTGACATACTAGAGGCTGCTGCTTCATTATGAGGAATACCTGACATAATTAGAGGGAAAAACATGAGAATGAAAAAGTAATCCTTTCTTTGAAATAGAATTGTATAAAACTGCAAAAACCATGTGTAATGTTACTTGAAAGAGGCAGTTACAATTATTAAAAAAGTGTTACTTGAATAAAACCACATGTATAATGTACGTTTGCAAGAGGCAATTACAATTTTTTTTAAAGTGTTACTTGAATAAAACCACATAAAATAGTGTTGAAAGGTAATATTGAGCAGTTGTATTAAGCTCTCTCTCCATCTCTGTGATTTGGTTCAATTATAACGAGAACCCTAAATTAAATCTTTGCAAGGTACATATCAGGGATTCAGTGACATATATTTTACCAAAATGAGTATTTGATATCAAAATGTTCAGAAAAATGTGGGCTTTCCAGGAAACACAAAGACTTAACACCACCCAACACCCTATTGAAGTCAATGGTCAGTGAAACATAGACTCAACTCCTCAAGTGCTCAGTGACACATAAGCCACTTTTTCTCAAAATGGCCAAAATGGAGTTACGTCTTTGTGTCACTGACCCCTCAATATATGCAATTGTAAAAGACAAAAAAACTAGATGGAATTCGACTGCGCGCAGTCGAAAATGATGCCTCCGTCATAGAGCAATTTTACAAACCGAAACGGAAGAAATTTTTCAAATTCAAGTTCAATTGTAATCCATTAACATGTTCTCAGAATATCGTGATTACAAGCAATTTCTCATATACATATATGACCCTTTGATCTTTGACCTCATGACCCTAAAATCTACTCAGTTTATTGGCTCTGCAAGATTTCCTGAGTTAAATAGTAATCCATCTGTCAGTTCTAATGAGAATGCGTCCACAAGCTATTTTTGCATACATAATGAGCCCATGACCTTTGATCTTATGAACCATTCATTGGCTCTGTAAGATACATAAATGATCTAAGTTTGGCAGGAATCCATCAATCTGTTCTAATGATAATACGATCACAAGCTATTTTTGCATACATAATGAGCTGCATGACCTTGACCTTTACCTCATGACCCCAAAATCTAATCAGTTCATCAGCTCTGCAAGTAACATACATGACCTAAGTTTGGCAGGGATCCATCAATCGGTTCTTGAGATAAGGCGATCACGAGCTGTTTTTGCATACACAATGTGCGCTGTGACCTTTGACCTCGTGACCCCAAAATCTAATCAGTTTATCAGCTCTGCAAGATACATACATGACCAAAGTTTGGCAGGAATCCATCAATCGGTTGTTCAGATAACGCGATCACAAGCTGTTTTTGCATACATAATGAGCCCTGTGACCTTTGACCTTGTGACCCAAAATGTAATCAGATTGTTTTCCTATAGTGATACACACTATCACTAAGTTTGAAGTTTAAATCTCCAGTGGTTCTTGAGATATCATGTAAACAATCTCAATGTATGGAATTTCATAAGTTGACCTCTGTGACCCTTGACCTTTGACATACGTGCTCCAAAATCTAATCAGATCGTCTTCCTATGGTGATACATACTATCCTTAAGTTTGAAGTTTAAATCTCAAATGGTTCTTGAGATATCGCGCTAACAAACTCAATACAAGGAATTTCATAAGTTGACCTCTGTGACCTGTGACCTTCGACCTACGTACTCCAAAATCTTATCAGATCGTCTTCCTATGGTGATAAATACTATTCCCGAGTCTTAAGTTTAAATCTTAAATGGTTCTTGAGATATTGTGATAACGGTCAAACGGGACGTACGGACGGACGGACGTACGGACGGACGGACGTACGGACGGACAACCCGAAAACATGATGCCTCCGGCACCACCTTCGGTGGCGGAGGCATAAAAACGACATCAAGTTTGTCCTGTTTTTAGTCATTTTACATTACTATGATAAAACACTAATGCTTTCAGAAGTATCAATATTTACTAATTGCAGGATGTAAGCAACATTCATTTTTCCAATGCATAGAGATTACTTGGATTCTTTAACTGGATACTAGATTATAATACAAATCTTTGGGCTTTACATCTTGATATATCATTTAGTAAATGCTCACATTTTCCAAACTGCATGAAACAAATTATATAGTGGATTGGGATCAAGTATTGCATTTGCATATATCTAGACAGATTGGGGATGTCTAAGACCTGAGACCCTTTTCACAAAGCTTTTTCTCAATGACAAATGACAAAAATCAGTGACAAATCTGCTGATAACCAATCAGAAGAAAGGATTTCAGTAGCTTATAACAAAAATTGTCATTTATCACTTTATCACTGATGACAAGTTTTGTGAAATGGGGCCCTTCAGTACCTACCTGAGAGAGTAGAAACAGAGCTACCACAGAGCTAATGGCCGGGGGATTCGACTGTAATGACAAACAATGGAATATAAATGATTGTATTCATGTCTTTTAAAATGTATTTTATCACAATACATAATTTCTCATTTTAGTTTTTGTATTAGATTATAAAGAAACTTACTTTTAGATCAACAAGCTGAGATGTATTATGTTTCAATGAATATTTATGAATGCTCTAGACCAAAAATGCAGACTATTTCAGACCATTGCTAAGACATTCTTTATTTCAGCTTTGAATATTCCTCAATGAGACACATTTTAGTAGTCTGGGTAAGCAGAACAGAACAGCTGCTTTAGTAAAATCATAAGGTATAGGTAGCACATTTATTATCCATATCAAAAAGTCTTCTTCTTCTTCTGGTTTATTTAACATACCATCATGACAGGGGATGATTTAAGCTTACACTGTACACATGATGGGCCACAAAACAATAATGATGAAAGTACAAACATAAAAATAGGTAGAAATATCTTAGAGCCAAAAAATAACATTAATGAGACATTTGAGGTGTCTCAAATAAAGAAATGGCATCGCTTTCTCCCTTTATTTTATTTGTTGTAAACACATAGATTTTTGTTTTGTCTACAGATAACATCGTTTGCTTCCTTTATACAACTCCAAATAAACATTGCAGAATGAAACGAAACAAAGGTCTGCTCACAGCTTTGCCGTGTGACCTCGTCTTGGTCATGGAGGAGACGTAGAGAGGCACAAGCAGTCTGTTGAGGAGGTGGTTGGTGAGGACGACGTTAAGGCCATCGATGCCGATGTTGAGGATGTCGTTCAGGTAGTGGAGGTGGTCGAGGTGCTCGGCGACCAGGGTAGACAAACGACTTTTGCTTTGGTGACTGAAAAATAGCATGTTGGGTTCAAGATGATGCAATAAATCAGGTGTACATGTAGAAATGGAATTCTTGCTTTTCGTGATTGAATGAACACACAATACTTCTTTTGACCATTTTTATGCCACTTAATATTTTGATAGAGGACATGTTTGAGTAAGGTCTATAACAAATGGCAGCGATGAAAGATTTAAGGGGAAATTAAATGGTATTCAATCGGAATTGAAATTTAAAAAAAAGAAAAAAAGACATTGCAAACGGTAATAGGAACCCAATGGAACTTTTGATCGCACAACTCTAGAAATAGATTATCTGAGAAAAGTTTTACAACTACTTCACTAGATAAATGAAATACATATACATTGGAACCTACTTTAGTGACCACCCGTCTTCAAAGACCACATTTTTTGTTTCCCTTGAAAATTGTTTCTTATTGAAACATGTACTGAAGTACTTAAAGACCACTTTTCTTGTCTCCTTTTTTGGTCTTTATAGACAGGTTACACTTAACATGTATCTCATTCAAATGAAGACATGTATTAGTAATTTCCATTGATATCTTGGAGAGTGAAAACTTTTGGCAGTTAACAACTGCAGACACAGAATCCCAAAGTACTCAACGTGTTTTAAACCTAGGGGCTGTTTAGAAAGTTTGAACAGCATGAATCAAATCTGACATTGAAAAATACTTTCATTTCACAAGCCAGGAAGCTAAGGAAGTCGCTACATATCCTCGAAGTCATGTCACAATGAACAAACTGTCTAGCAAAGTCAATGACATACTAGAAAAATATTTATGATCCATTGTTAAAATCTCTCACAAGATTATGAGATTATGGGGTTTTGTATGGCTATGTGAGTGCCCAAAATGCTTTAAATCAGATTCAAAACTATTCAAACATAATTTATGAAAACACACAAATATCTTGAAACCTAGTTGATGTATTTTATTTGACACTCATTTATTATACCACTTTAGAAGTGAATAACCTGCTTTATCCCTCAATATGAATTGTCAGTTAGAAATAAAGATTATGATTATAAAAATAAGGTGTTAAGACATTTACCACTGCCTGCCCAAATGCATAATCTTCAGCATCCTTTTGATACACTTTTCATTGCTTATGGCTCAACTTTGCTTCTAAAAACTAAAAATAATGAGGGTATCTGACATTTAGGGGCGCTGAAAACAAAAAGCACCATAGGGCTTAATACAAAATCATACATTTAGAAAGGGGATTTTTTTTTTTTGGTGTAGATTTAGTACCATTTTCATGAAAGATTGATTGTACTTACTCAATGTCATTTCTGACGCAGCTTTCCAGTTCTAGAACGTGGTTACCTATGAACCAGACCAGGTTAGAGAAGTAAGGGACGGCCGTCTTGTTACGTATATACATCTGCATTGCCTTGTCATTCACTGTTTCAAAACAAAAAACAAATTTAACATTTGACAATTTATGGAGAGTTAGGCAGGGAAAAGAGGTAAGTGACCACTTCATCTATCATGCTTACAATAGCAACAACATACTACAATTTGCTTGGAATTAGCTTTGAATAAGCTACTGTTTATACTGCTTCCTATCAAAAGTGACAGATATCCCACAATAGGCCGTCAATCAGTTGGAAAATAGTGCAATGATTAAAATCTTGAAATTAGACTCTTGACTGTTTGTTCTGTGAGATCAACAATAGTGTAACAGAAAAAATGTATGTAAGGAAAAATATAGTCACAGACAAAAGTATCATACAAACTCAATGAAAAAGAACATAGCTTAACCATGGAACTGGAGAATTAAGCTTAGTTCAGACTTGGTGTGGAAGACAAAAAAACAGCTCTGCCATTGTCAGCATTTCATATGTACATGAAAATGAATGGCAAGAGGGGGTGGGGGTAAACACATTCATGCATGCAGGAAGAGCCACTACATATACTCTCTGACTTCTGTGTTATAATATTATATAGGAGGCGCGATGGCTATATGCCAATGGTAGAGCAGTGGTCTCGTGATCTGGAGGTCCCGGGTTAGAAAATAAGTCAATGCACTAGTGCCCTTGGGAAAGGCATAGTCCTCATTACCCAGTCCCACGGTGAGGACTGAAAGCCGTCGGTCCTGATTGTTTACTTACAAGCATACACATGCTTTCTTATAGCAGTCAGGTAAACCAAACAAACAAACAATATACAGATTTGTGATTTTTCAGCCGCAGCAATGTTCTTGTGTGATGGCAGTTTATTACATCATAAGAGAATGACGCCTATGGGTCACTGACCAATCGAGGTGTCATGGTCTAGTGGATACCTCACCAGACTGTGGATCGTACGGTTCGCAGTTTGAGTCCCGCCGCAGCACTAATGTCTTTTGACAAGATATTAATCTACATTTGCCACACTCCACCCAGGTGAGGTAAATAAGTACGCGGTAGGAAGGAATCCTTGGATGCTTGATAGCTCAGCCAAAGCCGGGGTAATACTATGATTGCAAGGCCCTCAGGGAGAACAATATTAATACTGATGAGGCTACCCTTGGTAAACAAGACATATTATTATTACACAAAAATCCATGGAGACCCACAAAATATAGTGTAGAGCGGGCATAAGAGAGAAAGAGAGGGGATTCACCTTTATATACATTGAGTGTCAAGGTGCGTACTGCGATCCTGACCATGCTTTCTGGGTTGTTGAAGAACTTGATGGCCTCCGTGTACAGGGCAAAGTCATTGGTGTGCTGCGGGAGATATAGCAAAGAAACAAAAGTTAAAGGGAGTGTAGCATGACGAGACTACGTGTCTTTCCCGAGGCCCGACTAGGGCCAATAGGGTATAATGCGACTACGGATGACGCGACCGCAGCATTCATGTGCGTGCAACATATGCAGAACTTTGATCTGTTTTGCGAATGCTAGCACACGCTGACTGTTAATCAAGTCCATTCGTTTACGTGCAGTTGTTCAAAAGAAGTCGTAGATGGCGTTAACCAGTATTTGCCATGTTACACCCCCTTTAAGAAAGAGAATGGCATTTACATTCATATGAACAAAGGCAATAAAAACAGCCGCAGAATTTGTTCATGGACAAACACATCTCACTGTTGCGATCAATCTACTGGTACTGGTACACAGGAGCTGCTCCTCTCCTCTCTCTCTATGAGTTGTTGAGTGGGGAAGATTTGCAAAGTTCCATGCCTCAAAATAATTGAATCACACCGGAAACAACCCTGAATTTCTGTCATTTGTAAAGTTTGTTGATGTAAAATTTGCTGTCATCTACAAAGTTTCAATTTCCAAATTTGATGGTCTCACTACTCAGTTATTTCTGCTGCAACAATATTGGCTATATCATTCAGTACTTTTTGATTTCATCTCAGCTCATATATCTTCAATACAGACAGATACTGATTTATGAACGGTGTTATGGATCTCCATATCTAAACATGTATACAATCACATATATGCCATGAAGAGTTTCGTCAAAAAGATATCTTAAGGCCTGTCTTCATCAGCTCAAGTTAGCCAAATAACCTGCTACTTTAACTATCCCGATCGCAAATTAACCAGTTAATTTGAGCCTTCATCAGCCCGCAGTTGCAATTAGCGGGATATTTAGTTGAGAAAATATCCTGAGAAATGTTGGTCTTGTTTCCAAAATATCCCGCTATTTGGGAAATAGCAGGCTTATTTGTGCCCATCTGAGCTAGTTTGTGATGAGCGTATCGGTCTGGTGAAGACACAATTTTGAGCTTTGGGATAATATACCGAGTCTGAAAATAGCAGGTTATTTGGGAACTCAAGCTGATGAAAACAGGCCTAGAGAAGACAAAAGGATCATGAACTCACCTCATTGTAGAAGAAATGGATGGTGTGCTTATTGAGCTTGAAGGACAGAGTCTTCAGAAAGGAGATATAGTATGCTAGCACCTAGAAGAAATGAAGGAAAAAAGGCACAAAATAATTATATAATATTGACTGGCCTTGAGGGGTATATCAGAAATATTGACCAAGCTCAGATCATATTGCCCCGAGTCGAAAGACGAGGGCAATATGGTCTTAGCGCGGTCAATATTTCTGATATCCCCCGAAAGTAAAGCCAGTCAATATTTGTATTGTTATCCAAATCAGACATCTAGAGCAAATACAGAAATCCACCATGACAATCTCAAGAACTGAACAAACTTTGTCAAACCAGCACTGTGCATCCAGTACTTGACAAAATTTTCGATACACTGCAAACAGTGTGCATTTGGTGTGATTATTACGTCACAATAGAGTGCGCAGGTTCTCGTACGCATAATAGATGCGCAATGAAAATGACAAAATACGGCGAGGTCAATACAAGATACCCGGATATGCGAGACCGTGGAAAATACCAAGGTATATTTTCACTCGTCTCTACACGCAAAGTCAATACGCGCAGGGAGACCAAGGAAAATACAAAGAATATACCCCTCCGTTCCCACTGCTAGTGAAAACTAGGGCAATACGGTTTTATAAATGACCAGCTCAGATGTCTGATACGGGTAATAATAGCAATTAATGGTAATCACAAATGCAAAGTTTGGAACCTTTTGCATGAAACAGTCAATCTAGATAGGTTTTTATCAAACTGCAAAGTCCTAACAAGGTTTTTAGGTTTTACTTGAAAGAAACAAATTCCTGTAGCATTTGCTAGATATGATTGTGGGTAACAAATGCCTCCATACTCTCCTAAAGAAAAAGAAATCTATTCCGTATTGAGGGAATTACATTGGAGGAATTAAAATATTATTCACATGGTCAATTTGACATTTCTTCAAAGATACTCTGAAGTTTAAAAAATACTTTGTTCTTCTCTGTCTGAAATAAAGAAAATTAAATGATCTTTTAAATTATTTTTTGGCTCTCCAATTAAACCTGAAAGTGTGCTTTACCAAAGTCTGGGTGTCCCTTAAGGGGAGCAGAGTGCATCTACATGTAAGGATATCATTTGCAATTAAAGGGATTGGGTATCTTTGCTTCAGATTCTAAACAAAATCCTGGATTTAGCTCATGCTGCAATCATAATTATAAACCTTTAGGTCAGTCGAGAATCCCATGACTTTTACAAGCCGATCGCCTGTCTGATTATCAAGGTGTTTATGATTGGAATTTAGAAATGTCACAAACTGTTTGCCAAACAGTTTTTTTATAACGCTACAGTATAGTGAAGCACT
Organism: Strongylocentrotus purpuratus; assembly: GCF_000002235.5. NCBI lineage: Eukaryota > Metazoa > Echinodermata > Echinoidea > Camarodonta > Strongylocentrotidae > Strongylocentrotus > Strongylocentrotus purpuratus. The sequence continues at coordinate 19,128,322 of NW_022145599.1, read as the reverse complement.
TCATGATCAATTTGAAGTGCAATTTTGTTAGGGCTCCAATATTACACTGTATCACAGACGCTGATAACACATAGGGCTATGCATCTCAGATTTGTAAAACTGGAAACATTGTTAAACAATGCCTTTAAAGTGAGAGAATGACACCTCATTATAATCACTTACCTCTTCATCAGAGAAGTCAAACTTGTGGACGATGATGCAGTTGACATGGTTGTTGGACAATAGATAATCTGAGAAAGAACAGACAAAAATAGTCAATTCTAAGTTTTCTAATCATACATGTATAAATTGAGCATTAGTACAATGAAGGTGGGAAAATTTGCAAAATGAGCAAAAGGGTAACTTCACTCTTAATATTACTACCATTCTCTCTCTCTCTCCCCCCCCCCCCATCTCTCTCTCTCTCTCTCTCTCTCTCTCTCTCTCTCTCTCTCTCTCTCTCTTTCCTCCCCCTTTTTTCTTCTTTCTTTGAAGTCTTTTAGTTTAATAATAAATAAATATCAGCTGCATTTGATAATTATAATGTTGATTTACTGTTTTCTTAGTGAAATACATGTTGTAGGTCTTTAATTCATTTTAGGTCTTGACTGATTTTCTATCAGTTAATAAATGTTAACAGAAAAAAGATGTCCTAATATGAATACCCTGGATATGCAACTATTTGAACATCAGAAGTAAGAGCGATGTTGCATCAAGTGTCAAAGAGGCATACATGTATATATTCAATTCAATTCAATTATTCAACGATATAAAATATAGTTCAATACAATAGAACATGTTGACATAATCATAAATAAAGTTGACATATCGTTAGGGGCAACCAAAAAGATCAAGATCTGGTGAACTGGTGCCCCTTTTACAAAATTAACAAATTACAAGTAAAACATTAGTAATAATCACAAGCGGACACATCAAACACACACACACACCCCACACTTAACATTATAATCATCTTTAATATTTCATGTTCTCAACATTTACTGATGATTATGTGCAAAATAAAACACTTACATAGGGATGTTTCATTTCGTATATTCTCAAAGAGGATGTTGAGAGTCTGGAGGAGTTGAACACAGATGTAGCTTCCCGTCTTCTGACGTAAGATCTTCAGAAAGAACAGTAGCATGTTCTTCTCCAAGAAGAAACTGTTTGGTGGAATGATCACAAAAACACAAAAAGAAGTGAATGCATATCTTCTTATGATCATGACGAATGGCTTATAATATGACTTTGATAATAGCAGGCTGCGTAACATACTTTCCCTTTATAGAAAGTATTCAAATACTGAATAATGATAATATTCTGGATTTATAGATCAACTAATGAGAAAAATCACTAAGCGCTTCACAGATATCTGCACATCTGTTGAAATGAAGTCGTCATATTTATGTAATGCTTCATTTTCCGATGATATATATCTTCAAGCTAATATATTTTGTTTCTTTCTCCCATCATCAAAATGGCTTACTTCTTCATTGGATCATCGCGCACGGTCGGGAGGTCGGGTTACTTGACCTTTCATAAACGAAAACCGAAGATCATGCGACCTATCGTAGATTTGCCAAGGGTTTTTCACAAAGTGTTGGGTAAATTGGACCATACCAATGTAGATGAGAGAGATTTACTTCCACAAACATTACCCTCAACATTTCATGAATGGGGGGGGGGGGGCATGGTTTCACAAAAGGTTGGGTAACGCGACCATCCAAACTGAAGCGATTAATCGATGATTCGAAGTTAGCCCGTCAAACTTACTCAAAGACGGAGCTGTCATTCTGATCCCCCCAGATGAGGATCTCTGACATGGATCTCAACGTCTCCACCAGGAGACTTCTGTTCTGCTCCGTTACCGTGGCATTCCGCATCAACACTCCATGGAGCAGCCTGGTAGAGAGGAAGAACAAACAAATAAATAAATCACGATTAATCACAGGGCCTCCAGCATACCTGCCAACCTGAGACAAGAGAAATTAGGAGTAAATTTTTCTGGATGGACTACGAGGTCGCGAACCACCGAAGGATTGGGGTAGTAGCCTGTAGATTGGGGGGGGGGGGGGTACACAGGACTTTAGGGTCTATTTTTTGTTTCCATGTCGCTGTGTATATCTTCTATGAGCGCGAATGTCGGCGTGATCTGGTTATCAGTGCTGTGTTATGCTTTAGTCTTATACATACATACATACATATTGGTATTTATTGAGCGCCTTTACATGAACATGCTCAAGGCGCTTTACATTTCAAAATACAAACATAATAGTTATATACTCTCCAAGTGCATTACACTCTAATAAAAAAAAAAAAAAAAAAAAAAAAAAATTAAATTTAAAAAAAATCGGAGTTTTGAGGCATGCACTCGGAATTCGGAGTTGGTATGAAAAATGCGGAGGAACTCTGCCAAAAATGCTCCAGTCTTATATTAGATTCTGGAAACATTTGAGAAGGATAGACAGAGAAATTCAAAAGTAAAATAGACTTTTAGAATTGTGAATCCATTAATATCTTTGATGAAATAAAACTAAATATCTGTTCTTAGAGAATGAATTATGGCATGATATTTTACCTGCTATAATAAGTGAAATGCTTGCCATTTTTCTGATCTGCCCAAGCAAAGTTTTAGGTACATGTATGTGCAAAGTCTATGAAAAATATATATTGTTATCCCACAACTATCTTGGCAATGGGCTCTAAACGCTTCAAATGGTTGGGATCCACTTTTTTTTTAAATGATTCGAGCCTAAATCGTACAATCTTTACCTTATTCATGAAATAGGTCTACTAAAACATGTGAGGATATATTGTGTTTACATGTTCATGTATGCAGATCTGTAACTGATCTAAAGGTAGACATGCAGATTCATAATGCAATAATTGCATGTATTTCAATATTAATTGTATGTACTTCAATATTAATTGCATGTATTTCAATATTAAATGCATGTATTTTAATATTAAATGCATGTGTTTCAATATTAAGTGCATGTATTTCAATATTAATTGTATGTATTTCAATATTAATTGCATTTATTTGATTGGTTCCCATCTGAACCACTCTGCTACATGTATGATATGAAATTATTTCAATAAAAACAGATTTGTTATTTTTTCATCCCCTCAAAATGGGGCACTGACTGACAGCACAAATAGAGTATTTCTCCAGTGTATGGATTGTGATGGAGGGAGCGTGCAAACAAAATCTGAGACATTATTAAATATTAAAGGAAAGCTAGGCTCCCAAGGGATGATAAAGAGTATGAGGGTCGAAGAGAGATGGAGAGATGATGATGGGGTGTGACATGGTATTGGAGGATAATTTACCGGTACTGGACCAACGACATAGACAGTACTCTTGCAGAATAATTTCCAATTTGGAAATAAATCTAATTTTTGCAATGTTCTTGTGCAGGCTAGGAAAGGAAACAGCAAACACTAAAACTATATAATTATTATTATTATCCAAAAGACTTACTGATGTAATCTCTAAAATTCTCATTTCATGCTTCATGTACTCTACCATTCCAGCACACAGGTATAAAACGCTATCATAATGATCATCATCACCTCCAACAAATGAGGTGAAGTCAAGCCTAAGACGCAATTACCGGTGAAACCTAACCTTGCTGGATTTGAAAAATATGTGTTATTTTTAACTCAATCATTTCAGAAGACAGAGTGTGTGTGTGTGTGTGTGTGTGTGTGGGAGGGAGAGAGAGAGAGATAGAGAGAGAGAGAGGAAGATAGAGAAAGAAATCAAATCATAACTGATATCAAATGACTTTAACAAAATAACATTTACTAGCATTTATTTACAGTATCATTTTCAGCAGCATCACTAGCACCAAATAAGATTTGTATTACTTCAAATTTATTAAAAAGTGTATGCAACTATTAAGTTCAACTTCAAACCCTACTGAATTTTGAAATTTAGTTTAATATTGCATTCCAAAATCTCAATCGTTCCAACATAAGCAACACTGATTGAAACAAATATCTTGATTTGACAAAAAAAGGAAACACTCTCAAGGATACATGTACAGGTATTGCATCCTCAAAATTCTCATCATCATCATCATCATCATCATCATCATCATCATCATCATCACTACCTCCAAACGCGATTTTATCACTTCAAGCAGAATAAAGATGTTTGCATAGATCTTTCTCTCTCCCAACACCGCTGCTCCACCACATCACATCTCGATTCAATCTACCCATCTAGGCAGGCATCCACTACTCCCTCAGGGTAGACGGCGGGAAATCCTGAAGACGCATCCATTAGGAGCCGCGCAAATTGCATTGTGATGCAGCGGGTGTGGAGCAAAATCAATGTCTCGCCTCCAACCGAATGTGGCGACGATTTAAAGCGAGTACTTTCTCATGGCGCTATATTGGAGCTTAATGCAAATAGTCTGAAGATTATAATCTTGATCGAAAGATGATGTTCGAGATATGATCAGCCATGTCTGTACTACAGTACATGTATATGAATATAGAATAAAGATTGGTTAATAAATTGAAAAACCCATCATATTTCATAATGGGCTTTCATTGATTGCAATCTTGGAGTCAACATGGTTTTTATTATACTTTGGACTGAAAATTGTTTCCTGGATTAACAAATCGACCTTCATACTTCATTGGAAATCAAATAAGGGAGGATTTTAATCGACTAAAATTGAGTTTGATTTTAAAACTGATTAAAGATCAATTTTACAGCTTGATGATCCCCCTCCCTTCCCCCATGACTTTCCGTCTGTTACTCTGTTTCCGATGTAACTAGACAAACTCAACACCTGCATACTTTCTGGATCGTACAGTGTAGGTCATCTCAATCATACCCATTCCCATACTCAATACAGAGCCTGTGCTATAATATTCGTGCAAGCATTGGGAATTAATCACGGGAAATATTGGCATCCCAAATAAAGGATATTCACAATTAATATTCAAGCCAGATCGGGTTTCAGTTTCAGTTTCATGTAGAGGAGTACAACTAAAGGTTAATCTGGCTTGAATCGTCTTGGACCACAGTTAATCAGTTAAGATTTGGAATTCCATGAAATACTTAAAAACTGTATATTTGACATTGATATATATTTTCATAGGAGAAAACTCACTTAAAAGACTAAAGGTCATATACACAAACCCTTCCACGTCTTCCAGTACAGGTACTACAGTCAAACCTGCTTTAGCGACTGCCTGTACAGAAAGACCACATTTTTGTTTCCCTTGAATATGTTTTTTCATTTAAAACTGTATTGAAGGAACCTGTACATAAAGACCACTTTTCATGGATCCCTTGAGCGGTCTTTATATACAGGTTTCACTGTATAATTTGGGATCATTATGTTAATATGTTGTACAACATTGCATAATAGCAACTCTCTTTCTTTCAAACTGGTAATTCACAATCTCATGCTTAACGAAAATCTGTGTTGGCTCATAAATCCACTGTGTAAATCAGCACAATAATCATTCAACTTTGACATGCCTTTTCAAGATCAGGTGACATTTTAACTCAAGGTCATGTGACAACAACAATTTTAGTTCAACCATGGTAAGATACATTGAAACGTGTGTATTCTCGAATGTTGGGTGGGGCTTTGGAAAAATGGTCTCTTTAAATCCAGCAAAGTCGGACGTCACAAAGCTAGGCTCATTGCACATTCACTGATCTGAAACAAAATTAAGATTCTCCCCTCGATCATTATGAAAGCATATGGTGAAAATTGTTTTTACACAAGATTGAATAATGACTCACATTATGTATGCCAGGATGGGAAACTGAATCAATGCAATTAATTGTAAACTTAGGTGAGGGGGAGTGTGAAATATACAGTCTATTTTTATAAAATTCATTAATGGGAGTTCTTTTCAGACTTGCTACTATTTCAATAAGATTTCATTGAGAGTGCAGTGATTTCATTTTTTCATATATTTAGATAAATGTATTTATTTCTTCATCGTTATTATCCTTGTTACTACCGGTATTACAATTATCATCATTATTAACTATATATATATATATATATATATATATGTGTGTTTTTCTTTCTGTTGGAGTTTTTTTTAGAGATAACTGCCCATATGTTTTTCAGTGAACAGTCTTTGATATATCTGGAGTGTTTCATTTTCCTTTGACCAACATTGGCCCGAGATTTTTCTTTATTTCATTTCATTATAAAACACACAGATATAATGATATTCATCCAGGATTGTTAAAAACAAATAAGTGGAATATATGATCCTGCAAAATTTTACTTAAAACGAGGGATGAATTTAACTCTCGAAAAGGAAGATGCAGCTGGTTTCCTTCCCGCTGATCTCTTCTACAGGGGAAAAAACCCTTACAAAGTACAATGACAGGCCATTAATGATAATGATGTACTTATATCAATACCAAGACAAATATGATTGGATTGTTCTCGTCCTATCACATTTACCTACATGCACATGTATATCTAATGTACTCTACTAACATAAAATTCCCTGCTAACAAAAACATACAAATCAATAATGTATGTACATGTATGTATGTATGCATTTCTATTTGTACAAAATAATGTGAATGGATCCTGCTGTATAAAGGTAAAAATTATTTCATCATTAACTCATTGTTTGACAGGATATGATTAGTTGTGCGTCGGTCAATGGAGGTGCGCACCATATTTGTCTTTATTTAGTTGATTGCCACTGTTTTTCTCACCTTATCTATGTTACTTTTGTATCTTTGCTTTTTCTTCTAATTTAATTCTACGGGTTATAGTCTTCTCTTAATCAGAACACTGTGCGCTTAGAAACATCAGTATTAAGCGCCTAATAAATGTTATGTATTATTATTATTATTACGGTACATAGACTGCCAAAATGAAGTGAATATAGATGTATTTTTTCCATTGCAAATGACAAATGTTGACTTTATATAAATATAACCCTAATCCATTGTATCATGGAGAAGTGTTTTTTTTTTCTCCCTTAAAGGTAAAGACCAGTATTGGAAATGCACCAATTTCAAAAAATGAAATGGAAGCTCTTTATTACCAATCATGTGAAAGAATATGTTTTGACTAGTTAATACATGATGATAACAATTTTGCTGGGAAACCGCCTACTACATGTAATTGATATATTTGGTAAATTAGTTTATCTATTGGTGTGTGAGAGATAAACCCATGTGTCATGCACGTGTGCGTAGTTCCATATATATCTTTCTGTGTACAGTGCTTGTAACTTTACGAAGACTGGGCCAAATTTCTTATCATTTTGACGATTCCAGAACCTTGCAGTACACACCAATACTTATATGCTAGATGATCAACCTTTTCTGATCGATTCCACATCGTTTCTTTCACAATGCAATCGCATGACCATAACTGGTCTTTATCTTTAAAGTACATTCTGAATGCTGACCAACCAATGCTGAAATAGATTATCAAAAAAGGTAATAGTACTGGGGAAGTTATAATCTGTTAAGAAACATGAATGAGCACTGGTATTGGTAATATACTACACACAAGAGATGGGCAAGGAGAGCTCTCTTTAGAAACAGAAGGGTGTTATCTCTGTATTAACTCAGATATTAGGGCGCTTTAGCAAAGAGACGGAAAGCACAGGAGACGGAGTGTTTAACCAACTGTGACGGGTCTCGCACTCTTGTTACCGTCGTGATATTTAAGCGCTTTCGCTGTCTGCTAAAGGCGACGGGGACGCAAAGTCCGTATCCAATTCCCGTATTGAACTGCACACCTGCTGCCTTTTGGTGCTAGGCTCTAGGGCCTTGAGGCTTGGCCGGAGCGCCGGGGCAATGGACCCCGCGGTGGGCTGTAGTGCACAGCGTGCAGGCACGTCATGCATAACAATGAAAAAGGTCCCCCAAAGTAGGCCTAAACGGCCAAATCATCAATTTATTGTAGATTTAGGTATAGAATAAGCTACTTATCGAACAGACAATGGAAACACTAGTAGATTCCCTGTTTTTGTAATGGTAAGTGCCCTGCATAGTTAGATCTAGATAAAAATTATTTGTCAGCTCTCTCTCTTATGTCGTGTTTAGGGAACGAACGCTATGTTGGCTGAGTACCGTTCCGAAAATCGACGGGACGGAGAGATTTCAGATTCGCGCATGCGCAGTTCGTTTTTTTCGCTCGCGTTACCGTCTCCTGTGCGTACCGTCTCGTTACTAAAGCGCCCTATTAACTCACGAGACTTAATACCCTTCTGGCTCTGAACAGCTTCATAACGATATCTAATCTGTTGAGAGCCAGAACTGCATTTAAACCTCTTCACCTGTACGTTATACCACAGAGTACTATGTCCCATTTGCAGGCCAAAAAAAATGAAAAGGTTAAATTCCAACGGCATTTGAAAGACAATACTAATTTAGAACTTCCCTAAAAAAGGTGGGGCTTGAAAATGTCTTCAAGTGGGAAAATAATGACTATTAGTTGTCAAATCGACTTAGGAGCTACAGAGCCAATAAGTAATAGTCTTGATTTTCAGACCATTGCACCGAATGGTCATACGTTTTATGCTGCAAAGATTCAATCAGTTTAATTTTGGCCATTACAAGAAGTGGGTTATTGATGTATACAAATGCTCACCCTTTACAGCTCATTTTATGTATGTTATTACCAAATAAGCCAGTCAGTCACTCAATAGTGTATGACAGTGAAGTCTAGAAAGTAAATTGGTTTCTTTGCATAATTTGAATATTAGAACACTGCTAACGTTTAAATTTCACAGATAGGACATACATGACATGTTCATAACTCCTGCAAAGTTCTACAGAATTTGAGGTTGGCTGCAAAAGGGACATAGTACCTTTAACACCCTTCTGGCTCCGAAGGGACAACCTGATCTATCTTCATGTATCAGATTACCATTGCCATGCACCAAGGTTGCTGGTGCCTGGCAGAAATCAATGTTTGCACATTGTTCAGCCCTCTGGGTTTTATGACACACCTACGCACTGAATCCTACCAGCATATCTGATGTGGCCCACGGACCCATGGTAGAAGAAACTGCCTCGCAAAGTTGCCATTATCATATTTTTGCCATTTCACATTACAATCACTCCACAATAGACTAGATTACTAATATATTCACACTGTATGCATACTTTTTTAAACAAAGGTTGTTTTTCACTACTGAAAGCTTGCTCTAGGCTTGCCCGACATAGCAACAAATGAACATGTAATATATGCAGACTGGATTCCGATTATTTTTGCCACCCCACCTTACAATCACTCCACTATAGACTACTTTACTAATATATTCCAATTGTATGCATACTTTTTTTGGACAAAGGTTGTTCATCACTACCTGAAAGCTTGCCTGACATTGCAACAACTAATACATGCAGCCTGGATTCTGAGTATTTTAGTTCATTTATTAATTACAGGTTAATGGATAACTTGTCACTAGGTCCTCAAGTAAGAAACATCCAGGAGTATGAATATGTTATTCAACTGTCTATAACAATCACCCTGTAAAACCCTTTGATCTACATGTATGAGCCTTAATTTTACAACAGAATTTAAAGATGAGCAAGATATGCGCTGTACAGGTAAATGGAATAATGACAGGCAGAGATGCCAACCTTCTTCGACAAAAAAAGTATTCTTAAGAGCAAAAAACAGTATTTTGGGACAAAAAACAGTATTTTTGAAAAAATCTCTCACCTTAACATATCGCCCAATCGAGCAGCTTAAAAAAAAACGGCAGTACCATGTATACATACCCGGATCGGAGTGCGACGTGCATACATTACATGTGGGTTGTTCGCAATGTGCGCAGTTTTGGGCCCGTATCACCATTCTGCGTGCATCGTTTGAAGACGTAGGTGCATAATACACTTACGACACAAGGCCCATGATCAGAAATTAAGAAAAACGTCACTAAAAAAAAATAATAATAAAAATAAATAAATAAATAAATTAAAAAATTAAAAAAACGTAACAAAACATACAAAAAACGTACTGCCGTATTCATAGTGAAAAAACGGGACAAATATGGCAAAAACGGAACAGTTGGCATCTCTGGACAGGGGTCTTCCCTTCTGCAGCATTTGATAATTGTGTATTTACGGTATCTATTAATGTGAATGATATCATTTACATGTATGTCTTCTTCTTAGTTCATCTTCATCTTTTACTTCACTTGTTTCTTTTTGAACTCCTCCTCCGACCTTCTTCTCCTTCCCTTTTCCTTCCTTCTCCTCCTCCTCCCTTCTCCTCCTCCTCCCTCCTCCTCCTCCTCCACCTCCTCCTCCTCCTCCACCTCCACCTCCCCCTCCCCCTCCCCCTCCTCCCCTCCTCCTCCCCCTCCTCCTCCATTTTTCTTCTTCTCATCTCCTTCTTCTCCTTTCTCTCCCTCATCTCCTACAGCACCTTCTTAGCACCTTCTTATTCTCTACTTCTTCTGAACTCTCATTTGATTTCTTCTTTTGTTACAGTATGTATCACAATGCCCCTTGTATCTGCTACTACATGTATGTGCCTTTTCTGTTTATATCCTTTGTCTCTCGCTTATCCTACAGTATGTATCTCAGCAAGAGCATCTATTCAGACCCCAAAGGTAATTAAATATGTGAAAGTACCAAACTCAACACCCTTCTGGCTCAAATCAGACATTATGTTCTCTTTTTCAGAATATCTCTACCTTTTTGGGGTGCTGGTAACTTAAACTTAGAACATAAAAAATATGTATTTTATGGTAGAAGGCAGACAGGTGTATGTCAAAGATAATATATTTCATAAGCAAGTTTCTACAGTGACCTGACCTACTTTCCCTCCCGCCCATTAGGGTCTCTCACCATGACAACCACTACTCAAAGGCAAACTATAGTCTACTCATGAAGACTTGCTCTGAAGTTTGAATAAACATCCATTCCTATTTTGAAAATCAAAAGTTTATACAACACACAAAAATATTCACAAATGTGTGAAAGTGGTAAAAAAGATTCGCTTAAGTTCGATGCTGCAAAATAATTGACTCACAAACTAGCAAACATTTATAATTGGCAATTTGCAGGTGTTTTTTGCCACAAAAACAGCTGCTTTTTTTCCTTCTTCTTCTTGTTCTACCATAACCAACAGATCATTGACAACCTTTCCCTCCCTCACCCATTCTCTTTTCATTTACTTTTCTTTTTTTAAAATTTTGGTCAGCCATTTGGCCAGCATTCACAACATAGTTGTGCAATACAAATATATTAATCTTGACTCTATTTCATGTCGGAAGTGATCTAGCTACAAATGTAAAACAGTCCGTTTTTAGAGACTAAGGTTATCTAGAGGCGGAGACAGGTTAGCCCTCCAGGGAGAAAGAGTAGGGAGAAAAATGAAAAGAGAGAGAGAGAGAGAAACAAGTGAGATGGAGAGAGACAGAGGGTGGAGACAGCGAGAGAGACTGAGAGAAGAGAAAGAACTATCTTGAATTGTACTAAATATACCCATTATCACAAAAAATGTCTTCCACAGATCACTCGACCTCTCCGTAAAACTTGACAATAAATTGTACATTAAGATTCCAACTGCAGAGGCCATCGAAAACAATAGGTTTTCACCTAAACTGCGATCTTGATGATCCTTGATTGTCAAGAAAATTTTGGATCGAAGTTTGGGAGAAGTTTTCTCTTGATATACTGGACTTTTCGACTTCGCCAGCAGTGGAAATAAATGGAGACGTGTAAAATTGTTAATCGTTGACGTGGAAACTTGTATGACGAGAAAAGGTGAGCCATATTTTGTGTTGAATTGGAGCTGATAAAATAGGATTTTAAGTTTGCTGTGAAAAGTTTTAATCTATAACTTAGAGATAGTAATTTCAATCAAGATGAAATTAGAAAATAAAAACTGTTCTTGCACTCTTGAAAATGAGTCCTGAATGGGAAATTGCAAGTGGAGTATTAGAGCCACAATAATGCCTAACCTGCTCGCACTGTATCTAATATCATTTCAAGTGGTCGTTTCATGCTATTTTTCTTTATGAATATGAAGAAGAGCACTTAAAAGTCATTGTAACCTATTGAGAGAACAACAATTCCTGGTTTCAATATCACTCGTAAAGACACAATACAATTCTTTATTGGATTACCTGGAATAATGTTTATTTTTTATGAGTGAAAGGATGAAATTTGAAGAATGAAAAATTATATATTCAATTTCCTTTTAATAATATATGTACATGTACATGTACATGTTGTATGTAGAATTGTAGATTTGTTAATATATAGCCTACAGGCTTTTGTGTGTTAAGATTATTATAGAAATTTTTTACATAATTTCTAAAAAATTCACTCTAGATCATATACTTCACAGGAAGTAAACAAAATACTTGAAGATTGTGTCGCGACTCAAGTGTTAGATCTATGAATGTTGCAGAATCTCAAGAAGTGATATAATTGTAAAACATTGATCACTGTCCACAATAGTGTATACAACCTGTAACATGCACACCGTAGTTCTACTATTTTTTATAAATAACGTCACCTGGGTAATCAATTTTGGGGGAAAATAGAAATGGAAAAATGTCATTGCATGAATCATAATCATATAGATTTTTTTGTTTAATATTATTAGATAGAAAAACTTACTATTCTACTGGTGGAGTATCTGAAGACTCTTTTCTAATTTCAATTTCTTACTCCCTCTAGAAAAGTACAGTAACTGAATAATAGGATTTTTCATTCATAAAACATAATTTGATTTGTGTTTGGTTAATTTTTAATCAAGTTAACCATCATTTATGACTTTACATGAAACTCCAAACTAAATGTACATGGATAGGCTTGTTTTATGCAATCTTTCAAACTTGAAAATCTAAGTTAAATCTTTAAAGGTACTTAGTAACATTGTGATGGTTGATTTCACAAATCTGTTGAATCAGGATGCAAAACACGTAAAATTATGTTTGTATGTATGGATTATCCAACTACGATGCCCCAAATCCGAAATTAATTCACGCAATATGAAGATTTTTAACAAAGTTCAACAGGTTTTCGAACGGGCGTCGATGTGCGGCGCTTCTGAATTTACATTCTCCCAACCATTTTTTGAATTTTCCCAACCGTTTTTCCATGAAAAAAAGACATAAAAACAGGCTATAAAAAAATGTGTCAACACTAAAACGTCTGGAATGGAATGTAGAGCCATTTTATTGCTTTGTGAGATTTCCATTCAACTAAAATGTCATTAAATTGTAATAATATAGTTGGGAGAATTAAGGAATCGATCAGATCAGTTTTTCCCCATTTGTACCATGAATATTGGTCCGTTTTCGCTCAAATTTTCAGATTATCTTTAATTGTACATCTAGCATTGAAGTCAATGCCTTAGCACCACTATCTCTCATCTGAACAATGTTACAAAGTCCCTTTAAGACTGGGATAAGATATGTCAATGCTCAAAGAACAATTCAAGATAAAAATTTGGGCCCCCACCCCTGAATGTTAATAATAAATATTAACACTATACAAATCAGCCCATCTTTTAAAAGTGCTTGCATTGAACTTAATTTATGACTCTTACAGTGTACACTCAACAGACTTCATTTTTATTCACGGTACAGAGTTACTCATATTCAAAGACTTGATTATTAACATTCATCATTCATCAGTTTTAAACATAACTAGACAGAACTTTTTTTTGTAAAAATCATCAATAGTTAAACATTTTTCCTGAAATACAAGACTTTTAAAAGGGCTGTTACATGTGGATCTTCTCTCATATGGTTTATCAATACATTTTACTCTCAATGACATACCTGTATCATACATACATATTTAATACACTTCTTGCTTCATGTATGTAGCTTAGAGCATTACCTTTTCAATAAGTTTTGTTAAACATGGGCTACAAATACATTTCCCTTGAAACAACTTTTTCAATTCCACCTTTTCCTTTGTTTTATGAACTGCATTCTTTCCAGATGTCGGGCTTAGCGCAGCAATTCCTGTACATCTTTGGCAGACTACAGGAAAGCCCTGAAACCAACCGTGAGGAATCAGACGAATCAGAGATTGATATCGACAGTTTGGAAATCATAGAGCCGATAGAGGAAGTATGTGAGGTAATGAGCGAGGTATCATGCATTTAAAGGCATCGTTTAACAATAAAATCTGAGATGCATGACCCAATGAGAAGTGACTGTGATATGGTGTAATATTGAAGCCCTAAAAAAACTGCGCTTCAAAATGATCATGTAGTGCCACAAAAAAGTAAAAATCTTTGAGTGACCGGTTTTACCATACTCAATTTCCCTAATAGACTGTAGTGTTATAAAAACCGTTATGAAAAGAAATTTTTAAATTTTGATTTCCAATCATAAATATCTTGATAATCAAACAGGCGATCGGCTTGTAAAAGTCATGGGGTTCTTCACTGACCTAAAAGTTTATAATTATGATTGCAGCATGAGCTAAATCCATGATTTGTTTCAGAATCTGAGACAAAGTTAGCAGATCCCTTTAAAGATTCCATGCATGTGAGAAAAGAGGAGTGCTATTTGTACCTGGGTATAGTAATAGTAGGCAATGTGACTTTGTCCTTGTTAGTGTCTTTACAATTACTACCATTCTGAAGCTTTTTTGAGGACTTTTGTAATTGCAGAGTTTTTCATAACAAAATAAGAAATATTATCTAATAATCTTACAAGTTTCTAAAGTTATTACAACTTAATCAGTGTCTGTTTCACTTGTTACTAATCTTTTGCATAAAACCTATGTATGTTATTCAAAGTTTTGCATGGATTAGACTGTATTTAATACTAACAAGTTACATATCATTTTTTTTTAAAGGGAAGAGGGAAACCAAAAGAAAGAGAAGAAAAGAAAAGAAAAGGAAGGGGACGAGGAGGAAAACAGAAAGCAAGGAGAAAGAGAATTATAAAAATAAAAAAAGATAGAGAAAATAAAGAAAAATAAAGAAAAAGCAAGAAAAAGCGAGCCAAATCAGGCGATTAGATTTAGACGAGTCATTATTACATTCACATTAACGGAATTTCAAACATTGTTTTACGATGAAAAACCTTTCACCAACTGAAGAAAAAAAAATCAAATTAATCCCTTGTATAGATCTCCTAAACCTTATGGCTGATTGTTCAATGGAAACAACACATTCATCTATAACAACCCTTCTAAAAAATATGGTGACACCCCCCCCCCCCCCCCCCCCCCCGCCGCGTTCTTGTTCTTGTTAGTTGAACTTAAGACTGTTTTTCTTTAATTTAGTAAAAGAGTGTGCACCAAATCAAGCCATTTATGCATCAATTAAAAAAAAAATCTTCAACTTCTGAGGAAAGCACCTCCCCCCTCAGACACCCCCCTGCATGGCACGCCCATTAGGCCCCCCCCCCCCCTCCAACAAAATAACCAGGCGCCGCCCCTGGCTTTCCATGTGTAGTAGGTCATAATTCACAGACACCAGACTTGATGGAAAAAAGCCTTTGCCCAGGTTTTATGATTTGTATCATATTGCGTGCATGACATTTCACAAAATCTGTTATAAACTTTGAAGAATTGATACTATTTTCTGTATGTTGTATAGCCTATAGGCCTATTCATAATCATTTATTTTTTACATACATGTATGAAGTTTGTCGAACTTCACATTTTTTCATGATTTATCTGAAAAAGAATTAATCAATATTAGTGTATCCTAAGGCTGTGCACAACCATGTAATGAGGTACCCGAGTACACTCCCAGGATTACAAGCGAATACTCGAATATTCGGGCGCAATGTTTTTTTTTGCCACCACCATACCACGGGAGCAGTATCCCAGGGCCGTCTCCGAAAAACTCATGCAATTTTACTTTGAGTTGCAGTTGAAGACGCCGATTCAATAATAATAATAACAGTAAACTATGCTGTTTTAAAAACAAAAGATGGCACAATAATCAATTTTCTTCCGAGTCCAAACAGAAATCCGGACATTTAGTCCCAGTTTCTGAGTAGTGAGTTTGACTGATTGAGTTGGGAAACATTTTTACCGACGGTACCATGCCAGCGGACGCCGCTGCGGACGCCGCTCTCCCTGGCACGGGTAAGCGTCGGCCCGGACAGTGCCAGGTGACCGGGATTTAAAATTTTTTTTTTTTGAATGTTCGAGTAAGAGAAATCGTACTCGAGTAGTTGTCAACAGTGCGGGTACTCAAGCATTCGACTACTCGTCGCAGCCCTAGTGCATCCACACAAATACACTATCAATATTGTTTGGCGTTCAACAATAAGGGATAGAGCAACGTCCATCTGGCGCTGCTCAGTGGCTGCCGGGCTCACGATCAATTGGGCAAAAAGAATTTCCGTTTCGGTTTAATAAAATTTGGAGTGGACTATTAGGCTATTATTATTATTATTATTAATATGACTTGGATGCTGGTGTGAGGAAATGAGATTTTGTGAGGGGAAACTGCTGCACAATACAATTGCATACCGTACGGACGGTGGAATGCGGGTGCGCACACGTGTTAAGTTACGGTGGCTAACTTAACGCCCTCGCCCGCACCCCACCATTGGTACACTGACTTTACGGTACGCATTTGTACTGCATGTGAAGCAGTTTGCCATGAATCCTAGTTTGAGAAAGTGTATTATAAATCTTTGGTTTTAGGAAAAATACTCCAAAAAAGATGAGAAAATTTACACGAAACAGGTAAGAAACACAACGACTTTTAAATCATGACAATTATTTGTACAATTGATGAAGATTTGGTCGGTTTTCGTTAAGTTTTAGTAGAGTATCTCCACGCCGGAGCTACAGGTCAAAGTTTGGATATGATTCTGAACTACCGGCTTTTTGTACCGCCCATATTTTTGCTCGATACCAAATGAATTGGCATTGCCCAATCTGAATCTAGATAATCTTCACTATTTTTTTTTAAAGGATGAACTAAAAGTATACTATTAAACAGACACAGCTGAGTATATAACAAACGGTCGACTCATGTGACTCCCAGTCATTCTTTATCTTCATACATGTAATTCATATCACACTGTACACTGCACAGCGACAGTGGACATCATTCAATTTCAACGTCAACATGAACGGTCATCATCACCCGACACATAGATCTAGTCACAGTCGCAGACGTAGACACAGGCTTAAATTCACAGACTTACCGTAAATTTTCCAAAGAATGGACACTTTTCGGTTTGACAGGGCCGAACCACCCTTTCGATTTTGAAAGCATAGTGCTGGACTTCAACACTATGTATCTGTAGAACAGATGGAGTGCTTAATTCTATTTTTTCGTTGTAGAACAAGCCTCTGATTTCACCGGATTTGTGATGATAGTACAGTAGCTCATTCAGCTGTGGTCTTATGGGCCATACTGTAAAACAGATTTAGCCTAATTGCAGACGTTAGCAATAATTAAATGTAAATTATTCGATAATATGTGATACTTGCAACAATTATGATTATGATGGTGGTTATTATGATGATAGTGACGATTACAATATTCACCACAACAACAATAACAATAATAATATAAATATTACAATAATAAGTGATGATAATAATTATTAGTAGTAATTATATGAACATAATGAAAGTGATGAAGATGATAATGGTAGTACTAATATATCTTGAAATGTCACGTTTAGAATAAGAGCATGAAGGGCCTCTAGATGATTTTGCTTCGAGTTCTTTTTTCTTATTGAAGTCTCCATCAAAAATTTCCCAAGAAACTGAAGAAAGTAAAGGAACACATGCAGTTTCAGGATAGTTACCCCTGGACAATCGGAACAATCACTCCTACAGGACATTTGCCCCCTGGTAAATTACTCTCAGACGCGGATTCAGGATTTCTTAGGGTGGGGGCCCAAATTTGAAATCAATTTTAAATTTAGTGTGCTGAAATATGAAAATCTTGCCGGCCAATATTTCGCTTAGTGGGGGGGGGGGGGGGGGGGGGGGGGGGGGGGGGGAGTGAGCACTTTTTTTTTGTTTGGCCCTCGAAAATTTGAAAAATTGCACCCCCTTCCCTTGAGCGCGAGAGGGGGGGGGGCATCTCCAAATGAAGGTAGAATTAACGTTAAAAAATGTAAAAATACACATTTTGATCCCCCACTGATTACTCCCCGGAAATTCATCCCCTAGGCCTACCCCCCCCCCCCCAACAAAAAAAGAGGACAATTACCTCTTCCCCCTCGGAAAAAAATCTGCTTTTATTAAAACCTAATTAATATAACAGGGTGCATAGACCTGGGGGGGGGAGGCAGGACGTTAATTGTCTTATTTTATGGTTTTTAGGTGTGGGTGTGGGAGGGGGAAATTGTCAAAGGGGGTAATTTCCCCGGGGGGGGGGGGTAATTGTCCTCAGGGTATTTATCCTGATACGAAGGAATAAATCATACGCCAAAATAATGTACAACTACAAGCAGGTAAAAATAAAAACAATCATAAAATTCACAATATTCACAATGATGCACTGCATAAACTATAGTATAACCCCACCCCCCCCCCCCTCCCAACTCAGTGTTATTTATAAGGGTTCGCATATGCAAGTTGTCTTTATTATATTACGAGGGACGACTGAGCCTTTTTGACAAGATTTCATGTGTTTTTTAAGTGAAACTTTGCATTATACCGTGTGAGTCCCAAAAAAGTTTACACTAATTAGAAAATCTTACGGCAGATGTGTCAACCAATAGGCCTACCCACTGCTTGCAAAAATACATTAGTTAACTGGGCAACAATAAATTGCATTACATCATACGAACATTTTTTAAAGCGGTTGGTGTATAAGGTGTGTTTCCTTCTATTTTTAGAAAACTTGTGATAAAATCAATATTTCCTGCCGTCTAAAGATACCTATGTTTATGGGAGGGAAGCAACTTAAAAATGTCCGTCATTTAGACGTTTTAAAAGACACATGCAGTACTATAAACTTGACTTTTTTTATTCAGCCTTTAAATTTAGTAGTAAATATAGTAAATATAGACCCCAAAAGTCCAAAACACAAAACGTAATAGGCCCGAGAACATTACCCTTATAAAGCGTGATTTTGGACTCAATGCCTCTTGTTTTTGTTCATGTTTCCCCCTTAGATATTCTTCCTCCTTTTTAAGGAAAGGGGGTATGCCGGAACTCTTGACTAATATAGCCCCAAGCCGACACCATTATGTCAGTGTTAATATTGATATTAAATAACAATTATACCTTACATTATTACAAATAAACCACATAGATGCCCAAACTTAGTTTATGGCGGCTCAAATATTGGTAATATAAGTAGCCCCCCCCCCCCCCCCAAGCACGTACGCATGCGGGGGGAGGGGGTTGGACCCCCCTCAATTTCTTTTACGTGTGTGATTTTTGATGACCCCCCCCCCTTTATTTATTTATTTTAATTTAAAAAAAAAAAAAATCAAAGATAAGATTACTGTCTTTTACAATGATCGCATTACCAACTCAACTTTACCTTTAAAATTTTTACATGCTTAATTTCATGGTGGCATTTTTAGAAGTATAAGTCCACAAAAAGTTTAGGCGCTGGTTTTAATCACCAGTCATTTCGATGGCGTGCGCTGAACGAAATATCGGGCGGAAAAATTTTGAAATTTCTAGACCCCCCCCCCAAAAAAAATTAAAAAATGTGTTCTCAACCCCCCCCCCCCCCCCCCCCCCCCCCCCCCCCCCGCTTATTCAGCGGCTGGCTAAGTCGTTGCGAAATTTTCGGCGCGATTTAAAAATGTTAAACCCCCTCCCCCTTGGAAAAATCCTGAGTACGCATGGGGGGGGGGGAGTTTTTGGTGTTTAACACCCCCTCAATGATTCTGTCAATGGCGCCGCCCAACAAAAAAAAAAAGTTAAAAAAGCTTCTTTTTTTGTTGCTCAAGGACAAGGGGTTGGGTGTTGAGTAAAAAAAGGTATACACTACCCCCACCTCCCCCTGTCGAAAAAGTTAATGATGCAATCCTATTTTAAAACTCCCCCTTCAGAAATTCCTGCGTACGCCACTGAGACCCCCCCCCCCCCCCCCCCCCCCCCTCGGGCGGTAAATTTCAGTATTGTCGTTCTATTCGTTTAGACCACAGAACTGTGGTTGAGACTAGTCAGAATGACGTCTCTGTTGTGCCGTATGGCTCAAGGCTGGTAATAACATCGTAGTCTTCACAGATTCTACACGCCCATCATGCATGGCAGAGGGGCTAGTATTATTATAGCTAACCTAGCTAGCTCACTACCCTCAGCTAGCGGCGGCGAGTGCGAGCTAAATACTGGCGCCTGAGCTGACAAGACGTACGGTCGAGAAGTAGCGGAGCTGCATTACTAACTCAGCTAGTAGACTACCTGTATTTGCATGAAAGCATCAATATTTAATTGATCAAATATTGTTGTCTATTGTCGACGGTCCAATGGCCTTTGCTTCCACCAAGAAATATAGTATGGGTATTACGGTAAGTAATTCAAAAGGAAATAGGATCTCTAGCTCCACCATCCATCATTAGCCTAGAAGTCTAGGGCCCTAGGCTAGGCTACTAAATTTTTGACCATGGACCCTACTAGGGTCCATGGTTTGACTCTGCTCTGCCGTTTGCTTGCTGGCTGGCTGGCTTCACGCATCAAGGAGCAACGTCGCCTGAATCATGAATTTTTACTTCTTTTGTTGTTGAAATAAATTTCTGCTTCAGGTACTGGAGATAACTAAACTTCATTTTCTTTTCTGAAGTGTTGTGAAAGATTTCAAAATGTTGTGTGATTGTGTCATTTCAATTCATGTCAAAAAGAGATGGAGTCAAATTTCAAAACTTATCTTGAGTTGCATGAGACTTGATTAATTGAGTAGAAAGTAGAAATAGAATCTAGGTAATTACTAAAGACATTAGATGATGTTGCATATATTGTATGCACAGTGTATATTATCAATGTTAAATCATAGAATCTAGAAAATATATGAAAATAAATATTATAGTTCTAAGCCATTAGCATGCTCCCATTCACACAACCTATTGAATCATCATTGCTAATAATTTGTTTATATTCATTTCTATGCAGACTTTCTTCAACAACTCTGCATGAAATGTGACTGTTACACCTGCATGAACTGTTTCGTCTATCCACACCCCTACCCTTTTAAGAAAAAATAATCAAAATTTGTTAGCTTGCATGATTGAATCGTAACTTGACAAAACTCTCTGTTGCTCAGAAAGTATACTCCAAAAAAAAAAGGGAAAAAAAGAAGAAGCTTGCTTGATCTTCATGTACAAAGCCCTGCTTTCATCCGTCCAAAACCATTGTAAATTCATTTCAAGTCTCCCATCACTGAGAAACTTGGCTTACAGCATGTATTCATCTGCGACAAAGAAGCAAAAGACGGTTAGTATGATTGATAGTGAGGATGTGTTCATTCATTGGACTGGTTGGTGGATTGATTGATTGATTTTTTGTTATTATAATGATCATCATTATTATTATGGTTATTATCATGATTATTATGATTATGACTGAGTTTTAATGATTATTATTATTCATATTGTTATTATTATCAAATTGTTATTATTTATTTATTCATTACTTTATTTGGCATTTTCAAAACTTGTCAAAATATGGCAATCATTACATAGACCCAGGTGCAGGTGGCCTGGGAAGGAACAGTTCAATATTCATTGATTAATTGGTTAATCAATTGTCTAAGAAATTTATTGTTTGGTTGATCGATTGATTTGCTGATTGATTGATTTGTTGATTGATTGATCAATTAATTAATCAATTTAAGTGTCATGGTTCAGTGGCTTTATCACCAGACTGTAGTTCACATGGTTCTGATGTCTTTTGTCAGTACATTAATCTGCATTTGACACTCTCAACACAGGTGTAGTGGATACCTGGTTGTTTTTTGTTAAATGACACCTCGGTACCTTAGAGAAACTGGGCTAAAGCCAGGGTAATGTATTAAAGCCCCTCTGCACTAGTTTGGCATAGAGGGATTATTCCACCCTGCAAGATCACTGGCAGATGGTTATCTCATCAACTCAGCTCTCAATTAACATAAGAAAAGGGGGATCATGGGGGGATCATGGGGGACCAACATGCAACGATTAGGCATTGTTTGCTATATAGAGGGCGCAAGTAGCTATAAGTAGTGCAGTGGGGCTTTAAATGACCTCAGTACCTTTATAGAGGAACTGGGCTAAAGCCAGGGTAATGAATTAATAGGAATTTGTAGGCATCTAACCACACCTCCTCCCTGGAGATGAATACAGTATGTGCTCAGATAAACAGGTGTAAATGTAGCCATTTTTTTTTTTTTTATTGATTGATTGATGGTCTATGAAATTGAGGAAAAGCAGGGAATAATTTTCCTGGTATCGCATCGCAATTTGCTATGCATTTTTGCATGACTGCTATACAAAATATCTTTTGTGTAGCAGTTTTCTTCCATAGAAATGTACAGAATTTCATTTGAAATATTTATCCATCGGCTGAAATTGCTAATCAAAAAATTTGAGGAAAATTATTCCCTGGAAAAGAGAGTGAGAGTGAGAATAAGAGAAAGAGAGAGAGAGAGAGAGAGAATAAGAGAAAGAGAGAGAGAGAGAGAGAGAATGTGGAGAAAGAGCCATTGCATGCTTGCATAATATAGATAATAATTGACAAACTGCTGTACATAGATATCATAAATGTGCTGCTTTTTTGTGCGTGCATGCATGCATCTTCCCACATTTTCCTTGCGTAGCTTTTAATGCAAATGTTTGTTGCAGTGCTATATATTGAAATTGTTATCCATCTAATACAAAAATGATCTCTTTGACCAAATTTTAGCTGACTGTGTTTAATATGTTGGTTTGAGGTTGTACTCTTCTACTCTAAATTTACTGTGCTCTAAAACCATTGTTTTTTGTAACCTGAAGGGGAAGAAGCATGGTCGTTTACAACGCTAGAAACTTTTTATCTGACTCAGTATAATTATTCAACATGTACATTGTACTACTCTTTTTTTGTCATGAAATATTTTGCTGAGATAAAAATACCAGTAGTATGTATTATGCTGCAACTTTCTGGGTAAATATGCACCCCCCCCCCTTCCCCCCCCCCCCCCTGCCTTCCCTTTGAATAAATAATGCTCGCTTTGTCCCCATCGGTCACATGGCTCGTAACAGTAGGCCTGTCGTCATCAGCTCGAGATTGCCAAATATCCTGCTATTTCTGATTTGGGAAATAATACCAAATTTACAAATCGCGTCTTCATCAGCTCTAGACCACGAAACTTGAAACTCAAGCTCGAGATATTTTGCTCAGCGTTCGCGCATAGTGCGAGTCTTCGGGCTAGTGAAGCCGCACCGGACAAATAGCGGGATAACTAGCCCAAGATATCTTGGATTATTATCTCAACCAAATATTCCGCTAATTGCAACTTCGGGCTGATGAAGACGCAAATTTAATGGATAATTTGCGATCGGGATAGTTAAAATAGCGGGATATTTGGCAATCTTGAGCTGATGAAGACAGGCCTAATGAGCCCAAACTGGCAACATCAAGTTTGTTTTATTTGCCCTCTGGGTAGCTTAACCTCTCTGGAGGTCGACCCTCTGCGCACGACAGTTACAGAAATATCCAAAGGTCATTTAGTGCAATTTGGGCATGTCTGGCCAATTCATAAATCAACAATCATCTCTGGTGGTTTTACTCTAGGAGAGAGATGTCATAAGGTTAAAATGTACAAATTTATTATGAGTGTTTTGAGGATTTGGGGTCGTCAAAATCAGCAATGGTTTCTGGAAACTGCACAAATTCAGAAGAATTCTGAAAAACTCAGAAGAGCTCTGATCAAATATCTTAAAATAACCCCCTCTAAATGTTCTGCATTTCAAGTTTTACCATTGATATCACTCATGTTAGTATCTTATCATATTTGACGTTGGTATCATTGAAAAACCTGTTTATTCCCCTTTACAATGATGCCCCATTTGTAATGATTATGTACCGTAATCAGGGAATGTGTAGTACACCTGAATATGGGGCCATGTCAAAGTGAAATATTGCAAATTGCATTTTTATTGTCAATAGTGAATTCTTCATTTGTCGGGAGGATGGATTGTGTTTTGAAGGAATATATATAACATGCAATATTGCAATTTGCAACATTTTGCGACATCATTGTAAAGGGGATTAAACAGGCTCTTCTGTTCCTGGCAATATGCTGGCAGACAGACGTGGCATGAACATTTTACCTGAAACTATTCTATTTCACATTCATATGTGATCTGAAATCTACATGTATATTAATATAATGCATATTTGGAATTTCACTCCAATTATGTTGTAATTACTGAGAGAATATTTAGACAAGAATGTATGTAAGAGATATATGCCTACAACAGTACAGAATGTGGTATCTGTCAAAGTAGGAGAAGTGTGCAGACTATTATGTATAAGTATTTGCTATAGCAAATGGGTGGGACATATCCAGCCAGCGCCCCCTTTTTAAAAACCCATGTTACATACTCCAGATAGACAACCTCAACAATATGCCCCTTTCCATTTGAGATGATGACCTTTGCTTGTGCCCCTCTCTTTACGAAATCCTGGATTGGCCCCTGAGTAGTTAAAGGCTGTCAGTACTAGTTTGGCTAGGAGGGATTAGACCACCCAGGAAGGTCACTGGCAGATGGCTTTCTCATCAACTCAGCTCTCAATTAACATAAGAAAAAGAGGATCATGGGGGACCAATGGTCACTGATTAAGCATTGTTTTCCGTATGGAGGGAGCAAGTAGCTATAAGTAGTACAGTGGGCCTTTAATATATATATTCTTCTCTACCAGTACTCCTATTTTGGGTTATGTTTTCACATAGTAGATCTTGTTTTGCTCAGTTTCAGGACAATGAACATTATCTGGACTAATGAGGTCATGAGGTCGTGACATTCAGCCCTAATCTGTCAGTATAATCACAGATGGGCTCAGAAATGGAGCAAGTTTTCTTCTTTCTCCTTTTTTTTTTAGGGAGGAAGGGAGGGGGGGGGGGGGGGGGGGAGGGGTTCTTACCAAATCTTGTTTTCCTTGATTTAGACTGGGTGAACTACATAAATTGTCACTTTCCTGTAGACATTAAGCCTGTAGACATTAGGCCTGTAGACATTAGGCCTGTCGTCATCAGCTCGAGTTTGCCAAATAACCCCCTATTTTTAGACTCTGAATATTATCTCAAAGCTCAAAATTGCGTTTCCACCAGACCGATCCGCTCATCACAAACTAGCTAGGGCAGGCGCACATTAGCCCGCTATTTCCCAATTAGTGGGATATTTTGGAAACGACCAATATTTCTCTGGAAGTTGGAAGTTTTCTCGACCAAATATCCCGCTAACTGGCTAATTTGCGATCAGGATAGTTAAAACAGCTCGGTTATTTGGCAAACTCGAGCTGATGAGGACAGGCCTATGGTGTGACCTGTGAAAATTTAAAGGTCAGACTTGACTTCCGGAAAGGTCATAGAAGACAGAATCAACATGTCATGGTATGGGAATTTGGTCAAAATGGTCAAGGCAATCAAGAAGATACAGATCAGTCGTTTTCTGCTTTATTTATGTAACTTCAGGTTCCAGACCATTATGCATGCCTGCTTTTGAAACTTAAAGGAAACCAAAACCTTCATACTAAGTTACTTTTATTGTAAAGTTTAAGATATTTGAAAAATATCAGTGACAATTTGAACAAAATCGGGGCAAGGAATAAGGAAGTAAGATGGTTGGTTCTTCGTTTAGATGGCGCTCTTCAATCTCAAAGATTATTTGCGCCAGTCAATTTCGTGTATAGCTTTGGCGTGGGCTTCGGAAATCAAGCCCACAATTAATAGTGATATGGTTTTATAAAAAAAAAAAAAAAAAAAAAAAAAAAACGCTGCAATATTAAAATTGCATAAAATGCACATAAAAGGCGAGATGGGAGTTAGTTGCAATTGTTCATGGAAAAACCGCAAATACTTCATTTTATATATTATTACAGGATCGACATAAGTTAAGGGGATCCCTGATAGCTTTAAAAGCTATCTAAAACGATTAGTATCGTATATGTAACCCAATAATTCACGAGTAAAAATTGGGTTAGACATCAATAATTGTTTCAGATTGGGGTTGTTCAATTTAATCCTTTCTTTTAAGAGACGTCTATCTTTGTCGTATTTTGTACAATAGAAAATAAAATGTTTAATTGTTTCATCTTCTTGACAAACTTCACAAAGACCAGTATCGTGTTGGTTCATTTGAAAAAGGTAATAATTTAAACTACAGTTACCTACTCTTAGTTGTTGTATCAAGCATTCTTCTCTGCGAGATAGGCCTTGTCTATGTATGGGCTTTGAAACGTCGCTATGCAAAGCATATAAAAATCTACCGTGTTCTGCATTGTCCCATTCTGCTTGCCATAATTTGTTATAATGGATCAAACGAGAGACTGCCAATTCACTTCTTGTATTTGGTATAACTATGTCTATACACCTTTTCATGGCTCCTTTTTTGGCAGCCCGATCTACGATCTCATTGCCCCTAATATCGCAATGTGACGGAATCCATTCAAAAGCAACACAAACATCCTTAAACTGCAAAATATTAATTATGGATAAAATTTCATTTACAATAGCACATCTAATAAAGTATGAATCGATCATTTGTAAAGCTGACAAAGCGTCGCTAAAAATTACCACCGAAGAGGATTCAATAAATGTATTAATCCACTCTAGTGCCATTAGTATGGCCACTAGTTCTGCTCTCATAATACAGACATGGGATAATCTAAAAAATTTCACCACATTATAATGAGACACATAAAATGCGGCTCCTGTCTTCCCATCCTCGAGTTTAGAACCATCTGTATATATATGTAAAAACCCATTCCATGAATTTCCAATGCTATCTAGAACAATCGATTTTATTTCAAATGGAGGCATTTCCTTTTTTTGCACTTTGCCATGGTGTTCGAAAGACACTTGTGGTCGTGCTAACCGCCATTCTGGGATTTTCGGCAATAAGTTGGTTTGCCCTTCCACCACTACTTCGTCTCTAAAGGATCGCAGTTTAAAAGGTCCTTCTCCTATCTTCCATTCTAAGTTATTTAAATCATAGTCATCACCCAATACTTCTTTTGTTGGGTGGTTTAAAGTACTAGACAGTAAATAAACTCGAAAGTTATCATTTAACAACCTTCTACGATATCTCAGAGGCAGCTCCCCGGTCAAAACTTGTAAAGCCTCCAAGGACACATTGTGTATTGTGCCTGTAATAATTTTTAAGGCTCTGTATTGGATAGAGTCAAGTTTTTTTGTTAAAGATATACAAGCAGAATCATACATTTCACTCCCATAGTCCAAAATGGATAGGATAAGTCCTTTATAAATCATCATCAAAATCTCATACTTACTTCCCCAGGGGGTGCCGGAGACACAACGTAGCAAGTTTATTCTTTTCTTACATTTATCAATGATAGAATCTATATGGACAGACCAAGTTAAATTGGAGTCAAACCTCACACCAAGGAACTTATACTGCTCGCATATAGGCAGATTATGTCCTTTTATTTGTAGAAGAATATCTTTCTTTTGTTTGTTGGTAAAGACTAATACTGCAGATTTGGTAGGGGAAACGTTTAACTTCCACGTCCAACACCATATCTCAAGCTCATGCAGGGCCTCTTGTAATTTCCTGCGGGCCAGCTCTAAATCCTTATTTGAACACCAGATTGCAATGTCATCAGCATAGCAAGATAATTTAACATCACTTACATTTATCTTGAGATCATTTAACATTAAAGTAAATAATAAAGGACTTGATGAACTTCCTTGCGGGATTCCATTTTCTAACGTGTAGTGGCGAGACATATAGTTATTTATCCTCACATTAGAAATCCTACTCAATAGAAATGCTTTTATAAAAAGTAACATTTTTCCACCAATGCCTAAGATAGATAATTTTCTTAGTAGACCTGTTTTCCATAGCGAATCATATGCTTTTTCTAAATCAAGAAAGACCGCTACGGTATATTTTTTACTTTTTAAGGATATATGTATGTCCGTCTCCAATCTCACTAAGTGATCTTTGACATTCCTATATTTGCGGAAGCCAGATTGAATAGGATTTAATAGTCTGTTTTTTTCTAGAAACCACGTCAGGCGATTTTTTATCATTTTTTCCATAATTTTAGAGAATGTTGATATCAACGAAATCGGCCTATAAGAGGTCACTTGAGTCGGATCTTTTCCGGATTTCAAGATTGGTATTTGAATAACCTCATACCACTGATGTGGAAAAAGTGAGATTTTCCAAATGTCATTATACAAGTTTAATAAATACACGAGTGCCTTGTTCGGCAAATTCTTAATCATAATTAAATAAATATCATCCTTACCGGATGAGGAGTTTTTCATCTCCTTTAAAACATTCCCCATTTCACTCATGTTAAAGTCATCATTGATACAATCATCATCATTTGTTGAAGAATTATTGTACAAGATATTTTCGTTTTCATTTTTAGTTACGGAAAGTGATTCATCAACCGATTTAAAATAGGTTGCCATTGCATTTGCTTTTTCCTCAGATTCTTTCAAGATATTTCCGTCTACAAATAGATTGTGAAAGATGTGCTTGTTCATTGTACTGTCCCGCATTCTTTTAACCTGTTCCCAGACTTTCCCAATGTCTGTAAATCTATTCATTCTACGGCAGTACTCTAACCAATAATCATATTGAGCTCTCCTGATTACCTTCTGAGCGACAGCTTTCTTCTTTAAGTATTTCTTAACATCATTTAGATCATAATACCTTCTTAACCTGTTTTTAAGACGATTTCTCTCTTGCACCGCCTTCTTGCAGGCATTGTTCCACCAGGGATTTACTTTTCTTCTCTTGGCAATCTGCACACGCGGAATGCACTTGTTCGACGTTTCCGTGATCACCTTAACAATCACATTGTATCTGCCTTGAATGTTTAGTTCTGCACCAAGATTTTCATATCCTTCTTTTCTCAATGCCTCTTCAATTTCTTCTCTATACTCTTCCCAATTAACCTTTCTAAAAGACCATCTCTGTCCCATATTCTCACCCCCTGGTCTATTGTACACATGTTTAAAATTTAAGCAAACCAGATTATGATCACTGCCAAAATTATTGGATAGTACTTTCCACTCTGTATTACGTGCTAATTCTTTCGATACTAAGGACAAATCCAGATTTGAGTATGTACCATAATATGGGTCTAACCTTGTAGGAGATCCATCATTTAATAAAACCAAATCATTATTTTCTATAAAAGACTCCACAGTTCTACCGTTTGTGTCTAATTTGTTGCTCCCCCATAGAGGATTGTGACTATTAAAGTCGCCTAGAATCAAATACTTCCCCGGCACATTTCTTATCATGTTATTTAGATCTATCAGTTCAATCTTTTTACACGGATTATAATAGTTGAAGATTGAGATAACTCCGTTTTTACAAAAAATATCAACTTTTTGGTATTCGGCGTTCCTGGGTGTATCCATCGCCTGAAAAGTGATGTCGTTTTTTAAATACATCACCAAACCACCTCTTCTGCCGTCCGGCCTGTTTTTACAAACACAAACGTAATTGGGTATAGACAAAACATTAAAATCGTTAAACCAAGTTTCTTGGATGCACATTATATCTGGGTGAATACCTAACAAATTGTTATCAATAAGGGAAGATAAAAAGTTTGCGCCATGCGCCGTCAAGCCTTGTGCGTTCCATTGTACAATCAATATGTCTGATATGGACTTATTAGTTATATGAGGCGACTTTTTACCATTTCCATGGTAATGTCTACCTTCAAAATTTCTTTGCCTGCTCTAACTACCGCTTCCAAGAAATTATCATCATTACTGGACTGAGGCAACTGTCGTACCACAAACAGAATAAACATAATCAAATCAATAGATGTCATATTTACTGGAGTTTGGGTTGCAGTTTCCTTCTTTGTTTTTCGTACTGGAATTGGGATCTGGGAATGAGATCTGGGTATTGCCCTGTCCCTTTCTTCCTGTCCCTTTCTTTCTCGTACTGTGTGTGGGGTATGGGCCTGAGGGTTCGGATTGGCTCTCTGAGGATTCGGATTGGCTCTCTGAGGGTTATTTGGCCTTGATTCTGTGTTATGTTTTTTGGCAGGTTTGTTTAGATTTGCACTACCCATGTCTTTCTGATTATCCATGTCAGTAACGGCATTTTCATGTATCTGTGCACGATGGGCCTTGGCCGCTTGGGCATAAGTGAGGTTTTCCTGTAATTTTATTTTTGAATTTGCTTCGCCTCTGCATAAAATTTACAACCTTGGTAAGCTGCAGAGTGGTTTTCACCACATCTGAGGCATTTAGGGTTCTCCTTATTAGGGCAATCTTCGAACTCATGTTCTCCCCCGCATCTAACACATCGGATATTGCCTTTAGAAGTTTGCCTAATGTGTCCGAATAACTGACATTTATGGCATCGCGGCACAGGAGGGATATAGTCATCCACTTGCTTTACCTCATACAGAAAATGTATGGACTCGGGTAAGTTTTTACCCTTGAAAGTGAGGAGAACGGAAGGGGTTGCTACCATTGCTAGATTTTGACATTTGGGCGCTGCTCTGCGGCGACCGTCACTGGTTATTTTGTTTGTCTTATATTTGTGTAAATTTGTCAATTTTGTGGATCATCCTCTTGTAATTTGTGGCTGTCTGAAAGCACAATGGCGTTTGCACATTCAAGGATAATCATAGTTGTTTTCATTGCGGTTCTGGTGATATCTGTGGAAATACGACCAGGACAAGCAATCGAGACCCGACCACACCCTACCAGTCTTGTGTACTCACGGGATGAGCTGCTAAAGTTACGGGACACTTCAGCGGAAACTCGACCGACCGGCTTTGACGACTTCCCGAAGGAATGTAAACCACGGAAGAGAGGTAGGAAAGGGGGTGTCAGGTCACGTATCAGAAGAAGGGGCAACAAACCACCACTTCCTACAATCATCCTTGGTAATGTTCGCTCCTTACCGAATAAAATGACTGAACTCGAAACCTTATCTAAATACATGCACGAATACAGAGAGGCTTGTTTGATGTGTTTTACCGAAACCTGGCTTAATGAAAATGTACCAGACAGTGCTGTTGAATTGCCTAACTTTTCGTTAATAAGAAGTGATAGAACGACTGCATCGGGAAAATCACGAGGTGGGGGACTGTGTATGTATGTCAATAAGAGATGGTGCACAAACTGGTCAATTAAACATTCAGTGTGTCAGCCAGATATTGAATTACTAGCTGTCGGTCTTCGGCCATTTTACCTTCCCAGAGAATTTCCGCAAATTTTTGTAATCACTACATACATACATCCAAGAGCAGACGTGGCTGTTGCTAGTGACGCTATTGCTGAGAAAGTAAACAATCTTCAGGCATTGTCACCAGACGCGCCAATCTTTATCGCAGGTGACTTCAATGAATGTCGACTAGATAACGTTATGCCTAATTTCGAACAATATATTAACATTCCTTCCAGAAACGACGCTTTTCTTGATCTTTGTTATGGAAACATCCCTCATGCATACACAAGTAAAGCATGTCATCAACTCGGGAATTCCGATCATCTGAATTTTCATCTTGTACCTACCTACAGACAGAAACTAAAGAAAGCGTCCCCAGTTTCTAGGCAACGATACGACTGGTCGGATGACGCATCAGAACGACTGCGAGCTTGTTTAGATTGCACTGACTGGGATGTCCTATTCAATTCCACGGACACGCTTGATGAGGCAACGGAGGTGATCAGCGCATACATCAACTTTTGTGTGGACTTGAACATTCCGCGTAAAACGTCGAAGGTTTTTCAGAATAATAAACCATGGGTTTCAAAAGAACTGAGGGACTTGTTGAAAGCAAAAAACCGGGCACTTGTTGCCGGTGATAATTCAGAAGTAAGAAATCTACAGAAACAAATTAAACGACAGGTTATAGCATCAAAACAGTTGTATAAAGAGAAGATTGAAAGAGGCTTTCAGGAAAACAATCCTAAAGCTGCATGGAAGACCTTACAAGATGTTACAGGTTATAAAAGGAAGTCATCTGTTAATGAGTCTGTAGTGAATCAAACATTTGTTGATAGCCTAAATGATTTTTATTGTCGATTTGACCATAGTGATTTTGCAACGAAGAATGTTGAAACCATGCAAAACCTTAGAGAGAGCCTCACCCGGGATTTTGAAGTAATTACGGTATCTGAACACGAAGTTAGAATGGTGCTAGGTGATGTTAATGTGAATAAAACCCCGGGCCCTGATCGTATTTGCAATAAGGTATTAAAAACGTGCAAGGATCAATTGGCCAGTGTTTTTCAAAAGCTTTTCCAGCTTTCTATCGATCGAGGAACAATTCCTAAATTATGGAAAATGTCAACTGTTGTACCACTTCCTAAAGTGAAAAACCCATTAGAAATGAATGACTATCGTCCTATAGCTCTAACATGTAGTATTATGAAATGTCTTGAGAAAATTGTACTGAAACGTTTGCTGAATCAAGTCTCCCCCTTCTTAGATCCCATGCAATTTGCTTACAGGAAAAATAGGGGCGTAGAAGATGCAGTTTTGATACTCTTGCACAAACTGTATTCCCACTTAGACACAATGAAAACGTACACGAGATCAGTTTTCATAGATTTCTCTAGCGCATTTAATACCTTGATACCACACCTGCTTACTAGGAAGTTGAGTAATTTAAATGTACACCCACAACTTATAATGACAATACAAGACTTTCTGTTGTGTAGATGTCAGCAGGTGAAAATAGGAAAGCTAATCTCATGTGTTCGTTCTATCAGTACTGGTGTACTATCCCCGGTGCTCTTTTCCATTTACACCAATGATTTCGTGAGCACTGACGACAATTGTTCTATGATTAAATATGCCGATGATACGGTGATTACAGGGTATATTTCAGATGATAATACTTAAGTAATATTGACTGCCTTCTGGGCAATACGACATATATCGCCCGAACCGAAGGTGAGGGTGATATATGACAAGTCGTATTGCCCTGAATTAGGCAGTCAATATTACTATTATTAACCACATCAGACATCTAGAGCAAACAAGAAACTCTTACTATCTTATACTCTTAAATTATGTAGGCTATACAGGGTTTCCTAGCATTAGAAGTTGCAAAAACATTGTCAAACCAGCACTGTTCATCCAGTGTTTGACAGATTTTCGATACACTGCAAACAGTTTGCCTTGGGTTTGATTGTTACGTCACAATGGAGTTCGCGCAAAGTGCGCATTTTCTTATACACGATGCGCGATGTAGATTACAGTAGCTGATGCGCGATGTAAATTACAACTGGATCTACATTATTGCGCACTAGTTTAACACACATTTTGCCATTGACTTTTCTGAGCGGGCTAAAATATTTTTCCATTGGTTTTCTGTATAACCTATATTGCCCGCCAAATTACACACAAATCCCATTGACTCTTCTGAGCGGGGTAAAATATTTGTCCATTGGTTTTCTGTATAACCTATATTGCCCGCCAAATTACACACAAAATCCCATTGACTTTTCTGAGCGGACTAACTTATTGTAATTTTGTTGACTTATCCATCAAACCTTGAGGGCAATAACATTTAAAAATTACCCTGCTCAGATGTCTGATACGGTTAATAATGAACGTTATTTTTCATTGATCCAACAGTTTGTTGAATGGTGTGACAGGCACCACTTACAACTAAATGTAGCAAAAACGAAGGAGATCGTAATAGATTTTCGTAAGAGAACTGTAGTGGATCATGCACCCCTTTGTATTCACGATTCCGTAGTCGAGCAGGTTAGCGAGTACAAATATCTTGGCACTACTATATCATGTAAATTGGATTGGTCAAAAAATGTCAACATTATCCAGAAGAAAGCAAATCAAAGGCTTTATTTCCTTAGACAACTTAAGAAACTCCACATAGATAATACACTTCTTGTTCTGTTCTATAAATCAATCATTCAGTCTATCTTGACATTCAATCTCATTTGTTACTTTCGTAATGGAACACGTGCTAGCAAAAGGAAAACAGAAAGAATAAGGAAAATTGCTCAGCGCATCACCGGTTTGGAATTGCCCAGTTTAGAAAGTATATATGTTGATCGTACATTGCTGAAGATTACTCGTATTATGAAAGACCCGTCACATCCTTTGTTCCATAATTATAATTTCAACCGTTCAGGAATTCGCCTCTGCGTTCCCCGCACTAGGCGGGAACGCTTTAGACGCTCATTTGTACCAGATTCAACTCACATGTTCAACAGTATGGTAAAACGAGGGCAATCAATGTAGACACTGTACCCTTTTTATTTTATTGATTTCCTCCATTCCTATACAAGTAGTCAGATCTTATTTTTAGATGAAACGCCATTGATGTTATGTCGTTATTATGTTTTATAATCTGTATAATTGTGTACATTTTTTGTAACTCATCTGTACCAGTGAACAATGAATTTCCATATTATGGACAATAAATCAATTCAATTCAATTCAATTCAATTCATTTCTCCTTTGATCTTCTTCATAAATCTTTTAGCGTTCACTACATTCTGTTCTTTCAAAACTTCCTCTATTTCCTCGTTACTGATTTGGGGATCAATCTTGTGAATAACTCCTTTAGTGGTTGATTGGCTCCCATCGTATCGTGTAACTTTCACATTAATGCCCGCCAACTGGGTTAATTCCAACAGTTTGGGTATTTGGTTTTCGCTCTCACATCTCACAATCAACATGTTTCTTTCTTTTACCATATCTTTTACTCTGCCTACAAGATCATGAATTTGTTTTACAACCTTCATGGGGTTGGCTCTGCACACATTCTTATTCTCCAATCCAACAATAACTACTTTACCCTCAGAATGAGTTGGTGTCGAGCGGGAGAATTTGGGTATTTTGTTATTCTTTTCATGTAACACTCCATCACTATTGCTTCTAACCCTTGGCCTCTTTTTCGATTTTTTGCGTACTGCCGTTTTCCATGAACAATCTGCAATGTCACTATCTTCCGGGACCGTAGTACCGTCAGAAGATATACCTTCACCTAAATCATGTACATCGTCCCGGTATTTCTCAGCAACGGCCGTCATATAATTCTCTTCCCCCGAAGATAAAGAGGAGAGAGAAATCGACGCCATTCAATTTTCAAACGCGCATAATTAAGATTAGTAGGATAAGTGAAAATTCTTACCTTTCAAGGCTGTGTTATTTAAGTTGTTAATCTTACGTGAATGGAGGGATGAAAATGAGTGCAATAAATCACCACAGGATTGCCACTTAGGGTCACCTCCTAGACCTTTGCAGAGCTGCCAACTAGTACGGATTTTCCGTAATTGGTACGGAAATTAACGACCATTACGGAATGTTGTCTCAAGTTACGGATTTAAAAAAAAAAAAAAAAAAAAGAGTTTTTTTTTTTTTTTTTTTTTTTTTTTTTTTTTTTTTTAATGAATTAAATATGATTTATCGTAGCGAGTGCTGTGAATAGGAGCCATTTTTCATGATAAACTGTGTTGTGATGACCTGAAATTCAATACTTAACATCTTTGTGTGAGTAAAATCACCAAAAATTTCAGATAATCATGCGTCCGCGCAGTGTTGGCGTGTCGTTTTTTTAGATTCATAGCGCCGCATAAGAAATTACTGATTTATACCCCAAATTACTGATTTTGAGCCTTGTGATTACTGATTTTCTGTTCTGGAGGTTGGCAGCTCTGCCTTTGCCTTGACTACAGTGACGAACGAGTTAAAACGTGAAGATGTGATCCAACAACGAGATTGCTACGGCGAAAGCTCGTATAGTCCGATGGGCTGGACACGGTACAGGATTGACTCAGCTGCCGTCGAGTTCAGAGGGGTGCGGCTGGTTCGAAATTCCCGCCAAAATTCTATATAATACACGCCAATTAGGAGCTTTTAGAGAAAGCGACCGTCTCCGTTGATCGCATTGACTCTCTTGTTGAGATTCAGAAATGACAACAGCTAGGGAGTCCAACGTAAACTTTAGTCTTGCATTTATTCACCAAAGAAAACACAGCCCCTGTACAAGAACAAAATTTGAACGAAATATAATTAGCATATAGCCTCTGGAGCAAAATGTAATAACAAACAATTCATGGTTTCATTTGCTTTCTTCCATTAAACAGAACAAATTAAAGTGTAAACATTGCAATAGTTTCCAACTCAACACGAGTCATCAATTAATACATTATTCAATTTTCAATAATAATTCTTATTATGTGCAATATCATGAGAGCTTTTTGAAATGACTAGTCACTAGAGGGCGGTATTCAATTTGATGACATCATCTGTG
The DNA here is from genome assembly GCF_000002235.5 of Strongylocentrotus purpuratus. Taxonomy (NCBI): domain Eukaryota; kingdom Metazoa; phylum Echinodermata; class Echinoidea; order Camarodonta; family Strongylocentrotidae; genus Strongylocentrotus; species Strongylocentrotus purpuratus. Next base: position 19,092,012 of record NW_022145599.1, on the reverse strand, counting down.
AACAACTCTCCATGCCTTTTGTACATCAAATTTCATGTTTTTCCTTCTTTCTTGTGATTGAGATAATGTACTCCCCCGAAAGCAAGATATCGAATGCTAAATGATATTCTACTTCACATGTTATGAAGTCGGATCAAGAACACAAATAAATACGAAGAAAACAAAAAAATTGTGAAATTTTATGTACAAAAGGCATGGAGAGTTGTTCACAGATGATGTCATCAAATTAAATAACGCCCTCTAGTGACTAGTCATTTCAAAAAGCTCTTACTTCCTTATTCCTTGCCCGATTGTGTTCAAATTTTCACTGATTTTATTCAAATCTTTTAAACTTTACAATAAAAGTAACTTAGTATGAAGGTTTTGGTTTCCTTTAATTGTATTGGTTGCATTTAAAAACCTGTTTTAGTGGTCTGATCTAATGAGATTGTCCATCAGATACGAATAGGTCTGTCATCATCAGCTCGAGATTGCCAAATAGCCCGCTATTTCTGATTTGGGAAAACATCCTGAAGCTACAAATCGCGTCTTCTTCAGCTCGAGACTTGACCTTGAAAATTGAAACTTCAAGCTCGAGATGCTTTGCTCAGCGTTGGTGCGTAGTGCAAGTTTTCAGGCTGGTGAAGACGCACCGGACAAATAGCGGGATATTTTGCAAACTAGCCCAAGATATCATGGAATGATTATCTCGACCAAATATCCTGCTAATTACAACTTCGGGCTGATGAAGACCCAAATTAACTGGATAATTTGCGATCGGGATAGTTAAAATAGCGGGATATTTGGCAATCTTGAGCTGATGAAGCCAGGCCTAATGATCCCCAAACTGGCACCATCAAGTTTGATTTATTTGCCCTCTAGGTAGCTTAACCTCTCTGGAGGTCGACCCTGTGCGCCACGACAGTTCCAGAAATATCCAAGGGTCATTTAGTGCAATTTGGGCATGTCTGGCCAATTCATAAATCAACAATCATCTCTGGTGGTTTTACTATAGGAGAGAGATGAAAAGGTTAAAATGTACAAATTTATTAAAATCAGCAATGGTTTCTGGAAACTGCACAAATTCAGAAGAGCTCTGATCAAATATCTTAAAATAACCCCCTCTAAAATTTCTGCATTTCAAGTTTTACCACTGATATCACTCATGTTAGTATCTTATCATATTTGACGTTGGTATCATTGAAAAACCTGTTTATTCCCCTTTACAATGATGCCCCATTTGTAATGATTGTGCAATCAGGGAATGTGTAGTACACCTGAATATGGGGCCAGGTCAACAGTGAAATGCCGCAAAAATGCATTGTTATTGTCAACAGTGAATCCTTCATTTGTTGGGAGCATGGATTGTGTTTTGAAGGAATAACATTGCAACATTTTGCGACATCGTTGTAAAGGGGATTAAACAGGCTCTTCTGTTCCTGGCAATATGGTGGCAGACAGTGGCACTAAATTTTTTCCTGAAACTATTCTATTTCACAGTGTGTTCTGAAAAATACATGTATTAAAGGTACATATAATACAAAGTTTTGTGAAATTTTGAATATTGGGTGGATAGTGATTCTTTACAATTTCAATATATTTGGATGCCCCTGTGGATGTATTATTAGCACTAGAAAATGTAACCCCTAAAACACTTCTGTTTTTGAGAAAAATGGAATATCAAAATTTACCGGTGCTCCCGATAAATTATGATAAATTTCAAATACCGCCTACAATGGTAGCTGCGATCATGAAAATCTGAGAATATGTAGTTGTGATATATAATTTCCAAACGGGAATAGCCAATCGGTCGATTTTAGTCAAAAAACATTGTTTTATAGCTTGATTAATATCTTGACCTTGAGAGGGAGCTATACAACATAGAGAGTTTATTATTTACAATTTCATATCTTAAGACTCGATTTCAACCGCGACAACGATCACTGAATATTGTAGGATGCATATGCTTCCAATATGTTCATTTAAACCAAATTCATGACAACATACCAAAACTTTGTATTACCTTTAATATAATCCATATTTGGAGTTTCACTTCAACTATGTTGTAATACTGAGAGAATATTTAGACAAGAATGTATGTATTGTAAGAGACATATGCCTACAACAGAACAGAATGTGGTATCTGTCAAATTAAGAAAGAGAAGTGTTCAGACTATATAGCTTATGTACAAGTATATAATTATGCTATAGCAAATGGATGGGACACATCCAGTCTGTGCCCATTTTTTTTAACCCATGTTACATACTCCAGTTAGACAACCTCAACAATATACCCCTTTCCCATTTGAGATGATGACCTTTTTTAAATTTTGAATTTTGTTTTTACCTGTCAAATATCAGAGAATATTAATAGGAAATTTGTGCCCCTCTGTTACAAAACCCTGAATCTACCCCAAGTACACTGTAGATGAAATGTATATTATTCCACTCCACTTCTATTCTGGGTTATATGTTTTCACATCACAGATCTTGTTTTGCTCAGTTTCAGGCCAATGAACATTATCTGGACTAATGAGGTCATGACATTCAGCCCTAATCTGTCAGTATATTCACAGATGGGCTCGGAAATGGAGCAAGTTTTCTTCTGTCTCCTTTTTTTTTAGGGAGGGAGGGAGGGGGGGGGGGAGTTCTTTAACAAATCTTGTTTTCCTTGATTTAGTCTGGGTGAACTACATAAATTGTCACTTTCCTGTAGACATTAGGCCTGTTTTCATCAGCTCGAGTTTGCCAAATAACCCCATATTTTCAGACTCTGAATATTATCTCGAAGCTCAAAATTGCATCTTCACCAGACCGATTCGCTCATCACAATCTAGCTAAGACAGGCCCAAATTAGCCCGCTATTTCCCAATTAGTGGGATATTTTGGAAACGACCAATATTTCTCTAGAAGTTTTCTCGACCAAATATCCCGCTAACTGGTTAATTTGTGATCAGGATAGTTAAAATAGCTCGGTTATTTGGCAAACTCGAGCTGATGAGGACAGGTCTATGGTGTGACCTGTGAAAATTTAAAGGTCAGACTTGACTTCCTGAAAGGTCATAGAAGATAGAATCAACATGTTATGGTATGTGAATTTGGTCAAAATGGTCAAGGCAATCAAGAAGATACAGATCAGTCGTTTTCTGCTTTATTTAAGTAACTCCAGGTTCCAGACCATTATGCATGCCTGCATGCTTTTAAATTTGTATTGGTTGCATTGAAAAACCTGTTTTAGTGGTCTGATATCTAATGAGATTGCAGATACGAATAGGTCTGTCATCATCAGCTCTAGATTGCCAAATAGCCCGCTATTTCTGATTTGGGAAAACATCCTGAAGCTACGAATCGCGTCTTCTTCAGCTCGAGACTTGACCTCGAAACTTGAAACTCAAGCTCGAGAAATACTTGCTCAGCGTTCATGCATAGTGCAAGTCTTCAGGCTGGTGAGGACGCACCGGACAAATAGTGGGATATTTTGCAAACTATCCCAAGATATCTTGGGATGATTATCTCGACCAAATATCCTGCTAATTGCAACTTCTGGCTGATGAAGACGCAAATTAACTGGATAATTTGCAAACGGGATAGTTCAAATGGCAGGATATTTGGCAATCTTGAGCTGATTAAGACAGGCCTAATGATCTACCGGTAATGATCTAAAATTGCATAGGTAGTGGCAGGTGAGATAATGATGTGAAGGTTTAGCATGCATGGTCCCTGCATGACAGTTGTTTTTTTCTTTTTGTGTGCATGTGGGGGGGGGGGGGGTAGTCTGGAGTCTGGTGTGTGGGTGGATGGGTACCCAGGACACTCATAAGAACTGCACCATCGCTTTCATGACCTCTTGCAAAACGAGGATGTCATCGGTTCAAGAACCATGTTTAAACAAAACAAAATTAATATTTTTTTTTTTGGGGGGGGGGGGCCTATCATTAATTTATTTTAGTGCTCTGTTTAGTCCTTGGCTGTGCAGTAAATTTCAAGATCGTCCTTGGGATGTTGTATGCAGACAAACAGGTGTATTTTCGAACATGTAATAACAGTCTGATGTGTTCATATGGGTCCTCAATTTACACCAGAAACATGTGTGCACTGCATGTGTGTGTGTGTGTGTGTGTGTGTGGGGGGGGGGGGTAATTTGACTTATGCCCTTTTTTCTTCTTTTTACAACAGTTGTTGAGGTCTTCAGCAGTTATTAGGAAGTTCTTATGATCAGGCCTGATAATAACCCGATTTAAATCGGTTTCCCAATTTTAACCTTATTTTTTTTAGATTTTTCCCTATTTTTTCCTAATTTTCTTACTCAAAAAGGGGGAGGGGGAGGAATGTTGTTAGATGCTATTTGTTTTCCTCTAATCCTTTTTTTTTTTTACTCAAGCAGGGGGTGGTTGAGGAATAAAGAAAAACCCTATTTTTTTGTTAGTGCTCACTATCACCCCTGTATGATTGCCTTATGAAATCAATTAGCCAGTCAACCATTTTAATCAATCAATCACCTATATAATTCTATATTCCTATTGATAATCTTCCTATTGATAATCTTGATACAGGATCAGGGCTATGTGGTTGACTTCCGTAGTGACACCATCACCAAGCCCACCGATGCCATGCGTAAGGCCATGAGCGAGGCCGTGGTAGGTGACGATGTCTTTGGAGAAGACCCCACAGTCAATGGTAAGTGCTCTGTATTATCTTTTTTCTTGAGGAGGATGGGGGGAGGGGGAGGGGGAAGGGGAGAGAGGAGGGGGTAGGGGAGCAGGGTTGTAGGGGAAAGGAAACCTCAGACCCTGAGGGATGATAATACCCTGTCCTTGTTTTGGTTGTTGTTGTTGTTTTTTAATTGGGGGGGGGGGGGGGCAATCCCAGAGTCATTTGACAGTACATTAGGAAAACATCTCATTTGAGCTCTGCTCACCAGTTCACCACTTTTCCTGGTGCTACCATAATCTGATAGGAGCACTGACCACTGATAAAGGGATTACCAGTAGGGTCCATGGGGAGAGAGACAGCGGTCAATCATAGCCTAGTTACTGATAAAGGGATTACCAGCTGGTATCTGATATCCAGTCCAGATTCATAGTCTTCTCATCGCAGACCATACACCTATATAATAGGCCTGGATTCAGTGTGTCTAAAGTCTCACTTCATATTGTTTTTTTTATAGCAAGTACTAGCTACTTTCTTTTACGTATAGAAGAGAACATTGATGTGCTTGGCAATGGAAAAATGCAGAAGGAAAATATAAAGGGAGGATAAAATAGGGAAAGACGGGTGATAATAAGGAAAGATGGAAATGGAGGGAAAGAAGGAAGAGAAAATAAAGAATAGCATAAGGAAAGATGGAAAAAGAAGATAAAAAGTTTAAAAAGAAATACATGAGGAAAGATGGAAACAGAAGATAAAGAAGGTTAGAAAAAAAAAATACATAGAGAGAATAAAACAAGGTGAAAATAGAGGAATACATAAGGAAAGATGAAAAAGATAAAATTAGGAGAAAATAAAGAATAACATAAGGAAAGATGGAAAAGGAAGATAAAAGAAGCTTTAAAAAGAAATACACAGGGAAAGATGGAAACAGAAGATAATGAAGGTTAGAAATAAAGAAATACATGAGAAAAGATAGAGAGAATAAAACAAGGTGAAAATAGAGGAATACATAAGGAAAGATGAAAATTAGAAAGACGGAGAAAATAAAGAAGTTCATAAGGAAAGATGGCTAAAGAAGATAAAATTAGGAGAAAATAAAGAAATATATAATGAAAATTAGAAAAGAGATGTTGAAAGAAGGAGAAAAATAAAGAATAATATCAGCCGAAAGGTATATAGAACAAAGGTGATAATAGTGAAAAACATGAGGAAAGATGGAAAGGAAAGATGGAAAGGAAACATTGAGAAGATAAAGAAGTTAATTGGACAAATAAACTTTTAAAAAACCACCAACCAACATGCGTAAACTGGACCAAACTTTGATTGGTCATGTTGCTGCATAATAAGGGCGACTTGAAATAATCGCACTGTCACAAGTATTTTAGTTTTTCTGCATAAATATAATCATTACCTTAAAACATAAAGGTTAGATGTCTTATGTATTGAACCAAATCTTTAATAGGCAAGCTTGCCCAGTACCTCTTTGATCAAACGACACGGCTAATTTTTAAGAACACTAAAAGAAAATACACTGAAAAACGGCCGCTCAGAGTGCCGGGCGCATTCACGATACTGCATGTGGCAAGTTTTTTCCGAATTGGGTGGTGGAGTAACGCCTTTAACATAGGCTATATTTGTCGACCTTACCCGACTTTCAAATGGAGAATCTCACTTTTCGGTGAACGGGGACCGAAATACCCCACTTGCGTGTCTGGTATTACAGACCGCTTTCTTTCCCGATATCTTCGCGTACACCAAGCTTCGTGAGAATGAGCAATCTCAGAATCTGGATGAATGTTGTCCTTGTAGTGTGAGGTTCATGAGTAATTATTGTTATAAACTCCGACATATAGTATGGATGATAATGTTTGTCAAGTTTATTGCGGACTTTGTCATCCTCATAAAAGTATTAGATCAAGTAAAAAGGCTTCAATTAAAATAGTTAAAAATGACCAGAAATCATTTCGATGTTAAGATATTTTTGACGCACTTCTCGTCATGATATTGAATTTATAACATACAACAAAACGAGGACATCATAATCATAAAGACGTTCGTTGTGCAGATATGTATTTGCTTATTAATACATACAGTGACAAAAAAGAATAATGCGCTATAATCATGAGCAAAAAACCAAGAGGTTTCGGAGAATGGTAAAAAATCATCCGAGCAGTCAATTAGGCAATTCTTCAACAATCTTAAGTATTAAAAAGTGAAAAGGTTTAACTGTCGTGATAAAAATGAGCTTGTCATAGAGATTTATTATACAAGTGAGCATCGAAATGTTTCTTTAATGAACTGCTATAAAATTTTGAAACCAAATACTCTTGTGCTGAAATTTCATATCCTCAGTATCGAGAAGCATAATGTTCCATTATGGTTGCATCAACTATTGTAAAATAGATTAAGTCCTTCGATGTCTTGTAATGCCCTAATCACTCAGCTAATTATTATCTTTCTAAAGGATTGTAGATTTGAGAGTTTCTGTTTCTTTCGTGTTACATGCAATGGACATTCAATCATCACGGCTTGATGTGTTGTGGGGAAATAAATATTGTATCCTATACGTGTACAGATCATATTAAATCAAATAAAAGTTTGATGAAATTCAATTCTTATCTTGCCAGAATCATCATTTTTTTAAATACCGTCTTTATAACGAATTCCAAGAAATATGCCGTCTGCCTAAACAACCACCCCCCCCCCCCTATTTTAAATTTGACGTCTGAGCCCCGGCCACTCCCTGTTTCCAAATCCTTGATCTGCCGTTTTGGGGGGGGGGCAAGAAATAGGCAAAGAAAGTTGAGTAGACCTTCAGATTACGCACTGAATAAATGTAACGAAAACAATATTTACAACATTCTATTCTTGCTTTAATACCTCAAAAATATTTAACGATCAAACCAACAAAATGTATGTTTTCCCGGCCTTTCCTTATAGGCCTAGGCTTACACCATTTTTCTAAACGCGTTCGAGTTTATTTCGTCTATGCGAATAAATTTGGTGGCGGAGTAACGCCTTTAACAGAGGCTATATTTGTCGACCTTACCCGACTTTCAAATGGAGAATCTCACTTTTCGGTGAACGGGGACCGAAATACCCCACTTGCGTGTCTGGTATTACAGACCGCTTTCTTTCCCGATATCTTCGCGTACACCAAGCTTCGTGAGAATGAGCAATCTCAGAATCTGGATGAATGTTGTCCTTGTAGTTTGAGGTTCATGAGTAATTATTGTTATAAACTCTGACATATAGTATGGATGATAATGTTTGTCAAGTTTATTGCGGACTATGTCATCCTCATAAAAGTATTAGATCAAGTAAAAAGGCTTCAATTAAAATAGTTAAACATGACCAGAAATCATTTTGATGTTAAGATATTTTTGACAATTTTAGACAATATCATATTTAATTGTGTCCATGTACTATATCGAACTAGACAATTATGATGAAACTTGAAAGGAACATAATTATAACCAGGAAGTTCCTGATATAACTATGCTTATAAAGTGAAGCAAGGAAGATGAAACTGGCATCTCCCATGTATACTGGTAGCTATGAGAATGGACAAAATCCGAACCTATATGAGACTGCGAATAAGACTAGAACATCATGGAGGAGTTCCAAGCAGTACTTATCAAGGTTGGGCTGGTGATGTCCTGGCAAAGTTTGTTTACACTGCAGATTAGGGACTCTAACTCTCTCTTGCTCTGTGGCGAGCTTACCACCAAAATGCACCCCACTTTCGGGTCCAAAGTGGGGTGAAGTTTAAATGGACTGTTTTCGTCATGATCTACGGTATATCTAATAAAGGAAACCTTTCACAATGAGTCATATTACACTTGCTTTCTCATTTTTATGTGGGGGGGGGGGCAGGAGGGTCCATGGGAAGGGAATAAAAATAAATACCAAGAAGTGATATGATTTTAATACTTGGTTCTAGGAAGACACAAGAAATCACTCTCTTCATTCACAAGTATAAAGCTGCAGGGCTCAACACTAATTGTGGACCTGGATCGACACCGGCCAGAATAGCACTACAGAGCTCCCCCCCCCCCCCCTCGCCCCTCACATTTAAATTGTAACCTGTTATCTTCTGGAACCCAGTGATCCCTGCATTAAGCCTATGGGTATTGGAGAATGCAGTAGTCGTTGGGTTAATAAGGATGTGTTGTACACATACATGTACAAGTACCTCAATAATTGGGCTTAGAGGCCACAGAAGCATACATGTGACTAGGGAGCTACCATGCATGGTTGTACATTTATTGGACATTTATCTTTATGTATAATTAGTTTGTTTGCTTTGGTGCTGAAAGCTACCCATGGTATTGGTATTGAAGGGATTAGGTATCTTTGTCTCAGATTATAAACAAAATCCTGGGTTTAGCTCATGCTGCAATCGTAATTATAAACCTTTATAGGTCAGTCAGGAATCCCATGACGTTTACAAACCCGATCGCCTGTCTGATTATCAAGATATTTATGATTTTTCCCAATGGTTTTATAACACTATAGTCTGGGGGGAAATGATTATCGTTATGGTAAAACCTGTCAACTTTTGATTTTTTTTTGAGGCACTTCATGATCATATTGAAGCGCATTTTTCTTTAGGGCTTCAATATTACACCATATCACAGACACTGATAACATGTAGGGCCATGCAGTCTCAGATTTGTAAAACTGGAAACATTGTTAAACAATGCCTTTAATAGTTTATAGGGGACCATAGACCATGGACTGACAACTAGTGGCAGTAATTTATTTATCTAACCTTCTGTGAACTATTTTATCAGATTATCTGAGTCTTTAGTGACATTAATAAAGATTAGAAAATTGATTGATCAAATAGTCTATTTCTATTATCTTATTGTTATTCATAGCATATGTTACTATATTGTAGTTTTACATTCTTTTTTATTTTGCATTTTACTTCAGATTTCCTCTATGAATACAAAATTAAATATTTTGATGCTCAAAACCTGTCACTTGAATGATAAACTGCAATGGAGCTAGAGTCTAAAACATATTACATATATACCAAAATCAAATTAAATTCATCCTTTTACTAGTCATACTTGAAGTGTATTCATGCACCTGTCAACTGTTACACTTCTATTTTTTGTGTCCAGAACTTCAGCGAAAGGTGGCCAAGTTGCTGAAGAAGGATGCTGCCCTCTTTGTACCGACAGGGACAATGTCCAACTTGATCGCATGTAAGACACATAAAACACTTTTGTCTTGTAATAATATGACGCTCTTTATAGAACTGTTTAGACTGATGCTCCTTGATGTCAAATTTCATAATACTTTTATGCAAAAACAAAAATGAATTTGAGAAATGTTCCCTGCCATCATGACAATTTAAGAGAAAATTATGAATATTAATAAAAACAAAACCAAAATTTAAAATATCTCAAATTGGAAAAACAAATGTGACTCCATATTGCAGTATTCTACTTATACTTCTTGTATGAAATATCTAAAAATTGAAGGAAAAAATTCTCCTAAGGAAGATTTCTGTTGAATGTTTATCTCTTTTAATATTTTCTGTCTTTAGATAAAATGGGTCCCTTCTATCATACAGACACAAGTATTAAAAAGGGGGAGTTCAGGGGTGAAATTTAAGGAAATATGTCTTGAACAATACTCTCATTGTTTGTAAATAATAAAAATCATGTCATTTGTTTATTTCCTTAATGATAGGTCATTGCACTGGGAAAGTTGAGTAAGTTCTGTTAGGATGTTAGTGTAGTGCAGCGTCAGGGACTTGAACCCCATACCTTGCGATCTACAGTCCGTTGACTTGTCCACTATACCACAGAACCTCTGTTTTATTTACTTAGTGATGAGTCATACTACCGGGCGTGGTGAGGAGGTGTTGCTAGGAGACCAGTGTCACATCTTCGACTGGGAACAAGGTGGAATGGCACAGGTAAAAACAATCGCTCATCCAAATAGATTTTTTCATCAAATTTATTCATCAGATAATAATTCCTTCATTTGTAGATTATTATTATTTATAGATATCAATTGATTTGAATTATTGTTCTATGTACATACAGTTTGGGTCAAGGACTGATTCAACTGTTTCTGTTTTGTATCACCAATTGCTAAAAAGTTGGCATTAACCTTTTATAGTTGACAGCCATCCTTTTGGTTCTGTCTGTCAGTATTAAAGCACACCAAACGCAGCATTAATACAAAGTCTATAACAATTCAAATTCATGCATGTCATTTTTGCTTGGCGTACTTAGTAATTACATTGGTTATTTAATTTATGGTAGTTTGCTGGTGTGTGCCCACACGTGGTCAAGACCTTGCCCGATGGAACTCTGGACTTGGATGAGCTCGAGTCCAAGATACGACCCAGCGACATTCACATGGCCAGCACCAGGCTCATCTGCATAGAAAACACCCATAATTCATCGGGAGGCAAAGTGCTCCCTCTAGAGTTCTTACAGAAGGTAAATGGTCCAGGGGCCTGTTTCATAAAACTTGATATCAATAACAAGTTACAAGCTACCGTTATAAGCTACTTAAATCGAGGCATCTGATTGGCTGAGAGCAAATTTATCATAGAAATTAAGCATTTGTTATAGATAAAAAGTTTTATGAAATGGGCCCCTGTACAGCCTAGTTTCCATTTATTTCCCACCAAATTTAAAAATCACTTGATAGGAATCTGGAATCATTACAGACTATTTGTCCTTAATTTGTGTAATGGCACTTTGCTGGAATGCTCCCCAGGGTGCGGAGAATGTACATAACTTGTGTGCGGGCAAGCCTGAATCCGATGACTGGGGTAATAATAGGTCTGTAAATTGCTCAGAGACAACTTTGTTAACGATATATCCACCCAGAATTATTTTCATCATTATTATCATTAATTTACTTATTTAGTTGTTAGGCTTGCTAATGTTGTCAAAGTATGACATGGAATGGAAAGAGTATTGATTGAAAGATTGCGATCGATGTACCTTTACCAACTTAAAAGATCTGCTACAGATAGGAAAGTTTCTCAAAATAATACTTCTTCCAAACCAACCATAGTACGGCTACCCTCTAATCTCTAGTAGATCATTCTCTTGTTGTGTGTGTGTGTGTGTGTGGCTACATGCAAAATTTGTACACTAATTGAGTAAGAAGGACACAAAGTCTTGTTTAAGGGAACAGTGGTGTGAAGCACATATGTAGTCCAGCAAGACCACCTTTAATTTGAATTTATTTTTTTCCAGGTGAGAGCAATAGCAGACAAGAACAATCTCAAGGTTCACTTAGATGGGGCTCGTCTCCTCAACGCAGCGGTTGCTATGGACGTAACCCCAGATGTCATCACGCAGTACGTCGATTCCATCAGCATCTGTTTCTCAAAGGTAATAATATAAAACTTTCTTTTCGGTTGATGGAGAAATTTGCTGAGGAATTGAACTGTGTGCTTATGGCTCCTCATTAAGTTTGTTTGGTTCCACAAAGACTAAGATCAACTTTAAGTTGGACTTAAATATGGCAGGCCATTCATGCCACTTTTTGCCCACACCATTATGATCTTTAGATAATATTTTTTCCTTCAATAATGAATTATAAAAAAGTGTAGATTTGTGACCATGATTTGTACGTCCCTTGAGAGACAATTGCCAGTTAGTGGTGAGAGCAAACAGTGGCATGACCGGCTTGCCATATTTAAGTCCAACTTAAAGTCGTTCTTAGTCTTTGCAAAACACTCCCCTGATCTTTTGATAAAGGCTTTGAATCTAACTTAAGAATGAGTGTATATGTAGGAGTAGTAGTGAACCCAAGACAATGGAGCATTACATGGACTTTTATACCATAAATTCAGTGAGGTAGGGATGTTTCTCGATCTCGTGAGCAAAGATTACGGTTAGGGTAAGGTGGCCCTGATAATGGCACACTCATGCTTGACGCTCCTACATCTATCTTCACCATGGAAGCCTTCAAATATTTCAAATACTTTCTTCCATTTAATTTGGCAACATATTTGACATCTGTTCAAACAATACAATTTATACGTAGGAACATAAATATAATTAAAGAACTTGTATTACAAGAAAAAAGGCGTGAATCCCAAGAAGCAAAGCTTGTAATGTGTACGCCCAAATACACAAATACATAATATACATTATAAATAGAAGAAAGGAAGAAAGGGATAGGCAAGAAGGAGAAGAGGATAGAGAGCTTGGAGAAAGAGAAAAGAAGAGCACTCCAACATAGTAGCAATGGAGTGTATGGCATGCATAAAAAATATTTCTCAATCTTCTAAAACAAAGAAGTACCACAGCTGTGACACATTGTAGCCAAAGAGATATGATATTCGAGTATCTCCACTATTGAGGCCTGTCATATTTTCATAAGTCACCAATACCAATACCATTGTTGCATCTGACGGTTTTTCAATATCTAGTACAATCTTGCTGTATCTATTTTGCAAAAGGAGTATCTCACAATATGCATTTATCAATGAGTGTTTCATGCATAATCAGGGATGCCAGTTTTCAGGCAAAAGCCTGAGTTCAGGCCCTGGCAATTTATTTTCTGGCCATAGTTTAGGGAACAAAATATCTTGTTCTAGGTGATTTTCAAGCCCTCAGATCAATTCTAACTGGCATCCTTGATATTGAAAGTGTTTGCTTTATGGCAAAGTTTTTAGTTGTGGGAGACGACGCCATGCTTATTACTCTCAGAGTGAAATGGTCTTTTTGTTTACGTGAGGGTGTTTACATCTCTTTCTCTAGGGATTGGGATGTCCAGTTGGATCGGCTCTCGTAGGATCCAATGACTTCATTGCAAGGTCAGTATAGGAGGGAGTTTAACCAGGGAGAAAAGCATTGAAAGAACTTTGCAATATCGCAGTGCAGTATTGAGAGAAATGAGTTAGTCTTGTGATCACCTCTCTGCTCTTTGCAATAAGGACCAGGGTATGAATCTGAGTCACTGAACCTATGAATTATTAATGGCCCAAATGTTTTCTTTTTTAGCCCAGATGTCCACCTTCTTTAACTGCACTCATGTTTCATATCATTTTCGACAAACTTTCCAAATCTTGTTGTACTTACATAAGTTCATACCACCCTCTAATGTCGGATTCACAAGGATTCATTAATTTTCATGATTAATTTGTACAAGATTTATAGAAGGAACATCGCCTTGAAATATTAATTTACTTCACATATACTTTACTCATCGATACCTTTCAGTGAAAACAATGTCGTAGCATGCGTGTTGGTTATTTGTCAGACATATTAAAGACTTAAGTGACAATGTATGTAACAACAAGAAACAGTTAATGTTTTCCTTTTGCTTCATCAGAGCTTTGAGGCACAGGAAAGCCTTAGGTGGAGGCATGAGACAGTGTGGCATACTAGCAGCTGCAGCTCTGGTAGGCCTAGACCAGGGGTACGCAAGACTGCATGTGGATCATGAAAATGCTCAGAAATTCGCCAAAGGTGAGCTTGCAATTTGCTATAATCATAAAGCCAGTTCCTAGTTAGCTTTTTCTCACATACCACACATCCATCTGGAGTTGCCTAGGCCTATGATCTGGCCGAGAAGACTGCGCAACGTAACGCGCCAGTCTGGCAAGAAAGCATCCACCCTCGGTGATCTGGCCAGCTATGGACCATGGATCTAAGATCTCACTTTCTTTTATTTTATCCTCGCAAATTAAAAAAAAAAGTTATATATGTATGCATAAATGTCTTTTGAAAACAAAAATTGTGAAGAGCATGAACAATGATTTTATCATGCAAATTAATGAAAAGTTAAATCTGTAAATATTCTGAATGAATGAAGCCCCAATCACACAACACAACAACCATCAACAGGCTGTGCATGTAAGGGTTATTTGATGTAAAATAATTTTTAATCTGTATGTTTCCTAAAATGTTATTGTAAACCATCTCATTATAGCATTTGGGAGGGGAATGACTTTATGTCCTGCAACAATATGCACATTTTATTGGGAGACGGTTAAATTTGATTTCAATTGATTTCCTTTGATCGTAACTTTACTAGTTGAATAGCTTATTCACCACCAAGTTTAAGTCTGACAAATGCAAGATTTGTAAAAACAAGCTTCAAGTTGTTTTTTTTTACAACCAAGCTTTGATGCTATGATTTTATTTGTCCATAAATCAGTATGAAAGGGGTGGGTAAACCTGCCAACCCAGAGAAGTATGACTAAGACAATTTTTACACTGTTTTACACTGTATTTATATTAAAGTGTAAATTTAAAAAAACTCTCATTGTGTCTTTAGTTTTAACAATGTTGTTTAATTTGTGCATAAATCAGGCATGAAAGAGCTGAACAACCCAGTCTTCACAGCCAAGCCAGAGAATACACAGACCAACATGGTGCACATCCTAGTACGAGAAGACATTCCTTCCATGCAAGCTGCCTCGCTGCTGGGCAACGTCGCCGATGATGAGATCAGTACACTAGGACAGAGCATTCAGGTATGACACAGGCTTCTGTGACATTTTTTGCACTCCAGGGGTGTTTCACAAAGATTTGAAGTCAAATTTAACTTTAGTTGGACCTAAATATTATGGAGAGCCATTTGTAGCCTTATGCTGAAATATATTCTAAAGCAAAAATTCAAATATTTTAGACTTTTCATAAATTTCACATGAAGAACATGAAATCTCCCATGATAATAGCAAATATGAATGATTTGAATCAACATTTTATGCCTTTTGAAATAACTTTTACAAAATATTTTCAAGGATGCTCATGGCTTTCCGTAATTGTTCAGTCAACTAAGGGATAAGTGCAACTTAGAATCTTTGTGAAACACCCCCTGGTCAATTCATTACACTTACCAAATTTCTAACAGCAACCAGAGATCAACCACTAAATCGCACGCACTATGATTTAACGCCCTTCTGGCTTCAAACTGATATTTTCTTAAAGGTAAAGATCAGGATTGGAAATGCCCCAATTTCAAAAAATGAAATGGAAGCTCTAATATTACCAATCATGTGAAAGAATATGTTTTAAATAATACATGATGATAAAAAATTTGCCGGGAAACTGTCTACTAATTGATATATTTGGTAAATTAGTTTATCCATTGGTGTGCGAGAGATAAAAACGCATGTGTCGTGCATGTGTGTGCGTAGTCCCATATACATCTTTCTGTGTACGGTGCTTGTAACTTTATGAAGACTGGGCCAAATATCTTATCATTTTGATGATTCCAGAACCTTGCAGTACATCTATGCTAGACGATCAACCTTTTCTGATCGATTTCACAACGTTTCTTTCACAATGCAATCGCATGACCATAACTGGTCTTTATCTTTAATAGTTATAATAAAAGTTATAATAAAAGTCTTGTGTAGCGCTCATGTCTGGCACATTGCCACTTCTAGAGCTCCATTTTTATTTCCCTGGCTTGAGCATGGCTGCCATAACAGCGTCACCAGGTACGCATTTACCTAACATGGAAGGATTATGACAACGGTAGATTAATGTCTTACCAAAGGAGATTCGTGTCGTACCGGGATTTGAACCCGCACCTTGTGATTCACAATCCAGAGACTTATCCACTGGACCACAACACCTCTACATGAATATTGCTTCCCACGACCTTTTTGGAATGATTTTCCTCCCGTCTAATCTCCTAAAATTAGAGTATATGATGGCCATGATGTAAAAATAATACATAAATCTACTTTATTTGATCTTTTATTTTTTGTTCTCAGGTGAAACTGTTTCCCGAGACCGACCACACGATGCGAGCCGTTATGAACCACCATATCACAGAGAAAGACGTTCAAATGGCTCTCAAGAAATTCAAGTTCATCGGGGAAAAGCTGGACAAGAATGGTCTTGGTAAATAGAGGTCGAAAGGACATTGTTCAAGCAGATGCATGAAGTCTATTTTTCTAAATTAGAAATTAGAAGTGACTAGCATTGCTCTTTGACACAGCTCCAGATGATTATATTTTTGTAACACGCAGATCACACGCGGAAACTGGTAGAAAAGACTCATAAAGGCAGTCATTTTAACAATTTAGGAGTATGAATGAAATAAAGGATTGCAAAAAAACAAGACGCACATATCCCAAAGTCCAACTTCCGTCCCTTGTGGTTTTTTTTACGTTTTTGGTTTATACATACTATCTGTACTTGCACAAAGACGGCTGCAAGCTTTATAGGCACATGCTGTAGCCCTCCTATACAATCTAAGCTATGTTTAGTAAGGATTCAACATGATAAATTTATTTCATATGCATGTTCCAAATATGTACTGTACTAAATAGATTGTATCAAATTTACATTTGTGTAAAAAAACAAGACGCACATATCCCAAAGTCCAACTTCCGTCCCTTGTGTGGGTTTTTTTTACGTTTTTGGTTTATACATACTATCTGTACTTGCACAAAGAGGGCTGCAAGCATATCAAGCTTTAGGCACATGCCGTAGCCCTCCTGTACAATCTAAGCTATGTTAAGTATGGATTCAACATGATAAATTTATTTCATATGCATGTTCCAAATATGTACTGTACTAAAAAGATTGTATCAAATTTACTTTTGTGTACATGGAAATGTATGTTTACAAAAAACAGTGTTGAAAACAAGACATTCAAATTTATTTCAATTCAATTCAGTTTTTTGGTGATTGTTCCCCTGTGAAAACAAGCCTTACATCTTAATATCTCGAAGTTGATATATGTTAACTAGGTGGCAGAATGAACGTTGATCATTGCATTTCTGTTTATTACCAATTGAAGTATGACATTTCAAAAGAGAATACTGTGAAAGCACAAACATTTGTGACGTGAATCAGCTTTGATGACGAATTGCCATTTAATGGCAAGAATCATTCATGTATTCCAAAAGTTGATTTTGACTCTTATTCATTGAAGTATACTATACACGCTTATCATTGAGTGGTATATATGGCTTTATTGCACAATGCTGAGACAAATCTGGGGGCTCTTGTATTTATAATGAACTAAGTTGTGATGAAACACATTTCCAAAATCACATGCAGCTTGCTTTCAACCAATCAGAATCTTGCATTCGGGAAACATGTTGATTTTGGGGCATTGCTGTTGTTTGGTATCGCAAGTCTTTCATGAAAGAGGCCTTTAATATCATAGCTAAATCATGTAAAGTGTAATTTCATAGTATTCTGTAAAACTCTCATAAATTCAATCAATCATGTTTCATTGCTTTTGGGGGGGGGGGGGGGTAAGTTATGTATGATATTAAATTAAGTACCTCTTCATTATTATTTTTTAAGGATTCAAAAGGATGATATTGTACAAGATATTTGCTCGGGTTATGTTCACCAACATGTATTCAAATATGTGTATATCATTCAAATTATGAACCCAGCATGCAATCATTGAAATTATTGGAAGTATTTACTCTAATAACCCCAAGACAATGGAATATCATTATCGGTATAAAACGCTCTGTTGTAACAAACACTTCTAATAACAAGATTGTTTTTCCAGTTCTACTTTGTTTTTATTTTATATCGTCTTGATATAGCAAGGTTTCACTTTAATACTATGTTAATTTTTTGGGTCCCATTGATTTAGTTTTAATAAGATCCCACAGAAGACACTGCCAATTTTATGTGTACCTCTGAATTTCAAAGATATTCTTACGATTTTTCAAAAAGGAAAATTTTAATATCAGTAGTTTGGGATTTGAAGTGAATGATTTTGATGTGTGCAGCAGTGCTCCTTTGGTCAGTGTTTGGAAAATGTAATGCATATGCTTTCTTAGTAATCATGTAAATAAATTATCAAACCAATCAAAGCGAGTACTATGCATGTGTTGTAAATTATGTACTATGTGCACAAAAGGTATTGGGATAGATTAAGGCATTACATTGAAAATGTAATTCAATAAACACTTTTCAATCAAGTGAAACAATTTGTGTACAAAGACATTTTTTTGTATTGCTCCAGCAGTATTAAGTAATGAAAAAATTAATAAAAATATGCTTCTTTTGCTCCTAGCGTTAGGGTATGAAAACTATGATTAGGTATTGTGTGAAACCCGAGAGTCGAAATTGAATTATTTTCTATCAACAATGAAGTGTTGAAGCATTAATTATCATCACGAGAAGAAAGAGGTTATAGTAAAATGGTCTGTTGCTGGCAGAATTCTCAAAAATGACTGATCTCGAACCAGCATCAAATAAAAAATTTAAAGATGGTATAGTGCATTAGTTATTGAAATATGGGACACACTTGGAAGAATTACACTTACGTTTCCCAGAATTATTCTGTTTTTTCCTCCAAATTACCGTATTATGTTTTTCTTCATGAAATACGTTTTGTTGTTTTTTGTTGATATGATCACAAATTCAATAGAAAACTAAGGTTAAAACATACTTGAGGAAAATATTTTTAAAAAGAATGAAATGCTGATAATACCAAAAAAAAACCAACATCTACTTGTAAATAAACTATAGGTCCTAATATGGAGAAAAAACAGCATGAGGAATGGACGTTTCTGCATTGGAAGTGTGTCGCACATGGTTATAAGTTTCAATTTAATTCTTTCCTTTCTTTTTGCTTAAAACACCTTTTTTAGCCACCATGGTTCCTTTTGTTAGGTCGCACAAGGTTGTCAAGATCAGGAATTCAGTTTAAACAAATTTGTGTGAGGGTGTCTGTGTGGGTGTAGGTTGTGATTTGTGGTTCTTTATCTGTTTGACCTTTGACATGCACATGACCTAGCAAACCGTCAAATCTAAAATATCTTGATAATTGGTCTGTAAAATCCTACAGAGAAAATATAGATCATCATCTTCAAAAATTCAGACATTACCATCAGTGACAAGGTTGGATTCAACTCTCATGGGCATTTTAACACTTCTGTTGCTTTCTTTGCCTCTGCACATTTGCTTATTTGACACACGCGCAAGTTTGCACAAACGATAGACACCAATAGACGGAAGGATGACCATGTGCAACACAATGGCTTTGCAAAATTATCAATTTCCGGTCTTGATTAGCACCATGACGTCCCTTTTAACACTGGTTTAGATTATTCTTGCGCTGGAAACAGCTAAATAATCTTTAAGCTTTGGGTATATTCCTTGATAAATATAATGTGGCATGGGAGATGGTTTGTTGTGGCATTAAAAGAGTTTTAAAATGAAACTACCAGATATGTGAAATACCGGTGAATAAATTGAGATGAAGAGAAAATAATACAACTTATAAAACAGCACAATGATGAGAGCAAACACAAATTAAAAAGCATTTTTTTTTATTGTCTATAATATACATTCAAGTAAAAGTTCAGTAAAAAATATGTACATGAAAAGTACAAATTGAAATATATTCTGGAACGACCCCTTCGATACCTGCAGTTTAAAGGCACAACAAATGTCAAAGGTCCAAACTCCATTCTATACCTGACGTGTATAATAAAGGAAAGTTCACATATGTGGTTCACGGCACAACAAAGGTCAAAGGTCCCTTCTATACCTGCAGTTTAAAAGGCACGTTCACATATGTGGTTAAAGGCACAACAAAGGTCCTACCTGTACTCACTTACGTGTACTCATTCCGTTGGCTTGCAGCAGTATTTGTGGCCCACTAGAAGTGAGAAACTATGTCCCCTATCTGGAGAGTACAGCACCATCATAAATGTCAGATGACGGAATATATTTGGACGCATTTGGAAGAAAAATCAGCAAATTCTTGCATCTTTAAGGTATTCATAACATTCACCCTTGCAGTGTTATCAATGGCTGGAACACCATGGTGAAGTAAGGACTTATGTAAATTGAACTATCATCAAGTTCTACATGGGGTTGTTCCAATCAAAATACTGATTTTATCGTTCACATGCATAAATAGGAAATCTTGGCTTTCAGGTCGACTACTAGAGCAGGTTCGACTATAGTGCAAAGTTAAACTCACATCTCCCTGGTTAGAGTATGAAAAAACAATTTTTGTAAAAACTTTTGCTAACTGTACAATCTACTTCTACATCTATACTGCACGTATATTTACAACTACAAGACCACCATTTCAGAAAAGAATCTTGTTTACATTACAAATGTGAAAAGCCGGTGCTATTTATAAAATCCACCTATAACAGTGAAGTATATAAAATAAATCTAGTATCAATGTTTTTGTACTACCGATGAAATGAAGGACACTAATGGACTGTATTACTATTAGTCGTAGTGTCTGCTATTTAAAAACAATCATAAATTGTTTGGAGTGTCTGGATATGAAAAACAAATAAGTATTAACAACAGGCGATATTATAACCTGTATCAGAAAAACAAGAGGAATGGTGATCGGTTTGGCCATGGTGTTATGCCTTTGTTCATAAAATATAAAAAGAATTGAGGAATGTCCAGATATTGATAAAACATGACAAAGGGATAACATTTTAAAATGCAAGGAAGGAATGTCCAGATAATGACAATAATACAATACAAAGCAATAAAAAATAAAAATACAGATAACATGGGCTATAACTGAGAACCAACATCACAGGAAGGCAATCTATGGTTTTAGCCATATTTCTGTCACTTAAGACAATGACTTTTTCTTTTGAATGCCCAGTGATATATAAACAAAGCATGATTGTCAAGTGAAAAAAAATATACGATAAAAGCACTAAAAAAGTAAATTGGAATAGAGTAAATATAACTAACATATTTCATTCATGAAGCACCTCCACTTTGGCAGTGATTGATCTACAATGAACAAAGCAGGACTTCTCCATGTTTAAAAGATCTGTGGATATTTGGAGGTCATTTTCTACAAGTGCTTTCACTGAAATGGTTTAATGTGTTGCAAAGCCCTCTAGCGAAAAAGAACAGAAATTTATTGGTTTCAGCATTTTGCATGTATTGAGCTGTTTCTTAGCGAGCTTATTCACGGGACAGCTCGTAAACCCAGAAGTTCACGAGTCAGTATTTAGGGTTGCTAGAAGCAGCACCACCAAACACAGAACCTGTGACAAATTATGCAGCATTTTGCTATATACCAGGCCTGTATTTCTAGCACATGCACAATGCTAGCATCCATAAAAATGAGGTAGACGTATATAAACACATGAATATCAGAAACTCTCTGTGAAAAAAGTACAATATATATTGTGCAAATAAAAAAAAAATTAAAAAAATTGATAATTGATAGTTAAACTCATGGTAAGCATTTTAAACAGTATACCCATCATTTAAAAACAACCTAAATGATCTCTACCAATCTTCAGTCACACAGGGCTAACACACTATGCAAAGTCCCGAGACATTTCCTCCATTTCCTAAGGCTTATATACAGTTTCATTTATATTTGTTACATAATGTTGAAAACAAATTATAAACGGGAATGATACTTTCATTGAAATGATGGTATGTGGATGTCAGATTCAAATTCTTTTTCTCTACATTTTGTTTCCAGAGTAGAATTTCTAAAGGCACAGTTTATTTAGCATCATACATACCGGTAAATATGTCAGCTTATTGCTATTTGGTATAAACAGAATGTTGTACTTGATATCACTATTTTTAAAAAAATTGGCACATAGTAAAAATGAGGAGACAGTTGGTACATTTAACAATTCATTACAGTTCTAGTCAGATGACTTTGTGTGACAAAGTTACCAGCTAAACTAGAAGAAATTGTTCAAATGTGCTTTCCAATTTAAAAAAAAAAGAAAGAGAAAATATCTCTAGAATGCCAAAACCTAGAACAATTTTGTCTGCTAAAAACTTTTCCTCAATTTCACATTGATATATTCTTGAATGAAGGGAAGTCTTTTGGGTCATAATTGAAAACTGATGACAAAATTTCTAGTCTGTTCCTAAATCCAGGGTAAATTTATGTTAGCGTATACAAAATAATTAAAATGTGTGAAGGTTTTCATGGCCGTGTCATTTCTCTCAATTTAATTGATGATTGCTTTTAACTTCAAACAGATTACTCTACAATAGTCATATTAAATTTTGATGAAATAACGAACAGTATTACTTTATAAGTTATATATCTGCCTGAGCAAAGATTTAATTAAAAGACCACGCATAACAATTAAAAATCAATAATGCATAATACCAATTTACAATTCTAAGAAGTTCATCAAAAACTTTTAAATGATTCACCGTAGTCAAGGCGACATGCTGGACTCGCCGTCACTGCTGGGCGATTGGAATAGCCGCCTCCCTTGTTTGTTAGCTTTGTGCGTTGTGTCTAACGTGACTGGAGTACAGTTGCTGTTGTCGTTGATCTTGCTTGGACTGAGCAAGTAGCAGTCACGACAGACTGCCATGTACTTGTCGGCACCCCCTATGATTTCCACCTGTAGAGGGCAGATGAGAGGCAAGTGAAAGACCGATTTATTAATCTGGCTAGCGGGTAAAAGTATATAGTAAAAGCACAGTAATAGAGCAATGGCCCCGTTCAAAACTAAGTCAATGGGCCAGTCTTCATCAGCTTGAGTTTGCCAAATAGCCCGCTATTGTGTGATTTGGGAAATTAGCCTGAAGTTACAAATCTTGTCTTCATCAGCTCTAGAAATCTGCTCAGTGTTCGAGCATAGTATGAGTCTTCGGGCTGGTGAAGACGGACCTAATGAGCTTGTGCCCTTTGGTAAGGCATTAATCCTCATTACTAAATCCCTTGGAGAGGACTTAAAGCCATCAGTCCCTTGGTTACTTACAAACATATACACGCTTTCTTAGCAGTCAGGTAAAACAATCATAGAATATAAAATATCAGATTTTGATTTGCTTTAAAGGCTACAGCCTGGATAAGAAGGCAAGTAAGACGATGACATTTATATTTTGATTTTTTAGTTAAAGCATGGAGCAAATGTCTGATCATTGAGACTGAATCTGATACTAATGACTTACAGCTGTTTCACATCCTATCCTCCGGGTATACGAAGCTTCGTTGTAGCAGTGCATGCAGACAGCGTTGAGTTTGATGACACTCTCAGCAATGGGGACAAGGTTTAAGATATCACCAAAACCCTAGTCAGAGGGGAGAGCAAAAATATGAGATAGGAAGAGATGAGGAATTGACAAAGGAATGACATTATTTTATTCCTTAATCAACAACAAATCACTGAAGCTACATCATAGGACTATCCACTTACATTTATATACTGGTACTTGTGGTAGACCTCTTATTTTTGAAAGGATTTTTGCACACAAAAATAAAATAAATGATCATCATTAAACTTAGGCCTTTAGGGGGTAATTCTTTTAATAATTTTAGAGAGAGAAAAAAAAGGCATCCTTGCAAAATGAACAAATTTTCTCACCAATTCCCTTCATCAATACGGTATAGAACCTCTTTTGTGACATTTTTAAGTCATCGAATTAATAAACTAGAGAGAAAATGGGCAGTTGAACTTTGTATGTAGAAAGCTAGATAAACAGTCAAACCTGTCTATAGCAACTGCCCAAGGGAAACAACAAAAAGTCTTTGTAGACAGGTTACTTTAGTACATGTTTCAATGAGAAACCATTTTCAAGGGACACAAAAAAATGTGGTCTTTGTAGACAGGTGGGCACCAAAGCAGGTTTGACCGTGTACATGTATACAAGGACTAAGAAATTCAGTATTAGGTGCAGTAGGCTATAATGGATCTAATTATAATAAATTTTAAAAAAATACAAAATGTACTAACCTTTCTTTGGTATGTTCCATCTAATGCAGCTACGATGATAACTTTGCCTTGGTTGGCCATTTCTTCACAGAACTTCACACAGTCTGGAAACTGAACAAAGAGATTTACAGATTCAATTACAGAGGACAGGGTAAGGGGTATGAAATATTACATATACCTGTGGGGAAATCAATAAAGTAGCCTCACTGATCTGGTAATCTACAAGTACATTGCAGAACTTAAAACTTGACTACTCTACAAACTCTTAGCTGCCTCACAAGTACTTTCAATATTCCCTCTTTTCAAAGAACACATATTTGTTTAACAAACTTGCAAAAAGTTGGACCACTGTGACATTTTCTTGAGAAGGAGAAATAAAGAAAAAGAAAGGAGACAATAAAAGTCAATTATTTTTCTTTCTTTCTTTCTTTTCTTTATGGAGAAAAAGGGTGATATTCATTGTGAAATTATACGAGAGATTTATTTTCTGTTTTCGTTCTTTTTCTTTTAGTGTGGAGTCCAATCAAAAAGATTTCCAGTTCTAAACAAGTCAAATAACAGGTTATCAATTAACTGTAGATTTAACAAATATCCCGCACAGCAAGTGGAGACCAAGGTCTACAGATTATGTTGTTCTTATAATGTTAGAAAATATTAATTAGACATTAGATAAGATTGTACTTACAAATTGGCCTTCATCAATTCCTATAACTTCATACTCCTCAGCAAGCTCTGCTATAGAAGATAGATCGCTAGTAGAAGTAGCTTTACACACTTGCCTGTAAGTAAGATACAAAGTAAGCATTTAGACCAGAGTATGAATTTTTGTTTATATGTCCAATTACTCATCATTCACCCAAATCATTGATTTAGATATTATAATTAATCAGAAAAGTGATGTAAATTTTATTCAGTGTAAAAATGTCTTTCCATCCCTTTTTGGACTGTTTTTTTTATTAAATTTATTCACTTATTGTTTTTTTATTAGTATTTATTAGTTGTTTTTGTTTGTCTTTTTGTTTTTTGAAAATCTATTACAGTTTGTGACAAAGTTATGAAATTTTTTCAAATCACTTTCCTGTTAAATTATAATATCTAAATCTTTGATTTGGGTGTATTCAAAGTGCAGTACAACAGAACCCTTATTTTACAAAATACAAATATCAAAGATTTTTAACATCATCTGGAGACCACAGATCTAGATCACATTTCTTTCTGTTCACTTGGCATATTTAATTTTTCTCTCCCCCATAAACTCACATATCATGAGTTGCTACGCCGTCCTTGTCATATCTTGTATCTTTGTCGTATTTGACGAGTAGGCAGTAGTGATTCGCAATCTGATAACGCTTTATCCTCCTGATCAGCTCCGTCCTGAAAAAAGTGGAATAAGAGCAGAAATATTTTATCTCTAAATGTTTGAAGAATGAAGATAATGTTCAGCTCTCGTAGTGTAAGGGAAATGGGAATGAAACGTATGGACAGGTTCCCATAAATGTTCAACTTGATGCTAGTGCCAGATAATTATTTGATGTGAATTTTAGTGCAAATATCTGATTAAACAGCACCAACAAAGTGATGCTAGAATGCTAGAAGTCTAATCTTTATGCAGTAGAGCACATCATACTCACGTACAGTAATCTTTAATACAAGGGATTGTTATTATTACAGGTATATAAATATTTATTTATATTTTTTTTTTCGGGAGGGGGGGGGGGGGGGGGGGTCTGACAATAAAAGATGATGAAATTAATGTGACTTCACATTGTACCTAGAATATATTTAAGAATTAGCAATTGCATAGGCTACATCTTACAATACTATTAACCAAATGTAAACTAATGAAAAGTAAATTTAAAATCAAGCTTGTGAAAAGTTGAACACTGAAGAATTTTTTTGTTCTTCCAGTAACTAAGTTTATCTTCAACAAGCACTATGAACATCACTGACAAAGAAATCGGACAAAATATAGTTCCTCAGGTAGACAAAGGAACATCCCTTCACTGCTATTATGTAAAAATGTGTAGAACAGGTAAATATGCATGTGACACCTGTTCTACACATTTTTAATTAATAGCAGTGAAGGGATGTTCCTTTGTCTACCTGAGGAACTGTATATTTTGTCCGCTTTCTTTGTCAGTCATGTTCATAGTGAAGAATGGGTTTAGGGAGTGATTATTTTCAATTTTCTGAATTCCAATACTTACGTTTTACCAGAGAACATAGGCCCAAAGATGACCTGATAAGAAAACACAAGAAAAGAAAATACATGTAAATATTATTTAATTTTTTTGATTAAAAAAATTAAACTGCACAATCTGATCTCTCAGCACATTCATGTAAGGTGCGAATCCACAAGCATCAGTGATCAATCACCTGTCAAAAAAGTGCAGTCCTCCGAAGCACTCGCAAAGAAAGAAAATCTATGTGACCCAGAAAATGATTTTTTGACTAAACTGTTATGACACTATGTCTGGTCCTAGTAAAACATGAGATTTTCTGCATTTTAAATCATTTAGATAATAAGACTAGAAGTACCTAGCCAAGTCTATAGCCTGTAGAATTGGATGTCTAAATGACAAAACCCAATGAAACAAAAGAAAATCTGCACCAACGTCAAACAATGATACCTTTGTCTTGATAAAGGGGGATATAAAGTGTAGTCTGAAGTTCTCTTGAAGCACCAATTCATAAGATATAGTGCAAGCCAGGGGACAAAGACAACTTAAACAAGAATTATGATAGAAATTTTTATGAAGGGATACATGTAACTGATTGTCAGAATTTGATGTATAGCACAGCCTTTCATGTATCAATTAATCAACCTACATGTATTTTATTTTAAAGTTATGAGATCAAAATGAGAATAGTATTAGTAGTAGGGTCTAGCAAGGGTTGGTCAACTTGGTCATAAAGAGATGCAGGAGGTGATAGTTAGAGTTTAAAAAAAAAGAGGTTTTATAGAAATCAGAAAGGTGCCGAGCACTTGAAAAATGGCACCAAACTCCCCCCTAATTTAAAACAGGATTTAGCCTAGAGGTCTAGATCTACATTGCATTGATCTCAGGGATTAATTAAGGTCATAGTTAGGTCATGAGGATATTTTTCAACTGTAACTTGTAAGGTAATCTGTCATCTAATTTAAAGGAAAAAGTTGATCTTGATGACTTGATCTTGATGTTGATGTTGATGACTCAACACAAAGCAGTTTGCTCAATACTTCCGAGTCTGCGCCTGCGCTGTTCTTGGAGTCAGTGCTCTTTCTCCCTGCTGGACATATCAGCAGTAGAGTGCCAAAACACAGCTGCATACACTTATCCTTTATTTTATACGCAACCTTCACACAACCCGTCAAAATCTACTTAACGACCTATAGAAAGCCATTTATGTAACTTCGGCAGACTCACAGTGCTGACGATCTCCGACCTGAGCGGAGGAAGGAAACAAGAGAGAGAGAGAGATATAAAAAAAATTAAAATAAAATTAGGCCTAGATCTAGATCTAGATCTAGATGTAGTCTAGATCTAGGTTAGATCTAGACTCTAGACCTACTCTTAGTTTTTGTTTGAGGCAATTAAACCAGATGTAAATTCCACAATGTGTAGGTCTTTGATAGCTAGTGGGTAAACTAAAGAAAGATTTCTTTAAATGAAGAAGATACAAAAATGGTTCCACAATCGCACAAACATCAAGTCAAAAGACAACATGATTCATGAATGTTTGAAAGTTTGAAAAGTTTTGATATTCATATCATAAAAAAGGGGGAAATATTTCTATAGCCTATCTAGGTAGACATATGAAATAGATCTTTATGGGAGGAGAAGTTCTATAAAGATTCTTCATAAGAGAGAAAACAAATAATAACACTTATCAGAAGTGGCAACGCAATGCCCATGGCCATGCCCATGGTTCTACTCCGCGCGCTTTTCTTCCAGCAGAGGGGCGCCAGAGGAAGCGGTGTGTGTACCGGTTCCGCCCTAGCCGATGCTCGTTGTGCAGGCTAGCTACGCACAGTACAGGTACTGAGCTGAGCTAATCAGCGCTAGGCGAAGTTACTCTCTGAATAATAATATGCCTCAAACTCACCTGAATTTGTCCTTTATTTCTGTGTCCGGGCCTCACTCCATCGATGGCATCTACACACGACATCATGATTCTGGAAGATAGATGAAAGGAAGATGGAAGACTAAAAAATCGGCTCAGTAATTCTGTTGATCTGCAATCCTGTTCAAGCAAAAATGCACATAGCATTCGAATATCGACGCTACTCAAATTTGGCGCGCTAGCTAGCTTAGCTTTGTTTGTTGAGTTACCGGTACGTATATAGATGGCGCTCTTAATTTTCAGCTGCGGGTAAGTCTTCACTCGATCAACTAGAGTTAGCATTCGCCCATAATTTTAGTAAAGTGTTGGGAGCCCCAAAAATTTGATGGCCAAATTTCACTTAAATTGTATCATAAGATCCCCGTGTAATGTGAGAGTGTCATGTAAGACACATTTCTGCAAGGATTTTCAAAACAAATGTGTCTGAAGCCTATGAGTCACAAATTTAGGTTTTCTGCGTACAACAGAAAACCCAAATTATTGTAGACTATTCTGTTATCAATATTTCTTTCAAACACATTTTTTTTTGTGGGGGGGGGGGGTCGAATCTTTGCAGAGGTGTGTCTCTAATGACATCCTCTTTCAGTGTTTTTTCATCCATGATAGATTCATAAAATTTATTTTCGATGCTTATTGTAATCCTCCATATTTTCTAATCAAAGCAAATATTGAAATTTACAGCACAGGGAGGGGGTAGGGGGAGGGGGGAGGGGGGAGGGGGGGGCGCGAGTCTCCAATGAAGTATGAGCCCTATTGGTACAGTTCAATCAACCTTTCCGAAAAATCTCCCATAAGCAACAAGCAAACAAACAGCACATAGATAAGTTAGTAAGTAAGTAACTAAGTTGTAAGTAAGAATGTAAGTCAATAAATAAATAAGTAAAATAATGAATACGAAAATAAATGAATAGATAAAGAAATATAAATATAAATATAAATCAATAAACCAATAAACAAATAGTTTTATGGTCCATCATGCAGTGATCATACGGAATGCAGAGAAAGGGTTGATTACGGTGAACCCAATTTGCATATGATGCAAATAAACGATCGTCATAAGAAAGTCAAGTTATTCTAACTGTCTGACTAAAAAAAATCAAGTCCCCCCAAAATTGAGGCTGTATAGAATTTAGACTCATTTCCAAAATATAAAAAAAGCCTGATTAATTGGACCAAAAGTTTGGCAACTCATGGACTAATTTGTGTTCAACATTATCTGATGACAATCTGAGTGTTTTTCAATTTCCCTTTTCTTTTTTCATCTATATATTGAAAATATCTTTGAAACAACAGAAGCTGGGGTTGCCTTTTTAAAAGGAAATTATAAATTAGATAATTATAAGCCTTAATATATTTACCTATTTTATATTATTATTTGCTTGTATTAGTTATATGTTTCACTTTATTTGTATCAGCTTTAAGCTGTGGTTTTGAATACTATCAATAATCCTTGTCAATTTTATTGAATTCAATAGTTGATGGACTCATTTGCATATAATAAAATGCCTATACAAATCGAAGTGTGATTTTCCACTAACCGTTGAGCTTGATTGATCCACGGTCTGCTATATCCCTGACCGATAAAGTAATCAAATATGATCCCAAAAGTTTTAAAATTGCTCATAGAACATGATATGAAGATTAGCTTCTGCCACTTAATTAAAATTGATATTTCCATCTTAAATTTGCATTCAAATGTCGAAAGCTATTCAAGGTGAACAAGGTGGGTGGATTTACACCGTTGCCAATATTTACCATTGTATATCAATTTTAACTTTTATTTCCACGTTTAGCCTTAATATTAATGGGAGTATAGCCTTTAGCAATACGGTATTTCATCAGCATTTTCAGAATCATTTATTTTAGTTTTGGTTGTGAGACGTTCAATAATGATCTGAAGATTTCTGAATTTTTGTATTTTGTAAACATTTTGATAACATTTTGAAAATGTTCATGCATCTACCGTTTATTAACTAGTGTAAAATATTGAGCTATCGGCTGTATACGTGTATAACGCTAGATTCCAAGTGTTCATTCAACTATTTAATTATCGTTATTAATATCCTTTTATATAATAAACTTATCTACATTGGCCTATTCTGCAATTTATAAGCATATATATTCATTGTTTTGATCTGGAAATGTTTTCATCTTTTTCAATTAAATTAAAAGCATTGAAAATTCAATTTTCATTTTTTTTCAATCAGATACTTGAAGCTAAATATGAAAAATAGAATTTTTTAATTTGACGGTCGCTTATTTGCATAATATGCAAACTTAGTTCACAATTTTGTTATAATTAAAATTGCAGCCGGGCAATCATGGCATTGAAAACATAATTTCGGGAACTTGAATGATTTCAATTGGGTACTCATTTTTTAAAATTTAGATACAAAATCATTATATGAAAAGCATATGAATTTTATTTCATTGCTGAAGTTTCTTTTGCATATGATACACGATTCGAGAACAAAAATCATAGTGGAATTAATATGGGTTTTTCAACAATAGCGGGTTTGCAGTTACTTTTAAAGTATATGTTTTTTCAGAGTAATAGTCTACCAAGGTGCACTGCAGTGGACTTTTTCTCTCAGTTAGGACCTATATAGCTCCGAGTTGAATGCCATTTCGACTCTACATAGGCATGGACCCATTTCGATTTTCCCTTCTTTTCATTGTAATTCCTTTTTTTGGTTATCAAAATTTAAAAGATAGGATCGGAAAAGGGAGAAACAATTAAAGAGAGAGAGAGAAGCCTATATAATTTTTGTTTACTGTTATCCACATTTTATGTTTTAAAAAGAGAGAGAAAAGAGAAAGAAGGAAATTAATATTAAAAAGAAAGGTGTTGGTGATTATAGTCAGTTCTTGACTGATTGCCATCACAACAAAAAACAAAAACAACAAAGAAGTATAGGATGACATTATGATGAAAACGGTGAATCGTGATTTCTCTCAGACTTGATAAAAAGCCAGGTAGATTGATAACCGTTCTCATAAATTAGGCGTAGTGTTTGGGCATAGTCACCTGTACAGCATAACCGATTGACACCATTCTGCTACTCATGAATATTAATGAGTAAATAATACCTTGACAACAACCGACAGCAGTGCAATCAACATGGCCGATGAAGAGGTATAATTTACACATTTTTTACAATTATTTGATAGAATTTCATGTGAATATGAGTACTTACATTATCGAAGCATAGGTTTTCGCGATTTAATTTTATCTCACTCAGTTCTATGACTTGGTTTGCGGAGTTTAGAGTGGAGTTCGCACGGTCGCATTTTATTCAGTCCCATGTGTGTGATTATGCGTGTGTTATTTTGAGTGTGAAAGACTATAAGGGGGTTCACTATGTACAGACAGGAAGGATTAGATCTCAGACAGGAATTGGGTCAAAACACCTTTATTAGGCGACAACGGCCTTAGAAACAACAATCGGAATCTTACAGACAATCGTCCATTTTCTCCTCTCCCGATCCCTCTCCCGATCATATCGGTATCGGTATCGGTTATCACGATATCAATCCCTATACTCTCCCCCACCAAAAATACCCTACGGGGTTTTTTCAAATTATATTCAAACATTTCCAAACTGCTCATAAAACAAGCCAAATCTCGCCCGAGACATATACATGTGAAGCAACAATATTGCAACCAAGCGCGCGTACAGACAAAACAGACGACCACCAGTTCTCTTAATTTGCTGTGATCGCTATCGACTCTTTCTATGTTGAGTTCAGGGTAAATCTATACACCCAGTTCGCTTGTCTGCGCAAAATACCATCAGTACTCAAAAAATGTACACTGTAAGAATAACGAACACCGCACCCCAAAGGATAGCTTCCCCCTTTAAAACAGAGATGCAAAATACATAATGCCAAAAACCAACAAGAAAAAACGTCCAATACAGATTATCGTCTGAACATGTTCAAACATATCCATGAATACCTTTTCAAAGAAAATCAAAAGAAGTAACACAGCACCAGCACAGCTGAGTGCTCTTTTGTTTGATTTCTTTCTAAAAGAAATTACCCTTAGACAAATTTGTAATTTATCCCTACCTGCATGGCTAAAGTGTAGGATGAATGACAACTAAACATACTTCGTATCCTCTATTAATTTAAATCCGTTCAGCAGGTCCGGCAAAAACATTTAAATATATATAACAATATATATATATATATTATATTGTTATACCCAATGTCAGGTCAGATATAGTGTTTACCAAAGTGTAGGACGTTAGCAAAACTAACATCTGTATATGTGTAAATTATAAACTACACCCAATTGGTAGCCCTTTTGTTTCGTCTATCTTTTGAAACACAAATTCTGTGTACATACTGTATAACAATTTCATGTGCACAAAAATTCAGTGTACATGTATAACTCTAAGTAAAAACACTAGATGCAAAGACAGAAAATTCGCAGGGAATCACAAGTTTATATACAGTTCCAATTTTCAACAATTTCCAACCGGTTGTATTTATCCTTTAACTGTAAAGATAAGGATCCGACATGTTAATATTATAATAGTCATCAACAATTCTGAAGAGTGCATAATTCTGCACGAGCCAGAATTAAAGCACATGGGCACGCACCAATATAAATGGTTGACATTAAACATATAACATCAGTTGAAATAAGAGTCTGTTAGAATCTATATTAAGAGTCCAGATCAATTAAACTTAGCGTCCATTTAGTTTCGCGATCCATAGCCCAACTGTGACAGTCCCGCTCTCGACCAAACTGCAATCTTACTCGGCTATAGAGGTAAGTCAATGTAATCGTGAGTCGCGAACTTTCAACCAGTCCTGATCCAATATGCTACAATAAGCGACAATTTTAACAGCGTTGACAACATGCGAAGTCTATGTTCGAAGTAATTAGCACCCTTTCAATTGGTCCACATGAACAATGCGAGTTATCTTCTTGTTGGCAGCGTTCACCACAAGAAAATTCACTGGGGTTAGTTTTTTCTGCACAACAAACGGCCCAGTCCATCGTGGTGCTAGCTTAGCTGAGAAGTTCTTTTTCGCATTTGATAGAGGTTTAGTCTTCACCATGACTTGGCTTCCTTCAGTGATGCGGCACTCATCACGGCTCTGGTCGTAGTATTGTTTGGAGCTACTAACAGCGCGTCGACGATTGTGTGCGATTTCTTCTTGCGTAGGAATGTCTTTGTTTCCCTCAGTCTGCAGGCGGTTAGTCAAGGGAGAAGCCAAGCGCCGTCCAAACATAACTACTGATGGTTCTACACCAAGTGTGTCATGACTACTGCTGTTCAGGGCAAACGCGAGTTCAGCGAGATGAACATCCCACTGTCGATGGTCAGATCCGGTGTAAGCTTGAAGCATGGCCTTGATGTTACGATTCACCCTTTCGACCCAGTTCGTTTGGGGGTGATATGGCGTGATGAAGATCTGCTCAATCCCCCAATCTGTGCAGACAGCTCGCAGAACCTTCCCTCTGAATTGGGGGCCATTGTCCGAGAGCAGGGCTCCTGGAGGTCCATATCTGCAGAACAGCTCCCTCACTAGAGTGGTTGCAACCGACTGGCTGGTAGCTGACTTCAAAGGCAGAATCTCCACAAACTTTGAGAAATGGTCGACAGCCACCAGAATATACTCATGCCCAGCATACGACTTTGGCAAAGGCCCCATGAGATCTACACCAACCTTTTCCCAAGGCCTCGTGGAGGTACTAGACAACATCTTCCCTTGACGTCTCTGGTAAGAAGGCTTTGTTTGAAGACAAACCTTACAACTGCGAATAAAGCTTCTTACAGACCGCGACATACCACTCCACCAGAGACCCATCGACTTCAACCTTTGAAGTGTCTTCTTTCTCCCAAGATGCCCAGCTATTGGCTTGCAATGACACTCAACTAACACTGCATTCTGAAGGGCCTTGGGGATAACTACACATTCATTCTTATACAACACCATTCCCTTCAAACTGAAATCTGAAAACCTCTGAACAGGACCTTGATCCTCCCCACCACCATTCTTTTGCTTTTCAAGGATCTGAATGATTGGCAAAAGATCTGGGTCACTCTGTTGTGCCCTCAGGACAGAATCCTTTGTCAAATCCAAAGGAAGAACGACTTCATCCGTGGCCTCTGACTTGCCAATACAAGATGGGCAAGAGTATTTGTCCACCTCCTCCGCCTCTTGAGAACCAATATGGACACAAACCTGGTGATACCACTTATCACAATCATCACATTGTACCCAACTAACCGACTCATCATCCGGGGAAATGCAATCACTGGCTGCACATAAGTCCTTTTCATGTCCGTCACAGACTCGATCCGACAAAACCCTGTTTACAACTCCCACCAAAGGGGCAACACCTTTCTCAGGAATCCTAGATAGTGCGTCCGGGACATGATGTTGCTTTCCAGGCCTGTATATCACCTGAAACCGAAAATCCTGAAGCCTCAGAATCCAACGAGCAAGTCGCCCATTTTGCTTCTTCTTCCGAAATAACCAGGCAAAGTGCCTGGTGGTCCGTTATTACACGACACTCTCTACCTTCCAGATATGGCCGCCATTTCTCTAGGGCCCATACTACAGCCAAACACTCCTTCTCAGTAGTACTATAATTCCTTTCTGCAGCAGACAAAGACCGACTCGCATAGGCGATAGTTCTCGTCCCAGACGGTTGCTGCTGGATCAGGACTGCACCGACCCCAACATTGCTGGCATCTGTGTGTACAGCAAACCTGGATTCTTCATCAGGGTAGCCTAGTATTGGCTCAGTGAGGAGGCTCTCCTTCAAGGCCTGAAAAGCACGAGTGCAGTCAGCAGTCCAATTCCAGGGAACACCTTTCTTCTTCAATCCATGAAGAGGTGCAGCAACCTCTGAGAAGCTAGGAATGAATTTCTGATACCATCCGGCCATCCCAAGGAACCTCTCTAATTCCTTGATCGACCTAGGTTGGGGATAGTTAACAATGGTAGACACCTTCTCGGGGTCCATCTTTAGTCCATTTGAGCTGACAACATGGCCAAGATATTTCATTTCTTGGCAGGCAAACTGACATTTCTCAGTATTTACGGTCAGACCCGCTTGTCGTAAGCAACAAAAGATCTCCTGGAGATCAGAGATGTGCTGCTCAATATCCGGAGAGAAACACACAATGTCGTCCAAGTAGACATAGCAATTTCGCCCTATCAGGCCATCAAGCACCTTGGACATCAACCGTTGGAAACTGGCAGGACCATTTACCACACCAAAAGGAAGGACCTTGAAGTGGAATAGACCCCTATGACAAACAAAGGCAGTCTTCTCCTCATCCTCATCTGCAACACCCATCTGCCAGTATCCACTGCGCAGATCTAATGACGAGAAAACCGAGGCACCATGCAGAGAGCTCAAAATGTCATCCACTGTAGGCATGGGGAAGGCATCAATCTTTGTAATTGTATTCAATTTTCGGTAATCGACACACATCCTGTACTTCCCGTTCTTCTTAGGGACCATCACTACAGGAGCGGCCCAAGGTGAATCTGAAGGCTCAATCTTCCCCATGTCCAGAAGCTTATCCAACTCTTCATCAAGAGCTTGTCTTTTCTCAGGACTCACCTTGTACGGGTGAGAGCGGATGGGAGAAGCCCCTCCTACATCAATTCTATGAATAGCCATGTTCGTATGACCAGGTACCTCACTAAACACATCTGGGAAGTCTTGAAAAACCTGATCTAATTTCTGTCTATCTGCTTCAGTTAGATCAAGTTTCTTCATCTCATCCTCAGCTTGGAGATGAACATCGACTTCTTCTTCAACATGTGACATCTCCTGCCCTCCATTCAACGAGAACTTAACTGGCCGCTCATTGGCCCCATTGCTACTTGTGCTATAACTACGACTGCCAAAATCTATAATAAGTTTCACCTTTTCAGCAAAGTCAGCACCAAGGAGGACAGGTACTGGGAGCCTACCAACCACATGAAAGACCTCAGTCGCAGTGCTGCCTCCTAGACCCACTTGCAGGGATGCTAAACCATCAGGCACTAAGGCGGTTTCATTGATCATGCCTAACACCCCTTCAGTTTCACGAGTAACCTCTACCCCTAACTCCTTACACAATTCAAAAGTGACCAGGGAAACCTCTGACCCCGAGTCCAGCAGGGCTTGGGTCTTCACCACTCTGTCATCTAGACCCTGAACAACAACATCTGCAATTGTAGCATCACCCCTATCCTTTGCAATGAAATTGCACCTTGGTGACGGTTCTCGAGTAAAGCCCTGTGGAGGTCCTCCCTGGAAACCCGACCCTGTGGCCCCCGGAGGTACCGGACAGTTGGCAATTCTGTGCCCGAGCTGGCCACACCGGTAGCAGGCAGCATTAAAGGATCTACGTCCCGTGGGGTTACTGCCTGCACCTGTCCGTCGTGGAGTGGAGGGATCACTCCCTGGGGTTGTGTTACCCGCATTCGCCCCCCTCTGGATTACTAATTCGTCCGCCTTGCGCGCAACTACCATGAGAGATGTGGCTTGTAGCTCCCTTAGCTTTAACCTCAATACTTCATCGGGTACTCTCTCTAAGAATTGGTCAATCATGACCAGATTGAGCCCTTTAGAGACTTCAGGCATCTCTACTGCCTCCTGGGGTATCTCAACCCACTTCAAAAAATAATCTTGCAAATGACTAGCGAATTCTTCATAACTTTCATTGCTCTTCTTATGTTCTTTTTTGAACTTTATTCTGTATGCCTCCGGAGTGAGGTGGTACCTTCTCTTTATGGCCAGGACAACATCATCATAGTTGTTTTGTTCTCTTGTACTCAGGGCGTGGAATGCCTGCTGAGCTCTTCCAGTAAGATATGGTTCTAACAGCCGAGGCCATTCACTCTTTGGCTTGTTTGCTGCCAGGGCTAGTCGCTCAAAAGTGCTAAGGTAGCACACCATATCATCATCGTTACTTAGCTGATGTAATCCCTTTAACGGAGGACCAGTTTGTGCAGAGCTACCGATTGCAGCAGACAGTAAGGATTTGCATAGTTTCTCAGTCTCATGATGATGAGAATCTTCAAGGTGCTTCATGACCCGCAAAAGGTCATCCACACCCACACCTGTATTTTTTGGTTCATCCTCTACCAGCTTAGGCAAATCACATAAACATGAGATCCGCTCTTGCTTGGTCTTTACAGCATTGGTATCAATATGATTCAATTCACACAAGTGTGCTATGTGCTCAGCTGTAAATCTGCCGAGATATGCTGATCGGTCTGTCATGGTTGATTTTATCTTTTATTGAGCACTGAATATTATACTAGACTAGTCTAGATCTAGTTTAAATTTAATTTAGTGACCTATTGAACGTGTGTGTTTTAGTGTATGGTGTATGGTTAGTGAGAGTGGTCTAGACTTCTATCTACTATTTTAATCAAACTTTTATTTATTTAGTGTAGTCTAGACCCTATGTATTTATTTATTTTTCTATTTCATTTTTTAATGTTACTTCAATACTAGACTACTTGTTTAATAGCTACCTTAACTTTGATTAGTCTATCTGTAGAGTCTAGACTAGATCTAGACCCTAGATCTACTGCTAAATCAACAAGCACTAGTAGTAGGCCTATAGGCCTGCACAATAAGTGGGGCAACAGTCACACACTGCATGAAACAACCGTGTCAATTAATTTCTCACCCAATCCTTAGATTTCCAAAAAAGCCATAGCACAAAGAAAATCCCTGCCGATTACGCCAGTATAAGGGGGTTCACTATGTACAGACAGGAAGGATTAGATCTCAGACAGGAATTGGGTCAAAACACCTTTATTAGGCGACAACGGCCTTAGAAACAACAATCGGAATCTTACAGACAATCGTCCATTTTCTCCTCTCCCGATCCCTCTCCCGATCATATCGGTATCGGTATCGGTTATCACGATATCAATCCCTATAAGACTAGACGGCGCTTAGACCTTTGTCACTTTGTTTAAATTTATAATTTGTGTGCTTTCTTCGCGTTCTTTTTTTTTTTTACCTTGAAGTTGAACCCTGGGTAATTCTACAATTTCTGCCCAGATTAGTCACACTTTCAGAACATCCTAAAAATGCTCTAAAAGACTAAATACGACTAGTCTAGAGTAAACTAAAGGAGCCGGTAATCGGCCAGCTCCAGTTTTCGGCCGATTGGTTGGATGCAAGGTAAAATCACTCTAAAATACATCGCATAATAGCATAACACATATCCCACACATACCATACCATGCCAGTGTCACTGAAGAACCACATTTGCAATGAAAAATATATCCTAAAATATCACATTTTAGCGATGTAATCGGTGGTCCCGCTACCCGAATCTGAAAAATCGAGTATCTTACGCGTGTCTGTAAGAAATATGGGTACCATAAAATGAGCTTTATTTCAAGTATTTTTCAGATTTAGAGCCCAATTTTGTGCTGGTCGCAAGCTCAAAAGTATCTCATCGCATGTATTAAATCAATGCAGCCGCACACCGCAACGCACACACGATATCTCTGTCTAATTCAGATTCCAATATCCGATCACAACAGTACTAGTTTTCAGCCTGGCGAGCTCCGGTGAGCTCCGGTGAGCTCCGGCGTGGGATATCTGCTCCGCCCGCTAGTGCTATAGATCAGCGCGGAAACGCACGACGCGTGCGCGCGCTTCCTATTGACTTTGTACATGCGGCCGAAAACTGGTACGCTATGCCGAAAGCTGACTCCGAAACAGTGAAAATTGAAATGAATATTGTCATGGCAATTCGTGATTTTTTTCTGGGATTCTTGTTTTGTTTAAATAATAATAATATTTGCTTCATGATTTGAACAAAAAATGATAATAAATAGGAAGTAAAGGGTCCTAAAAATAGGATTTTGTCTTAAGTGGCCGAAAACGGGCTCCTTTACTCTAAAATGAGTAAAAAAAATGATAAATTTACCTTCTTGAGACAAACTAGTCGAAGGTCAACATTAAATTTAAAGTTCATTTGGTCGAATTTTAGGCATTTTGTCAGGACAATGCAATACTTTTTCTAACCGTGAGTACGGGCATACAGGTATCGCAATACCTCCACTGATATTTTGATCGTTGAAATCGCGATACTTTGATTGATAAAATAGCAAGCTCCAAAATATAAAGAAAGAAAGACAAGAACAATACATAATGAAGAAAGAGGAGAATATGAAGATACGAGATGAGATATGGTATTTATTAAGTAGAAAAGAGCACTCTTTCTTATTAAAAATGCAATGTAATGACTGTTTACTTTGTGTTTTAACTTGTTAGACACCAGCACAAGATCCTGTCCAGGAATCGACAGAAGCTCCAGCTGAGGCAGAAGGGGCTGTAGAGGAGGCTAGTACTCCTGCACCAGAAACAGCGGAAAATCAGGGTATGAATGCATAAAATTATAATATACATGTACATGTATTTCCTTTTTAAAATGTCTTAGACTAGGCCCTTTATATATTTTCCTAAATAAAGTTTTCTTTTCTTTTCTGCTGTCTGTTATTTGAACATGCTATTATTTCCTCTTCCTTTTTATTTTTCCTTTCTTTGTTTAAAAAAACGATAGTTCCTGTATTTCTGTTGTGTTGTGTCTCGATCTCCTTATCCTTCCCTATTTCTTATATACAACAAATCTTTCAACTCTCTCTCTCTCTCTCTGTCATTTCATATCACCATGTACTCCATTTTCATACAGTATTCTGCATATCTCTCTAATTGTCTCTTTCAATCTTCGCTTTCTTACTCATTTTTTAGAAACATTACAAAGTTATATTCTGTGTATGATAATTTGTTCAAAAAGAAGGAAAAAGAACATTACATTTTTAAACAAACTTATGTTTTTTGTTCTATAGAAGCAACTCCACCACCAGCAGAAGGAGAGGCTTCTCCAGCAGCAAATCAAGAACCAACCGACACCCCCGCTCCAGAAGAGGAACAGGCAGAGCAACCCACAGCAGATGGCTCCCCAGGGGCAGCAGATGGGGATGCCTCACCGGCTGAAGGGGGTGAAGCAACACCAGCAGAAGCGGAGGGGCAGGAAGGAGGAGAAACGGCTTCACCTGGTGCTGATGGAGAGAAGGGTGAAGGAGATGGAGAAGTGAAGGAAGGAGAGGAAGGCAAAGAGGAAGAAGAGCAGAAACCTGCTGAAGGTAAGGCAGTCATATGGTATCTTGATCTCCTGTGATGTGTTATTTGAAGTTGATTTAATCATTTTATAATTGTTCCATTGTATACTCTTGACTGTAGTTGTTATTATTACATGATATACGGTAGATTGTATTCGATTTGTCAAAATATTGAAGATAGACATTTTTATATACTCACATGTTATTTTAAGAATAAATGAAAAAAATAAAGATTGTAAACAGTTATGTCATGTGTGAGTGTGTGTGAGAGAGAGAGAGAGAGAGAGAGAGCAACATATCGGTACACTACTTTCTCCCTGGAATATTAGAGGTTCATATAAGGCTTAATAGTAGCTTGAATTAGGGTAAAATTAACTGATGATGGGTGATGAGAGAGATTGTGTTTTTGCTCTGCATGTATTCGTATGGAATTTTAAGCCTCCTATACCTAAAAATGATAATCAGTGAAACCTGCCCGAGCAACCACCTGTATATTTAAGACCACCTTGTATATAAAGACCACAATTTGTTTTCTTTGACAATTGTTTCTCATAGAAATCTGTACAGAAAGACCACCTGCCTATAAAGACCACTTTTTGGGTCTCCCATGAGTGATCTTTATATACAGGTTTCACTGTACAATGAAATTGTATACATTGCACAAATAAAGTAAGACAATTGGTAAAAAGCAAGATGTATTTTCTGTGTCTTTTTCAGGTGAAACTGGAGATGGTGCGGAAGGCGGTGAAGGTGGAGAGGGCACACCTGAGGGAGAAGAAGGGGCAGCAAAAGAGGAGGGGGACAAAGAGCAAGGAGAAGGGGAAGGGGACGGAGAAGCTACCCCTGCTGGAGACAGCACCAAATCACCTGGTGGAGGTGATGAAGAAGGATCAGAGAAACCAGAGGGAGAAGAAGAGGAGGAAGGAGAAGGGGAGGAGCCCAAGAGTCCGATACCGCAGAGCGACACATTTCAGGAAGGGGATAGACCGGAAACGCCCACTGTCCAGGTCATGGAGCCCCTATCCAGAGAAGGGTCACCCCCTCCGAATGAACCAGCTCAGATTGAACCAGCCCAGATTGAACCTGGAACTCCAGAAAGAGAAAGTGAGACATTTTTCCAGATTAATTTTTATGTTCCCCTCTTTATTCATGCCTTCCTTCCTATTTTTTTCTGTCAATGATTTCTTTTTGTACTCAAGTGTTAACTGTTTTTCATTGCTCTTATACCCCATTCACAGTGGCCTCAAACACCGCGACAGCAGCGGGACTGTCCCGCTGCTGTCGCGGTGTTGTCTTCAGTGTGAAGGCTCGGACCCGTTATAAACTATCGCGGGATAACACCGCCTAGCGATAACGCCGACA
The DNA here is from genome assembly GCF_000002235.5 of Strongylocentrotus purpuratus. Classification (NCBI taxonomy): domain Eukaryota; kingdom Metazoa; phylum Echinodermata; class Echinoidea; order Camarodonta; family Strongylocentrotidae; genus Strongylocentrotus; species Strongylocentrotus purpuratus. Next base: position 19,050,164 of record NW_022145599.1, on the reverse strand, counting down.
CAAACTATCGCTAGGGACGCCTAGCTACAGCAGCGGGACAGTCCCGCTGCTGTCGCGGTGTTTACTCAGTGTGAAGGCTCTCCGCTATAACACCGCGACAAACACGTGTGATTTGTTTACTTACCTATCACTGACCTCTTTTCTACAGCAATGGGGAACATAAAGTGAAATAGAAATAAAGTAACCAGTGGATTCAAATTGATTTTATTATTATGTAGGTATTATAATTATCCAAATAAAAATATTTCACACTTCAAAAAATTAAAATATTCTGACTGGAAGCAATAAAAATGCTAGTTTTTTTAAAAGTAATATGATCGAGGATACAAAAAGCAACTTGACATGTTTACCGCGCAATTTCAAGCAAGTATTTCCGGTCATATCGGGGTCACTCGCGGGTCATGAGCCATGCATACACGTGTTTGTTACGGAGGTAATAAAAATCACCCGCTGCAGCGTGAATGGGTACATGATATTTATCCCGCTGCTGCAGCGGGATAACTTTTCTACTGTGAATGCATTTGTAGCGGTGTTATGGCGGTGTCGCCGCTCCGCTACAACGCCGCTACAAATTTCAAAACCACTGTGAATGGGGTATTAGTGAAATATTTTGGCTTGCTAACATGATTCTTATATGAATGTGAATAGTTTCGGAAAACCTATTTGATATTCTTTTTGTCTTCAGACAGGACCAACTTTAAATTTAATGATTTTTTTCCTTAACTTTATTACTATAAATTTTGTTGTGTCCCTCAAAAATATTTACCTGTAAAGCCCCTTGTCACTGTCTAAGTTTTTGTTTGTTCAAGACTATCATTTTACAATTGTATCAGTTACAAAACTGGAAAACATGTTGAATTTGAAAAGCTGTCTTACCTCATTATGATATATTTGTTTTTCTATTTCTTGACTTCTCCATTCAGTGTTCTCTTTATTTGTCAATCTTTTGTTATTTTAATCTATTACTGTTATTGTTTATGTTATATTTTGCTCCAGTATCTCCACTTCCAGAAGAAGAGGCTCTACTTGAAGAAGAGGAAGAGGATCTTATATCAAGAGAAGAACTTATAGAAATGTACCAGGTAGGAATGCCTTGGAGGTATATATTCATCATCAAAAATATAAAAAGAATAAAACAATATTTTCAAATCATCACATACTACCCTTGTAATAAATTGAAAATATACGGATCCAAAAATTGCATAGCAAACATTATTGGTTGAGCTAGTTTAATAACAAGACAGGGTAAAAAAATATTCAACTTTCATGCTGCAGTTATTGTGCCAGTGTTCATGATATATAATTAGAAACAGTTTGAAGATTTTCTCAAGGCATATACTAAAATCGTATATGATTTGAAACAAGACCATATATATCTCGAAAACAATATTAATAGAGTATCTAGACACTGGACAGTAGACATACACCAGTCAACTTGACACTTGATGAAAATAGGAACAGGTTCGCCTCTCTATATGAGATGAAATTCGACTGGCAAACTGAATTCCAAAACCTATTTGAGTTCATTTAATATAACTGTATACGTAGCTAAATTAAATTAATATATATAATTAAATTTGTTATATACAGGGAATGGTGACAGAGCGTGAGCAACTGAATCAACAAAATGTCCAACTCCAACACAAGCTTGCAGAATACTTCCGCAAGAAGAAGACAGATGACCAGAAACAGGAGATGGACAAGAACGTCACTGACCAGGAACAGAGATATCTTAAATACATGTGTAAGTATATTGGATATGGAGCAAGAGAGAGGGAGGGAGGGAGAGAGGGAGAGACTGAGAGAGACAGATAGAGATTGAGATGTTGTCGTGAATAGTATAAGAAAAGAACATATACAGGAATGACAGAGAGACATAGACACTGCAAATAATTTGAAATAAAAGATAAGAATATTGGGAGAAGGGGATGGGTTAAAAACATCAAGATATAGGCAGAAATAGAATGACAGACATATAAACTTGTTTGGCAAGAGAGAGATATCTAAAGAGAATTTGAGAAAGACAGAGGGGTGAGTTAGAAAGAGAGAGAAGGACATTTATCAGGCAGACATAGACACAGAAGAAGAGTTATACCGGTAAGACAAAGCTCGACAAAAGAGACCACAAGACGGATTGATTTAAATAGAAACTGCTATATGTGAGAGAATTGTTAGCAGGCGTTACCCTTTCACAGCCACTGGTCTTCCTACATACATTCAAGCTGAAACTGCAAATACTTGTCACAAGCATTTACCAACAACATATTACATTACATTATCTACATTATTACTTCATTTCATTTGATTTAATTATCAGCGAACTTGGACGAGCTCAGAAAGCAGGAGGAAGAGGAGAGAGAGCTGTCCTTCCTGAATCTAGAAGAGCTCAAGGACCGCAAGCTGGACAAGCAGGACTACGTGGAGAACGAGAACCAGCAGTTCCTGGAACTCAAGAGACAAGTGGCCCTGACAGCCATCAGTAGCAGGACAGGAAAGCCCATCGCTCAGAGGGTAAGTCTTGTCTTGATTTTTCCTTTGATTGACACCCACAATCAAATGATTAAATTATTTTGGTATATAAACAGGTGTAGACCAAACTTGTCCTGTCTTGCATTGTCCTGTTGTTCTGGTAAAATAAGATGAGATATTACTTGTATTATTATTATTATGACTTCTAATCACACGTATAGTCTTCTAATTTCTGATGTCTTGATATTTCCTTCTCTAACTGTATTCTGTCTAGTGAGAAACAGAAGGACTTTAACTACATGGAAAGAAAATATATGTTAAAAATCTTTTGGCTCAGAGGTTGAAGTGACATTTTCAAATGTATGTCGACTACACATTGAGAAAGTTTAAAGGATTTCATGAAGGATAATTTTTTTTGTTAACTGGGCCCCTGTTAGCATTAATGTCACCTCCATGTTCTTTCTTCTTATTCTTCATCTCTCTCTCTCTCTCTCTCTCTCTCTCTCTCTCTCTTCTTTCCTGCTTTGAGAAACAATGTATTGAGTGCCATATAAATGCTGTGAATTAAAAATTACTACATGTATTTATATATGTGGCATCTGTCATTTAGAAGTCATCTGAAATTACTTGAACTTACACATAAGTAGATTGAGGCATTTGAGATGCAGTCACAATTAACTCACAAAACTGACACAGGTTATTGACATTTTCTTTTTAATTTTCGTTATCAGGAGGTTGAGGTGTACATCTTCAACGAGCTGAAGAAAGAGGAGGAGGTGAAACAGGTGAGACTGGAGAACATCAAACTCAAGAACCGTCTTAAGAAGAGAGAGCAGCAGCTCAAAGCCAAGGAGGAGCTCGCCGAGGGTCTCCATCTGATTGACTTTGAACAGCTCAAGATTGAGAACCAGACGTACAACGAGAAGATTGAGGAGAGGAATGAGGTAAGAACGAGATGTAGAGCTAGGGGCAGCATTTGATAGAATATGATATTGTAATTTAGCTACTATTGATAAGGGGTTGGTTATTTTAGCCATGATAGATTTTCATGATGTTGCTACAAACTTTATGCATCAGGATTAACATAAATTAAAGAGAAGGTTGAGTTCTGGGAAGAGGTGAAAAATAATTTGTGAGCGTTATCATTCTTATGCAAGTGTGGAAGAACATCAGATGAGACATGTTCCCTTAAAAGCATGGCTCTTCAAATGCCTTCATATTCTAAATATGTCATGTAAAATCGTAAAACTCCGGGGTAGGATTTTTACGCCACATGTTTGTGTAGTCCCATATACATCTTTCTGTGTACAGTGTTTGTAACTTTACCAAGACTTGGCCAAAAATCATTTTGATGATTCCAGAACTTTGCAATACACACAAATTCTTATATGCTAGATGATCAAACTTTTCTGGTCGATTCCACACCGTTTCTTTCACAATGCAATCGCATGACCAGAACTCAACTTCATCTTTAAAGAAGACATAGATGACGTTAACCAGTACCGGTATTTGCCAAGCTACACTCTCTTTGATAGATGACAATTAGACAAATACATGGCTGTGAAGTCACCAGAGATTTTGATGAATCATAACTACTTGTAAATGAATTGGGGATATAAGAAATTAGGTGTATGGTGCCCAGTGATTAGATCAGGATTGGGACAAGTGATGTTTCGATGACTTATTGATGAAAGATGATCTATTATGTGATGGCTTTATCGTTTTCCAAGAGATTTCATTTAAAAAATGTATCTATTTTAGATCACCATTCCATTTCTGTTAATTCATGATATGAAAGATGCCCTACTCAAACCAGTAGTTTTTGCTACAAACTTCCTCACAAAATTATCATCTTTCTGTCTCCCCCCCCCCACTTCTCTCTCTCTCTCACTCCCTCCCCCTTTCTCTCTCTCCATCTTCGCCATCTTTCACTTTATCTCTCTCTCTCCCCCTTTCTCTCCCTCTTCCCCCTCTTTCTCTTTATCTCTCTCCCTCTCCTCCCCCCTTTCTCTCTCTCTCTCTCTTCCCCCTCTTTCTCTTTATCTCTCTCCCTCTCCTCCCCCCCTTCTCTCTCTCTCTTCCTCCTCTTTCTCTCCCTCTCCCTCTCGCTGTCTTTACCCACTAAACAGGAGTTACTGAAATTGAGGAAGAAGATCACGAGCACTGTGCAGGTCCTGACCCATGTCAAGGAGAAGCTCCAGTTTGTCCAGGCCGAGAACCATGTACAGAAAGGCAAGCTGAGAGAAGTGGAAGAACTGGTGGCGCAGGTAAGCACAAGGCCTGGTTTGATCTCTTGCATTGTATTCTCCAGTGTTGCAGGCCACTCAATGGCCCATAAACCATTGGCTGATTGCACAAGAAGTTGCTGTTCTACCGTATGCAAATTAAAAGAAAAAATTAAATGCAAGTCCTGAATTTGGGATTCTCATTGGTTGGAAATCAAGTTGCAATTAATGTGAGTTGCATTCAAATGAAACTCTTTATGCAAGTCCTAAATATGGGAGTTTCATTGGTTGGAAATCAAGTTGCAATGAATAATTTGAGTTGCATTCAAATGAAACTCTTTATGCAAGTCCTAAATATGGGAGTTTCATTGGTTGGAAATCAAGTTGCAATGAATAATTTGAGTTGCATTCAAATAAAACTCTTTATGCAAGTCCTAAATATGGGATTTTCATTGGTTAGAATCAAGTTGCAATGAATACAACTCTTTATGCAATGAGAACTAGAAGAAACAAATCTGTTTGAGGGCAACGAGTTCTGGATTTTCAATTCAGTCCATTCAGTCTATTCAAATTCTATGCATCAGGGCCCTGTTGCACAAAACTTTAATACCATTATTGATGGTAACTTTGCCATCAATGGTAACTACCATGGAAACCTTGATTTTGATTGGCTGTTGATTCCTGTTACCAACGGGGCCCAGCAATGACCTTAATGAATTCCAAAGAACCAATCGAAAAAACTTTACAAGCTCATTAAACAATGATATTATATCACATAAAAGATGAAAAATACATTACTTTGCTGTAAAGAGATATACGCCTATTACACGCTCATCTCCTCCATGTCAACTTTCTTTTCTTATAGAAACGCGACGTCTTATCAAGAACCAAGAAGGCGCGAGACAGCCTGAGAATCGACAACCAGCGATTGCGGCAGAAGAGCGGCCTCTTGGGCAAAAAGTCTCTCCTATTGGACTTTGAGGAGAGGAAGGATGAGGGAGACGAGTTACGGGCTAGGATGGAATACATGAAACGCCATCATGCGGAACTTACGCTGAATCTAGCTGGAGTCAAGAAGAAGATCGATGCTGTCAAAGCCGGAAGGTCGTGAGACAACCATGAGACAAAAGACATTTCTTGATTCTGGAGCAGTTACATGACATACCAGGAGCTGCTAATCCGTCCAAAGCAATCCGTCTTCATTCTCAATATATTTAAAACAACATTTTGTGGTTGACACTTGACAGCAGAGACTCTTTGAGAAGATTTTTGGGATGTATAATGAACTCTGACCGTGAGCTGCAAATCCATCCAAGCATTTTTTTTCTCCTGTACATAACATATGGACATAATTGGTCTCTCCCCTATGAAAAGGCATTTCTGGATTATAAAATGAATTTGTTGGAGGAAGTCCTGTTGAACCAACCAAGAAAATATTTATTTTCCATATTGTTAGCAAGATGCAATGATTTTATGGTCTTCAATTAAACGGTGTACATGTGCTCTTTGAGGTCCGATCATACAGTGTATGTTGGCACACATCAAATGTTCTGTTTTTACTTGAATAAAATAGACATCTTGGATAGCAAGCAAGCCAGTATTACTGATACCATTACAAGTTCTCTTGAAGAAAGAATTTCATAGAGAATAAGTAAGTTTGTATTCATCCCAATTGAGGCCAAAGTCTGCATAGTATATGTACATGTATAACATATTTGGATGTATGCAAATTTGACATATATATTGTGGGTTAAAAAATCTTTACAAATCTTTTTTTTTGGTTTACTACCTTCAAATATTTCAGTTCTGTTAATTTCTATGAAATGTCCACAGCATATTTACTAAAAAAAAACACCCAAAGCAAACAAACAAACAAGCACACATTTTACACACTTTTGGCAAAAATATAAAGACATATACAATGAAGTATTGCTCTTGAATATATACATGAATTTATTTATTTACATTTGATACAGACTGACACATGGAGGTAAGGTATTAAACACTTTCCTCTGGAAGAAAAGAGGTATATAAAATGTATTCCTTATATTCTAAATAAGGACTTTGTAAACTTATGGCCTCTCAAATAAACCCCCAAAATCTAGAGATGTGATAGCCCCTCCCCCATGAAATGTTTGGCAGGTGCTATTTTCCTCTCTGAAGTTATTTTTTCCATTGAATTAGAATTAATTGTTTTAGTTACAAAACCATTCATTACCTTAAAAAACTAGGATAAGACCTCCTGCACTAAATCTACTCTTAATGTAATATTGTATGTTTCAAAGACAGTGATTTGTACAAAATATATGCCTATCTATAGATATATAAAATACATGTTTCTAACTGTACAATTGGGTGGAAATAATAATACATTCTGAAAACAAAGAGGAGTCTGAGGAGCAGTTCTTTACTTGTACATTTGTCTGTACGAAACTAATGCGCATGCTGTAGGTTAGATTATACACAACATATTAGGTCCAAATGAGAAGATAACAACTTGAGAAAAAAGGGGAGAAAATGACAATACTCATGAATGATCCAATTTATTTCCCAGAGAACACCAAAGTAATGGAAATCTTATTCTCCTTTCCCTCATGAAGGCATTTAAAGTCATCAAGTCATAAATTAAGATGAAACATTTTAATCAATGCTCAATCCAGTCAAGTTTTTACAAGAGATGGTTCAACTATGATTGAATTAGAAAAGAGCCGAGATGGAGAAGACCTACTTTCCAATATGACTTTGATTTGACTTGATTTTCATGTCAATTCCTCAAAATTGAAAACAATTAAAAGCCTGTTTATTCCCCTTTACAGTAATGCCCCGTTCGTAATGATTGTGTTATCATGGACTACGCAGTAAACCTGAATATGGGGCCATGTCAGATGTGAAATGTAACTGGAATTGTTGCAAATGTGCGTTGTTATTTCTTCAAAAGACAATGGAAGAATTCACTATTGACAATTACAATGCTTTTTTGCAACATTTTGACTCGGGGGGGGGGGGGGGGGGGGGGCATATTCAAGTGTACTGCACATTCCATGATTACAAATGGGGCATCATTGTAAAGAGGAATAAACAGGCTTTTCAATGATACCACCGTCAAATATAATATACAATGTACTAACAATAGAGATGTCAACACTTCACCTGAATTTCTTGAGGGGTTTTATTAGGCCTATGTTGCCTAAATTAAAAGGCCCATTGTCAAATGACTATTCCTTCAGATTTCTAAAACGATTAACAAATTATGAATGGCTGAACTGAAATAAAAATAAAAGTAAGATTTGAATCAGCATCACGACACAATACATGTAAACATGCATTCACTTTGGAACTGAGACTAGCCTTTAGTTGTAGTCTTTAAGCCAAGAGTTCCATCTGTTTCCGGACTTCTTCAGCCTGTTGCTTGAATTCTTTGATCTTCGTCTCTGCTATACGTTTCTGTGATGAATGAAAATAAGGTTAAAGAACCCCTTATCAATCCTGCTTAATCATTCTTTTAAATACTTCATTTAAATAGGAATTAGCATACAGTTGAGGAAAAGCAATACAACTGTCTGAAATTGTTAAAGTATTCATACTAGAAACAAATGAGTTGTTACACTTACTTTTAAAAAGCAAATATTAAGAAAATTACAATAACTTGCTCAAACTGACATACACAAAATAAAAATATAAGCGTATCGGAAGATGCATTCTAAATACTTCCCCACTGACCTATACCGGTAATCCTCTTTAATCCTTTTGACAATTAGCTATTTAGGCATTTTCAGTCAAATTCATATGGCAGATGACAATCAGTAACAGTTGTATTTGAACTTTGAAGTATGAATAATACCATTACTTTTTAACCCATTAGCTTTGGGAACCAGGTAGCTCCTGTATGTATCAAATCTATGGGAATGAGAGAATTCAATGGTCGATTAAGTTAAGAATTTTCTATTTTCTACAGAATAAGCAGAAAATCAAGAAACAATCTTTTAAACTTCCATCCAAAGAGAGGTGAATGGTAGATTGCTTACCACTCTTGCTTGTTGACGCTCTGCTATGCTCTTGATGAAATCTGTCACTGTGTACTCTTCCTCTGGTTTCCAGTGCTTTATGAAAGGACACTTTGGTGCATGCTTTTTGTGCTCGCTCCTTCATTGTCACAAGAAAATAGACAAAAATGGGGTTACGGGTAAATCATCAAATTGTAAACAAATATACACTGTATTTTGTCGCCTCAATACATTTTGAGTTGCAGTGGGAGTAATACATTCCAAAAACAAAAACAAAAAATACACTGCATACATTCATGGAAAAAAAATACAAGCACGTGTACATGTATATCCCAGACTGAGAAATGAAAATTAAGAGATACAAATATTAAAAACAATAACAGTACTGCACTTGCATTCTTGCACTGATTATAATATAAAGTCTGCAATGGTACAGCAACAAATTGTAGTGAAATCTAAAGACCTTCAATTAAATAAGATATCTTTTCTGTCAGTTGGGGCCAGTGATTTGGTGTTTTGGCTGTATGGAAGTGGTAAATTTGCCATTTGTTATATCACCCCTACTTCTAGTAGTACTGCCTTGTATAAATACTGAATAGGTGTGATAGCTCAGTTGGTAGAGCAGTGGTGTCATAATCCGGTGACCCAGGTTCGAAATCAAGTCAATGCGCTAGTGCCCTTTGGTAAGGCATTAATCCTCATTACCAGGTCCCTCGGAGAAGACCTAAAGCAGTCGACCGTCTGGTTGCTTACTTAGAAGCATTTATGCTTTCTTAGCAGTCAGGTAAAATTACCACCACCACAAATGAATACATGAATATCTTACATTGGATCATCATCTGGTTCCCATCCATCCAGCTCCTTGAGACACATGAAACACCTGACAGCATCTGGTTCTTGTTCACTTGGGATATGATAGAATCCAGCTTCAGCAAGCTATGGATGGAGGAAACAAACAATACACAGTCAGGCAATTACAGGCACATGAACTATATATACAGGGGTGGCCCAAAAGGAATGCAACAGATGAGAGCTGTAATTTCAACGACATCATTGACCAAAAAAATATATATACATATTTTTTAATTTATTCATTATTATTTTATTTATGTTTTTTTTTAATTTTAATTTATCTAGTGACTTTTTAAAATTTTTTATAAATATTTTTTTTTTTTTTTTTTTTTTGGGGGGGGGGGGGGTATTTTGATTCTAAGGCTAAGCAATGTCATTTTCAAATTTTGCTAACTTTGCTACATGTACCGTAGCCGTGCTAGATGCAGAGAGAAATTTCCGCTTGATCATGGCTTCCCAAGTTCCCATAGATTCACAACATTGCCTAATGAGTGCCTCCATTTCATTTATGTTGTCTTCATTTTCAATATCAAAAGGGAATTGAACATGAAAGGATTCATAGAAAATCGAACCAATAATGTTTGAAAGAATTTAATGAAGCGATACAAATCCTATATTTAATAGGTCTTTGTGACTCACGCTCATAAGTAATCTATATATTTCCTACATTAAATATCTATCAAATTATTTGCAATACAGCGTGGAACGTTTTATGTTAAAAATGAGAGTAAGATCAGTCACACAGCCTGGTAGAGAAAGGTCATGGTCAACATGTTAAAAGGTTTTGGCTGTTGTTGAATAAATTTGTCATTTCTCAAACAGTTCTTTTTCATTTGTGTTTATAGATCTGTAGTTGAATAGTGTAGACACAAGAAAGAGGCTAATTTGACTTTTGCTTTTACTGACATTTGTTGTTGTTATTGTGAATTTTGCACCTGCATAGGATCCGCATCTATGATCCATCTTGTCTAGATCTACCACCATGTACCTAGATTTCTTGCCTACTAATGGCAACGGTCTACATTGTGTGTATAGGACAGGTGGGGCAAGTTGGTTATCCAGACAGTTCAATTTCAATAGATAATTTCAAACGATAATTTGATTTGAACAAGTCTGCATACAAATTTTCCAACTGTGACTGCTCATGAAAGACGTCATCTTATGATCTTTCATGAGCAGGACAGTTAGATAAGAATCGGCTGGAAGATTTTCAACACAGAGTTGCATTTTGACGACCAGAATTTTACCTGAAAAAGGACCATTGGCATTAAAGGTAAAGACCAGTTATGGTCATGTGATTGCATTGTGAAAGAAACGTTGTGGAATCGATCAGAAAAGGTTGATCATCTAGCATCTAGCATCTGCAAGGTTCTGGAATCATCAAAATGATAAGAAATTTGGCCCATTCTTTGTAAAGTTACAAGCACTATACACAGAAAGATGTATATGGGACTACCCTATATCTCTCACAGACCATGAGAGAAACAAATTTACAAAATATATGAATTAGTAGGCGGTTTCCCGGCAAATTTTTTATCATCATGTATTAGTCAAAACATATTCTTTCACATGATTGGTAATGAGAGCTTCCATTTCATTTTTTGAAATTGGGGCGTTTCCAATACTGGTCTTTACCTTTAGACCCTAAATAGATTATTATACAGTCAAGTTGGTAAGTGGAATTGATGTATCCCGCCCCCCCCCCCCCCCCTACAGAGTACAGGTACATGTGCCTACTCTAGAGTCGGAGGGACTGCATTCTTGTTCCCAAAATCTCTGGTAAAGCCTAAACTAAAGCCTTGTAAAGCCTCACTAAAAAAAGTAAAGGTAAAGGGGTACTTTTGTAAAGTTACAAGCACTATACACAGAAAGATGTATATGGGACTACCCTATATCTCTCACAGACCATGAGAGAAACAAATTTACAAAATATATGAATTAGTAGGCGGTTTCCCGGCAAATTTTTTATCATCATGTATTAGTCAAAACATATTCTTTCACATGATTGGTAATGAGAGCTTCCATTTCATTTTTTGAAATTGGGGCGTTTCCAATACTGGTCTTTACCTTTAGACCCTAAATAGATTATTATACAGTCAAGTTGGTAAGTGGAATTGATGTATCCCGCCCCCCCCCCTACAGAGTACAGGTACATGTGCCTACTCTGGAGTCGGAGGGACTGCATTCTTGTTCCCAAAATCTCTGGTAAAGCCTAAACTAAAGCCTTGTAAAGCCTCACTAAAAAAAGTAAAGGTAAAGGGGTACTTTTCAAGCAACAAAGTCAAGATGACCGGGTGTATTTTAGCTTAGGTCTTATAATAATAGATCTATTTGGAAATAAAAAGAGTAGATCTATAATAAATAATGCATCAGATATGTACATCTGCTAAAAAAGTAAAATGAACAGATGAAATTTAATTTTAAGCGCATTCTTTACTGCAATAGACTTTCTACTGGCAAAATCCAGTGAAAAAAATCACGTGGGCTCGGGGCGAATAGCCCCCGAAATGCCCAAAAGAGCCCCCGAAAATCAGAAAAGAGCCACTGTAAATTTGCATAGAGTTCATTGCAAAACAAAATTTAGAGTGTTAATTTCATGCAGGCAAGCTTGAAAAGTAGCCCCCGAACGAAAAATAAATATAATTTTTTTCCCTGCCCCTGGCACAATCGTTAATCATGCCATCCAGTAAAGTTTGCACAGCTAACCCTACTCCTAGTATGCTATGGTCGGCTTCTGTCTATAAAGTTAGGAGCCGATTCTACACAAATAAGAGGCTAACGAACAAAAGAGACAGAATTTTCGGTCAGCTCAAGTCAGCTCAGCTCAGCTCAGTTGAGCCGGTATGTCTACGGTATCTGCTGAACTGTGCATCCCGAACCTCCGGCAGAGCCAAGCCACAGCTCGCGCTGGTTGGCTTATTTTCGTTTCGTTACCTTTTGTGGAACACAGGAACAATCTTCTAGGAAGGGCCAGTCCTTAAACGAATCCAAACGATTTGCCTCAAAATGCATTGCAAATTCTTCCAATTCTGCTTCAGTATCAATGTTTTCCTCCTTTTCTGCCCCCATTTTTATGATTATTCAAATAATTACAACAACACTCCGCAATCCGAAACAACAGTTTTGAAGAAACCGCTATAGGTATAGGCTCGTTCAGTTACATGGACCATAGTAAAATATAATAAAATAGCATACAAATTATTATTGAATTCAAATTGTTGATTGAAATTTAAAAATTCAAATAATATATTTTAATATTAAAATACCTTAGATTAGAATGCACTAGGTATTACTTAGTATCTAAATGGTTCTATTGATTTTGATTAAGAGCATATTTCGCTCTGAACGCTGAGGGCTGGGATTAAAAAAAAAAAAACTGATCAGTGATAAGGACCTACACATGATCCGCTGATTTATTATACAAAAAAGAAGACTCAATGCAATCATATATGATTGCATCCTCTAAAATCTAATAAAGTTTTTTCTGATTGCAACCCCAAAAGCTTTAGAAATTATGAAAAGGAAATCCTACCAAAATAGACAACTCGGGGAGCTTTAGACAACTACTCTAAAAGAAAGCAGAAAAATAAGAATAGCAAACTGATGAAAGTTTCAATTAAATCTGACTAAATATAAGAAAATTATGATTTATTTTCATTTCTTTAAAGTTGTAACTACCGGTACTATACGTATGGGCACTTCAAATTAGCTAAAGCGGTAATGTCAATGTGATGTATAGTGCCAGAATATTTTCCCATCTGTTCAAACATATGAATTTAAATTTTCTAAAATTCATTGCTCAGGAGGGTCTTTTCTTTTGAGTACCAAGGAAAAGGTACTTACGAGAAAAACAGAAATTAATGACATTTTTGTACACGGCAAGCAAACGGGAGAGTTATCCACGTCCTACGTCACAAGAGTTCACTGACCAAACTACCAACTTGAGATTCGCACAGACTTCTGGAGATCTCGGTATTTCAAACGTTTATAACTTCCTTTCTGGTCCGGCTGGCCGATTCATTCCAAACTCTTGCCATTCTGTTTCTTATCTTTCTGCTTTCAATCAAATCAACTGATAACAAGGGTTGGATTGCCCTTTATGGAAAATGGCGGGATTGAAAAGAGGGGAGATGGGAAGAAAAAAAGAAAAGATGAAAGCATGGAGCTAGACAGGAAGAAATGTAATACCTATAATCTAAAATCTTGTTCAGCATGCCACCTCGATCCCTATCAGAACGCCATTTATTTGTGTGCATATTTTCAATGAATGTCAAGAAAACTAAGTCAATGATTTTTAGTAGAACAGAGAATAAGCCTATTATATGTTTGAAACTGGATGGACATATCATTGAGCAAGTCAGTAATTACATCTATAGGACAAAACTATCACAGATGATGCCAGATGCGAAGCAGAAATAAAAAGAAGATTGCTCGGAATACATTTCTGGCAATGAAAGGATTATTCACAAATAGAAAGGTGAAATTTGCGCTTTGGTTGAGACTAGTAAACTGTTATGTATATGGTCTGTCCTACTGTATGGAGCAGAAACATGGACAATAAACAAGACCATGGAAAATAGAATAATATCTTTTGAAATGTGGATCTACAGAAGAATGATGAAAATATCCTGGAAACGAATGAAAACCAACAAAGAGATATTGCACATGGCAGGGCGTAAACAAATTGCACTAGTAGGATTAGTTAAGGAGAGAAAAATCAAATACTTTGGTCACGTTAAAAGGCACCAAAGCCTTTTAAAGGATGTATTGGAAGGAAGAGTGGAAGGAAGTAGACCTAGAGGGAGACCCAGAATCAACTGGGAAGAGAATGTCAAGAACTGGAGTGGACTAAAACTGCAAGAGTGCACAAGAATGGCAGAAGATAGAATGAAATGGAGAGATGTTGCAATCAACCTCCGAACCGGGAGAAGATACTCAGATAGATAGATACTTTCAAAACAATTCGCGAAACGGCATTCGATACTTTACATTATATGGCACTATTTTGGTATTGCTGCTATCGCACAATCATTTGCTGTCACAGTAATTACAAAAAAGGTATTGAAATTTCTCACATCTTTTGCTACATCGCGAAATCCAGGTTATGTAGAAAATTGAAAATAATATATCGCGGGGCGCTTCCTATACTGTGTGAGTCAAAAAAAAGTTTACACCTATAAAATTGCTTATTATTTTCAAAATCATTTTTGAACAGTAGATTATTATACATCTTATGAAAGAGTGTTATATCCCAAATCATTTGGTATCATTTTGTGTGGTATAATATGTTCGCGCTTGAATGAACAGGAGACATTGTTTGCGGGAGTGCAAAAATCGAAATGCGCCAAAGTGATGCATACAGTATGTAATATGTTGGGATGAACGGAGTGAGGGAATGAATTGAATGTATCGAATGAAAAGCATGGCTTTTTGCAGAAGCAAAGTCACACACACACACACGCGCGCGCACAAATGTTCGTTGATATTTGTTATAAAATGGCTCTAGTATTTTAAGCATCGTGATTGGTCAATACGCGTCACATGACATTGAAAAATTTTTGATGCAAGCACGATTTTGCAGAAATGAGTGCAGAAAAAGCGCAGTAAAAAGTTATATTGCACGGTGCGTACGCGTGACCATGGAGATCCAGTGCGCGCGCGTACGCGTAGTACTAGTACGCTCCCTCGAGTGCATTGTAGGCTATAGGCTACGCGTAGCTAATATTTGTACGCTCCATATCCACCATGATCCCCAGCGCAGCGTACGCGTAGCTTAGCTCTAGCTAGAACGGGGTATTATTAGAAAGCAAATTTTTGTTTTACTTTTGCCTTGGATTTAGACCCGTTTTGACTTTTGGATTTTATAATGAAGCCAGGAATTTCAGCTGTCTGAAGTAGACTCGTCTCTAGACACCCTATACATTTTATTTTTAATCAAACAATGAATCCCGTGGACTTTTTGGTAAGCCTGCAAGGTCTTAGACCCTCATTTTATTTCTAGAACCAACATAACTCTAGATCTAGATCGAACTCTCGTATAGACTACTTAAGATCTAAACTTTTGTTTGTTGCTGTTTGTGTCGCTATTTTATAAAACAAATAACGCACTTGACCCTGTTGTGCGAAACGTAAATGCAGTGTTCGCTCGGTTTCTTCAGATGGTTCGCACTGTCAACTCGCCGCAAGCGGCTCGTTGCACAGAGCGGCACCAATCTAAAGAAACCTCGCGCGTACTGCATTCACCGCTATTGCACTCTGGGACGTGCGTTATTTGTATAATATTAGATATTTGATATGTGTGGCATGATTAATGTTGTTAGGGATGTTATTTGGATCTGCAAAGACCTAATTTAAAACCCAAATCCCGATTGTTTTATTCAAACATCACATACTTTGGCGCAAGTCGATTTTTGCACTCTCGCAAACAATGCCTCCTGTTCATCCAAGCATGAACACATACCACACAAAAATGATACCAAATGATTTGGGATAAAACACTCTTGCAGAAGATATATAATAATTTACTGTTCATAGAAGATTTTTTAAATAATTAGCATTTTTCTAGGTGTAATTTTTTTTGACTCACTCTGTATGTAGGCCGCAATAGAAGACATGCCTTCCCCTGGGATTTGACCCGGGGGGGGGGGGGGGGGGACTCACATAATAAGACATACAGGGGTGTGCCGCGAAAATGGGAACAATTAGATAGCATAGGCTGGCCCTTGTCTTGGTGGGGACAGGGAAGAGTGGGTATATAGCCAGGCACGTAGCCACGGGGGGGGGGGGGGGGGGGGGGGGCACGTGACCCCTTAAATTTCCAAGATCGGTTGAACTTTTTTAGACCCCTTTTTTTTACCTCCGTCGATTACATGTAGGTGCCCCCCAAACATCGAACTCTGGCTACGTGCCTGTATATAGTGGAGAGTAAAGTGTTTCCAAACCAGGAAAGCCACCAATAAGCCGAGAAGCAGATAGCACCTCATTGTATGGCAGGGTAGTTTGATAATGTTGAGAATGATAACATAGACAGATCAGTTAAATGAAACTTGGGGAAGAAGAAGATGCAAGTAAAAAGGAAAGAAGTAATATAAAGAAAAATGTTTACATATAATGTAAAAAGTGAAATGGAGATAAGCAATTAGGAAAAGGATATGAAGAAACTAGTGTCAAGAAGCGATTACAATGTACAATTAGAATCCCTTCGCCCAACTTCATCCAGTTTTAACAAATAATCAACCATTTCAACAAACACAAAATAATTTAAACAATATACACGGCAAAAGGTGAACTGTAAATACACTTCTTTAATCGTGCCTTTCAATAATAGCTCTGCTTCTGAACTTTATAGCATCTCAAACAAATTATAATGTGAGAAAACTATATCTCGCATAGATGATATATGAAAATATACAATGTGAAAATACAATTTAACATGAACACCAACCAGGCATTTTAAAATCTCAATCTTAACGTTTCAATCTTATCTGATAATGATCGATATCAAGAAATATTCTTAGAGTGGGAACTCATCCACTTATATGAAAGCAAATCCAATGTCTATCGCTTTACATCAATACCACATTAAATGTGTATTTACTTATGATGGTAAATAAGCAATTATTTACTCTTATAGGTAAGCAACCAATTGACAGATGGCTCCAAATACAAGTATTATCCAGGTATTATCCACAGGATAAGTTAATAATTTAAAGGAGAAGTTCATCCTGTCATTTGGTATCAATAACAGAAGACAATGGGAGATAACAGACAGGTGAAAGTCAAGAGATTTTGAACAAATTAAATGTTGTTGAGCTTGAACCAACTCAAACTGGCAACTATTTTGGTTCCTTTACCACTGCTCCAACCATCAATATTTAATATCCATTCATAATGGTACTATTACCACAGTGAAACAGGAAGAATATCAGAATTATAATGCATGCATATAGGGTTTAGATTTAGAGTAAGGATAGGAAAAGGGTTATCCCTAACTCAATCCCTAGCCCCTAACAGTGCATAATACAGAAAAATTGTGTGAGCAAAGAACTAATAGTGTGCAGGAACAATGGGGTTAGATATTTTAGACTATTTTATCAAGTTTCATCATACATTACCATCTTAAATTTCAACTTGCAATAAAGCTTTTCTTACCACTTAATCTAAGACTTGCCATAAAGTTACATGTTTTCTTAGATGGTGTTTGGACCCATATCTAGAATATACCATAACTGACCATCTACATTCAAACAAAGTTTGTAATCAGTATCGGAATATATCTTGCTTTTTCAAACACTAAGAAATGATCAAATACACTCATCAAGTTATCATACACCATCTACTTTTCAATTGATGCTCTTTATAAAAAGACAAAACACTTGCATTGAAAAATTGAGCATGTTATGTGAAGTTTGTGAGTGATTACTACCATTAATTTCTTTGAACACAGAAATTTAGCTAAATGAATGATGACAATGCAGTCTGCCGTATGCCTTTACGTATTCAACTATTCATGCATGTATCACTAACACAGAGATGCTTACATGCAGGGAAGACTTTATAGAATTTTCTTATAATCCACATGTACGACTAATAACCACATTCAAAGACTCATTCTTGATAAAAGTCATAAAAGGGTCATTGAACATTATATTAGTCATGCAAAGACAGTCCTATTATACCATATACTTTGGTGGTGAAAGGTTTATGTACATTTCTACACCACTTCAAATCTTATGTATTAAACTGCTGATTATTGATTGACAATAGAAACTGCAGTGACATCACCAAACGGTTATACACAACTAAGATAATCACACTTTTCATTTGCATTAATTGGGCATGCTATATTTATGAGATTGAGATTGCAAGATTTACATTACTACCTGGCTTACCATATTCATAAGAACAAGGAGAACAAAGAACCAGCTCTTGAATGGAGTTAATTTTCACTCAAGAATTTTTTTTGGATAGCTAGAATGTATAAACTCAACTTTCAAAAAATCCCTTTACCTGGCATTCTATAGGTAAGAGAAAACAAAGGAAAGCTTAAAGCTAAAGACCAGTTATGGTCATGCGATTGCATTGTGAAAGAAACATTGTGAAATCGATCAGAAAAGGTTGATCATCTAGCATAGATGTACTGCAAGGTTCTGGAATCATCAAAATGATAAGAAATTTGGCCAAGTCTTCATAAAGTTAGAAGCACTGTACACAGAAAGATGTATATGGGACTACACACACGGGCGCGACACGTGCATTTGTATCTCTCAACAGGCAAGAGATACACTAATTTACCAAATATATCAATTAGTAGGCGGTTTCTCATCAAATTTTTTAATCATCATTTAATATTAAAAACATATTCTTTCACATGATTGGAAATAAGAGCTTCCATTTCATTTTTTGAAATTGGGGCGTTTCCAATACTGGTCTTTACCTTTAAAACTCAACGTCTATGACTCGCATGGAACCCAAGTCTACCGAACAAGACGTTTACTGTTCACTGAAAATGTATATGAACTGCAATTTTGTTTGTATTTGGAGCTCATATTTTGACTAAAGTATAGCCACATGGAACCCTTTACATCAAGAGCAAAACACATTTTGGTGATTGTAAAACTAAAGTGAAAGTAAGGTTATTAATAGAGTTCATTAGTTGTCCATACTTGAGAAAGTATACAACCTTAATTCAATATGCCACGGAAAGAGGATTCTGGACACTTACAATTTTTTAAAAAGGAAAGCAAAAAAAAAAACAACAACAACAAAAATCTTTGTATATTGAGATGTCCTTTGTACGGTGTCTAGGTGATATATTTCAGGTGTTAAAAATGGTTCATGACATAAAAATACAGGTGTTCCAGAAGATAGGATATCTATTTATCAAATACCGGTATATCAATTCAGTGAATGCATATACAAAATATTACTTCCCCAGAATGGAGAAACTGTCAAAAGTTATGCAATGTCTATGTTCTAATCTCACCTATTTATTAGGTTTTGACATCAGCAAGAAAAATATTCTTGAACAGAGTACTTGGGTTCTTCACATAATTCACAATAATATAATTCAAACAAAATGTTTTTTTTTAGAGAATGAAAATGCATCCTTTGCAAACTGTTTGAATATAACTGCAAGTGATATCTTGGTTCACGTATAGGCAAATTAATTTATAAAAATCATTCAACATTTGAATAGCATTTTCAAGATTTATATAGCATGAATAGGTGCTATATAACGTATGAATAAGCATACACAACTTCACTTACCTGTGTTGAAAGTCAATATCTTATTTGATACATGCAATATTTCAAATTGAATAAGTCCATCCTTAACAGATAGTGCACAATACCAACTTGTAGAACAGGAAATTTAAATTTTATGTACTTCAAACATCAAATGAAAATCCCTCTCTTGATGTTTTGTTCACTCCCAATCTTCTTTAAATACAACTTCAAGAAGGAGGTGGAGGCCTGCTGATCTTGATTTTCTTGTTGCCATGGTGATGATTGGTGCCACCATCCCTGTCACCTTCTCCTGTTTCCTCTGTTCGTCTCTTCCGAGGCCTACCATGTCCATTACTGTCATTGTCCTCCCTATGAGGGCTCTTGCCTACCTCTTCTTGCTTGGTGTGACATTGACCCGTCTCATCCCCCGGTATCCCCCTAGGGGATGACCCCTTTCTCGGAGACCGCCTGGACGCGCCCTTTTTTCCCTCCCCATCATCTTCCAGCCCGCTGGGATGAATTTCAACCCCATTTGATGGCATTATCCCGTCTACAGATCCGACCACTGCTACCGATGATTTCATCTTAACCTTGCTCTTATCCGCATCATCATCATCATCATGGTTTCCATGGTGATGATGATGGTGGCGGTGATGATGATGATGTCGATGATGCTTTGGATGAGATGAGGATGTTTTTTCATCCTCTTTATTCTGTTTTTCATGTCCATGTTTTTTCACATCATTGCTGGATGATGATAATACAGGTGCAGGAGAAGGTAAGCCAACAGGCTCCAGTCTTGGGGCTTCTGGAAATACTCTGCATAATTCAGTAAAACATAAGCAAAAGAAATATCTAAGTAATTTCCAACTTTATTGTGAATTTAACAATTCAAGTAACAGTCTATAACTTCCTTAATACTGGGAACAAACAAGACTTAATTCTGGCACATAAGACCATCAAACCTAATCATTTCAAGGGGAGGCTAATATGTATTCTTGTCCAAGTTTGGAGTAAATTCATGGCAACCGTGACTTTGAAAGTACATTTAAATCATAAATTGCTAATTCTATATCTGTTACAAAGTCATTAGATATTCTACAAAGAAGAAATGCTACAATCTAGCCTGACCACATTGGTAGTGTCACATTTTAAATTATACGGTGTTGATTCTAAGAAAGAAGGCAAACAAAATTTCCCACAAACGGAAAAGTTGTGTTATTAGGGACATTTGCACGCATGTACATGTATGTATTATTTCCATTTCAACTATATATTATGTATAAGAAGAGATTGTTGAGTCAGTTTTGCTTACCGTCGTAGAATAATAACAGCCCTTCTTGCAGTGACATCTTGTGGTCTGATGCAATGAGTGACTTCATCAGCAGCATATCCACTGCAGGAAAATAGGTCAAAATACATGTATTGCATTTTAATTGGCTTTATCAGGGAGAACTAAATGGATAAACATGACTAAGTCAACACATACTACAATATCAATGATTCCTTATTAAATATATGGATATTTCTGGCCACATCTGTCTTCTTTCCAAGTTGGTTGAATCACTTAGCTAAGGCCAAAACAAAAAAAAATCATTTGGTTGTCCTCGATTGCTTTTCTGGAGTAGGGGCGGGCGGGCGTATTTTTTATTAATTTTTTTTAAAATTAAATTTTAATTAAAGGTATTACAAAGTTTTGGGAAATTTTGTAAAATGGGTGGATAGTGATTCTTTGCAATTTTAATATATTTGGATGCCTCTGTGGATTTATTAAAAACACCAGAAATTTTAGCCCCTAAAACACTTCTGCTTTCGAGAAAAATTGAATATAAAGATTTACCGGTGCTCCCGGTAAATTTTGATAAATTTCAAATAGCTCCTACGGCCGTACAATGGAAGCTGTGACCATGAAAATCTCAGAGTATGTAGTTGTGGTATATAATTTTCAAACGAGAATAGCTTATCAGTCAATTTTAGTCAATAAACATTGTTTTATAGCTTAATTAATAACTTGACCTTGAGAGGGAGCTATTCAATATAAAGTGTTTATTATTTACAATTTCATAATTTTAGAGTAGATTTCGACCGCGACACCGATCACTGAATATTGTAGGAACGCATATGCTTCCAATATGTTCATTTGAACCAAATTCACGACCCCATACCAAAATTTTGTATTACCTTTAATATTTTTTAAACCTCATTTTTGTACGTCTTTTTTTTTTTCACCATCAATTTTTTTCCACCATTTTTTTCCATAAAAAAAATAAAATCATGGGGATGTCAAGCATTTAAACAAACAAAGTCTATAAAACACTTTAATATGGTAAAAGACTAGTTTAAAGGAATAGTTGAGTGTTGGTCAATACTCACATTAGCGAACGAAACTATGATCTAAACATAAAAAACATACAATAAATGTCTAAGAATGCATCATTGAAGATATAAATCCGAAATATTACATTAGAGTGAATTTATATGCAAAAAACCTGTTCGACTGCAAATGATTTTATTTATCAAAAATTTTACTTTCGAGGCGTGTTCAGTGTAATTGTATAGCGCCACCTCTCGGTCAAGCGGCAGCACACCGTGAATTTTCGCCAAGACGACGATCGGATATGGGCGTGCAAGTAATATCCGAACCATGTCTATAGCGCGCTGACTGATTTATATTGTACACATTATGGTATGCGAGGCCTGCACATAATTGCATGGTCTGTGGTACTGGTAGCGCTATTGTTTTTGAGCGCGATATGCGAATACTGTATGTGTATGTAGTGCGAGTACGCTCGACCTAGTAGTAGTGTATGTGTATGTATTGTACGTCGTATGACCCAGTTGATTACTTCTACAGTGTAAAGAAAGTGGCTTACTCTATCTATCAACCAATATGTGAGACAACGCAAGGGCAATTTTGTATTTCGTTTGTAGGAACAAAGCTGTGGAATGATCTCCCAGATGAAATTAGATTAAAAACATCGAGGTTATCTGTCCACCTACCTTCTATGTAAATGACGTGGGCCTTCGTTTTTCCTTTTATATTACTTGTCTTCCTTTTATAATATGTGAAGAGTTTCATTCCAAAAGGAGCCAAATCCACTTTGGGTACTTCTGAGTAAATTGCCTTTTTTATTTCTCCACTTTCCCTTTAGCCATGTATACCTTCATGTTGTTATATATGTTAAAGGTGTCACCCTGCATGGACCGATTATCTGCCAATAATGATAAGAAAAAATCTTCCCTTCGGCTTTTCTGATGTTTACTAAATTTTTTGATTTTATTTTCGTGGATTTAGCTCCTTTTGGAATGAAACATGTTATTGTACCTAAAAAATAAAAAATAAATCATATTTTCTCAATAAAGTCACTGAAATTTTATTCAAATTTAGCAGCAAACCTTTCCTTTTAAATAATAATAGTGAAATCACACATAAATATAACCTTTCGAAAAGAAAGTAAACAACATTATTACAGTTTCATTCCAAAAGGAGCTAAATCCATTCAATTCCAAAAGAAGCTAAATCCATGTTTCATTCAAAAAGGAATTACTAAATCCACATTTTTTTTTTGGCACATATCGCACGACAACCAAATGCCCTAAGATGTTGATACCCACTTTGATAGAAAAATAAGGTTTTACAAAATGGAAAAATACTAGAAGAGAAAAGGTAAGAAAGAGTAAAGACGGATTGAGGACGGTAAACCCCAAACAAGAGACTCAAAAGATCTACCCCAGAATCCTCTCACCGGCACCAGAGTTGCCTAGGCCAATGATGGCCGAGAAGATTGCGCAATGTACCGCGCCGGTCTGGCAGGAAGGTGCCAATTGCGGTGAGGGGTTTTCATGGACCAGTAGATCTGAGATTATATTATCCAAAAAAAAGAGATGAATATGAATTGACAAATAGTACCAAAAATAGAAGAAAAAAAAGAAATAAAGTGAAAGGCGTAAATATTCTAAAAAAGAATGAAACGCCGATAATACCAAACAACAACAACAACACAAAATCTAAAAATTTGATAGAAATCAGAAATAACTGGTGGATTTTTTGTCTTATCATATGTTATAGGTCCAGAGCGACACCTTTAACATATATAACAACATGAAGGTACATGGCTAAAGGGAAAGTGGAGAAATAAAAAGAAATAAATTAAAAAAAATATTAAAAATTGTTGTATCAGTATACTATAATGAATAACAGTAGTGAATTAATTTAACAACTTACTTGATTCATACTTGTCCATAATGCAGTGTTTTTCAGTATTCTTATTTTGGTACTGCATGCAATTGTAAAGTTTTAAAAAAAAAGTGATTGTAACTTCTTGTAAATAAGTTGTGTTCTACAGTGCCTGTGTATTGCATGACCTACGTCAGTACGTGATAACTTGTAAATGTGTAAAGACATAAGATTTTAATATAATTATAGTAATGCTAAAATGAAGATACATAACATATTTTTATGGTGTACATTGAAAGCTTTATTCGGCCATAACTAACAGTTAAATTTACACAACATTATTGAGATGAATACAAATTATAATTGCTGTACTGAAGGCAATATTTAAACGTGATGTTGATTTCAACCATTGCATACAAACAGATCATGTGTATTAAAAAAGGCACATTTTTATTTAGCATCTATCGCTATGACAACTTTAACCGTCGTCATTAAGAAGGAGCAATATACTTTATTTGTATACCACCATGTCTTGTTACTTATTAGTTACTGCTTATTTATATACATCTTATCTTGTGTCTTTCATAAAAACTTGACATACTCTATAGGCAATGTGTAGATAAGTTTACCAAAGAAAAGTATCTATAACAGTAATGTTTCTACGCGCTTGACAAATATACTATTACCCCGGTCATTTGATTCAGTGCTTGCCCGCACACAATGTTTTGACTAGTACGTGATCATACAAATTTTGCCGAGAAACTGCCTACTAATTGATATATTTGGTAAATTATTATATCTATTTGGACTTGATAGATATAACGCATGTGTCGCGCACTTGTGCGTAGTCCCATATACATCTTTCTGTGTACAGTGCTTGTAACTTTACCAAGACTGGGCCAATTTTTTTATCATTTCGATGATTCTAGAACCTTGCAGTACACACCAAGACTTATATGCTAGATGATCAACCTTTTCTGATCGATTCCACAATAATCCTTTCACAATGCAGTCGCATGACCATAACTGGTTTTATTTTTTAAGTTTCACATCTTACTTTATATATCAATGCTTTAAAAATTGTCTGAGTGATTCTTTTCCTTAATGTGTACGAGTATACATGTATACATACTCCATATCGATCTCAAATCCTGAATCATATCAGTTTCAGCACAAAATTAAGTATAGTTAGGTACATATATGTCTTTCATCTTCCCTAATGCTCGACTATGAATATCACCTCAAGTGATTAACATCCAACATAAGGTTTTTCAAAAAAATAGCACAGACATTTCAAAACTGGTCATGTCCTATACGCACACAAAAGACAATTCTGCGTTGTGTGTACTGAGTTTCATATGAATCGATCAAACTACTTCCAATAGTTTGCTCACATACTTATTTTACACACTGCACATGCATTGAGTTTTATACTGTTATTATAATGCCTCATCAAAGATACCAAAACTATAAAATTGCTAAAACTTGGAAAGAATATGCTCCACAAGATTATTAAAACAAAATTGTATTCTTTGTGCAAAGCTTGGTTACCATGGAGGTACCTTAACAGACAGACACAACAAATGTGTCTTGCACACCCTCGGGTCAATCGGTATACCAAGTTTTATTACAATTTGCAAAAAAATTGGAAAAAATTTGACCCAGTTTTTTACAATAGACCAACAGAAAGACTCGCCTGCCCAACTGTATCCTTATTCCTTTATACACCCTTTCAAACTACAAAGTAGTTACAGGCAGCATATCTCTTGATGGTATAACCTTGAACCGCAATACTTTGGCGTTGAGCTGATTCACGTTCATTGATTCAAATGATGCATGAAACCAACTGTTTTGCTGTCTTGTGATCATTTCTCTTTTTCGCTTGCATTATTTTAGTCACATTGATTGCATTGAACAAAAAATGAAGACTATTTACAATAAGATATTCTACAAATCTTTCTTCTGTCCATGTTGATTTTCAACAGGTTCTGAAGTATAGTCTTTTTCATGATCGACTGTCACCTCAGTTACATGCACAGTCACTAAAACCAAACACATTGTTGACTCATGGTTTGACCTCTTGGCTGTAAATTTTATAATTATTACCGTAACTTCTTCAAGGAATATAGGTTGCCAAATAGATACAAATTGAAATATCCACCATTTCCACATGAGCAAGCACTGATTTTATCACAAATTATGAATTGTATAAATCACATAGAGCTTTTATACACTGATGTCACAATTTGTCTTTTATATTCCTACATTTCTTTTCTTCCATTTGTAAACTTGCCAACCTCTTATTGTAATACAATATACAAGTGCCAAGCATGGTGGCTAATCTAGCAACAATAACAATTTATTTCTGGTACATGTATATCATGTGTTATGTGATTTTTTTTCTCTAGATAACCACATCCCCATGATCCCCAGGGACACTCTAGTATCAAGTTTGGTGGTATTTTGTCAAAGGGTCTCTGACATATCAAGAATACATGCTCGTAATGCTAAGCCATGCAATCTTTCACCTCCGGACCACAAAATCATTAGCAACCAAATGAGTCCAAAATGTTAAGTTCCAACCAATCCTCAAGATAGCCTAAAAACATGCCACATGGACAAATTAAATCGAGGCGATTAAGAGTCTTGCATGCAATCATGCAACAATGAACCTCATTTGACCTTTGACCTACTTATGTGACCTTCAACTCCAGAATATCATGGAGGCCAATAAAGGGCATCTACCAATCAAGTATGGTTACAAACAGATGCAGGGTTGGAAAGTTAGCAACCCTAATTGATTTTTGCAGGTAAGATTTCACATTAGACTTCATTCAAATTTGTGTACAGTCACGGAGGATGGACGGAAGGACGCCATTTGGATCCCTTAGTCTCTGCTCGAAAAAAAGCAGTTCTCAAGTCAGACAATCCCAAATGTTCACTACAGAGGATTACATGGATTTCTCTAATCGGCCTAGTCTCCTGGCTAGGATCACATCAACTTGTGGTGGAGGAAATGGTGCAAGCCGGGGCCTTGTGTGTCTAGGGTCATCAGGGAGCAGAACAGCCTTCGAGAACAGTGGTCCTTGGTCCTGTTCTCTGCGTTCCAGTATCGCACCGATGAGTCCTTGTACATACATGTATGGGTAGGTCTTGGGGACCTTCTCCTTCCGGGCCACGTAGTTGTTGGCACGCTTTGACCATACTGCAACATATCTGTATCATAAAATAAAAGAACATGCAAAATGTAACAAGTTGCATTATATGCACACTCATTCTTGTCAATTGGAAATGATTCATATCTCTTAAAGATAAACTTGAGTTCTGGTAAAAAAAGAAAATGAATTCTCACAGAATCTAACGAAACTTACACTGAATGTTCAAGATTACAAATAAATGTCATGTGCCAAACAATTTTGGAAGAAAATGTATACTGGCTGAGTAATGAGCATAGAAAGATAAGGAAATCAGGGTAGTACTAGCCCCGACAGGCCGACACCATGTGTGTTGTCCCATATACATCTTTCTGTGTAAGTGATTGTTACTTTACCAAAACTCTGCCAAATTTATGATGATTTTGATGACTCCAGAACCTTGCATTACACACCAAGTATATTATTACACTGAATCCAAGTCCGCATTTAGGGTCCAAAATCAGCAGCATGATTGACAAACCATCAGCTTACAGTCCGTCATCTACATAATTTAGATGTGCGTCGTGTACAGGGACAACTTCTTTAGATGACGTCATATTTTGGCGATTTAAAAGGGGCGTTCCCAGGAAGGACAATTAGATATTTAATAATTTCCCCAAAATTGATAAATTTCATGGGAAAGAACTGCCAATTCGGATTGCCCTGTCCAACTACACAGGGAAAACAAAAAATCATGTTTTTTTTTTTTACTCCACCCACTTTGGATTGCCTTGTCCATCTAAAAAAAAATGTACAAATAAAAATAGGAAAAACAAGAAAGAAAAGAAAACCTTTTTTTCTTTCTTTCTAATTTCCACTCACTTTGTATTGCCTTGTTCATCAATCTGGTCGGGCCTGTCCTTGTGTGCCATGTAGTCGATGACCGCAAGCAAATTCCTTGCCCAGTTTGCTGGGTAGCTGGATGGATAAGACAAACAATTGGTATTACCACTACCATGATGAATGAATAGTAAATGCTTTAGACAAATCTCAGACTCATTGGCCCGTAGTCACAAAGGAGGTTTGTAGGAGGTTTGTACAAACCATGGTTTGACGATGGTTTACATCTATGGAATGCTGCTCGCATACCGTAAATTGTAAATTAACATTGTTAACAAGTATGGAGTTTACATTCCTTCTCCATCAGTTTACAAATGGCATTCCATAGATGTAAACCTTGGCCAAACCATGGTTTGTACAAACCTCCTTTGTGAATACGAGCCATTCACTTCAGTTCTGGATTCGTGTTGTAAATTATTGACTCTTATTTAAAGGTAGTTACATTTCCCTGCTACAACCACTCCAACTTGACTTAACATCAGGTACCGACACAAGTACGATACAAAGTCTGCTGTTTCAAGACTCTGCATGCATCCAAAAGTGATTTCAGCATTTATATAGATGTCATTCATAATTTCTCATTAACTTTGCTATTTGCTTCAAAATATGATATTGTAACTGTAACCGTACTGTAATGATATGTTTCAACTTTTCCACAATCTTACTTCAAACATACAAAATGATACTAAAAATACTTACTCAAAGGAATACCGCTTGGAAGCATACATCAGTATATGGTTGTGGAAACACTCGAGCATGCTGGTGTGCCTAAGGAATTATGAAAACAAAATAAAAACTGATATAAATGATAGGGCATTTCATTATTTTCATACCACAAAATCAATATTGAAAATCCCATGTCATACACATGAGCAAATAAGATGCATTATCTTGACCTGCTGATATGTCCCAATTTTATAGGTCATAACCAAAAAGAGCTCAATCTTGCAAACATGTACGTAATGAACGCATTCTCATTAAATTCCTCTCAATTTACAGAGCCTTTCGTACATGTATACAGAATCCTACCTGAAGCGAGCAAATCAGCAGAGTAGGCCAAGTTCTCCATGAATTTGCGGTCAAAGGTGACTTGTACTATTCACCTGCTAATTCCCCTACTGCTGCTTGGAATTTCTTCGCTGGGGATGGATTGTGTTGTCTGTTCTTCATATCTGTAAAAAGTGAAGAAACGAAAGTCATTCACAAAGTAAAAAACATTCAGATTTTAAATCACCAAAAGAAATTATTTTGAAGATGGCATTCTCTAATAATTATCACAGCTAGCCAGATTCGGAATTTGCATGACTAATAACTGATGCATTGGTTCTCTGTCATGTATGTGAAGTTGAGACACTCTTTGGTAGAGATAAATATAGATGAGACAGTCACATCTCAAGCAAGCTATAGTATAACCTTGTCGACTTTTAAAAAGAGCAGGATGTTTACCCGGTTGACTAGCCCTGCACGTCATCATTACAAAGAAAACTGCAGTTGTAACGAGGGACATTAAAGGTAGGGTCTATTACAAAGTTTTGGGAAATTTTGAAAATTGGGTGGATAGTGATTCTTTACAATTTTGATATATTTGGATGCCCCTGTGGAAGTATTATAAGCACTAGAAAATTTAGCTCCTAAAACACTTCTGCTTTCGAAAAAAATTGAATATTTTGATAAATTTAAAATAGCGCCTAGACGGTCGTACAACGGTAGCTGCTACCATAAAAATCCCGGAATATGTAGTTGTGATATATAATTTCAAAAAGGTAATAGCCAATCGGTCAATTGTAGCTTGTTGTATAGCTGAATTAATATATTGACCTTGAGAGAGAGTTATAGTATACCCCATAAAGAGATTATTATTTACAATTTCATCACTTTAGACTCGATTTCAACGCGACAACGTTCACTGAATATTGTAGGATCGCATATGCTTCCAATATTTTCATTTGAACCAAATTCATCCGGAGGTCTAGTGGAGCCAGACGTAGTCTCAGTGGAACAAACGACGATATAGAGACTGAAGCTTTCGGTCTACTGTAGACCTAGGCTAGACTATCAATATCATATGATTCATGAAATCTGAATTAAAAATCCAAGGCAAGAGATAACAAAACGTAATTTCTTAAATTTGCCGATTCCATGCATCTAGTCTCTAGACTAGATCAAATTAAAACGGTAGGCCTACCCAATGCAGTGGGGCGTATATCATTTCAACTTACCTCTCAGTGAGCTGGCATGTCTATTGCATCCTCTAGACTCGGCAACGAGAAGGCCGCCTGCAGCTCGCGAAGTTTCTCCGCCGTACCCTGGCCTTGTTCACAGCCACTCCCGCGCCTCCTCTGGGCCGGATGGTCGAGCTGCCATTGCTTGTTTCTCTCCTTCCTCTTACCGTCTTACTTAGTCTTATTCCGATTTAGCGTAGCCTTAGCCTTGTCCTTAGGCTTAGCACTAGCTGAGTCCGAGTCGGCCATCGTCCGTGACCTCGAGCTCCTTTTCCAATCTCGATCTCGTTATCGTATTTCAATCAAAGCTTGTCTGTAGCTGTCTAGCGTTCGATCGGCGCCGGTGATAATCTGATATGAGCTGTGTGTGTTATACTTTACGTGAAAGCAGCGTATTGGAATTGATCAGCTGTACTGTATTACTAGCGCGCGGTCGGATACCCGCCTGCTAGCTACCTGTAGTACTGTACGTACCAACGAACTCAAACACTCGTTGTAAATACGCTGGTTGTTAAATGACATAGAGGGAGCTAAACACGTAAATTAAAAAAATAAACCGTCGAAACTCAAAAGTGATGTCCGGACGTCAAACACTTTTATATAATGTTTTGAAAGCAAATTGCACAACAATTAGAGCATTTGATTTGGAATTATTATCATCTCCCATGTTTTTTTCGATGATCTTTCATATGGTACTGAAATAAACCAAATTTGTTTTGGAGGGGCACTTTGGAAATTACCAATACTCAACTATACCTTTAATGTACAATGAATATCAAGACCAACACAGAATGTATTTTTGGCTTAGTTTGAAATGTACAGTGCCTTTTAAATCTCCATTGTACTACTTATAGCTACTTGAGCCCTCTATGTATGAAATACTGTTAAAAATTAAACATCATTATTATTATTATTAATAAGGAAATATGGAGTGCGAAAGCCACCTGGGGTGAGCTTAACCTTAATTAAAATGTGTTGGCATTAAGGACCCTTAAAAATCTGAATGAAATGTCCTATGAAATATCTCAAGGTTGGTAACACTTCTACCTTATCAATATCAGGTTGGTAAATAACCACATTTCCTGTGATTCTTGAAAGAAAAACAGCAAATATTTGTGATACACTTCAGTTTATTAAAGCCCCTCTGCACTAGTTTGGCCAGGAGGGATTATACCTCCCTGCAAGATCACTGACAGGTGTTTATCTCATCAAATCAGCTCTCAATTATCATAAGAAAAAGGGGATCATGGGGGACCAACAGGCACTGATTAGGCATTGTTTGCTATATAGAGGGCGCAAGTAGCTATAAGTAGTGCAGTGGGGCTTTAAACAATTATCCAATTCAGAACTCTAAAAAGAAGTTAGTCCGAGTCTCACCTGAGAGTCATAACGCAGCCTCTGGGCAGGGGGATACAGGCCTTGGGTTTGGATACCCTGATAGGTCGAAAGGAGAACTTGCAACCAAAGCTGAGTGCACAGTCACTGAGGAACGAGACCGAGATGATGGGCCTGTCGAAGATATGGATGGGGTCAACGTGTGAGACGATGCAACCTCCGGGCTGGTAGTCATTGATCACAGCACTGTTGATGAATCCTAAAATAAAAGTAACAAAGAATTTAGAAATAACAGTCAAAACGTCATGAATAACGATGAAGCTAGCTCTTAGTGACTTTCAAAATGTGTTGTACCGATCATTTTGATCAGGCTACACTCTACATTTACAGTAAGAGAAGGAATTAATTTGGCTGTGCATGTGCACTCTACTGAATATGAAAGTTTTAACAAATAGACCTAGCCTAACGTTTTCTGTTTCCTATTATTTGTATCATAATCTATAATTAAATCAAAATTAGTCCATTCATTTCATTAGTTTCTGTTTTTTGTTTTTTGTTTCTGCGAAGTCAATTAACTTGATATAGATCTATAGAGTCTAGGTCTAATAAGAAAAGTAAGTTCAAATTATTTTATGCACACCATGAGGAACTAATCCGGCTTCTACAACCCTGCTGACGACAAGATCCTGAACCCACTGCGGTATGTCATCCACTTCTCCTGGCGGGTACAATCTTTCCTGCCCCGGGCCTTTCTTGCTCAGCTGCGAGCCGTAAGTGTAGCCCTCCCCGAAGAAGTACTTATTGCGCAGGGGAGCTCGGTCGACCGTATGATCTCGATACAGCCCCTTCTCTGCTATGTCGACGACCTCGTTGATTTTGTCCTCGATCTCGCTGCATTCTTCCTCAGTGAAGAGTTGCATCTGAGCCACACCGGAGTGAATCTTCTTCACTTCCTCCATTTCATCCTCGAAGGATCTCGGCTGCCAGTGATGATTGCGATCACGACGTCGCCTCTTGCGGCGCGGTGCAACTGTGAAATCAGAGTCATCACCACTTGGCATTCGACGGTTCTGCTTGTTGTGACTACGACGATGATGAGAGTCGAGTTTATGTCGTAAATCTATCGACCCCGAAGCCATTTTGGCAATATCTTTCGCGCAGAGTTACCTTGTCAGAATTGTCAACATACCGTAACCTTCGCAATGCAATGATATTGATAACGTTATGTGCACATGCAAATCATACATGTACAATGCGGACGTACAGTTGTGAAGTAAGCAGTCAAGAATTTCAAGTTATTATGAAGTTGAGAAACTTGTCAATTTTGAGACACGTGCCCATATAATGATTTTTTTTTTTTACGTTGCAAATATATTGCAAATACATATTTTAATTTTAAAATGACGTAATTAAGTTATCATATAAATTTACAAAAATAAAATTCAATCACAAAAATGTAGAAAGTATGTGTAACATAACCACATAAGCAGTTGCAAAATATAACTTTTTTAAATTGGCAATGTCAGGTTGTAAAATATTTCTACAGCAAAACCCCTTGACTATTTTCCACATTGACATTAAAACTCGACCAAAATAAAAACAAGTGATGTAGAAGTCGCACCATCGGTACCAAACACTCGAATAACATCACATTCAACCAGGGCATGTGAGTCTCACCTCCCTGATTCAACCATGGCACATCATTTTGTATGGTGAAGTTGGTAGATTTACCTTGACTAACGTGGAGAGCCCAACCCCCTCACATATTAGGACATACGGGGTTGTGCCGCTCAAATGGGTCACTTTCTCACAAAAATTCCTAAACATGGGTCCCACTTTTAACAAAATTACCATTGAACATGGGTCCGTTTTTTCAAAATTTGCAAAATTGTGAAAATTGTGAAAATTGCCCCCAAATGAACCCTAATCATGGGCAGGGGTTTCGAGGCTTGAGCGGCGTATGATACATTTTCGGGCAGGAGTTCAAACGGGGAGTGTACGTGCCGCTCTAATGGGTCACCTTTTTACAAAAAATACCTAAACATGGGTCATATTTTTAACAAAATATCTCTAAACATGGTTCCTTTTTTTCAAAATTTCAAATTTTTAAAGGTGTTTGTATGGCAAAACTGCGAAAAATGTGCTTTACTTCGAGAAAAATCACCCCAAATTACCCTTTAAAAATGGGGTTCCGAGGCTACAGCGCGGCACGCCCCCGTCCAAACCAAATCTGAGTACCCCGGTCCCCCCCCCCCCTCCCCCGGGCTCAGGGGGCTGTAGAATTCTAAACCCTCGTGTACTATTTACAATTATTATATACCTCTCTTTAAATTAGTATGTTATATCTAGTCGTCTGATTGGTAAAAATTGGAGTCGTGATTTTAGCAATGCCTGTCTAACGGTCAATAGTTAATGGGAAAGATGCGCCCATTGCCCAGGGTAACGGGCCGCATAGTTAAATTTTGCTGAAATCCCCATTCATTGTACGGGTAAAAAACAAAATTTCTGGGGGGGGGGGGTAATTGTCATGGGGGGGGGGGTATCATCCGCGAAAAAGTAGTTCGTAGTAATAAATCATGCATGATACAATGAAAGTTTGCTATTAAAGTTGGTAACAATTGTTATACTTTTCTTGGGTATTCTGAATGCAAAGGAGTAAACAACTCATCAGATTTTTTTAAAAAAAGGCAATTTAAATTACATTATCAGTAAATCGGCACGGATAGGCCTACCGATCAATGCGCATATCAGCAGCGAAATCTATCCTTTTCCGTGTATAGTGGTCGAATTTTGACAGTAATCGCATAACACTTGCACCTTTGTCAAAAATAACCACTTGTTCAGACCCCGAATGCAGTCAAATCGACCACGAATTTAGTTGATTTGGATTAACCCCGGACAAAAACAACCACGCAGGTTTTTAGATTGCACTTTGTTGTAACCACATTGTCAACAAAGAAATTGATATAGTTCGAAATTTGAGTCCACAATAATTGTAAATCACATTATTTTGTTAAGCTATAATGGAGAGGAAAGGCTGTTCTATAACCGCGAGAAAGAAATAAAAACGGGTTGCTCAAGTGCAAGAATGGAGTAATAGTTTTCTCTTTTTGTTGGATTTCCAACTTAAAGGAAAGAAGTTGACTTAAGGATTCGTGAGATAATCTGTTTTCCAAGAGGTACATAATTATACGTAAATACGTAATGATGTCATTCACGATCTTAGCAAAAGGCCAATTATCCTGCCAATGCTTCTTCAAGCCACGCATTTCCAGCGAATTGCAAACTGTTAATCAAAGCGATTCGAATCAACAAATCCATCAAACTTTTAAATTTAATGTTACAATTTATATACTTTCCCAATGACTGATCCAGAATTAAGAAATATAAGGGATTCGTAAATATGGGCCCTTGACCTAAAGTTAGCGGGCATGGGGGGGGGGGGGATGTGGGGGGTATATACCAAATTATGAATATTGGTGTATTACATAATTATGATTTGTTCATTTATCCACCCATACCATCACATTACCGTTTTTCACATATTTATGCATTAACGCTAACTTCTGACTATATTTCAAATATAGAATTTAGAAACATTTTCAATTTCATTTCGACCCCGTTTTAAATCCCTCAAAATGGGCTATGATTAAGTTTTAAATACATCGTTTATCACAACAACAACAACAAATGGGTTGAATGTGTTGAATAACTATTTGACATAGGCTAATCGTTTCTTGTTTATCTCTTCGATATAGATTAATTGAAAGAGTTTCTGAAACAACTCTTTCAATTTAACTTCAACTCCGTTTTAATTTCCCTAAAAATGGGTTTTATATACATCATTTATCACAACAACAACAAATGTGTTGATTAACTATTTGACATAATTATGTAAATAATATTTTCTTCTCGACCGCCCTTGCTTTAACTGAGATACCAGAAATGAAATTTGACATGATAGATAAAATTGACCTTTAACCTTGTCCTCTGACAGAAGCTCAGGCGCCCAAAATGTCTTCATCATCAATTTCAAGAAAATAGGTCCACTTATATATTTTTTTTTCCTTCTAAAACGCTTCCTGCTTGTACCATCGGCAACTTGTGACCCACTCCGTCAAAATCAGACAGAAGGTTGCAAGCGATGAAAAGTGTTAAATAAAAACCTTCATGAGTTTTTTATCTGAATAAACTTTTAAAACAATATATAAGCAAAACAATTCCATCATCATCCCCTAACAAAAATGTATCTCCACATAATATTGTCTGAAGGCTTTCACGGTGAGGTTAGAATTGAGCGAAGTTTGCGGTTACACCATGTATTCTTTCGAAATGGTTAGTTGGCCATGCTCTCAGTATCTCGACGTTGATGTGGTGGGCGTAGTCAAGCCAAGAGGGGAGGGTGGGGCTGGTCTTATAATGGATAAAGCACAAGAGAATCCGAGAAGGGTCATATCGGTTTTTTTATGACCCTCCTCCACACCTCCCCCCCCCCCCGATAACAACAGAAATGAAAATTTGCGATCAATCCTCAAAACTATGCATCCATCATATAAGCAACATGTTATTCTGTCAGACTCGTCTTCAATACATTCATTGGATAATTATAGTCAAAGCAGATTTGTTCATGAATTATAAAATGGTGAATGTCATAATAGACCTGTTTCACCTGTTTGCTAATTTATTTAAATGTATGCATGTTTCAGTCTCCGGAAACACTGGATTCACCTGCTATGCAACGGCATAGAATTCGTTTTGCTTACAACAGGGGTTGGTATGTCGGGCAAGTATCTATATACAAAGCTCTTTAATTGTCAAGTGAAACTAGCCATTCATTTGGTACAATGCTTCCGATAGAAAGGTTGATTAACACAGGGTTTAAAAGTACTGTTTGTATTGGAACAAATGTGTTGGAATGTACTTATGACCTTTTTGTTCGGAAAACAGATCCTACTTCTACTTTTCGAAGTGATGTTTCAAGGTTGCCTCAGCACGTCGCGACGGGAAGCTGCGAAACCTTTCAAGTTTGTTCAACAAAATTGAGACAGCTCACTGTCAAAGTCAATGACAATTCGGGGCATTTCGGACTCTGTCGGCTGCACAGCTAGGACGGTAAATCGGAATAAGATCATCGACAGGTAAGGTTTGGTTATCAAGAACAATATCTACGAGTCCATGTTTTTGTTATGTTTGTTGATGTAGTTGGTTTATTTATTTGTATGTTCGTTTTGAGTTGATGAAATATTATCATCATCATCACATCATTGC
This sequence comes from Strongylocentrotus purpuratus, assembly GCF_000002235.5. Lineage (NCBI taxonomy): Eukaryota > Metazoa > Echinodermata > Echinoidea > Camarodonta > Strongylocentrotidae > Strongylocentrotus > Strongylocentrotus purpuratus. The sequence goes on along the minus strand of NW_022145599.1, from coordinate 19,013,351 downwards.
TTGTTAATAGTTGTATTTACAGACGACGTAACTGTTCATTTTGTACAATATTTGTACATCCATGATGCTGAATGTGTCTAATATGGTTATGAAACTTATTGCTTTGTTTTGTTAATTGTTTTGTTAATATTTTTTGGAATGTATATCTGTTGTTGTTTGTTTTGTGTATATTTTATCTGTTTTTCTTTCAAAGTCAAGTGGCAATTCAAAAGTTAAAAACTAGATTTAAAAGTCATTGATAAAGAGCCAAGATCTATAAACTTTTCTGACAAAAGAAAACACGAAGCTGAGAGTTAGCCCATCTAAGCAGGTTGCATTAGTATGCCAAAATGATTATTTTTAATGTTTATGGTAAAAGTTTCTCTATATAATAGGCATGTTCAAAGGCAATCTTCTGGGACTTCTGTTATCGTACACAAAGTGAATTTAAAATGAACAGTGTAAACTATTGATTTTAATGGCTGGATGGTCGTAAGTGATAAATGTAGTTCGACATTTAAATATATAACTTTACATAAGTTTAGCTCAGAATTACCCAGTATTCGTTAAGAGTGCGTACAACTATACCTCATGCAAAATAATTACCTCTGATAAATATCCACAGACAGCTACTCCCCTTAACCCTCTTACCACCGATATATAGGTTAATATTATTATCCATTGGGTGACTGTCTTTGAAGGTAGTTGTCTAGGGGGAATTATGCAGCACCACGATCACAACGACTTTCGAGAAACAACCTAAGGCCGTTGCGATAGCACCATTTGAAATGTGAGAAAAGTACGTATTACGTAATGCACGTGATATCCATCGCAAGTGCCCCTTAGTTTACTTCATGAAAGGTTTTGCGATCATGTGTCACTCATGGTTATTGTTATCTTTTCTTTTACACTCAATTGTCTATGCTACACTATAACTTTGAAATTTGTTATCCAATGTACAAAACTTGAAAATGATCTTATCTCTTTGGATTGAAAACAATAAATTTGAATTTGAATTTGAATTTATTCAGGGTTAATATTGTCCTATAAAGAGTAGCTTGTCCGGAGTTATTTTTTCTCAATAAAGGGTATTTTTTTTTTTTTTTTTTTTTGGGGGGGGGGGGAATTTGTATTTGACTGGACATGGTTGGGGGGGGGGGGGGGGGTGGTCAACGGAATACGTGGGGTAGTTCAAAGAAAATCACAAATATGTCAACTAATGTATCACTAGAAACTGGTAAGCTAACAGATGGCCATCGTACAAGTTTTAGGTCAACTACATATCGGGTGATTTATAAAAACACAAATGCAACCACCTCCATAGCAGCTGGGATATACGAGAGATTCGCCGGAAAAATAATGATGTTTTAATGACGTCACTATATGGACCAAGCAGACGACATCCCATAAAGAATGAACATAATTGCAAAGCTATTATTGGTCAAATTATAATGAGTTTAGTGTATATAAATGTAATTGCATGTCAAACCATTCAAAAGGCGATATGACCCGATTCTGATAACTAAAATCGTTTGCTTGTAAATACACAGGATATGGGTTAATTAACAATCAAAGAAACCAGACTTTCAAATTGAAAACCCCCGGAATGATATTAAGGACGTCATTTGTTCCCTCTTGAAACGCCGAACATACCGCGGTGTGTGCAGCTGAATATACAATGGCGTCTTATTTTGTTTACAAGCGACAGATTCCTTTATTTTTTGTATCGCTGCATTTGTCATCAAAATAAAACCATGCGCTGGGTGTAGAGTTAGGCAATAGATTATACATTTAGCCTGACGGTAGTGAAGTAATAGAAAGAACTCAAGAGAAGATGAAAACACAGGCACTGAAAATGTGTGATATGTCATGGGACATCGTCTGCTTGTGCAAATCATGTCCATACTGTCAGCAGCGTTCGGAGAGCTCTTCATGTGCTATGCCGGGGCTGTATTTAAGCGTTTTGTGATTTATAATAGTCATTACTTCGAATGTTTCCAAGCACTGAATTTTGATAACTTTGTCGAATCAAAGTTTCAACTTTGCAATAATGAAAATAAAGTTAGTTTCTAAACTTAATGAATATCTACTTTAATATTCTACATTCATCCACAGAATTAAGAAACTCCGTCGTTCTTGAATAATCATGACACGATTTGATGTGGTTCGCCTAAAATATAAAGATTAAACCAGTACAAAAACAAATTTGGTTATTTATGTTTGAAAGCGATAACTAAAGCATCAGCATCAACTTATTAGTAGGAATGAAAATCTCTTTGTTTCTCTCTCGCTCGCTTCGCAGACTCGCAAACAGTCCATCATAATTAGGCCAGCCATCACCACACGCTACCATGACGTGTGTTATGATGATAATAAATAATAAATGATGATGATAATAATAATAATAATAATAATATTAATGATAATGATAATTATGATTATAATAATTGGATTTATACAGCGCCAGAGGATTAAAGGCGCTGTCCCTTATAGTCTAGATAAGGACAAATTAAGAATCGAAAAGGTATGTTTTCAGATGTTTTATTTTAAAGAAATAAAGTAGAGGACTATATTTCTCAGAAATTTAAAAAGTATTAATGATTATACCAACAATTATTGAGCATTGAATATTGAAATTGCCCCATCGACCCTCCCTACGTTGGCAGTTGAGAGGCCCGCAAAGTAATTTAAAAAATAATTTTGGCCCGCTTTATACAAATCTATTGAGAACCCCCTGAAGTAAAATTTCGATTTTGTGTACGTCATCCACAGTCATTTCTATTGCGTATCGATTATTTGATTATTAATGTATTCTTTTAACGTACATGAAATTAATTATTATACCCCCAGATCACGTCGAGAAAAAAAAAATATTCAAGAGATATTTGAATCTCATGCGATTTCTTGGAGTCACGTAATACTAATGTCGAAAACAGACCTATATAAACAAAAATATATGGGCCTAGGGTGTATCAGATAGTTTTCTTTAGAAATCCGAATTTGGCAAAATTACTACTCGGTGTCACTGTTTATTAACTTATACCTATCCCACTTTGACTTCCATTTTGGAGCTTTACAGGAGCCGAAAAAACACTTTTCATAGCATTTTTCTTCTTAAATTTCCTGTAAAGACGCAGATTTGAAAATCCACGTGAAATTGACCTACTTCCCAGCGGCATCTAACGCTGAAGTCACCCCAGCGAGTTCCTGAGTAAATGTTGCTGGTTCAGCAGCGACTCAAAGATGTAACTCAAGACGATAAATTCGCCAAATATCATATAATTTAATCATTTTGTATAATCCTTACAAGTTAGCGTTGTCAGCAATCACTTCACCAAAGGGCGAATTATCAGAGAAGGAGTAATATTCGGGGAAAACAGTGCTGTCGGAGAGAATTAACCCAATAAGAGCGATGCCACGGTATTTTTGTCAAAGTGTTGGGAGCCCCACAAATTTGATGGTAACATTTCACTTAAATTGTATCATGTTGTGAAAGAGGAAATCATTTAAAACACATTTCGGCAAGGATTTTCAAAACAATTTAGGTTTTCAGCGTACAACAGAAAGCCAAAATTATGTTTACTTTTATCAATATTTGTCTTCTAACACATTTTGGGGGGAAATCTTTGCAGAAGACAATGTATCTTAAATGACATCCAATGTCACATAATGATACAATTCAAGTAAAATTTTGCAATCAAATTTTTGGGAAATTTGGGGCTCCCAACTCTTTAGAGGGACTTTAAACTCTTGGATTGGAGCCATGGGGGACTCGGGTAGAAAAATGTAAGGAACAAATCGAATTGATCCATTTTGTTTACTAAAACAGATCGTGGCAAAGGATTTCTCCTTGTTGAACTATATTAATGAACTGATCGAAATAAAGCTCTTGCTTTATGGTATGAACATGTATGAAATATGTTAAAGTTTCCCACAATTTAACATCTTTATTTTGAGGTGTTTTTGTTGATTACGAGGTGGGGAAAACCATGTGAGTTCAACCCTTGGGAATTTTAAGTTAAACAAAAAAACGGTATTCGGGCACTCGTCACCTCTTCATTGCCATCAAAGTGCCAGAGTATCAGTTATGGCAGCGTGGTGGCCGAATATCCTCAAAAAACAACAATGACTTTGACACATACAGTATACTTTAAAAAATATATAAACAGTGTTGTTGACATCCACCGAACAATCTGTTTGATAATGACCTCTCCATTTCTTGAATATTGCTTTCATCTTCACAAAACGAAATGCCGCTGTCGGTTCACCTTGACCAATTACTTTGAGAGGTATTTACCAGGAAGAAAATTATTTCTGCATGGATTTTTTCCCCTTTTTCTCGTCGATAAGTATGTCACAGTTAATCGCAGCATCTAATTATGACCTTATTTTGATGTTGTTTGTTTCACTCGGTTGTTAATGCTATCATCGAGATGCCGTGGTTGAAGCGAGATACATAAGCCGTTGGTTCAAGCCTCGACACAACACTTACGTCATTTGGTACAAGACATGAATCAACACTATATAAAGAATTAGATAATGCTAGAATATTTTTCATGTTATTGCATCCGTTCGTGATCCCAGACAGTCTGAAGGATTATGACTACAGATCATCCCCTAAAGACATAACTTTATTTAAGACGTTTAGACCCACCCCATCCCTCCAGTTGTAAAAGCACCCAAGGCCAATAGGACTATATGATAAACACGTGGTGGCAGGCGCGTACGCAGGATTTTTTCAAGGGGGGGGGGGGTTAACATTTATAAATCGGGCCGCTAGCCTCTGAATAAGCGGGGGGGGGGGGGGGGGGGTAAGAGGACACTTTTTTTTTTTTTTGGTCTCGAAATTTGGAAATTTGACATTTTGCTCCGTTGGGGGGGGGGGGGGGGGGGTAAGGTCAGTTTTTTAGGTCAGCCATGGGAAAAATCAAAGGGGGGGGGGTTTAGGGGGGTTATGGGGGGGGGGGTTACACATAAAAAAATACCAAAGGGGGGGGGGTTAACCCCCCCCCCCCCCCCCCCCCCCCCCCCCTCCTGTGTACGCGCCTGCGTGGTGGATGTCAGTCCCAATCACGTGAGCTTGCTAAAAGAACTCTATTCCAGGTCGGGGAAAAATGTTCGTCTGTGAAGCAGAATCATATAGATAATATCTTTTGGAATGCATTTCCCCCCTTTTGATTTGTTTGTTTGCTTGTTTGTTTGTTTGTTTTTTGGTTTATTTTTTATTTTGTTATTTTGTTTTTGTTTTTTGTTGCCTTGCTTTGTGTTGTACTAAATGTATTTCACATTTTTGAGAGCTATATGACAAAATCCATCAGAAGTATTGTGGCATCAAGATTATTGATAATACAACTGAGTAGTCTACTCAGTTGTATTATCAATAATCTTGATCGTTTACTGAATTACGAATGTGATTTGCATGCAATTCCCTGTCAACTGTTTTTTTAACGCACTCAGAAAAAAAGAAATTCACCAGGATTCAACGAAGACCATTTCCAGGTCTTTATGCCCGAGCATGTCCAATATGATTATAAATCAAATATTATTTACATATTTTAAACGCAGTAACGTAGGAAACGGTTTGAAAATAGTAACCACTTCGAACAAGATTATTCATGATTATAAAATAGTTTTCCTTCTGTTTAGACATGATTTTCATTTTCTTTGTCATGAGATAGTGAGGGTTTTTCCTGAAGATTCTTTTGTAACCACTGTTTTTTTCGATTCTGTGATATATAAAAACACAATAAAGAATCAAAGAAAAGAAAGGAGACTTGTGAGGCTTCTGGTTTCCTTTACAATACATTTTAGGGTTTCGTAAGATGAGCCACGATTTGCGAACCTGGGAATGATATTGGCGTTAACATGAAATGAAGGCCAAGTGAGCAACCACTTCACAGACATGTCAAATAGTAATACGTCCAATTTAAATCTATCCCATCTAGTTTTGTCAATGTTCTCTTCTTGTCCCATACCCTCTCACCCCCTTTCTCCTAAACCAACTTTTCGACCTCTCTTTTTCTCTTTATCCCTCTCTCCCTCTCTCTCTCATTTCTCTTTCATCCCTACCTACCCATCTCTCATCCTCCTCACTTTCCATTTCCCGCTCTTGCCAGGTTGATAAACTCCGTAATTGTCAGCCCTTGACAGTGACCTTTGACCTACCATCGTCTCACCATGACACCGCAGGCCACGCTGTTCGCTGGCCTTGTCCTGCCGCGGATCCTAGCGCTCCTGACCCTGTTCGCAATTTTAGCTGATGCCGGGCAGCCTTTCAATGGGGAAGAGAAGACGGCGATTGTCGATAGGCACAACGAGATCCGAAGGGAGCCGGGGGCCAGCGATATGAATTACATCGTAAGCTATTTGTCATAAATGATATTGATAACAAATTTCGACCAAGGAGCTGTAAGATGGATTTTCCCCTGTGGTACACTTATATTTCAGGGCAACCCAAATAAACATTGCAATAATTTTAGATCTAGATACTTTTGGAATTAAAATTTACGATTTATCGGTAAATTACGACTTATTAAATTGGCCTATCCTTCGTTTGAATACTTTTATCCAACTTTCTTTTTCAATCGAATCCTTTTATAACTATGAGATGGGTAAAATGTTTTACGCAACTTCTAAGAATCCTTCTGTATAACAACTTTTTTTTTCAAAGAGGGAATTATAATATACATAATAACTTTAAAATCGCTCCTCATAAGAATATGAATCTAGGCAAGATGTGGACTTAGTTTCAAACCAATGGATTATGGCACCTGGGAGCACGTGCCTCTGCCCCACTCCGTCCTTAGATATGCCACTGTTTGAAACAATTTACGAAAATCGATTTATCAACGGGAATTTACTTGATTTGATTGTTTCTATATCACCTTTTCAAGCATATATTTGTATGCACTTGAATATGAATTTAATTCCAATTTGTATAATAAAGCTCCTAAATAGAAATGTAAGACATATATAATTATATAGGGCTGCATTCAAGCATGAAGCTAGATTTAATGTAGTCTTTAGTTGTAATTCAGAATGATTTTTGTTAATGAAAGGATGTGAGTGACAATTAGGGGGTGGGAGCGAAGAAAGGGAGCAGCATTTTAAAAATACAATGACAATCAAACCTGTTACTATAGGACATAATTCAACAATTGCATTTCATGACAGTGATGCCGGGTGATGAATTATGATAGAACGGTTTAATGATACATTCAAATTTATGGATGACTATTTCCTGGGGACCTAGTGATGAGTTATTCATTAACCAGTTATTTATAAATAAACTACAATACCTTGAATACAGTCATCATACATTACTTCTTACTATGTCGGGCAAGGTGCGGACAAGCTTTCAGGTTGTCGAGAACATACTTTGTTTAAAAAAAGTATGCCCATTCTGTTGTTGAATGAGCACACATTATGTAAAGAATGAAACGGAAGCATTAAATACATACATTATATAAAGACATCATCTTATTTTTGTAAACGTGTTGTGATCTTTCTGAAACACCACCATTTATTCCCGCATGTTTAGGACTGGGACGACGCCCTCGCCAGCCAGGCTCAATCGCTCGCCGACTCCTGCAAGTTCGAGCACGTCAACGAAGGCCTGGTCGTTGGCGAGTTCAACACGGTGGGAGAAAATATCTTTGCCGAGGGCGGCGAGAGCGGCGACACCAAGACGGGGGTGGACGCCGTGAATAAGTGGTACGAGGAGAAGGCGGGCTATACCTGGGCCGATAACTCCTGCGATGGAGAATGCGGCCATTACACACAAGTAAGAAGAGTTGTACTATTCAAAATTATGATAACGCGTTAACTAAATAAAATCTAGGGTTATTCAACTACACAAATGATTTTTATCAACCATTCATCTTGTGCTAAAATGTATGTATTTTTTTTCTAAATGTACACGATTGGACATGATTTTTTGGGGGCCCTCGAAAATTTGAAAAATCGCACTCCTCCCCATGAGCGCCAGGGGAGGGGGCCCATCTCCCAAAAAAGAGGTAAAATTAACGTGTTTTTACACGTTTCTTTTCCCCAAGGGAGGGTGCCCGGGCCCCCGGCCCCCCGGCCCCCTGGATCCGCTACTGCCCGTGTGCCTATTAATCTAATCACCCTCTCAAACTCGATGCTATATTATATACTGAATATAATAAGTAACTCGACGGTAATAATATATTATCATGTTGTATGTTTCGTTCCACAGGTTACTTGGGCTGAGAGTAGGAGGGTAGGATGTGGTCGAAATTACTGCCCAGACCTACAGGGTGCTTTCCCCAATGCATGGTACATCGTCTGCAATTACGGACCAGCGTAAGTATTTATTACAACATTTTGTTCTTTTATTCAGAATTTAAGCATGTACACTGGATCAGGGGAGGATCCATTTTTTAAAGAGCGGGGCACATTTTTTTGGCCAAATTTTTTTCTTCAAATCAGGTTTTTGGGCAAAATCTAATAATTACGATTTAATTGTTACTAATATATAAATTCAACATTTGTTACGCTGTGTTTTATGTAGATGCTTGACTTGGTTGGTTTGTGTTTTTGTCCGGATACAAACATAGGCCTATATACAAATAATATATAACATGAACAAATAATTATTCAAAAAGAATTCGGCTGGATTGATTAAGTGGCTCTGTTTTTCCTTCGATTCCAGAAAGAAAGAAAGGAAGGGGAAAGGGAAAGAGAGAGAGAGAGAGAGAGATAAAAAGAAAAAGAAGAAGGATTAAACACGCATGGATGTTACACATAATATGGAATTAACATAATGTAAATATGATTATGATGGGTTCCTTGTGTTGTCAAGTAAATTTGATACATTGTATAATTATAATTAAATACAATGTTAATTGGTTTGTGTTTATTTATGTAGAGGTAACGTGGAAGGTGAAAAACCATGGAAGATGGGGGATCCCTGCACAGAATGTGATTCGGGAAGCGGACAGTGTTTCGATGGACTGTGTCGTAAGTACCCCTCCAACAAAAAACACTCTTTTCCTCTATATCACAGACTCACAATGCGAGAGGGGGCCTAGGGGACTGCAGCCCCCACCCCCTTGAGAATTTCGAAATTATCAATATTTGGGCGACCCTAACCTCAGATTTAACCACAGTGTTTCGATGGACTGTGTCGTAAGTACCCCTCCCACAAAAAAACACTCTTTTCCTCTATATTACAGACGTACATGTACGATGCGAGAGGGGGCTTAGGGGACTGCAGCCCCCACCTCGCTTGAGAATTTCGAAATTATCAATATTTGGGCGACCGTAACCTCAGATTTGGGCAGTGAATTAGTCTAGACCTATATACTTCAGTTTGTTGATTATAATTAGTACATTTCAATTATGGAATGCCATTTATCCCATTATAAAATGTCTAATAATCATGGTGATGTCGAAACTGGAAAAGTGATATTTTAGCACGAGACGTAATTAGACCACACTTGACTTTTCCTCCCCTCCTTGGTAACTGATTGCATTATAACTATGAACAAAATAATCTGGATCTGGATTTCCTATTTTAACTTCAATTTGCCTTGTTCATGGCTTGCCTATTTTGAAATAAACTCTCAAACATCAAACACTATCTGGCATAAAATGCGTTAACTTTATAATAATGATAAAAAGGAGAGTATTCAATCTCTTTTTTTTTAATGTTAAGGGTCCTATCGTTCAGTTTGTTTAAACATACAATAAAAATGTACGGTCAATATTATTGTGCTGCATTTGGATTTAAATCTGTTTTGTTTTCTATGTTTGTTACATCAGGCCCTTGCAGTGAGCACCCCGAGGAATGCGGTAAGTTCTAATGCAAACTTTTATTTTATTCTGACTAATAATAATAATGAAAGCTACATTTATATTTTCGAACATAAATTGATCCAAGGGATGCTCAACTCCCCTATGACGTACTATTATTAGTACCATATCAGGACAATTACCCCCTGGACAATCACCCCCGGAACCCCCCCCCCCCCCCAAGGACAACACCTAGGATAATTACCCCCACCCCTAACAATTACCCCTTAGGACAAATACCCCTCCCCCCCCCCCCCAGGACCACCAAGGACAATCAATTTACATAAGTTTACTTTATTCCACCTCTACCTCTAATGTTTGCATTTTCGTCATTGATTGGAGAACTTGCACCTCGGTTCGGATCAATGAATAATTTGTAATATACGTTATCTTTTCGAATCTATTCCCCATGGCGATCGATGAAATACGATTAGCTTGAAAAGCATTTTTTTTTTAATCCTCTTCGGGTTTGTTATTTCTAAGATCGTTAAAACAAAATCAAATGTTATTCTTCTTCGTGTTTCGTGTTTTAGATTGCAGGATGGTGTGTGAAAACTGCGCCAATTTGAACACCGAGTGCAAATGCGAATGCCCAAACGGGTTCAGGGGAGTTAATTGTGCAGGTAAGTGTTTTTAAAAGAGTCCTATACCAGTGACAATGGCTGTGCAATGATTTGAAAGAGTGAGATGATGGTGTGAATTAGATAAAAATGGCGTGATGATGAAGTTGATGTGAAAACGGGGATGATGTGACGATGGCGAAAAGTCTTGACACAGGTGATGATGTGACAATGATGATGATGTTGATTGTGTGACGAGGGAAATGATGTGACGATGGCAATTAGTCTTGACAACGGTGATGATGTGACAATGGTGATGATGTTGATTGCGTGACGAGGGAAATGATGTGATGATGGCAATTAGTCTTGACAACGGTGATGATGTGACAATGATGATGATGTTGATTGTGTGATGACGAGGGAAATGATGTGATAATGGCAATTAGTCTTGACAACGGTGATGATGTGACAATGATGATGATGTTGATTGTGTGACGAGGGAAATGATGTGATAATGGCAATAAGTCTTGACAACGGTGATGATGTGACAATGGTGATGATGTTGATTGTGTGATGAAGGAAATGATGTGACGATGTTTAGGTGTGACGGTTGCGATAATTCGGCGATGCTGATGATATGACGACGTTGATGATGGGATGAGGCTATTAGGGAACCAGTGATGGCGTGACGATGTTTATTGCGTGACGATAGAAAGATGATGTGACGGTAATGGTGTGACGATGGCGATGGTGTGACGTCGGTGATAAGGGAGACATTGATAATGTGACGATTTTCATGCTGTGACGACGGTTTTGATGTGACGATGGAAAATTGACGATGGTGATGATGGTAATTAGTGTGACTATTGACATCAGTGTGATGATGATGTATTTATATAATTCTGGTAAACGACTTCGTTCAACAAACTGTCGCACTCAACGTTTTCTAAATTCTTTCGTTCCGGCCTTTCTCGATCCGCAAATACAATCAAAATGCTACATGAATTTTAAGTTCTTCTATATTTCTGTAATTCGATTTGTGTAACCTTTCACCTATTTTGTTTTATAATAACGTAAGAAAATTTCTGTACAGCAATATTCTGACGAATTTCTATGTGTATGTAAACTTATTTTGATTCGTTGTACGTTTGTAAAATGTGGGTAAAACAAATTTCCAACATTGGACAATAAATTGAAATGATGATGATGGCATAATCGTGATGAAATGGTTATGGTTGCGTGACACGTTTTTGCACATGTTAACGTACATCACAACAAATGTTGCTTTCCATCTTCCAGAAATTTGTGAGGACGTGGATCCAACTTGTGGGGCAAACCCTGGCTGGCCTGATGCCGATTCTTGTTCTCTCGGCGATTTCGTGCCCCTCGGGTGCCCCCTTATGTGCGGTGTATGCAGTAAGTTACCATTGTTGGCATTCGGAACATATTGTTCTACATTATTCAGTTTTCAGTTTAGTTCATTTTTGTTTGCATATTTCACATTATCACAGTTTGCATTGATATCACAAAATAAATGATACATGAATTTTATTAACAGAGGCTTAAAGAAAAAGTGAGTACATCAAAGCAATTATTTTTCATGCAGTAAATAGTAGAGGTTTAACTTAAATGAAGAGTGAAATGAGGGGTCTATGTTGAAAGCCCCGCTTGTGAACTATATAGGCTTATCTCTACGGGACAAGAAGATCTGTGTTTATAGACTCCAAGAGGGTATTTATTCTAATAATAGTCTTTAGAATGGAACAGTCCAGCAATGCATGATTGCAGCCATGCGACCGTATAAACCGGCAGTTATAATCATAATAAAAATATATTAGGCCTATAATATAGAGCGTTGTTCTTGCAGGTACAAAGAGATAAATATTATTATTACCGTTAGTGCTATCGGTGCATGGTCTTCACCGAAAAGGCCCTCAAACATTTTATATTTTTTCCTATCGGTTTCAATTTGTTCCACCTCGGCCGTGAGTGGCAAATGTAGATTAAAGTATTTCCAACGGATGTTAGTGCTGTGGCAGGGATTCGAACCCTTTACAACACGGCCCAAGGTCCGGTGGTTTGTTCACTTTCGTTCATAAGTTCGATGAATTTATACATTCATACCCTTTCGAGTTAGTAATAGGACCATGGTTTTAATATAGTCATTTATAACGATAATAATCGCAATAAATATTTTTGCGCCTATTAATCGTTTCTTTCATAATATATATTCAATGTATTCATATACTCCTTGTATAGTGAGTAATGTAATGATCATAGTTATATATTCATTTTAATAATCATGATGATTGATGAAATAGAATGGTAAATGGTCTTATTCATCTGTTTTTACTTTCATTATTATCTAGATGCCCAAGATCCCGACTTCGTTTGTGGTAAGAACGACAAACAAAATAATCATAAAGCCTAAAGAATGAGTGAATGTATGAATGTTTGTGTGTTTGAATGTTTGTCGCAATGGTTGTGTATGGAGGGGAAGCGATCGCGCAATATAATAATATGTTAGAAATTATTGCAATGGAATCATAATAGATATTCTTGCAGACTTTAATTGATTGCATAAATAAATGTCGCCAGGTCAGAAAATATGTAATACTCTATATTGAAAAAATTGAATGATTATGTTAACAGTAAATCTGGATGATCGAATGAAGCTTGCGTAATTATGATAAGGCCTACTTGAATAACCGATTTTGAAAAACGTGTACATCTTATAGAAAAAAGTCGGAAAACATGTATCGGCAAGGGCATCGCTATATGACGCCTCTTCCCTTACTTCCAAAATTCTTGTCAGCTTTTCCGTAATTGTCATCAATGTTATATATGAGCATCTGCCCCTTCACAGGCTAAAGATCTAGGCATCCAACTAGTATAATCCTTGTGGCGCGCTCTAATTATATTCGATGTTTCGACTATCTAATAATAATATTCGGTTCTTGTATATCATATATCACATTTCTTGAATATCACATTTTCTCTATGCGCTTTCAAAGAGCTTTGGAAATGATTACACCAGCTTTATAATGGCTGCCATTACGGCGCCCTAGCATTTTAAAGAATTAATTCCAGCCAGGTACCCATTTACCTCACCTGGGTCGAGTGTGACAAATGTAGATTAATAATGTCTTTCTAAAGGACATTATTGCCGCGGCGTGACTCGAACCGCGGACCTTGTGATCCGGTGACATATCAACTCGACCACGATACCTCTATCCGAAACCTGTCCTTTTTGCTACTACTGTTGTTGAAGTTGTTATGGTTGTTGTAATCATTGATGTTGTTTGTCGGAATATTTTCGGCAAAACCATAAAATATTCGTTTTCGTCGAATACTCGTCCCTACCCCAAAAATGTAAAATATTCTTTGAATAGGCCACTACCTAAAACGGGGCATATTCTTGGTCTTGTCTACTAAAGTTATGTCACTTAGGTGTTTTAAAAAGGGTGCACGGGCCTGTTTTGACCTCCTCCCCAATCCGTCAGGGGTTGAGGGAAGAAAAAGAAAAAGAAGAAGAAGAAGAAGAAGAAGAAGAAGAAGAAGAAGAAGAAGAAGAAGAAGAAGAAAAGAAGAAGAAGAAGAAGAAGAAGAAGAAGAAGAAGAAGAAAAAGAACAAGAAGAAGAAAGAACTAAAGAAAAGAGAGAAGGGGAGGAGAAGAAGAAGAAGAAGAAGTCTATTGGAACTTACCACAGGCCAACGAAGTGGCTCCTACCTCTTGATATTTGGAAGTATAGTTGCGCGATGACTCGATTGCTGATTATCCGTCAGTGATCATAAATAATTATAGCTTATTTATTTAGTTCGTCACCCTCGATATGATATATTTTGTGTGAAGATGGAAGTACTCAAACGGGAACGGGCACAGGCACCGGAACAGGAACGGATACTGACACGGACTCCGACACGGGCAAGGAAAGGGGCGGCGGTGGCCGTCAGCCTTCTGGAGGCCAGGGAGGAGGAGAAGGAGAAGTCACGGGGGACATCTGTACTCAGACTTTCACCGCCGCCACCTATGTCGACGATGAGCTTTTCCTTTTCCACGTATGTTCAATATGACCCAGGCGCGTACGCATGGGGGGGGGGGGGGGGGGTGGTATTTGGTATTTTTTATGTGTGTATTTTGGAGAAGAAAAAAAAACCTTTGGTAATTAAAAAAAAAAAAAAAAAATTATACCAATGGCTGACCTAAAAAAGTGTCCTCTTACCCCCCCCCCCCCCCGCTTATGCAGCGGCTGGCTGAGTCATTGCGAAATTTTCGGCCCGATTTCAAAATGTTAAACCCCCCCCCCCCCTTGAAAAAATCCTGCGTACGCGCCTGATAAAATTATGACCATTGGATTACAATTTCATTTTCGTCGCATTAACATGTAAACAATTTTACACGTTAGGAAGCGAATATTATGACATAAATTCTTCATTTTTTCTTTATGCGTTTTGACTTTCTTATCATCTGTCCAAATACCATGTTCGCTTTATCCAATCACCCCTGTACCAGCGTGTAACCAGTATTTCATTTTTGTATTTAATGTGGAAAGGGAGGGGTGGTTAAGATCACCAATTTTCTAAAGAAGCATTAATACACCCTTTAAATAAATGAAAGGGAGTGTAGCGACCTACTTTTAAATAAATTAATAATATTTACACATTTTGAAAAGTGAATTAAACACAGAGTTTAGTTACTCCGAATTTAATTCACGTTTTCTTTTTTTTATTTCTATAAAAAGCCTTATGGCACCAATTAATAGTAGAGACCATGCATGTGCCCAGAGCCCCCTGACTATGCCTCTGTCACTATAAAAAAAGACCATAGAAGATAGATCGGCAACGATATTACTTTACCTTTAAAAAAAAAAAATCAAAAATGGGTCAAGTACATGACTTGTTGGATTACGTAGATTTCAACGGCAAATGTGACAGTTGACCCAAATAGCATCGCAGATTGTCCATCCATTCAGAGAGAAGATAGTTACATGGAATTACCATTAAAGTCTGGATAGATACCAGAGGGAATAAAAACGGGTTTTTTCCCCGATTTATTCTAATTGATGGACTTGAGCTCAAGGCTGAATGTGTATAGTGATTACATTCAATATCCAACTATTTAACAGAACTTTTTAGTCATGTTCTCTAGGATGTTGGGAGCCCCCCGCCCCCGGTTCTCTCTCTCTCTCTCTCTCTCTCTCTCTCTCTCTCTCTCTCTCTCGCTCTCCCCCTCTCCCTCCCCCCTCTCTCTCTCCCTCTCTCTCTCACCCCCTCTCTCTGTGTGTCCCTCTCCACTCCCTTCTCTTCCCCTCTCTCTCTTTATCTATGTATTCTCTCTCTTTTTCCCCATTCTCTCTTCCTTTCACCATTCTCTTTCCCTTCTCTCTCTCACCCCATCATCATTCCCTTCTCACTCCCACCCCTTCCTCACTCCCTTCTCCCCACCTTTATCGCCGTCACTTAGAATGCATCTTGTTTCATTTGTGTTTCCACAATGTTTCCACCATACTACAACAACATGCGATTTAAAAATATTTATACACACATTACACAGAAATCTTATTTTTCACAGGGTGGAAAGTTGTGGAAGGTATCGTCTTCTGGCGAGCTCCTGTCACCGGCTGAGGGAGAAAACGCTCAAGACAGCTTCATTAAACTACCCAATGACATATCAGCTGTCTACCAACGAAAAGATGGCAACGTGGTTTTCTTAAGAGGTAATGATGACAATGTGTTCTAATCGTCGTTCATCCGTTTATGTTCATCACCGTATTATCATCAACATCATCATCATCATCATTATTATCCTCTTCATCATCACCACCCTCACCATCCTCGTCACCATAATCGTCAACATTATCATCATCTTCATCTTCATCGTCACCATTTTCATCACTATCTTCATCATCATCATCGTCATTATCATCATCTTTATCACCATCTCCAGCAACAACAACAGCACCTCGATGTTCGATTCCATCGTTTGAATTGTTTGATGGTTTTCACACAATTTCCCCCATGTTATCCTTGATTCTGCAGTTCTTCGTTGTCACCTAGGTCACTGTAAATTTAAAGAAGAAATGATTATCCAACTTCTTCTTTCTCTTCTTTTTTTTCTCATTTTATTTCTACTCCTCTATTTTTTCTCCTACTTGTGTATCCGCTGTACCTTTCATATTATCATCCGTATTATCATCAACATCATCATCATCATCATCATCATCACCACCCTCACCATCCTCGTCACCATCATCGTCAACATCATCATCATCTTCATCTTCATCTTCATCATCACCATTTTCATCACTATCTTCATCATCATCATCACCATCATTATAATCGTCATCACCGTCACCACCACTGCAACTACCAATAACAACTTCGACTCTGATACTTTTCTTCCTCTCTCTCTCATCCACCTCCTCCTGAACACCATTTCTCCGTTAAATAAAGCATATATTAATCATATCATATCCTTTTAACTTATTTTTTCTTCTCCTCATAAAAATATTAATTGATTTATATGTCTTCCTCGTCAAAACTATGACAGTTCATTATGTTTTCCATTTCAGATCAAAAGATGTTTATTTTCCAAGATAATAAGCGCGTTGAAGGTCACCCCATTAAGATAGTAGACTGGGGCGTGGAGAAAGATGTAGCAGGGGCAGCCCATGACAGACGACAAGGTAAAGACTTGGTTTTCCTTTGAAAATGAATAAATTAATAGAATAATAGGCTAATAAATCGATAAATTAATAAATGAATTTAATGTATAAATTAATTTGATTTATAAATAAAAGAATAAGTTGATTAATTAAAACAATGAAATGAAAAAAAAATATATATAAATAAATGAATAAATGTAATACGATTTCATGATAATAATACACGTCCTTAGTTCTAGCACTAATTCACGGGCAGCACCCCCCAATAGGGGTTACTAGTTGGGGTCTACATTGTTAAGGGAAGGTTGTCCGATGTAGTTACCCCAGTACCTTTGATCGTTTTTTCGTGATAGTAAATTGTTTGTTCTTTTGTATCACATCATTTTGTGATCATTTAGTTTTTCTAGAGCTCTCAGTTTCAGTGAGAGTCTTCTGTTTTAGCACATTTACCGTAAAATGTTTGATGACGCTATTTAGTTCGCATTTAACTACTATATTTATATATCATTTTGCCCCGTCTAGAAAAATGTCACATTGATCTATATGAAGCCTTTGGGAATATTTTTCTTTAATGAATTATGATTGATTAAGTAGTTCCCCAGATATGTTTTTATGATAATGAATCGTCCATCTTTTATTTGATATGTATAGATAAGACGTACTTCTTTAAAGGCCCACAAGTTTGGCGGTATAATGAGAAATCAAAACGAATAGACAACGGATACCCGAAGAGCATCTCGACGGAATATGATTCAAAGGTCAACAAACCGAACTTTGTTTTCTCGGATAATGAAGGTAAAGTATTTCTTCCCTATTATTTTCCATTTGCTCCTTTTTTTTGCTTCCGTTTTACATTTTAAGATCTATGTCATAGCGTTAAAGCCAACTAGATAAGCTGACGAAATATATATAAGTTTTGAATCAATATCATAATTTTCAATCACTTTATCTTTTATTCTTCTCCATTTTCTGCAGGGAATTTCTTTTTCGTAAAGCTCCAGAAAGTGTTCCGCATCAGTGCCGGAGGAAATGAAGTGGACACTGGGTATCCGAAACCATTTGCTCCCGAATTCTTCTCTGACTGCTAGAAATGGGTATCCAATACCATTATCATTATGTATCCGCAAATGAAAGAGATACATGTTATCAGTAACCGGATGGTCGATGATATTAAACGAGGGTTATTTAGAATTTGTGAATTTTACCTCGTTTTTTCGTGCCACGTACGTTGATGCTTCATCTAAGCCTATTTGCTTTGAGTATGTCAGGTTAATTTTAAAATAGTCTAACTCTGTGATTATGATATGCTTACCTTCTACCTTTCACTTTCATGACTATGCCTTAATACAAATAGATAATCAATCTTATAATAAGCTTCATTTTGACAAAATAAGCATTAGAGGTATTATGTTACAGTCGGGTGAGCTTTCCAAAAGGTTCATTTCTTGGTGACAGTTTCCCCTAAATTTTGCTGCATAGTTGATTTCATTGCAAAGTATGCTTTCTCACACAATATGCTCAATTTGTATCGTAGATTGGTTAGTTGTGAGGCAGAACAGGGCAAGCATAACCTTGAATTTCAAATGAAACCATAGCAGTGATACGTAAATCAGTTTTTAAATATGTGTTTACCTTTTAAAGATGGTGCCAGGCATTGTACATTAGATTTCTGACTGTAATATAAAGGGTCTTTATGGATATAGTTTAAAATGTTACGGATCGAATTTTAGTTTAATGGGTATTAAATGGGGTGGGGGGGGGGGGGGGGGGGGGTTGAACGTGAAGGCAATCAGTTTCCTGTGCTGTTTGCAAGACAGGAGATTCCAGAAATTCGTTTTGATTAAAATCAAACCGTAAATTTAGTTAACGTTCATTTTGTAGCATTTATATCGAAAGCTGTTTGTAAAGAAGGGAGTAGAAAGAGTTGATAGTTGTGATAATAACGTGTTGTGCCCCTATAAAAAGGAAGGAAACATAATGAAGGAACTTTATTTGGGGAGGGGGGGGGGCGGTAATAATGAGAAAATAAATTATACCGGATTTATGGTGGAAAATAGGGTGAAAGAAGACAGGAGTAAGAAATAAATCGGAGGAATTAGTGATAAAATCGACGGGTAAATATTCCGCCTATTTGGGGGAGTTTATGAGGAAGATTGAACACGCGTATGTACATAAAAGAGATTTTTAATAAAAGGACTTTAATCTCGCATTCGACAAAGCGCAGTGCACAATTATTAGCAAGCATACTGAACATATGCCATTAAATAATGTATAGCGCAGCTGTGTACTGTTCCTAAAATATATATTGCTCTGCTGTTAAATTTTACCGGTAGTGGTGCATGCATGTGTTTTGAAGTGCAGAATAAATAACAGTATTTTCGTTTGCATTCCACAAACAAATTTTCCGTTGAGTTTTTAAAATGTTATATTCGAGTTGTAATGTTGCCTGTGTTTTCAAACGGGGAGACTTTCCATGTTGAAATGCATCACCGTAAACAGTAACTGAAAATAAAGAGGCCGAATGCATATTGATGAGAATAAAAGAACTATACAAGTTAAACAAGTAGAATAAGAAACAAAAGGAACATGTTCTGTCTCCGTTCTCCTCTTTGTACTTCTTCCCGCTTCCATCTCTCTCTCTCTGTATCTCCCTCTCTCAAGCACACACAAAACCATACCCCCTCCCCACATACACACGTTCTTAAATGTTCATCCTCTTTCTCTTTCACTCTCTCCCTCTCTTTTCATTTCCCCTTGTTTTTCCTCCAACTAATTATACTGTACTGTATTCACGGGTAGAAGAAAAAAAATCAGAGACCGTCCTTTCCTTTTCGATTCCTTTTATTTAAAAACAATTTCATTCCCCCTTTGCATCGTAAACCAACATCATATACAATACCGACCAGGATATTATTCAATACTCTGCTGGAAAAAAAAAAATTATATTTAATGCATTGTAGGTTCAGGAAATAATATTGGCAAATCAAATAAAACCCTGCTCATCCACATAATGCATAGCGCTTCAAGATTTCGCACTTTCAGTTTTAAACCTTTATACTTCAACTTCATTGAGAATGCAACACGGGATGAATAATGAAGATTTAAACCATTTCACAGCTAACAAAAAGGATATCTATAGTTTTTTCTATACCGGTAATTAAAAATATGTAATCTACTTAAATCTCTATAAGGGACAATTTTTTTCTGTTAAATTTTGAGATGATTATTTAAAGGATGCGCCCATTGACTGGAGAAAAAATTTAAATCACATTTTGTGAATGAGGGTAGTTTTCTGAAAACCGACACTCTACTTTTGACACAATATTTAAATTCCACATATTTTCCTGTTATTTTGTTAACTAATTTGTAAGAAACCATCTAATGGTAATCCTGTATGCTGCTTTTAACTTCAAAGAGACAAGAGCTTTGCAAATCGAATGTGATACAAAATTGTTTCATAGGTTAGTCCGATTAATAGATAAAGTGCAAGAAGAACATAGATCTTTCAAGATTACAAGCAGTGTCCCATCTATGTACATCCATGTCGGTATTTTTTTGTCACTTCCCATTATTTTGTCAAAAATTTGCTGAAGAGTACGATTTACATTTACCACATACTTAAAAGTACATATACAACATTTTGACACTCTTATTTGAAACATGGTGTTTGCCAAAACTGCACAATATTTTAGAGAATCATGCATGCCTTCAAAAACAGCTTTGCCAACAAGCATTGTCACAAAATATTAAAGATGTTCTTGCATGGGTACAGTGTAGTCGTTCGTGAAGTACCGGTAGGCAACTTGGCGATCACTACATAACACTGAGTCAACGGGTATTACACTCCTGGGCGTACGTCTGTGTGCTGCCCTCTATATACGAATGCATGAGCAACTTTAATATATCCACACTCTCCAAGCAATGGGCATCTGGTACATGGGAATATATAGGTACATAATAATAATAATAATAGTGGGTTCTTGTATAGCGCTCTCGCCAGTCAGATTTGACCCTCCTGGCGCTCCCGATTATTACCCTGGCTTTAGCACGGCTGCCATACCGCGCTCTAGCATTTCAAGGAATAAATTCCTACCCGGTACCCATTTACTGCACCTGGGTGGAGTGTGGCAAATGTAGATCATGTACCAGATTACTCTTACTTTGGCTACAGATTGTCAGTATATTATAATTCATCTCTTGATTATGCATTTTAATATATTTGCGTAACCATCTATTCTCCCATTCAACATGTAACTCATACTATCTCTGGGGCTTTATTCAGCTCTGTAATTAGTTTCTGGTCTCGTGTAAATCTTGCATACATTTATTTGAAATAATGAGTGAATAATTTCTGGACCGTTTTGTTACGAATATATAGACACATTGCATATCATAGGCACACTAAACACTCCTCAACAAACGAAATGATTCAATTCATTGTGTGTAAAACTTTTGAGTTTCACTGTAAACTGCACAATAAGATAATAACATAACACACATACATGTACAACAAACCAAAAGAGCTGAACTCTTGTTGAATAATTACAAAATCCAACATTAAAATTGCACTTCTTTCAGTAAATTCATTAAAAAAACAATAATAATGATATTAAATAGTAAATAAAATGACCCATCTACAATTCATTTTGAATTTATGATGAATTCAGTAACGCCATATGCGTAGAATTTGTATTTTACATTCATTCAATATAAATTCATGGAAGAAAACAAACGGCCATGACTACACCAATTCATTTACTACACTGCATGTTTTTTCTCATACCTCAGAAGTTTAAGCAAAATCACTTTAAAAACAAGTGAGTTCTCACCAGATTTTGAAGAGTAATCGCACATGTACCGATACTTGTTTTTGTTTTCCTAATTACCTTCACAGAGCTCTGCCGCTTTCACAAAAAGTTTCTTACTTTAGAATAGTACGTTGTAAACATCGGCTTGTGCAATTCACTTTTTTACATTAAGCTTGATAATAACTTAAATTCAAATAAATAGATCTTATGATGTAGTGAGCATATACATCTACTCAAGTCACAAAATAAAATAATCCCTTCCTACGATAAAACATTTCCCAAAATGATGCTGCATATTGAAATTGAGAAAAAATGGGACACGATATTTAGAAATATAAAATACATGTTTCCTATTTCAAGACAAAATGTATTTACAAAATCTATGGTGCATTAGAATAAATAAAACTCTTATATGGCTGCTACTGCCTCACCGAAACAAATAGATGGGTACACTATGGTCTGCTACATGCGTCAGGTTCAAACTCTGGTACCTGCATGATCGGGAAGATGGTGAAAGATAAAGGGATAAGAGAAGAAAAACAAAGAGAGAGAGAGAGAGAGAGAGAGAGAAAGAGAAAGGGGGAGAGACAGAACAGTGAGAGATGGGTGAGATAGAAAGAACAGAAGAAACATAGAAGAAAGAGTTGAAGAGGAAAAATTAGAAATAAGATTGTAAGGGATGACACAAGAATCAAAATAAGATGAAAAGAGTTTGATGAGAAAGAAAGAAATGAGATATGAAAAGGTACGTTGGAACAATTGAAATGCTCATGTTTAACAAAATGAAAACATTATTTGTTTGTACACAATGTACAATAGAAGTCCAATAGAAAGTGAATTCATGAGTCTGCTTGACGTGCCATTAGGTCTTAAACTTATACCAGTAATAAAAAGATACATGTAATTCAATACGAATTGAAGATAATGGCCTTTTATTGACTAACTGTTCTGTCCAGGATACATTTATACTCCTACAGTACCCCATCCTAGCTCCATGCACACAGATATGTATACCCAATAAAGGACACCAAATGGTTTTCATCTAACGGACCAGCCTTGTATTGCTTCAACGTATTGGTGGTGGTGGTAGTTATTTTACCCGACTGCTAAAAAACATAAATGCTTGTTAGTAAGCAACCAGAGGACCGACGGCTTAAGGTCTACTCCGAGGGACCTGGTAATGAGGATTAATGCCTTACCAAAGGACACTAGCGCATTGACTTGGTTTTGAACCAACCGAGCTATTGCGCCATCCTAAAGACTACTGTACACGGATGGTGACGTCATTATCTTACACTTGATGGCAATTTGCTCATTGTAAATCGATGTAAACAAAACTATGCTGTGGCCCCCACACCTTTTGTATGTTAACCCTTGGAAAAGCCTAAAATATAGGATAGTAAGACAAGGCATCATGCAAAAGCCTTAAAATGGTCATCCTTGTCCCTTTTGAGAACAACACTTACCATTCTGAATTTCTGTGGTAGTAGTAGCCTTCTATCGACGCTGTTGACTTTTGAAAACAAATATAGTAAAATCCTGCAAAAGAGGCTCCGCTGATGTCTTTTACTTTGTGATCAGGTACCAAGAAGTGCTCCTACATTCACAAAAAGGGGAAGAGAGAGAGAGATAGAGAGAGAGAGAGAAGGATAAAAACTGCTGTTGCTTCATGCTAGTGCTACTACAATTTGAACAAAGAGTGTTCTTTGACTTGTTAATGAGATATGTGCATGCATACTTGCTAATCATTTTTCTATTATTTTGTTTGTTTGTTTTCACTTTAAATTGCTACAATACACAGTGACATTGAAAGGCAATAAAACACCAACAGATACAAGTATTTTTTACCCCTTCGGGTATAAATGTATGCAAACAGCAGCTGACTCTTTCTAACATTCCAAGATGTTGTATTGATAGGTTGAATCATAATTTTTCCTACATTTTTACAGTGAAACATGAGCTGTATTGTACTAAACTTTACAAAAGTGTCATAAAGGGGCCCAACATCACAATATACAACATCAACAACAAAAAGGAGAGGAAAAAAAAATTAAAAATACATACTTTCCACCTCATGAAGACATAATCTGTGTTATTCAGGGCATCATAGTTGAAGTTGTCTTGGTTGAAGGTCTTGGTGTATTGGTAAAATGACAGAAACTGACCCTGCAATTCAAATATCAAAATACAAAAGATTAAACAAATTAATATGCAAATACGAGTCAAGGATTTACATTTGTTTTTATTTGGTGGTGCATTAAGGCTTATAGAGGCAAATGGGCAATGAAGATTGTTACAAAAGTTTTAGTTTTAGGACATAATAGAAACATCTTTCAAGAGCAATATCAGTGAAAAATTGCTTGAAATCCAAAACAAATAAAATTACAATCATACAAAATAACAGGGAGCATTAGCAATATAAATAATTTAGAACAAGACCTGAGACTACGGATAAAAATTCATCTTTACCCAATGCTACATTACTCAACTTTCAAGTTACCACAAATTATGTACATATTCTTATTCATTATGGTAATTATTAGTTATTAACTATGTTAAAGAGATCTCACACTCACATACCACTATTTATCTTTCTTCATGTGGCTTTAACATCATCAGAAATCACAGCTGAAAAATATTATGAAAAAGTTATATCCTTGCTGTAATGGATTATACATGATTATCACAAGGATGTATCATCTGCTGCATGATTTTGAGCCTAGCTGCTCTCACTTACCCAATGTTTCTTGTCAACTTCCTCATCTGCATCCCATTTTCTTGTAAGGAATGGGTATTTCTCTCCTATGATCTCTCCTTCAAAAAAAGTGACTAGAACAGGGAACTCATCTGTCAGGCCCTTGATCTTCAGGTAGCCACACATATAGCTGTTCTCTTCATCAACATGCTGCATTAGTGAGAAAATTGTAAATTGTATGCAACTATGGTGGATTCATGTCAGTGTAAAATTGTAAATAATCGCTCATGGCTGATGGCTCCCATATATTTTTTAAAGATAATTCATGTTGTTCCAGGGCATACAGAAACGAATGAGGAGGGAAAAGTATGGAAGGAAATGGAAGCTGTTAGATGGTACAACTACAAGGAAGTGCAAACATTAATTTTTCAACAAAGAAAGAAAGATGTGAAAATATTGCAGAAAATGGAGACAGAAAGAAACTGATGAGGTAGAGAAATGGGAAGAAAGATGGAGATGTGAAGATGATCAAGAAAAGTACATCTTCATTTATAGAATTTGAATAATGGGTTAGGGAATTAAGACTATTATTAGAGGAATAAGAAATTAATGGAATTAAAAGATTTGGGGGACAATATTCAATACACACATAGATCTATGCATGCCCAATTGTGCACAATCGGTGTTCGGCAAGGACTGAGGCGAGGCCTCCACTGTGTACTTCCTACGCCCGACTGTAGGCGGGGCACGGATGCCAACAAACACACTCTACCCGTCTCCCGCGGGATACTCACTTGCAACTCGACTTCCACATCGTAACGATTGCCTTTGCTCTTCTGATGCCCTTGGAATCTTGAACCACTGTAAAGCAAAGATCGAGCAACTCCAGGCTGGCAACAATTTTGGGGCGGTAGAGGATAAACGTCGACAACGCCTGGCATTTTCAGTGCATTTAAATCCAGTTTGTAAATTTTTGGGCCGTCGAAAGACTTGCATAAAAAAATCCCAACACTCTCGTCCAGACTTAACTCGCCTGCACTCGAATCATACTTTCCACCCGTGCATTTCGTGGTAGTAGTTGATACCCCCCCCCCACCCCCCCCCCAAAAAAAAACGTCTGCTCTTTTAGGGGAGTGTGCCTTTTCCTTACTAGCATATATGAACAGGGCAGAGTTTGCAAGCCATCTCCATGCTCTCTTGAATGTATAATGGGGTAGCCTAGCCTAGTAGCCTACAGTGGGTAATTCTTTCCTATTCAACAGTATTTCACGAAACCTGACAGAAATTAAACATAATTATGCCCACCGCAATTAATAGTTTCTATGCCCACCGCTGTAATTTACTAGTTTCGTATTGAAACACTTTAGGTCTAAAGTGAGGTGGGAATTCTCTTATCAAAAAGGAGTCGATTTTTTTTGTAAAGGGATAAAGGGGCTGCATGGTCTTATTGTCGGCCAAACCTGAAAATCTTCTGGGTGTGGTTGTCCTTGTTTGTCCATGAGGGGGGGGGGGGGGGGGGGGGGGGGTATTGTCCTCGGGGGTCTAAAATGTATAAATAAATGAATAAATAAATAGAACATAACTAAAACAAGAAATAATAATACATAAATACACAAAATAAGGAAATAACATAAGAATAAATACATGCAAATTAACAAGGACATATTGTGTCCCCATTCCATAACTGACAAAAAAAGGTGGATGGAGCATCCCTGCACCTCCCTCCCAAGAAACAAAATAAAATAAAATGAAATTAAACCGTGGGAAATCAGAACACAAAATGAAATAAAATACACATCAAATATTACTTTAAAATCTCATTTCATGTTTTATTCACATATACCAGATGCTCTAAGAAAAATAAGTATGTGTATGGACATGTACAATATCAGATGATTTCTTCTCACAATAAGTAATTTTTTCATTAACAAACAAAAATTAAAAATCTGAAGAACACACACCAACCAATCTTCATTAAGACAAACTTATTCCCAAAATGATAAAATCAAACAAGAGTTTATACGTATAAGCATGATCTAGGAGAGTAAATACAAAGTAAATTGCTTTTGATCCTTGTATTAATATTTAGCATTCTAGCTCTGTCCTTCCCAAGTTACAAAGGGTGAAAAAGCAAAACCAATCTTAGATATCCCATCTCAGCTATTGAGAGCCAGAAGGGCTTTAAATCTGTGTTCAAGTTTATGAATTAACACCCTTCTGTCTCCAAACTAATATTGCCTTCATTATGTGCATGGACACTGCAAGTTTGTGTTCATTTTCTAGGTGTTAAATTTTTTTCTTTTAAATCAATAATGATAGGAAAAAAATCCAACATATATTAAAGAGAAGTAATACACGGTGCTGTAAGCTTTGCTAATATTCAACTGACATTCCTTACTTGACTTAATAGAATATTTATTTTTAGAATATTAGAATATAGAATTTTAACTGTAGAATCACTTTATATGATACGAGTTGTAACGTCAAGTCATCATAGATCAGAAGTGTAAAACATTTGTCACATGCAGTGGATCTAAATGCAAAGCCAATATATGCAAGTATCCTCACAACAATCTAAATTTGTAACACATTATAGAAGTTATCCGGTAAGCAGTTCAATGAAGAAGATAGCTGTATTGGGATTAACCATTTCAGATCTTAAAGGATATAGTTACACAGCAAGCCAATTCCAGTCACCTAAACACTTCAAATATCGTAAAAGCATCATTGGCCGAGTCAATGTCTGCCAATGTTTATTGTATTTTCATAACAATCCTTTTTTCAATTTGAAAAAAATGATATGCCAAATAAACACAAATCTCCTTAATGCCCATGCTTTGGTCTACCGGTAAACATTTCCTATTACATCTGTCTTTGTAGCTTCATAGAAGCTTCTATTCTTTTTGGTAACATCACATTTGATAAATGCTGAACAGTGGTCACATTCAATACATCTCAACTGCGTACATAGCATCTGAATAATTCATGGAGAATTTAGCATATAATAGGTAGGCCTACATGTATACGGAAGTACAACTAGTGGTATATAACTCATATATATATAGGAGTCAATGAGAGTATTTTCCCCACCTACAAATAGATAAGACCCTGAATTTAATGCTATATTATCCACTAGCTGCACTATGATCTTTGAAAATGGAACTGAATATCATAAGCATATATGCGGGAATAACTTACTGGTATGTATGGTTGTTACAAGTAATGAAATTGACAATTTATATATATATAAAACGTACATCTTATATAGTGAAACAAATATAATGTTCTAGATCATTTTGAAGTAAACTAACTTTTTGATTGTGGGAATAATTCATGTCTGTTAATTTCAGGTAAAGAAACTGACAATATACATATAACTTAGCAAAACAAATATAGGGTTCTGCATCATTTTGAAGTACACTGACTTCATCAATCCTAACAATAAAAGTAAGGAATAAGAAATATAATTTTGCCTTGTAAATATATTTGCAGTCATTTATGAACAATATTTCAACTAATTACAAATGAAAGGAAATAGATTCTTGACAATGACAACTTTCAACCGAGAGGCTGAAATCTAACTAAATTCATAAATCCTAACAATAAACATAGGAATAACAAATATAATTTTGCACTGTAAATATAGTTGCAGTCATTTATGAACATTATTTCAACTAGTTTACAAATGAAAAAGGTAAAAGGAGATAAAATCTCTAATTTATAATTTGATTTCACCACATATATTATTTACACAATGTGTCTGTTGAGAATCCGGCAAGTATTAAATCTGTGTAAAAGTACGAGTTCTGGGTTGTAGCAGACAAAAGGTGATTTGACGGGCCTGTATTTTCATCAGATGATTATTTCAAGTTTTTAGTTTAATTTAAAAATCAATCAACATGTTTGACATAAGAAAGAGAACAAGATAAAAATTGAAATTACTATACATGATACGAGCTTGAGTGTCAAAGGCTTAATGAACCACTACATGTGAAATAAATGTGAGGACAGCAGGGAGTGGTTTCACAAAATCGTCATGAGTACAAGATCAAGGACATCTTGACGCAGTCACTCGACTTGACCGCTAAGCATTTCATAAACCGTCTTTGCCAACGCAAGGGACAACTTCCCCGACACTCTCTTGTATTTTTACTTTTGGAAACAATTTGAGTGAAATTAAGCCTCAATCTATCTTGGTAATCCAGGATAAAAATCTGATGGATCGAGACAGAGACTTTAGTTTTTAGCCGATAGTAGTGAAATCATGAATGTGTTGCTTATCATGGTTGTGTGAAAAAGTTTGTCCGCTTCCTGACATCTCTAAAGGTCGCGGACAAAGATACGACTGTTATGGACTTGGTTTCGTGAAACAACCCCCAGAAGTTTAACAAAAGTGACCAGCTCTCGGTACGCTTATGTTTTCTATCTGTATGTGGGCAATTATGTATTTAAGTAGCAAGTTTGCAGGGGTAGACTTTTCATTTTTATGAAAACAAACAGCAAGAAAAGAAGATACAGGTTCAACTATAAGGTGATCGCTTAATAAAATACACAAAATATTTTAAAACATAATAACAGAAGGTAATACAAAACTATAACATAGCATGTACATTACATACCAGTGCTCTGCTTAAAAATATAATAATTTTGGTACATGTATTCACACAGGTCATTATTGAATTAATATTCATAAGGTAGAATATTTTAGCAGATAAATGTAACCTCATAACATAACTATAATTTTCCATAGTATCGTGGTCCAATAAGTCATGACTGACCCTTTGCCATTCTTATTATTGATGATTGTTCTACAGATTTTCCTGTCTTGAGCCATGCGATGAGCTCAGACAAGAGGTAGACCAGGAAGGCTTTTCACAAAGCCTTTCTCAATGACAAATGACAAAAATCAGTGACAAATCTGCTGATAACCAATCAGAAGCAAGGATTTCAGTAGCTTATAACAAAAACTGTCATTTATCACTGATGACAAGTTTGTGAAATGCCCCCCCTGTTAACCGTCTACTTCTGACAGTCCATCTAAGCTCCTTTCTATCTCCTCTCCTATGCATCCTTGCATAATTATCTTTTTCGATCCTACCATCTCTCCGTATACAAATGTGGCAAAAAAAAGGTCAAAATTAGCTACATTAAATCTTTTGACAGAGGGTAGCATGTTCTCAGATTTCATTGGTCTCACGATCAATCCAAGAATTTATCAGCATTCTCAACTTGTCCACATAGGATCACAATAAACTATTCTCGAAGACTGTAACAAAATTGATACTGTTTGTAGCCTAGAAAGAGTTCTAAAGAAATGACATGATATGTGAGGTGGTATATTCTGATAATTAGTAACAATGAGTCTTCAATGATACAAAATATGTTTAGTTCAGATATGACAAAATGATAAAAATCAAGCTCCACGCACAAGTATCGGAATACAATTTTAAGTACACCAATGTTCTTTTGTTTAGCACCCATTAGTTGGGACATTATTTAAAAAATTTGCAAATTGATTTCTTTTCTACAATGTATATTTTCTTGATGCTTCCGAGAAGAAAAAAAAGTCAAGCACAAGCTCACCTGAAAATTTCAATACAGGCTTCTGAATGGATACCCACAAGAAATATAACACACAGATATAGATCTGCTTTTGCATGATTCAGAATTATTCCCTCTTCATTGAACAATTTTTTGGTATTAGGACCTTATATCTTTGCATTGTTAATGGCAGTAACAACCTTCTAGCGGGGAAGATGTTGGTATTAAACCTGTAAGAGCTATATATCATCAATGGCAATAATGGCCTTCTAGCGGGTAGATGTAGGTATTAGGAACATAAGAGCTATATATTGTCAATGTCAATAACGGCCTTCTTGCTTCTGGCTCACTGCATGAAAACTTCATAGAAGTTGATACAAGGTGAGTAATACATGGAGATGTAGAACATGAGGTCTGTGAGGATAGTGGGTATGATGGGCCAGAGGAGACAACTGAAGAAGATGACGAATAACATGTTCGTCTGACGCTTCAAGGAGAAGAATGTAGTCCTGTGTGTGTGTAGAAAGAAAAACATGTCTACGAATCAGAGATTTGCACTTTCACAATAATTTAACCTATCAGGAATTATTTTGTGGATTTGCCAAATTGAGAAGATGTGGGGTTCGTAGTGACCTACAACATAAAAGAGTGAAATCAGTAGTTTATCTTCATCAGTGCAGTTAACAATTACAATTCATGAACCCCTTTTACACTCGGGATGAAAGACAAGCTCTTTATCATTAACAAATATTGTATACCAGATTTATTAGCAAGATTTGCTTCATAAGGAATTTTCAGTAAGAGAAAAGGTGACAAGTCGTGTGGAAGGAAAGGATCTACTCTAACAGGAGTATACAGGTATTAAAAACTGATTGATTAATGACTGTCAAATCCAAGTACACAATTAAAGGGAATCGTGAAACAATGTTAAATCTGAGATGCACGGCTCTACGTGTTATCAGTGTCTGTGAAATGGTGTAATATTGAAGCCCTAAAAAGATTTCGCTTCAAAATGATCAAGAAGTGTCTCAAAAAAGTAAACATCTTTGAGTGACCGGTTTTACCATACTCGTTTTTTCCAATACACTGTAGTGTTATGAAATTCCAATCATAAATATCTTGATAATCAGACAGGCGATCAGCCTGTAAAAGTCATGGGGTTCCTGACTGACATAAAGATTTATAATTATCATTGCAGCATGAGCTAAATCCAGAATTTTAATTCAGAATCTGAGACAAAGTTACCGGATCCCTTTAATTATGAAAGGTAACAGGAATCCCCTCGATTGTGTAATTGACACTGAATATCCCCTAACATAAAGCCAGTATGAACTTCTGCAAAGAGCATTACAAATCTTAAAATTGGTCACAGTAAATTAGGGTAAAATAGTTGTGACACAAATAGATAGTCACAGTCATAGAGATGTGAATAGTCCCCTCCCACATGCATTCTCTATGAGAGGAAACTATTTGAGGCTTCATGAAATGACATACAAAGCAATCTTTGTGGCGTAATATCTCTCTCAACCAACAACATGAGATTCAGAGACATCTATACACAGAGTTTTACCAACTTGGTTTCACTGGGTCACAACATGGCGTATATTCTTTTGTTTTGTGCTTGCCTAACAAAGGAGTAGTCGCCATATTGTGTCCAACTCGAACCGAGTTGGCCAAACTCTGTGTATGGATGGCTCTGATGAGACTGTTTAAATAGCGCCCTCTTCAGCTGACTTACCTATACCTGCAAACCTTTCACAACATAAATTAGCAATCTCTCAAGTCTACTTTATTGACTATTTCCACAGATGTGTTTTTTTTCAGAAAAAGAGAGGAATCTAGCGTTCATAACATTAGCTTGAAGGCCAAAAACATAGAAATCATTCCTCCAAAATAGGATTGGTTGGCGGCTTTGCTTACCTGACGCCCCGCCTGACGAAAGCGGTGATAGCCTTGGCCTCCACCATGGTGAGGAAGGCACAGTTTGCGAGGGTGAAAGCTACGGGCAAGGCGTTTACATCGGCAAAGTTCCAGGCAAACTCTGCGTACAGGTAATACGGGAGGAAGAGGAACTTGGGGATGAACTCCACCCACTGCTCCCAGGCAATGTCTTCGCTCTGGTGTTGAAAAAGGAGACATGAAAGGTTGGAAATGGATTGGATATGAGTAAAACAAAGAAGATGGATGTATCAAATGAAGTATCGACAGAATATGACATGATGGAGAAGATGAAATGAAGAAAAGTAAGAAAAGAATTAGACTGTAGGCAATGAAATTTAAGAAAAACAAACAACATTTTTTTATAAATAAGAGGAAGGAAGAAGAAGAAAAGATAGAAGGGCATAAAAAGAAAATTAGGAGGAAAAACAGTGATTATCACTAACAGAATGTATGTAATTTTAAGACCAAATTATCAACTGAGCAAAGTTGTAAAGTTGTCAATTCTCAACACTGGCTTAAGGAAGGTGAATGATCATATGTTTGATAATCTCAACTCAGAAATTCTGCTAACCACCTTTCTAACACACATCTTTCCAATGTAGAGGTACAAAAGAAACTCATTTTGCACCAGAACTGCTACCGTTTGTTTTCCCCAATACATATGATAAAGAAATTAATAGCATTGCTCTACAGTAAGTCATCAATCCATAATACACTTTCTACACATGAAGCTGAAAAACGGGGTCACTTCATGTCAGTTCATGACTTTAATTTGACTGGTAGAGGCATCCAGGTCAGCTGATATATAAAGTTGTAGATTTCAGAATGTACATGCATGGTATTTCCTGTCTTACAAGCACTGCACTGCAATCAACACTCTGGCATGCCACCTGACATTCTCATCTATTCATAGATTGTAAATGTACATTTCAGGCAGGATCTGAAATCAACATCCACAGGTGTTGCATTCCTACTTGTTTACAGAAATAGATTTTGTTGCCTGGGTAAAGTGGGTCAAAGTTCTCAACAGTGACCTGCGATAACCTGATGGCACATTTCAATAAGCCAGTTCACAATTGCAGTCTGAGTATGAGGAGATAAAGGTCATTGCAGAACAAATTTGAAATACACGGAGACAAAATACTGGATATGTGCTGTCGTGCTCATGAAAGTTATGTAATCATTATTCATTCATGCACATTCAGTGCACTCCATGATACACAGGTGGAAGTATTCTTGAAAAGGGGAAACAATAGCTATTTATATAGCACATCCATTGCTGTAGGAGTGATTATTTCAAAATGTACAAAGTGGGACCTCTTCATGTTTTGAAGATCTGTGGATAGTCGGGGTCATTGCAGTAATGTGCTAACCGTGAACTGGTCTATTGGAGTAGATTATTATAAATATTTCATTTGGATTATTGTCATTAAGACTTTTTTTTTCAGTTACAGATATCGATTTCAATGGCCATATTGCATAGTATTCAATTTTTAACGTCAATCTGCTCTGATATTGGAAAGCCATTCATCATTTGAAAACATCATTTTTGTGATGTGATGGCTCTTTTGGATTTGCTAATATATAAGTGAGATTTCTTTGTTGTGATTCATTCTTCTTATAATGGTGCTTTTTCAAATTTTCTATAAATCTTTTGGAGCTCTCAGAACAAAATCGTGCTCTCTACTTCCACACATATATAGCTACACCTGCGTGGAAAGCTATGACGTAAGAAATAAATGTGTTGTGTTTCTGATCAACAATCAATCATTAAATTCATTACAAAGTTTTACTTTCTCAAAAACTTGAGATTTGAGAATATTACCATTCAAAATCATAAAGCTATTGCAAAACCATAACTTTTTCAGTTATTCCAGATTAATGTTGGATTGTTAAACCCTCATGACGTGGTCTTGACTCGTTACCGTTACAACAACATTTTTCAATTCATGATCATGTATTGTTGTACCGCAAAAAAAGGAAAATGTAATTTTTATCAATCAGTAAAAGTTGCATATTTAGTACAAGAGTTTCTGCTTTTTGAGTAATGCTTTTCCCCCTGACTTACATAGTATTGCACAATGATGTTTGCTTCTCCAGAGACGGCGGACCTTGCTGGGCAGACGAGATGGATGAATGGAAGGAAAACATCTTCATAGTAGAACATGTACATGCCGGTCATGGTCAGACGAGGGAACTCTCGCACCGTGTACGATAGGAAAGTGCTCAGGCCTTGATGCAACGCCTACCAAGAGAGTAAAGATGGGATAATTGATGATTAAAGTTTATGATAATCTTGGAAGAAATCAAATCCTGGAATTGTATTCTATCACATACCATGAACTTTGTAGAATAAGTTAAAACACACATTAAAGATAAACTTTAGTACTGGTAATGCGATTGCATTGTGAAAGAAAAGGTGTGGAAAGGATCAGAAACAGTTGATCATGTAGCAGGTAAGTATTGGTGTGCACTGCAAGGTTCTGGAGTCATCAAAATCATAATAAATTTGACCGAGTCTTGGTAAAGTAACAAGCACTGTACACAGAAAGCTATATATGGGACAACACACATGGTGTCGGGGCTATAGTACTACCTTGATTTCCTTGTCTTTCTATGCTCATCACTCAGCCAGTATACATTTTCTTCCAAAATTGTTTGGCACATGTCATTTATTTGTAATCTTGAACATTCAGTGTAAGTTTTGTTTGATTCTGTGAGAATTAATTTTCTTTTTTTTACCAGAACTGGAGTTTATCTTTAAGAGTGACCCTAAATTGATAGTCTAAAAGTGTAGACACTGTTACGCAAAAAGGAAGGACAATGGAATATGACTGCAAACAATCCTCCTACCTTGAACTCCCAAAGATCTATTGGAGGTTTTCCACCGAGCTGCTTGACCTTCTCCAGGGCTATCAGGATGGCCTGCCGATGAAGTGAGTTGTTGATGTTGAACGGCTCCTTCTCCAGTTCTCCTTCAGACTGTAGTCCCTCCAGGAGCACCCCATCTACAAGAAGAGAGAAGAAGTTAAAAAATCCAGAAAAAGTTAAAGCCCCACTGCACTACTTATAGCTACTTGCGCCCTCTATATAGCAAACAATGCCTAATCGGTGACCATTGGTCCCCCATGATCCTCTTTTTCTGATGTTAATTGAGAGCTGATTTGATGAGATAACCACCTGTCAGTGACCTTGCAGCGTGATCTAATCACTCCTGTAAACTAGTACAGATGGGCTCTAAAATAATGAAGCAACAATAAAATTTGAAATATTTTTGAAATTATCATTTCATTGGAAAATGTTGAAGAGCTCCAGTCTCAAACGTAGGATGGGTTCTTTAAGTAGCACCCCATGGAGCTTACAAATAAAAATTAAACTAACTCATCGACAAGACATAAAGAATTACAGTGATGAAGCAATGATAAATTTATGGTAATAAACTCTCTCCCAAAAATCAATCTTAAAGGTAAAGACCAGTTATGGTCATGCGATTGCATTGTGAAAGAAACGTTGTGGAATCGATCAGAAAAGGTTGATCATCTAGCATCTAGCATCTGCAAGGTTCTGGAATCATCAAAATGATAAGAAATTTGGCCCATTCTTCGTAAAGTTACAGGCACTATACACAGAAAGATGTATATGGGACTACCCTATATCTCTCACAGTCCATGAGAGAAACAAATTTACCAAATATATGAATTAGTAGGCGGTTTCCCGGCAAATTTTTTATCATCATGTATTAGTCAAAATGTATTCTTTCACATGATTGGTAATGAGAGCTTCCATTTCATTTTTTGAAATTGGGGCGTTTCCAATACTGGTCTTTACCTTTAAAACAAGGAGCTTTGTTTTTGAGGGCAGATCATTCTGCAATACTCAAAATGACACTAGAGTCTCTGCATGTGCTAACCTAGAGGAATCAACACTCCTGTAGTTTCTAAGAGAGTTATCAGAGTGGTTATGCTGAAAACAAATGCATTACAGGCCAGTACACCTGGTAGCCAACTAAGACCTTGAAAACTGATTGCACATCGTGATAAAAGGCACCCCCAAAATTGTTTACAATACATGCCCAATCAATCATTTATCAGTGAAGTCATTTCAAGTCACAAAGCAAATAAAAGACCTGTAGCTTCTGCTAATACAGAGACATAAATTCATCTTCAAACAATTCCTGAATATAACCTCTTTTCTCAGAAAAACTAAATGAAGATAAAGATTTGCCACTATGGAGTTACACAAGGCAATTAGTCACATGAACAAACTATGTCTGATTTTTATTTTTTTTAAGAGAGAGAAAATATTATCTGTCAATCAATAAAGTCTGTGCTCAAGAATTCAAGAAACATACTCTTCTACTTACCCTGGCCCCCCCCCCCATTCCGAGAACGGACGGACCCCATGTGTGTTGCCAAAATGTCCTTTTCGTAACAAAAGAAAAAGGTCGACCCGTATTGACTTTACACACTGGACTTTTGCTGAAAAGGGGGGGGGGGGGGGGTGCTGAAAAAGGCTTGTATACAAAAGAAAAAGGTCGAGCCGTATTGACTTTACACACCGGACTTTTGTTGAAAAGGGGGGGTCGGTTGGAACACGCATATGCGTACCCTAAATAACACTGAGTGGGGGGGGGGGCGGACTACTTACTTATTTCACTAGCATTGAACTGCCTACTGTAGCCATCGGCAGCCCAGGCTCCTAGCTCCGATAGCCACTGTGAGACGTCGGCAGGTCTCCATCTTGAAAGGGGTTTGTACACCAACATCTCACTGTCCTGCCTGTTCCAATTCAACAGGATCTGGAAAAACTGCAAGATGGTCGAGAAGAGTAAAAAAAGAGGTTATATTCAGTAACAGTTAGAAGAGGAATTAATGCCTCTGTTTTTAAAAGGAAATATAAAGCATTTTTATTATCTATATATTAGATTCAATATTAGGCTCTTTTGTTTGTTAGGTTAGTTACTTCATTTCTTATCTTATGTTGTGATCCTATTTTATGTGTTTTTATGTTGTATATTGTATATCTTGTTTTCTTAAAGGTACTATGTCCCTTTTGCAGCCAACCTCAAATTCTGTAGAACTTTGCAGGAATTATGAATATGTCATGTATGTCCTATCTGTGAAATTTAAACGTTAGCAGTGTCCTCATATTCAAATTATGCAAGGAAACCCGTTTACTTGCTAGACTTCACTGTCAGACACTATTGAGTGACTGACTGGCTTTTTTCTTCTTTGGTAATAACATACATGAAAAGAGTTGTAAAGGGTACATGAGCATTTGTCTACATCAATAACCCACTTTTTGTGATGGCCAAGATTAAACTGATTGAATCTTTGCGCAGCATAAAACGTATGACCATTCAGTACGATTGTCTGAAAATCAAGACTATTACTTTTGGGCTCTATAGCCCTAAAGTCGATTTGACAACTAATAGTATTATCTTTCAAATGCAGTTGGAATTTAACTTCTTCATTTTTGGGGCCTGCAAATGGGACATAGTACCTTTAAAGAGTTGGCCTCTTACAAGATTTGTTTCCTTTTTGGCCACTGCCTTCCTCACTTTTTATAATTCATCTTATGTATTGTCATACATTTGTCTGTTCATATATGTATTTTCATCTGTTGATCTCTTGAGGAGAAAAAAATGAAACTGAATAGAATATGGGTCAGGAAAGGTGGCTTCAAAGTCATGGGAAAAGGCATTTGAAGATGACTGCACTTTTACTGTGCGTTGGCAATACTGTAACAGCATGGGAATCACTATATGACAGACTTAAGTGTCACAATGTGACTGGGATTTCTTTTTTAGGCAGAGAATGTAATGGACAGGTGTTAGCTGAATAGATGTTGTTGGTGGCAATTTACTAGGTCAACTAACTGGGGTCTCTAGTAGAGCTGGGCGGGCCGCACAGAAATGCTGTTAGTAGCAGGTTTGTTAGCGCTAACAAGTCACTAACAAATCAGCTACTAACAGCACGGGTAAAATGACCGTACAGGAAGCGTTGTTAGAGCGCTGTTAGACACGCATGCTGTTACAGCGCTGTTAGTTGATTTGAGCCATAGAGTTAGGTAAAATATATGATTTGTGCGTAGATGTGACGTCATTTCAGCGATTTGCGCATGCGTCGGGTCGTCTGGCGTCGTCAGGCCAAATTTGCGAACCCGTTCATCGATGATTTGGGGTTTGTCAGAAAACTAGTGACCCGTCGTCATAATGACTTCATCTTGCTACATCGCAGCGTAAATCAGAAAGTAAAAACAGAAAGAGAAAGTGATAGAATGATAAAAACAAAGAATAACATAAGAAAAGATGATGGAAGGAAGAAACAAAGGATACAAAAAAGGAAAGACAGAAAGAGAAAGTGATAGAATGATAAATAAAAAAATAATAACATGAGAGAAGATAAGGGAAGGAAGAAACAAAAGATAAAATAAGGAAATACAGAAAGAGAAAGTGATAGAATGATAAAAAAAAGTATAACATAAGAGAAGGTGAAAGAAGGAAAAACAAAGAATAACATTAGAAAAGACAGAAGAGAAAGTGATAGAAAGAAAAAAAAAGAATAACATAAGAGGAGATGATGGAAGGAAGAAACAACGGATAAAATAAGGAAAGACAGAAAGAGAAAGTGATAGAATGATAAAAAAAAGGAGAAAGTTATAGCGCACGCAAGAAATTATTCACTAACATTGTCACCATTGTCACTATATGTAAAGACATAGGTGTTATTCTATAATTTCTAGGTGAAAGATACCGTACATGGTCATTTATAAATGTCGCTTATTTTAGTGGTTTATGTCAGTGAAGCCAAGCTCTAGAGATTGTAAATGATTGTTGTAAATTGTTAGGATTTACATCGCTATAGCTATCGTGTTTACTTTGGTAGATGGTTGGCTATTTGGTTTCCATTTATTTCTTTTAGGGACAAGCTGGGCTCGTAGCCATAATCCTAGGCACCATCAATGGAGTGAATGGACATGTGTTCGTAGTCGACATGCCAGGGGCGTAAATCCCGGGGGGATGGGGGAGGGGGCTTGAAGTAGGGGGGGATGGCCTGTACAATCATCCCCCCCTGAGATTACAAAAAAAAAAGAGAGAAAAAAAAAAGGAAGAAGAAGAAGAAAAAAAATGTGATGGTGTCACTTTCAGCATAATGCATGAGAAATGAGTTTTTTTTTTGTAATGTATGTATAACTGTATAGCCTACACGTATACAGTATGTCACGATCATTAAGAGTAGTTGCGCGACGTGAGAGTGATAAATAATACGGTAACTGTTGCATTGCCCAAGTCCTACTCGGTGGTTGTCATTTGTTCACACCTAAAACTTAAGGGACGAGGGGATGACATTTAAGGGCTGCAATGCATGTGATGTTTGTGTAGGTCTATGAATGAATTAATTTGTTGTTTATATTGAATGAATTGAATTGAATTCAGATAAATAGGGCTTAATAAGAGTAGCAAATGGTGCAACGAATCGTCTTCTTTTGATATTAATTAAATCAAACGTCTAAGCTTTTCGCGCTTCGCGCGGGAATGGGAAACTGAATTCAGACGAGAATCAAGAGTCGAGAACAGTACATCCAATCGTCTGCTTTCTCTAATAATTAAAGGAAACGTCAAGGCTTACGCGCTTTGCGCGAGAGGGGGAAACTGAGTTCTTTCGTGTGTGTGTGTGTGTGTGTGTGTTGTGTGTTTGCGTAAATTAGTGTGGGCGCACGTGTGCTCGTGCTTGTATGTGATGGCTATCGCCGATGATCCCCCCCACCCCTCGGTACGGATTTACACCCCTGCGACACGCTCAGGCAACCTACTCGCGTCAAGTCGTTGAGTCAACGACCGTTGCGGTCGTACACCGGTCAGGTTGGACAGGCTTAGCAGGTCATGCACCACCGCACGGGGTTACTACATACACCAGAGTATTTCGTTTCACCTACTCAGAAACAGGAAGAGGTGGTATTTACGAACTCTAAATCGGGACTCTCTAACCCACAACAGTTTACTTTATATACAAAGACCGGGCTAGAATCAGTGGATGATTGATTGTATGTTATACCTCGAAGGATGACTTGGTCATCAGGTAATCTATTTTCCTTGGGAAATATTGAATGTTGGAACCGGGAAGTATGGAGTGATATATTGTGATATAATCGAGTACCGATAAGACGATATATACAGTGATAGGATATACTCCTATACTCTAATTTCATAGTGATTCCAAATCATTTTATTTTTGTCAATTATTTGCATGTACAATTATATTGAGCCGATGGCTCTTAAATAAACTATTTGTACACTATATTTTACTCTTGAAGTTGCTTGATTTTCTTGTGATACATACTCATTTCATCAGAACCTAATTTATCGTCAGACCATAGTAATTTACAGTATTTAAATCTGACAATAAGTGCCAGTGGAAATGTTGTGGTAACAGTGGTATAGTAATTTTTCACTCGACTCTCAATCCACAGGTTGAGACACTAACAGGCGCCCGCCCCAAATCTATGTCTGGGCCCCTCAAATTTCAAAATGTGTACATAGGCTCATGCTTAAAGACTCTAAAAATTTAAATCTGGATCCCCTACTAAAAATGTTAGTGGAGCCCTGGGTGAGTGTGGCACTAGTGTCCTTTGGCAAGACATTAATACACATTTGGGACAAGATGACAAAATGCAAGTCAGTACACAATGCTTGACAGTAAATCATTTAAACCATATCATGTGAAAACTGTACAATAATAAACAACATTTTTACTCTGCATGTTTAATGCTGTGTGGCCTAAAGCATGGATGTGGGGTAGACATGAGCAGTGCTACATAAGAAGACACATTCTTAATATTAATCATAAATACCATGTTGCATGACCTACTTAAACATAGAAGACCTTTTCAAAGCTTCAGAATGATATGGCAAGAATGAAACTAGATGGAACTTCGACTGAGCACAGTCGAAAATGATGCCTCCGTCATAGAGCAATTTTACAAACCAAAACAGAAGAAATTTTTCAAATTCAAGTTCAATTGTAATACATTAACAGGTTCTCAGAATATCGTGATTACAAGCAATTTCTCAAATACATATATGAACCTTTGATCTTTGACCTCATGACCCTAAAATCTACTCAGTTCATTGGCTCTGCAAGATATCCTGAGTTAAATAGTAATCCATCTGTGAGTTCTAATGAGAATGCATTCACAAGCTATTTTTGCATACATAATGAGCCCATGATCTTTGACCTTATGAACCAAGAATCTACTCAGTTCATTGGCTCTGCAAGAGACATAAATGATCTAAGTTTGGCAGGAATCCATCAATCTGTTCTAATGATAATACGATCACAAGCTATTTTTGCATACATAATGAGCTGCATGACCGTTGACCTTGACCTCACGACCCCAAAATCTAATCAATTCATCAGCTCTGCAAGTAAC
Source organism: Strongylocentrotus purpuratus (assembly GCF_000002235.5). Lineage (NCBI taxonomy): Eukaryota > Metazoa > Echinodermata > Echinoidea > Camarodonta > Strongylocentrotidae > Strongylocentrotus > Strongylocentrotus purpuratus. The sequence continues at coordinate 18,971,913 of NW_022145599.1, read as the reverse complement.
ATACATGACCTAAGTTTGGCAGGAATCCATTGATCGGTTCTTGAGATAACGCGATCACGAGCTGTTTTTGCATACATAATGTGCGCTGTAACCTTTGACCTCGTGACCCCCAAAATCTAATCAGTTCATTGGCTCTGCAAGTAACATACATGACCTAAGTTTGGCAGGAATCCATCAATCGGTTCTTGAGATAACGCGATCATGAGCAGTTTTTGCATAAATAATGAGCCCTTTGACCCCAAAATCTAATCAGTTCATCGGCTCTGCAAGATACATACATGACCAAAGTTTGGCAGGAATCCATCAATCAGTTTTTGAGATAACGCGATCATGAGCAGTTTTTGCATATATAATGAGCCCTGTGACCTTTGACCTTGTGACCCCAAAATCTAATCAGTTCATCGGCTCTGCAAGATACATACATGACCAAAGTTTGGCACGAATCCATCAATCGGTTATTTAGATAATGCAATCACTAGAACGGGACGTACGTACGTACGGACGGACGGACAACCCGAAAACATAATGCCTCCGGCTACTTCGTAACGGAGGCATAAAAAAGGAAAAAAAGAAAAAAAGGAAAACCATTAACCTGCTCCGCTGACATTTGCTTCTTTCTATTAAACCTTTTCCTAAGAGCGTTGAGAACATTTTCAAAGGTATAAAGCACTACATGTATATCAGAACTGGTCTAATATTGATTATTACACTTACAAACACAAGGCCCAGTGTTGTGAGGACTCCCCACACGAACCCCTTCCTGAGTCTGTCTTGCCTTCCTCCTGCCGTCTCTGATTCTCTCGTCTTCTCTTCCGCCTCTCCAAACTCCTCAAACTCCTGGAGAAGCTTGGTGTCTTCGAAGGGTTGGAGGGAGGCGGTACGCCTGCGAATGGCCTTGGGATGTAGCTTATCGATCGTGTTCCTGCATAGGGATGGAGAAGTACAAAAATAGGCTGTTTGAGGGAAAATCAGCACCAATTTGCTTTATTGTGTACCCACACTGCAATGGAGGGTTTCAAACACAGGTTCTAGCGACAATTGCTCCACTAAAGCTTGAATTCTGAACTTCAACCCTGGACTAAATATATCCCTAACCCAACCTCTACACCAAACCAAAAACCCTGTTGGAACCCTAACCCTATGTCTTGGACAAATTAGAGCACATGTCACAACAACCAATGGAGATATAAACAATAATGAGATGGATAGCTTTAAAGTAATATACATGGGGTTTTAATTTTTTTTTTTTTTTTTTTACTGTTTTTTAGAGAAAAAAATATTAAACAAAATTAAAAACTGAGAAATATCAGTCCAAATAGAGAGAAGTTAAAAAAAAAAAGTTTTCTGACCGACTGACCCATGTTTTGGTACCTAAAGGGCAATACAACATCTTTTTTTTGTTAAGGCCTTATGGTCATATTTCTGAACAAGTCTTTTCTGTCACTACCACTTGAATACTCAACCTACAGTGGCAAAAGCAGGGTAGGAGGAGACAAGCATTATTTGATTACCTGATGATGATGTTGATATGAGGGAATCCAGTCCAAGGTTGCCTGCACTCTGGACATGTAGTCTTCTGTGACGTCTTCCACCATCTGGCTAGGCACAGCCGACAAAAGCTGTGTCCACAGTTCAACGTTGTGGGTTGCACCATGAGCTCATAGCAGCATGCACAGGAGAAATTACTGTCTAGCGAGCTCACTTCCGAGTAAAGCGCGTCATCCGGACTCTCCGTTCCGGCTTCCTCGTACAAGGAGGGTTTTAACGTCCTTTCCTCAAACTCTCTTGCAGGAAGATCGCTTGTGGAATGGGAGCGAGAGTGCCTGATCGGTTGGTCGTACTGGCCATTGGCTTTCAGGTTTGATTGTTTGACATTTTGGTGAAATTGGCTGTGTGAATCTTCTTTTGAGGCAGCCATTGTGGCGTTTTACAAGTCCCGGTATAAGACTAACACTAACAGTACTGCAGAATTCTTCTTGCCACGATGATGTGGTAATGGCCATTTCTGAAAATCAATTTTATGTTCCGCATCTCATGCTGTGAAAAAATTGCAAGAAAAGAGAATAGGAAAAGATGTAAATGAAAACATTAAATCAGATTGCAAAAAATTTCAATTACAAAAAAAGAATTACATAGAGTACCGAAGCTGTGACGTCATAAAAATCTAATTTTAGAATTTCTCAATTTTTTCTTCATTTTCCGAAAGAGCATAAAAAATAACGAAAATAAAAAAAACAATTTAATATGTTAAGTATTGGCTGAGATATGACCATCTGAATAAATATATTTCCTATAGGAACTCGGTGTTATATGCTCTGGCTCCTAATCATTAGGATCCAGAGCATATAACACTGAGTTCCCATACGGCATATATTTATTAAAGTGGTCATATCTCAGCCAATACTTAACATATTCAATTTTTTTCTCGACATTTGGTCGTTATTTTTTATTCTCTTTCGGAAAATGAAGAAAAAATTGAGAAATTCTATAATTAGATTTTTGATGACGTCACACTTCACCACTCTATACAGGTGCATATGGCTAACAAAGAGATAAATCTCTACCAGAATAATGCATGAATAATTTTTTTGTAAATTTTACATTCTGATAATGGACATATCATGGAAACGCTTTACAATTTTTTCTGAATAGTAAATAAGAAACTCGTAAGTTTTGTTAATTCGCCTTAATTAGAGTCTAAAATTTGTTGATATAAGGTACTGACTACTGACTCGTACTTTCACAGCATTTGGGTTTCTCATCACCCATTAATGAAGTTTATGAACATAATGGAAAAAATTGAGTAATTCTAAGACAAGATACAATATGGGTGCTGTATGCACTGTTCCATCAAGAAGTTTTAAGGGATGGAGTCCTATCTAGCTCATTCCTTTTGTATCATCTTCGATGCCACCAGGAGAAATATATCAGGCATGTGCTTAACTGGATCTTCCTTGCAGATACATAAACAAAAGATTGCCTAGCTGCAAACTAACGGGCCACTTTCAAAGGGGGAAATATGCTTTTGTAATGATAATTGCGTTTCGCTACCACTCTTCTGATAATACGAGCACTACACAGTGCTTACCATTACAGGAGACAAGCGAAAGGAAATGGAGCAACATTTCCTGAAATATTAATCAAAATTACTTGACTGGGGATGTGTGGGCACTAATCTTACATATAAAACATCATAAGGAACTGTACATGAACTAATTCGCTTTTTATTTTCATGAGCCGGAAGTAATCGGAAAAGCGTCTGTGAAGTTATCGACTGTAATTCTTATTATGGTCGCTAACTTCACGCACGCGGGCTTGCCTGCACCTCTTCGTCGGTATTGGGTACGCAATTGTACTGTAATTGTGCAGCGGTGTGCCGTGAAACCTGTGAGAAAGTGTATATTATAATGATTTGGTTTTTAGGAAAAATACTCCAAAAGAGATAACAAAATTGACACCAAACAGGTGAGAAACAGAACAAATTTTAAATCATGACCATTATTTGAACAATTGATGAGGGTTTAGTTGATTTTTGGTATGTTTTAGTAGGCCATCTTCGCGCAAGAATAACCGGTAAAAAATGGATACGAAAGTACCGTACACTAGGGCCGTAATTACAATGTTTTTTTTACTTCTCTGGACAGCCGTCCAACCACTTAAAATTATAATTTGAGGAAGTCTTTGATGGATAAAAAGGGTGGTTCCTCGTCCTAACCCTTTTCATCCATGTCGATTCAACATGGTGAAGAGAAAGTACGCATGCCCAGTAGCGACGAAGCAGATTATGAATATTCATTGTTGAATATGCATGAGATTGAGAAGGGCTCTTTTTCTTTGAGTTATGCATATTCAGCAATTTCAGGCAAACTGCGCTCTTTGACTTTAGCATGAATATTCATACTTGCTGCACCGCTACCGCGCATGCATACTTTCTCTTAGCCATGTTGAATCGACGATACAACATGGATGAATAGGGTTAGCATTAGTAGGGTGTCTGTACGATTTTTCAATCTTCAATTTAGGATCGTTTTTCACCATTTAAAAAAAATATGTGAATAAAAAATGTAATAATAATAATATATTTCAAATTTCATATTTCTATCAAAAGATACAGCCCCTCCAAAACTCTGCAATATTCATTTCATTTGGGTCGGACTCGACAAAAAAGACGTAAATGCGGAGTTAGGTTGTTTTGCTAAATTTAACCAAACAGCTAGCAGATGCTCCATCGCGCAATATACATGCGTATGCATAGCGTACGCATGTTGCTAAGTTGAATGCGCAAAACTTGACAACATTGTCTCCGCGATGTCGCCATTGACTTATAACGTGTACTCACTTCCGGGTTGGAAGTGTGATCCGATATAACGTGCAATGACTTCTTGGGATTGATTCGTACGTGGTCCAAATGCATATTCATGTGCGCTATGTAACCATGGTTTGGACTGAGTGGAGCTCACGCCTCCCTAATTAGCCGATTCAAAAAATGTGGGAAGAGTATTTTCAAACTGTTGCGAATGATCCCTGGGGGCTAGCAAAAAAAAAAGCACCTGGATATTATCTTTATGTCTACCCGGTAGCCCTACTTAAGCCGTGGGGGCGCGGCTCAGGAAAGTGAGTCGTCTCGGAGCTAGGATGTAAACAATATTTCAATCGCTGTTTTGACCAACATATTTTTAGAATTCCGGGGGTGGCCCCCTATGCAGGCAAAAAATTAAGTTTTTTCATTTCGGGGGCTCCATTTCAAATTTTTGGGAAATTTTTGGGCTACTTTTTCAACTTTCAGAGGCTCTTTTTTCTGGGGGTACTTTTTCATTAATTCATAAAAGGATAGGCCTACAGTTTGTTGAGATTTGTTTAGTAGGCTAAGGTTTCAGGCTTCCTGCTTCATAATTGCCTATTAAAAAAGAAACCCCTTTTTCTAGTTCAATAACTAAGTTTTCATGCATGGATTTGATGCAAGAAATGTAACATAATAGACCCCAGACTGTGATCATTTCTGGCCATGAATTTCGATAATCATTTTTCAAAATAAAATTTTCACAAGAAAATCAGACAGTCGTTTAAAAACGTAGACATTAGTAATACTTTTACTAATTCTAAGCTCAGGTTTCGTACATCTACGGCAATAATGATGCAAACCAACAGATAACAATTTCAAAGTGTCAAATCTCTTCGACTCGAGCTCAGCTAGCGAGCTATCTCCGGGAAACTCAAACACCGGTGCCGCAGCGGCGCCGCCGATGTTGGAGCTTCCCGGAGTTACTAGTGATCTAGCTCAGCTGAAGGAAAAACTGTGCGCCATCTACACGTTCGTAATGGCGTTATCACAGTTTTTCCTTCATAATCATTTTGCCTTCGGCGTAGACTAGAAGGGACGAGATTAACGGCAGCGAGAGTATTACACGGCTTGCTAGATTTTCAACATGGATGTCGATTTTGACCCATAATTTCCTTAAAAGGGACCATTAAACGGATTATTTCAATCAAGTTAGTAAGTGGAACCGATGTATTATAGCCTAGGCCTAATTTAAAATTGGATATGGACGAGGTAAAATGACATTTTGGGGGATTTTGGGGGCAACAATACGGCCGTGGCAAGTTTGTCATGTTTGTGGGAGGGGCCTAGTGGCTAAAATCTAGCTGTGATATCTTCAACATAGGCTGGTATAGGCGATCGTTCAGTCTCTATAACCGGAGGTCTAGTGGAGCCAGACGTAGTCTCAGTGGAACAACCGACGATTATAGAGACTGAAGCTTTCGGTCTAACGTAGATCTAGCTAGGCCGACTCGTCACGCTCACAACAGTCACGCTCACACAAGTCCCACTCATTCAAGTTCGAGTTTGGTAATGTTAGAATCTACATTTAGTGCGGAGTATCAAATTTTTATCGCTACCATTCATTGCAACAATGAAAACATTTTCCCCTCTCCCTTCATTATCATGTTAATTAGAATTTACTAAAACAAGGTTTGACTTAAGTATTCAAGCAACAGCATTTTCAATAGCGATATTTTTATTTACCTCCATCCACTGCAGAAATGACGCATCTACAGAAAATGAAAAGAAATAAATAACGGAACACGAACATCACGGCCACAGTAACTTCATCAGTTAAGAACAAAAAATCGCCCCAAATCATAGACAACTCGGTCAATACTGCTCACTGAAATCTAGCATGGATCTTTCAGTAACTGAATTTTCAGGCGCTATTTATTTTGTGAAATTATTTTAAGTTGCAGAACAGAACAAATATTAAATTCATAGCTAACCCCCACAAGTGTAAGCGTACGTATTTGCAGAGGGTGGAGAGGGGGCCCCGGCCCCCCACTCAGTGTTATTTAGGGTACGCGTATGCTTGTTCCCTCTTTTTGAAAGCACCCCCTATCTGAGGACTGCCAACATTTCCGAACCCCCCTTTCGCGGGCTTTTCGCTGGATTTTCCTGCCTTGAAGACAATCCTAAATCATGAAAAATGCTCAATGTACCCCCCTCAATTTGGAATAATTTCTCAGGAGTCCAAAGAGATGAGAGAAATAAAGAAAAAACACCCTTTTTTAAAGAAGTCTCTGGGTGAAAATTTAATACACCCCTTTTTTTACAATTCTCGGGCCGGACTTTGTCGCACGAAAAGGACATTTTGGTAACATGAGATTTGAATACGAGATAAGTTAAGTTCTTAGCTTAGTAATTTACTTATTCTAAGTATTGAATTGAATACCGGTCCTTTTCTTTTGGCAATTGTCTTAGGGGAAATTTATCCACAGGGTAATTGTACTTGGGAGAGAGGGGGGGGGGGGGGTGGGGTGTAATTTTTCGAGGGGGGGGGGGTAACTGCCCTGAAATGGCCTCTAACAAAATGTAATGAGCGGCGCGAGCAGGGAGCAGTACTTTCTGAAAATAACTGTCAAGGCGAATTAAAAATGGACGAAATGAGTTGCGGGACGGCTCGTTTCCATCGATCCTGAGAAGATGTGCCCCCCCCCCCCCCCTCCCTTCCGTACAGGTTGTGATTTCTCGTATTAACCTGTTACGTGCGAATGCAGCATATATGTTTCCCGGAACAAAACACCTTCTTATAATATCATCCCCCTTTCTTTCTTTTCCCTTCTCATTATTCTCCTTTTCCCCCTTTTCTCTTCTCCGTCTTTCCCCATTTTCTCTCCCCTCTCTCTTCTCCTTTCTTCCTTTCCCCCTCCTTTTTCTCCTCTTCCCTTTTCTCTCCTCCTCCTTTTCTTCTTCTTTTTCTCTGCCCTTTCTTTCTTTCTTTTCCCCTCCTTTTCTCCCCTTTCCCCCCTTTTTTTCCCGGGGGGGGGGGGGGGGGGGCCTTCCCCCCTGAATCCGCCAATGGTATAGTTGTACAGATGTAGTTTCCTGCATGCTTGGCACGCCATATACCCCGACTAGCTCTTAACACGACCTTTACCCTAGGTGTATATTGCCTCCGTCTGAACAAGACTATTGATTAAAGTCCGCTCAATACATAAAAGACGCACCACGAGTGTATTGTCATATTAACGAATATTCAATTCTAAATTTGAGATTGTCAAAACAATGATTACTAATGGTGGATCCTGGATTCTATGGCAGGGGATGGGAACAATTCTAAAATTCTTTGATAAACATCAACAAAAACAGACAATTTTTTTAAAAATAGTAATTTTGTTTTATTCCTCCAAATGTAATAGAAACAAGAACATACAGCTGAATAAAATAAATAAATGTTTTCAATATTAATTGCTTATACATAAGCATAATTAAACAAAAATGAATTTGCAGTATATTTAAATGAGCAACGAAGTGAACTTAAAGTAAATAAACATAGTTTATAATTCAATTGCACATGTTATTCACTCTCTATTAACAAAAAAATCAACAAAACTGGAAGTTATTTTATTGGTACAATGAACAAAGTCCTGCTCCTCCCTGTCCACCCCAAAATTTAATTGTCATGCAGCATCGAGTAGAACTCAAGTAGGACAGGAAATTAAAACCACAGAATCTGTATCATCGACGGGTTTTAGAGTACTTTCCCTAAACCTCTCTTTATTCAAATGGAACCCCAAAACACACTTTTTTCGTTTGTTTGTCCGTCAACTAATTTAAGAGTTGTATAAATTATTATTGCATTTCCCCAGTGAATATTTTACTTTCGGCTTTATGGTACATCCAGTGGCGGATCTCACTTTTTTTGTCCTCACCAAAGATCGTGACGTAAATGCGCTATGGACGCACGATTGGCCAACTATATCAATCATACTTATAAGTATAATTGCATGTTAAAAAAATACAATATTTTATTTTCTAATTGAAAATATTTAATTGAATTATAAATAAAAAATAATATTTGTCATATCAAGACAGTAATAAAAATCAATATCTCTATTTTATGTTGGCAGGGATACGGGCGTACACTGGGAGTTAATAGGGACTTTTAGATTTGCGTGGACTGATACGTGTGACGTCCATTCAAGGCAGTACATTAAAAGGACGTCGATCGTAGCAATCCACGTTGTCGTTGTGCAAATCTAAAAGTCCCTAATGAGAGCACGAACGCATGGGTATTTCTAGTCTGGATATTTTACATTTTTAAAACCGTTATTACCGATCTTTGTGAGGGTACGATGTTTGTAGACCTCGTACTATTGCAGATTTATTTCAATCATCATAAATAAAAATAACGGTTTTAACCGTCTTCTTAATTTGGAAACTTTAGTGAATATACATATCCTACGAACCGGAGTGTTATATGAAAAGGTGAGTTTAAAATTTGTCCTCTACATAATAACGTAGATTACAATGAAGGGTTTAATTCTCCTTCAATTAACATCAATCCTGGTCTCGATAGAGACCAATCCTGAATGGTAGAGAGCTTGCTAATACCAATACCAATTTACGTAGATTCTAAAAAAGTCGAAACACCAACAGTTCAGGTATTAATGAAAGATCATATCAACGATCGATGCAACCCTGCCTAATTCAGCTGCCATAACAAATCTGTGACTGGAAAGTTCGATACAAAGTCAGAAATCGTTTCTGGATGAGCAGTCCTGAAGTCAAGCAATTCTTCAAGACACTGAAGGGTTACTGGATCGTATGAATAATAGAACTTATTAGCAAACAAATGGGTCATCTTCGCCAGGTAGTTCAGATATCCCACCCCAAAGACGCAGAGCGCGCGGACGTATTTTCCTTTACATGGTGGGTGCTTGGGCACATCTCCCCACTTCATGAAGCGTACATTTGAATCCCATGTTGCGTTGGAATAACCCCCTGGGACACCAGGACTACGGTTGAGAGTAACCCAGTAGTGTTCATCGGGGCTAAACGTGTCCTCTGACCAATGCAGAAGGTCTACGGCCACCTGATTGTTTATGACGTAATCAACGAATGCGCGACTCGCTGCGTAGTACGCGTTGCCGAAGTAGATTGTAAGATTGTTCGGAGGCGGTGTCTTATGCTTTCGCGTGCCCGTCATTTTGCCGTTGATAGCTATGAAGTGGGTTCTAGTCCTGCCTTTGATGTATGAGGGTGGGAGAATTCCGTTGATATCGTTTTTGCCTTTGTATGCTTTTAACTGCCGCACCATCTCCAGGTTTGTCTTTAAAGGGAAGTCTTGGGAACACATGTTGATGACATATCGCCAATGAACAGAATGCTGCAGAAGATCCGACATACAGTTGACATCTGCTTGCAGGCGAGTAAAACCGGCGTACTGGACATCTTCAACTTTGGAGACGATAAAAACATTGTCGAAGCAAGAAGCTAAACCTCTAATAGCCTCCTGAAACACCGGCGGTGACTTCACATCAGGGTGAATACAGTACACGTTTTGAGGGTGATAAATGGCACGCAACAATCGCTCAACTTGCGCCACCTCCTTGTGCGTCACGATGACAAAAGCGATCGGATACTCTTCTTCTTCAACGGATCGCGGTTTATTCGGATAACGTCGCTCTCTTTCAAATACTTCGCAATCCTTTGTCCAACCAAGAACGGTTTCATCTGACGGCACCGCTATCGGCTCTTTTGATTTCCCCATCAGACGATTCGCTTCATCGATGGCTTGACGGCTATCAGCAAATATCGAGGCGCAATTCGCTTGGTAATATCTATGGTACATGGGAGCAACGAACGACGAGTTCCATGTCCCATCGAATCGCACTTTCGGCAACATCGCAGTCACGTTTACATCGCTACTACTTTTATTGACCTTAGTTCTCGCATCCGATGTGATGATAGGCCTGGATTTTTCTGTGGCCTTTAGTTTTAAACCAAGAGCTCTTTTCTCTGCACTATTCTGTTTAGAAAGGTGGCGAGGATCATCCCTTGAATCACAAGACATAAAGATCAGGAATTGACACACCCCAAATACAATAGTAAGGAGTACAAGTTTTGAGTGGAATGATGAATTAGCCATCTGGAACTGCAATTATCTATTCATAATTATAATGATACAAATCAAATCGTTTTCTTTTGTTCGAGAGGGTTTTGCGTTCGCTAACTCTAAAGAGTGAAGCCCTTCCAATAATTTCAAACATAGGTGTTGCATCGGTTTGCCAGACAGATGGTCCAAAGTAAAACCAGAAGCGAAATCATGGAAAGTGATTGCTGCCGACTCGTCATACTTATGCGTCAGTCACTCCTACCGCGTTGATATGACAACATTCCAAATTATTGTTCCTGTATACAAATTTTTGGCGATGATGAAATCATTCCTGAACGTGGTCGTCTTCTCAAGCCTTTTCCATCAACGGATCAGTTTAGCTGTGGATTCCATGTGTCGACGTACTATCTTTAACAACATGAATCATTCCTTTCAAACGACAACCGTAATATCTCGGTGGAGAGACACAAATCATCTATAACAAGAGATCAGGAAAACGTGCTTCAATTAACCGCCGGCACTGGTTGCTATGGTTACACTTGGCAAATTATGTGCTGGTGGTGATATAGGTCGATATCAAACTGATGGAGTGAAACGTCTCGTTAATAGTCGCAAATAGCGTTTGCTCATTTACGATATGAATGTCTTTGCCATGAGTGAAGGTCTCGTCATTTTGTTTTAATGGCACAGATAGTAATTGGATGGTTATAGATGAAAAGCTCCCGCCAAAATCGTTGAAGAATGTCGTGCGCATAGACTCGTCATAGACTCGTCAGGAGTGGTAGGCTTTTCTGTGTTGGAAAAGAAATGTGAAACAAATTAAAGAGGTTCGTGAACGTTGATGTGAGACGAAACAAATTACAGTGATTACTCTACTCTACAGAGGGTTCTCACAAGCAGCCATATTGGAGGACAAACAATAACAACCATGGTCTAGTGCACGGGTTTGCTATGGTTTTGTCCTCCAATATGGCTGCTGGTGGGATTATGGGAACCATCTATACATATATTTCGATACGGCATACTTTGTTAAAGAGCACCTCCACTCCAAAAATAACTTACTTTCGATAGAAGCAGAAAAATCAGACAAACCAATCAAAAAAGTTTGAGCAAAATTGGATAATCAATACAAAAAATTATGAGTTTTTAATGACATGACAAACTTTGAAAATCGCACAAGACAAATTGGTAACTCACTCATTGGTTTGTGACGTCATTGCCTCACTATCCACTAATCATACATTTCCCATTTCCTCCCTAAGAATTTTATTTCCTCACACCAGCTTCCAAGTTATATAAATAGTAATGTGTAGCCTAGCAATATGTTTGTGTGTGAATGCACTAATATAGAGTACTTTATTTCAGTTAAATCGTGAAAAATGTGAATTTTGATTAACTATTTATATAAAAATCAATGATTATGAATATACAATATTTGAAAAATAGTATCAATTCTTCAAAGTTTATAACAGATTTTGTGAAATGTCTTGCACGCAATATGATACAAATCACAAAACCTGGACACGGCATGGGGAATTCCAGTTTTGGGGATAAAAAAAAGAAATGAATGGGATAAAAATGTATAAAGCAATTGATGAATAGTGAGGCAATGACGTCACAAACTGATAACCAAATTGGCAATTTGTGTAGCGATTTCTGTTGTTCCATAGTTTTTCATACTTTTGCAGAAATTCATAACTTTCTTTTAGTTATCCGATTTTACTCAACTTTTGTTTGCTCTGTTTATCTTGTTTTTCTGCATCTATTAAAAGCAAATTATTTTGGAGTGGACTTAGCCTTTAAGTCATGTCAAGATTTAACAATATGAGCGATTTCGTTTGTGTCCTGTTCGACAAATTCTCCCCCCCCCCCGCCCCAATATTTTATCAAAAATTATGAATTTCGTGATATAATGGTCCTTTCTTGTATCATTCATCAATGTAATGTATCAAAATATTTTGTTATTCATTTTTTATGATATATGCAATTATACATTACATGGATAAAAGTCGTGCAGAGCACATTGCATGGAATCTCCCTATTGTACAGTAGGCCTACATTGAATCAAACAACGACGTGATATCAATTAAGATATCAATTTATATTTATCATATTGCCAAGGTGTACTTTGATCCGGCCTGTTTTCAGGTAATATTTGTTTAACCTGATACTAAATGATACAATTAAGCAGAGATAAGTTACAGCTATCTGATACAATAGATACTTGTAAAATAATAGGAGTGAGGTCAATTCTCAGATTAATTTTCTTAAATGAAATGGTTCGTTATAATGAACGTTATGGCCTATGATCAGCGCTGACATAATTATAGAATATCGATTGTAAATAAAAAATAAAAAAATCAAAAGACATGATCCCTCTTGATTCAAATATTTAAAACCTTACTCTTTTAATTTAAATTGATTTACCGAAGGGTTATCGTTGTTTACTGAAAACGAAAAACTCGTTTTTAATATTATAAGAAGATTAAAATGCACTTTATGAATAACTAACTTTCTCTAACGCTATAGATTAAAGCAATAATAGGAAGTTAGGAACCCTCAAAACATTGATCTGTTTTGGATTTTCCGGAGGAGGAGGAGGGGGGGGGGGGTAGCATATGTAACATAGTCGTAGGAACACAAATAATTCCATAAATCGAAATGCTAAATTACCATTGGAAAACTCAAACAACAATTTCAGGACATCAAATTAGAAATCTGTACGACTATCAGGCATGCACTTGGAGAAAAAAAATTGGGAGCTCTGTAATGCTAAACCGTGATAACATTTTTTTGTGTGTGTGCAGGAAGTTTAAAATACAAGTTTTAATAATCAGTTATACAAGACAGTTTCTGGTATAATGATTGTAAAAACTATCATGGTCGTCCATATTAACCTTTATGAATGACATTAGTCCATACATGTAGATATAATCATACAAAATATGTTAGTAGGTGTATATCACAACTAAGCTTGCTCCGTGTAGAAACATGACTGCATTATAATGCTGAAATAGAGGGTTCCCACAATAATGCTGTCATTGCTGTGTAATACATACCTGTTCTTCAAGTGGTTAGATATTATGTCGACTCTTTAAAAAATAATCTGTTGTCTCCTGAGATAATGCTCATAGCTATACCAAGACTTACTGTAATACCAGTTCAATGATTACTCTCTAGGAAAAGAAGTTCACCGGCCTACCTTATTTTACAACACCTCTCATGGGTAAATGTAAAGTTACCGGTGAAAATGCTTTGCACAAGCCAACTACTTCCTTCAAAGTCATACTCACGTTATTCACGTTGAGTTCAAGATGGCACAATCAAAGGAAAAATATAATAATTATGCACTTCCTTACCTTTACGGGGGTTGGATCATCAAAGGTTGTCAAAGGTTCAGCTGCTTAGACACGTCTACAGTCATGAAACATCGACGCTATCCCTTTAGAATCTGTGATGGGGCGATACAATGAATATGGACGTTCGCCTGGTAGGCCTACATAGATGATGTGTTGACATTGTGTTCGTTCGTCGGATTTTCTGGCTTATTGTGATGTTGATTATGTAATAGGACCTTTGATCTATTCGTCTCGTGGTGGTCATTCTTCGGCTATTCTTCGGACATGAATGGGTTGCAAGTCTGTCCAGTCGGCGTTCAGATGTGACAAGGCTACGAAAGCCCCCACTCAGTGTTATTTAGGGTACCAGTATCACTATGAATATGACAGACAAAGAAAGCGGACAAAATATACAGTTCCTCAGGTAGACAAAGGAACATAACTTCACTGTGTAAAAAGGTCAATATGCATGTGACACCTGTTCTACACATGTTTACATAATAGCAGTGAGGGGATGTTCCTTTGTCTACCTGAGGAACTGTATATTTTGTCCGCTTTCTTTGTCAGTCATGTTCATAGTGTATGTATGTTCCCTCACTTTGAAAGTACCCCTATCTCCGGTGTGTAAAGTCAATTAATACGGGCAGATTTTTGTTTTGTGTGTGTGTATTACGAGCCGGACTTTGACATTGCGTGAAAAGGAGATTTCGGGAACATTAAATAAGGTCCCTCCTACCAAATAGTGGTTGTTGTGGTAGCGGCAATAGGGACATTTAGATTGAGTGAACGAGAACGACGTGAACGTTCACTGATCATGCGTGTCCATTCAGCCGTTTTAACATTTATTCATATTTCTTAATAGTTTTTATTGTAAAGCAATGGCAATTCTTGATATCAAGAAATAGGAATAAATTCTTTGATAAAAATTAAGTCTAAATCTGAATATGTAATTGCAGCCAAATATGGCAAGTTAAGCCTAGCTCCATTTTAAAAAGTTTATATTTGATGAGTAATTAATTTGTAGTGGACTATATGATGTTTTTGTCATTTCACATTCCTGTACATGATTGTAAATAGCCAGTTGGCTTTTAAGATATTTTTGAGTACCCAATAAAAAAATTAAAAAAAGAAAAGAAATAGGAATACATGTTAAAACGGCTTGCCATAGACTCGCATGATCAGTGGACGTATACGTTCACGCCGTTCGCGTCCACTCAAGCAAGAATGATATTACAAATAGCTGGTATCTCTTTAATTTACTCAAGTAAAAGTCACTAATGTTTTGGAACGCGCACGTCACTCCGACTACATGACGGAAATGTCGACCCCCCCCCCAACACACAGCTAGTGCATGCATTACATCTAGTAGATAGGCTATTTCAGCACATCTGAACTACTGATTCTAGCTATAGAGCCTATGTTGTATTCCACTAATATTGTTTTGACTACATCTATACTTACATCAATTAAGTTATTGTATTTATATATTCGTATTGTATTGTTTTGACTACACACTTGCATCGATATTGCATTTTACCTGTTCCAAACTGCATGTTGCGTGTTCCCAACTGTCTATCTCTGTATGGTATTGTTGTGACTACATACTTGCATCAATTAATTAAATGCATTTTACCTGTTCCAAGCTGCATTTTGCATAGAAGGGGGGGGGGGGGGGTGGGGGGAGCTGTGAGCTTAGGGACTGCATTATAACTTTTAACAGATCAATATATAAACAAATAACATTTCCGCTTTTTGTTTTCCCTCTTCAGATTTTGTCCCTATTTAACCCAATATTTGATATGCAATTTCTCTGAAAAGTATAGTACATAATACATATTTGAAATGGAATGGCAATCATGATATTCAAATACGAATAAAAACTGACTTTCGAAACATTTGGATGAGCCTAAAGAGTGACAGAAATATTTCATTTGATAATGACGGTAACACTTTTGACGTTTCAGGATTAGTGCATTTAGTGCAAATAAAATGGAAATAAAATACATAATTACAATTTGAATACTCATTTCCTACCACGTTCTTTACCTAAACATTAACAAATATCATGACGGAGATGAAATTCGCCTATAATAATTTCCATACTTAACATATTCACCTCAAGCTCCGGCCTTTCCATAAATTCAGCGATAAAGTATTGGCATTCATTCTCATAATATGAGGACTTACGTGCTTTGAATTAACTCTAGACAAATTCTTTGCGAAATATCAGATATCGCGGATATTTCACTTGACTATTCACATATTTCGCTAGAAATTAATTACGGTATTACACATAATAGCAGCAGGTGTGTATGATAGCTTGTTGGCAGTAAATCAACAGCGTGTTGGCAGCTACTCCACCATCTGTCGTGATTATGAAAAACAATCAGTCAATCATAGTTTCAACTAGAAGCCATACTGATTTCAATTGAAGTGGGTTATTTTCTTAAAACACATCATACATGACGCATGCTGCTAAACGCTAAAATTGTGCAATCTAAAGTTAAAACGCCGATGAAATCGTTCAATTTATAATTGAAAGGCTGAAATTGTTCAAGATAGTATTCATAGAATATAAATTACATTAGTAATTAAATTAAAATATAAAAATGTGTATATACATAAGGCGTAAACATTCAGTTTATAGACTTTATTCTAAATGTGCATAGTTACGTACTGATTTAAAAATATTTTGTTTCGAAAATATATCAAACAATATTAATATTCTGAAACACAGTTTTTGTACATTCTGTTTGGCATATTGATCGCCTGAAATGTGATCCGTAAAATGTTTTAAAATAAGCATATAAGTCGTGATTGCATAATTGAGACCCGAGGTGGCTGGATGGGAGGTTTAAAGATAGGCCTAAAGTTGAGTTCTGGTCATGTGATTGCATTGTGAAAAAAACGGTGTGGAATCTATCAGAAAAGGTTGATAATCTATAGTATATAAGTATTTGTGTGTATTGCAAGGTTCTGGAATCATCAAAATGATAAGAAATTTGGCCAAATCTTGGCAAAATTACAAGCACTATACACAGAATAATGTATATGGGACTACACGAGCACATGGCGAAAAAACCTACCCCCCGATTTTTACGATGTTTCATGTCGTATTTAGAATATGAAGGCATTTGTAGAGCCATGCTTTTCAGGGAACATGTTTAATCTGATGTTCTTCCACCTTTGCATAATAACAATGATAACGCTCACAAATTATTTTTTACCTCTTCCCAGAACTCAACCTTCTCTTTAAGTGTAGGTACATATCTTATAAATTGCACTTTGAGGCACCCCCTCCCCCCAAAAGCACACATGCGTTCTATACGTAATTTGGAGTCGTGTGGAATTTTTGCAACACCCAGTCCCTATAAAACAGAAAGAGGATGGGCAACTGAGTCATTGCGTAAACATTCACAAGAATATTAAAAAAAAAAAAGTATTTGATCTTCTGTGAACTTTTCACTTATCACATCACATTTGCCTGCCAGTTTACTGCCCCGGAAAAACACTACCAACTTAGGCTTACAATGATGAACGTATTGCAATTTATAACTGGAAATTAAACGTATCTGATAAATTACTTTCACAAGGGCTTAAAAAGTCTCTACATGGACTTTCAACTAAAGTCTGCTGGTAGTGCTGGATTTATAATGTCCCAAACCCATCTTTTCAAGCAAATGCAGTGTAGTCCGTGACTATCGGAGTGGCGGGCGCCTTTGAATGTTTTAAACAGATAGATGGCGTCATACAAGTGCTTTGGACCATCATCATCATATCTCCCCATGCACACATAGAAAATAATAACTTTGCAAATTATAGAAAAAGGAGGGGGGGGGGGGCAAAGTGATATTAAATAATTGTGATCCGCGTCTCGTCTCAAATGTTGCCGTTATTCCTAAAGAATGGTGAAAGCTTAAAACCATAAAGACTACGGATGATATGGTTATAAACACCCTGTCTGGCTCCTTCGTCTATGCTGTTTGCTTTTCTCTGTCTCTTTTTTTTCTCTCCCTCTCTCTTTATCATTTCTATCTCACTAGTTATTGAGGCTACATTTCTGCGGTTGTTCTTCCCACTCTCTCTTGCTCTCTGTTTCTCTCTCTCTCTGTTTCTGTCTCTCTTTCTATCTCGGTCTTTTTCTCTTTCTCTCTTTTCCTATCTTTTTCTTTCTCTTTACCCCTCTCTCTCTCTCTCTCTCTCTCTCTCTCTCTTGCACTCCTGTTTCATCCTCATCCAATATTGAGGCCAACGCGGTTTTAAAGGAAGACATGTATGTAGACATAATTAACATATAAGACCCGTGCTCGACAAAATTATGTCAGATTGTCAGATAACGTTTCACTTTTGAAGAGCTTTGGCATCCGATGTTACTTTAATTGGCCCAATTCAGAACAACTTCATACACTTGATACGCGGCGTCATTGGCGTATACGCGAGGGGTAAGGGGGGGGGGGGAGCTATGTGCACCCTCATTCAATGGAGTAAAGCAAACGAAAAGAAAACGAAAAGAGTAACGGAAAGGGAGAAGGAAAAGCGCTAGAAAAGAACCCCCTCCCTCGCCCCCTCGATGGTCCTGTTATTTTGAATTTGAAGTTAATTCCCTGGGGTAAGACCCAAACAATACAAATCAATCTTTAAAATATAATACAGTTATTTTTCATCTTGCCATTAATTCAAAACGTTTTCATTACATAGATTGTACGATTGATGAAAAAAATAAATAATAAAAATGAAGAAACAAAAATAAATAAATAATGACAGCGCCCTTCCCATCCCTAATCTCCCATTACGCCATTGTGCAGTATCTCTCCCGTTACAAACATATCGATGAAGTAATTGCACGTCAGAGAGTTTTACATTACCCATGGATGATAATATCTGAGTGACAAGCTTATCTTAAGAGTGCTCACTAGTTTACGAGTGGAGGCTCGCGTAAGTGCTTGATCATGCTAGTTGCCAAAGAAAGCAAACTTTTCTAGATTTATATCTGTTTGAAACTGTTCAGATAATCCTCGGAATTTAGTGATAGCAGTAAGAATGTGTCGTTCTGAAACTAAATTACAGTATGATTACATTGATACATGACCTTGAGTTTCCTCGATCTGTTCCTGTTTGGAACTTTTATTTAATGATTATCGAACCTAAAAAAATATTTGATGGGAAAAAAAGTAGGCTTTATATACTACGCGTAGAAAATATATTATAGCAGAGTGTTGAACTAAGAAAGATTTGGAGATAGTCCCGTCGATGTGATAAGTATATTCCTGAATAAAAACTCGGCCTGTAGGAAAACGCTCAATAACGTCTAACCCGGGATTTTTTTCAAGGGGGGGGGGGGGGGGGGTTTGACATTTATAAATCGGGCCGATAATTTCGCAACGACTCAGCCAGCCGCTGAATAAGCGGGGGGGGGGGGGGGGGGGGGGGGGTAAGAGAACCCTTTTTTTGTTTGTTGGTCCCCCCCAATTTTTTTTTTTTTTGGTCTCGAAATTTGAACATTTGACTTTTGGCTCTGTTGGGGGGGGGGGGGGAGTAAGTTCACCTTTTTAGGTCAGCCATGGGAATAATTTTTTTTTAATTTTTTTTTTTAATAATAATAAAAATTAAAAATAAAACAAAAATTCAAAGGGGGGGGGGGGGTTTAGGGGGGTGGTGGGCGGAGGGGTTTACACACATAAAAATACCCTGTGTACGCGCCTGGTCTTACCAACAAGAAAACTTAAATAAACAAAATTTAAAAAAAAACGAGTCACCGTCCTGAGAATTACCCTCTGCTGGTCTAGTCTAAAGTTAGGACGATGAATCCTGTCCAGCTTGAAAGAGCAATCGTTCTACCATGAGTAAATGTCGAGTGTAGTTATCCAATGAGAGAGAAATTGTCCTGAGAGCGTACATGTTCCATTAGGGTAGTTGTTTGTGTGAGGGAAAATCGTCCTATATGAGGAAGTCGTCCGTTCAAGGGAAAATTGTCTTACGGCAAAGTTTCCAATAAAGCAGTTTTCCGGATTAGGGATTGTTAACCGGGATAGATGACTGTTTTAGGTGTAGGTGTCAGGGTGTATTCTGTAAAGACTATAATTGAAAATGGTTTGTTCATAAAAGAAATGTATTACAAGGTATATAGGTCTATCGAATCAAACTGAACCTATGTACATCGTATCATTCATTACCATATAACTATCCATCTGCAATATCATGTATATTATCATCCATAATGATTTACTTCACCATGTGACTGTTATAATGTATTTATTTCTGATTATACTATATGTTATAGGTTTGGTCGTCCATATAGGTTACTTTCCTGAGGCCGCCATCATGGTCCAAGCTCTAGCTCAAGATGGCGGCCTCCTGCGTCTTTCAATTTTGAAATGATTTGTCAACTGTTTTTTTTTTAATGGTGTAATTATTTGATTGCATTATATTATGACAGATTGTGTTTCATATTTTGTTAAGAATGTATAATTATGTACCTAAATGTATATTACTTTCAGTTAGGCTCCTATGTTGGAAAATGCAGAAATGAATGAAACAAACAAACAAACCAAAACCACAAAATTTGAATGAGGATATCTATAATTAGGCCTAAATGTACATAATGATAATGTATCGGGCCGTACTACAGCATTATGGACACGTGACTTTGAGCAGATATCACCCCACCCCGTCATCCCCAAACACACCGATTATTTAAAAAAAAGAAAAGAGAAGATTTAGAGCCATGGTAGCTCTCAAAGGGGTGATGAAAAGACAGGAAATGAGAAACTTTTTTTCTTCCGCTTTGGAATGAAATAGGGTGCTATCAATGAGGCGCCGGTGTAATTTTTGTTAGAGGAGGTACACGCTATAAGAGATGCAGTGAGAAAGATATATTGGGAGGGAGAGAGAGAGAGAGAGAGAGAAAAAAAAAGAGAGAGAGAGAGAGAGAGAGAGAGAGAGAGAGAGAGGGGACATTAATGACAAGGAAAGCGTGGTAAAGAGAAATACGGATGGAGATCAATAGATAGAGAGAGTGGCGACAGAGGAAAATACAATGAGATAGGGAGAGAGACAGAAAGGAGGGAGAAAAGAGAGAGAGAGAGAGAGAGAGAAAGAAAGAGAGGGAGAGAAATATAGAACATATCGTCAAAGTGTCTAACAATGAGTTTTTAATATTTTTGTAACTATGATATAATGGCCGTTGAAAACGAGGCATTATTTTTTTTGATGGTTATCATGACGTACGCTATCAAATCAAGGAAATTGAGGCAATATTTGCTCATGCACCGGTATTTCAAAGCGACATTTACTATTCTCATCCAACATTCACTCTTGTGTCCGATGTTAGCCTACTCTCTCCCACGGCCCATCAAAGATCGCTCTATTCGCTGCATATACAATCAAACCTGCTTTCAGTGACCACCTGTCTACAAAGACCACCTGTCTACAAAGACCACCTGTCTACCAGGACAACATTTTGTTAGTTTCCCTTGAAAATGGGTTCTCATTGAAACATGTATAATACTAAAGGATCCTGTCTATAAAGGCCACCTATCTACAAAGACTACTTTTTGTGTTTCCCTTGGGCGGTCGCTATAGGCAGGTTTGACTGTATAGAGATTCGATGACGCATTCTTACGTCAGCTACCGACGTCTCGTGTGCAACGGGTATGACTCGCAATAATTATACAGTCAATCCTGTCTATAGCGACCGCCCAAGGGAAACACAAAAAGTGGTCTTTGTAGACAGGTTCCTTTAGTACAAGTTTCATTGAGAAGCCATTTTCCAGGGAAACAAAAATTGTGGTATTTGAAGACAGGTGGTCACTAAAGCAGGTTTGACTTTATTTCCAACAGAAATGTCTTTTATCTGTAAACAAGGAAATGTCATGCATGGTTGATATTGGTATAGGGAATGGAGATTCAGCGTTGATATCACTCGGGTATGGAATACAGTTTTATTTCAAAGTTAATATGCATCAAATTCATGACGTGACTATTATATGATTCTAATCATATAATATATAGGTATAGTATACATATTATTTAAAAGTAAATATGCATCAAATTCATGACGTGACAATGTTATATGATCCAAATCAAATAATATAGGACATAGTAAACAGTTTATTTCAAAGTAAACATGCATCAAATTCATGAAGAGAGAATTATATGATTCAAATCATATAATATAGGTATAGTATACAGTTTATTTCAAAGTAAATATGCATCAAATTCAGGACGTGACAATTATATGATTCAAATCATATAATATAGGTATAGTATACAGTTTATTTCAAAGTAAATATGCATCAAATTCATGACGTGATTCAAATAGCGATTCCAACTTACAATCAAAACGTGCATGGTTTATTTCATTCAAATTAAGGCATGTGAATAAGATGACAGATGTAAATGATCTCCAAAACTTCTCACACGCTAATATTGTTGCGTGAAAAGGAATCGTGCCTGTTTGTTGCAAGGAAATTAACTCATTGCTGTGCAAATTTCATCCAATTTTTATGTTCAGCAAATTTGTTGAGACGTTTACAGTTTACCTTTACGAGTTTGAAATTCACTTAAAAAATAAAAAAATAAACTAATTACCAATTCCAACCAGTCATATACGTTTCTATCAATGGCACTGATTCCATCACTTTGGTAACACGATCCCATGAATGAAGTGAAATTTAACTTATCAACATGGTATTAACGCTTTCTCTTCTCCATACATTTTAAAAACATGCAGTCCTTTCAACTCTGATCGAGAAATAAAAGAAAATTGCGGACAGCTCTAATCAAGAAAGATGGATACTATCATTGTCCGGGGGGGGGGGGGGGCGGGGGCGCAGGGGGCCCGGGGCCCCCTCCCCTCGAAAAAACCCAGGTAAAAACATGTTAATTTTACCTTTATTTGGAGACGGGCCCCCTCCCCTGGTGCTCAAGAGGGGGGGGGGGGAGGTTAAATTTTCGAAGGCAAAAAGAATAGTGCTCCTTACCCCCTCCCCTCCCCGCTTATTCACCGGCTGCCTGAGTCGGCGGTAAATATTTCCTGAAAAATAGGACCCCCCAAATGCCTCTTTGGAATACCAGTATCTCTGCAATCTTTTACTGTATGGAGTTGGTATTTGATTTGGAGAAGGTTGCTTCTTCAACACAAATTCACCAGATGGCTCCTTTCTATACAATTTCAAATTAAAAACAATGTCGCTAGCAAAATGACATTGCCAGGTTTATAATCAATTTTTCAGGAAATTGAATATTGCACTTTGAAAGCCCTTTTTGATATTTTTACAGGATATGAAAGGTTGTAATGCTTCTGTGTAACATGTCATTGAGAGAATGATAAAAATTGTGATGTTTTTCTTTAATTGAAATACATCGCATTCAATCTTTGTCATAAGTCAGTAACCATTATGAATGATATCTTATTCATTTATCATTTGTCAGTGCGATTGATTTATGCAAAATTCATATTATTGTTATGTAATTTGATTTTAATTGTCTTTTTCTTTTTAATTAAAATTTATGATAATTTTAAATCTGGTGCCCCCTCATTTTTGAGAATGCAATTATACAAAAGATAATGTAAGGAATAGATAAGGAAATTATGTATGTATTTGTATATATAAAAGTCATTGATAAAAAAATAGTACTTTTTGGTTTAGTATTACATATCTTTTTAAAGAAATATAATTGTGTGAACCATATTTCCAAGCAATCGTTTATGTTCAATTTAGATGTTTTTGTATTGAGGATCAGAATATAAAATATACTGTATGGTGACTTATTTATTCCATATTCCATATCCTTAAACTGCTGGCGAACAGAGCAACAAGACCAAGCTCTGTAATTAATAGGATCTCTGTCCAGTAGTGCCGTGTTTGTGCCATCGAACTGGATCGACCAAATCAATTGATTCATAATATATATATATATATGCAATATTTTTTCCCGTAACATGAGAGTAATTTTAATAGTTTCATACTATTAATTAAATGTAATGTTAACTGTAATTGTATAATTGTTTTAAATGGGGGCACGCTACAAGAGTCCTATCTCGCACCCCGGGACAACGTGTCTGACACGGCCGGTTGTAGTAACTACTCCGAAGATCAAGATTACATTAATCTTGATCTAAGGAGACACGAACGAACGAACGAACGATGAAATTACGAAGTTTTCCGAAATTGCCTCTGAAACCACCTCCTTCCATGTATTGATTAACTTGGAATGGCTTCTTCATAGATAGGTCGAGGCTCTCTCTCTCTCTCTCTCTCTCTCTCTCTCTCTCTCTCTCTCTCTCTCTCTCTCTCTCAGTATAAATTGTATTGTTTGAACAGATGTAAAATATGTTGTCGAATTGATTTGGAAGAAAATTTATTTTCATTTGAATGAAATGAGCTTTACTGTTGTGGCATTATTCGCCAGTCGACTCGTTATCGAATGCCGCCATCTAGCGATGAAGTTCTGAAAACAGTAAGATCTGTGTTACGGAGAAGAAGAGGAAAATGTGACTAAGAACTTAAAATGTACACGAATGCTCGAATCTATTGGTAGATTAATTCATCTCCTCTTCCTTAAAACAGAAGACGGATCGCTTTTTTTTTTCTCTCACAAGGATGTGGAAAATACGATTTATGAAAGACGCCTGAAACAGGGGATCTAAAGTCTCTTGGTTTATGGAGTATCCCGGGGAGTATCAGCCACAAAGTATAAACACGCATCCTCGTCCATATATCATTTCTCATCGGATTTAAATGTTTTCTAGCTCTAGACATGTATACAAGGAGGCACTACGGTCTTAAAGAATAACGAGAATCCATTAAAACAACTAACATGACTGATGTGTCTACTGCATGGGCTTGTTCGGAATGGAAAAGAAGAAAAAAGAAAAAGAAGAAGAGAAAAGTCGGGACAGACATTCAATCAAGGAAAAGGCTAATGTTACGTTAAATAAATTTCCTTGCGCTAATAGCAATCCTACATAATATCATCTTACTGATATTGATATCTTTTCCCGCTACACAAAGGAAAAATAAATAACCAGAGATATCGTCATGGAAGAAGATCAGAGTAGATCTTGATGTTCATTGAATATTTACCAGAAGTGTCTTCTTCCATCTTATTTTGTATTTCCGATCGTTTTTTTCTGTCTGCCTTATCTAGCTTTCTTTCTATTCCTCTTCGCCATCATGTTATTTTCTCATCTTATCATCTTCTTCCTCTCTCGACCTCTCTCATGTTTAGCTTTTAATCCTACACGGTACCCCCTTTTACCTGAAGAAATTATTTCTTCAGCGAAACACAGATGCAACCACATGTTTTGAATTAATACAAATAACAAAATTAAGAAACAAATCAATCAAATCGATTTATCTGTTATTCTGCCATTTCAAATTTCTTGGATTCCAAATCTCAATATCGAATTTCAATATCTTACCTTACTGACTTGGACGCAAGTAACTACCTTATATGCAAAAAGACATCAATTGTTTCTGACCCGGATCCAGGATTCTCTGACCGGAGGGAGGGCGGGGGAGTACTAGCCCCCAAGTATATGTGACAAGGAAAAGGGGGAAAAAATCATTTAATTTTATAATATTTTTTCTCCGAAATTTACCCTGGATCCCTGTTCTCTGCCTTTGTGTATCAATACGATTGCTTGTAAGGTTGGCACTTTCACCGGAGTGTTGATAAAATCAAATAGCTGAAACCTCTTCTACTTCTTGTTGTCTTCATTTTTTTTTTAAATTGCGATTAAATATTACCTGACGGCTGTTCTCACTACCCGAGGTCGTTACTCTCGTATTTTAGATTTGTATCGCCAGGAATCGAAGGCAGCCTGGAGCTTTATTAAGCAAACGACTTTTTCTAACCTATTTTCAAGAAGACTATTTAAAGGACACAAATCTCTTTTCTTTTAAAATAAAATCTGATAGGGATCCAAAGACTAGCCCTGCAGGTACAATTTCCCCAGAAAAGTTTTCACATTCGATCCAGACAGTCTGGACAGGTGACTGAATATTTAAACACATTCTCCAGAAAGGAGGAGGGTTCACGCTAGTTTTTTTTATTGTGCTTTAAAGTGGAGATGAAGTTCTGAAAAAATTACATCTAATTTGTGAATATTCTCGTTCTTTTTTTATGTCATTTTGAAAGAATGTAACAGTGAAAGGTTTCCCGAAAAGGATTGTTCTTCAAGTGCCCCTATACATACATTTCTGTGTACGGTGCATGCATGCGATTTCCAGAAAGATTGAGTCGGTTCCTTTTCACTTAAAAGTTTAAAGTTTACATTAATTCTTGTGTTCTACATAATCCACCTTTTCTTTCCAATCGCCTCCAAACTGTTTCTTAGATAAGATAAGATAAGATAAGATAAGATAAGATAAGATAAGATATTTATTCGTCTTTCTTTCAAATGACACATAGAGCATAACATTTGATCATTACACATTGACAATGCAAAATAACAAATTATGGCAATGATAAAAATAAAGTTAACTAAAAGAAAGATGAGGAGACCCTGGTAAAAACAGAGTCCCCTCTGAGCCAGATTAACATGATGAATAGATATTTATGAGCGGATTAGTGTGCGTATGAAAGCTAACGTTACAAATAATTCTTAAGATCCTCTTTTGAATCAAGTATAATTTTTCAAGGTTAGTTTTAAGATAGTTACCCCAAGCAAGAACACCATAATTAAGATAGGGAAGGATTAATGTTGAGTACATTATTAGAAGAATGTCTTTAGGAAAAATTGATTTCAATTTATGAATTACCCCACTGTTTCTTGACAATGTCTTATAGAGATGATTTACATGAATTTTCCAACTCATTTGCTCATCAATGTGCAAACTAAGGAATTTTGTTGATGATACCCTATCTATCAATACAATATTAAAGGATACATCTTCTGGAAGCACTTTGATTGTATTACTAAAAAACATATAACTTGTCTTTTGCAGATTTAAAGACAATTTATTTGCTTGAATCCACAAAGTAACCTTACTTAGTTCGAAATTAACTAGGTAGCTCTTAAACCAGTCCAGAGCTGTGCCCCTGACACCATAATGCGATAATTTCCCTAGCAAAATTTCATGATCTATAGTATCAAATGTCTTGGAATAATAAAAAAAAATATACCGATTGTGTGCATCTTTTTGTCTATTGCTTGTGAAATCTTGTCTATAAAGTGCAGCAAGGCATGAAATGTTTCTCTCGGAACCCAAACTGAAAATTCACTTGACCGACGTATATTTCGAGTAAATTCAATTGGGTTCAATTAAAACAGATTCATTTCATTCAATCAATTCGATTGATTTCAATCACTTATTATAGATAAAGAACAGTTTCTTTCAATCTGCAAGAGTCTCTTATTTTCAAATGCGATGAATTCTAACTATTTCGTAATATTTGTGCAGTTTCTTGCACAACGTTATCGCCTGACCAATGGGCAATTAAATTCAATTCAATTAGATTTAATTAATATTCAATTCAATTAAATCAATCAAATAAAATAAAATTATGTAAAATTCGATTCATTTCAATAAGCCAGTTCATAAATACATGGGCAGATAAAGGTCACTTGTTCCCAAATTGTTAAACCCATAGAGACGAATACTGGAATCGTGATCATGAAAGTTATGTAATCAGTATTTATTTATGCACCGACACTCCGACAGTACATTTATGTGATTCACAAATTGAAGTATTCTTCTCAAGAGGCAAACATAAGGTATTCATGAAGCCCCTCCAATACTTGAGCAGTGATTATTCTGAAATGCACAAGTGGGACGTATCCATCGTGTAAGAGATCTGTGAATATTTTGGGGTCATGCGGACCGACGATATTTACGAGTTTCAACCCAAAGCTCTCTTTTATATACGTTTCTATAAAATCATAGATAACACTAGTATGTATAGTAAAGGTTTCACTTTTAATGAGAACGGAAGAATAGGATGCGACATAAGACAAACATCTGGAAATAGAGCTCAATGAAAGTCGATCTATGAATAGTAATGGCAGTGGGTTAAATAGCTAGCCCACACCAATGGCCCGTGTATACATGGTTCCACTTATATATCGGGAATAATATGAGGATGATTATCTTAAAAAGCAGTAGGGGTGTGCATACATATAAATATATTTTACATGACTTTCAGATAGCCTAGTTAGTCCTATTTTGTTAGATAGTTGAATGTCGTTTGTTTTGTTTGTTTGAATTAAAATGGAAATCTTGCCCCAGATTATTTTGTTATTGATTATTAAAGCAGAAAACTAGGAAATGAATTTTGTAAGGTTTGGTTCTATTTTGGTATTAAAAATATATAAAAATAAACAAATAATTATTAAGAAAAGAAACGACTGGATAGCTCTATTTAGAACAATTAATATAATAGCTCTTTCTCCTAAAGATCTGGAAAGAAAGAAAAAAGGAACGAAAGGAAAAAAGAGAGAAAGAAAGAAAACCATTGAGCATTAACACACAAAAAATGAAATAAACTTATAACACAAAATATTACAAATAAATTGTATATTTTGGGAAAAGGGAAATCGAGAGACTTCAGTAAAACCTATGATTATGAATAGTAGCGTGACAGTGGTTTATAAGGGGAAACCCGGCCTCACCGGATGCTCTTCTTTGGCGCCTCTTAGATTAGTTATGTGAGGGCAGCAATTAACCTAGAAAGCAGAAAGGTTGAGCATACATACGAATTAATGGCATTTGGCACGTATTAAAGATCTAATACTGTTCTTCAGATAGCTGATAATATTAGTTAGATACTGTACTTAATACTATAATTTTGTTAGATAGTTGGTTGTCCGTTGATTGATTTATCAAAGAGGCAACTACAGCTCCAGAATGTTTTGCTTTTAAATAAAAGTAGAAAAATAGGAGACGACATTTTCAATTTAAAACTTCTAGGAAGAGGTTCAGTTTTCTTACATATAGCCAATAGCGCTCTTATGAAACTATGATGCTTATCATTCAATTTATTATTTTTGTGTGTGATTTTTTTTTCTATACCGCAAGTTTCATCCCCCTCCCACCCCCCCCCCCCCCAAAAAAAAAACAACAACACCCGATTTCCTCATGCCTTGACAATGCTCAAGTAAGTCAACAAGGCAACACAGTCGCAATTTTTTTTTTTAAATCAACCTAAGGCAATATCAATCCTTCCTTGTCCAGAAGTATGAAAGAAAACACTAGATGTTTTTGTGAAGATTCTACATAGATAGTGTCACTTTTAACCCCGCAAAAATGACCATATGAACTGCACTATTGATAGAAAATCACGAGAAAATTACACCATAGACAAGTAACAAAGCGTTAATCTCAATTCATGTGAGAGCAGGCGATGGTAGGCTACAGTGTCACCTCTTCTCGACAATTACACTCCAATTACATATCCAAAGTTGTTTGTTCACCTCATTTGGTGCTTTAGAGAGTAGATCCTAGAAGCATTGTATGATTTTGTATCGCTAAAGCGTTGGTCACATTCCACCGTGCATGTTTTTAGTCCGTACGGTTTTTGGGGAGGCCACGGCCGCCACGTTTTTCTAAAAACGTAGGGAGGGAGTGGCAAAGGCAGGGATGCGCGTCACACGCACTGTGTAAGTACGTGGCCCGCACGCCACGCTTGGCCGTGAACGGTTGCGTGCATCGTACGTTGCGCACGTGGTAAGTGCGTTGTACGTGCTTACAACGTGCTTACAACGTACGGTCTCCGTACGGTTGCCACGTTATCGTACGGAGGCAGTACTTACAAGTGCTGCTCACGTACGGTGTCCTTACTCACTCGCATGTTGTAAGTGCGTGCACGTGCGATGAACTCGGTGTTTATATAGGACGACATTCCGATGTTCTCCAGAAGTCCCAGCTGTTGCTGCCTCAAGATTCCGCCCATTCCACCGTAGAGACTGTATACTGCATAAATCAGTGCGAACAACGTGCGTTGTAAGTGCTTATACTCGGTACGATCCACGTGAGTTCTGCGTGCTCATTGGATAGCTGAGCTGGGGAAGTGGCGAGTAAGCACGGACCACGCACGTATCACGTGCGCCTTTAAAATACGCACGGAGTCAGTGCGTTGTGCGCTCGTTGGCAGTAGGGACTTTTAGATTTGCAAGTCGACAGCTTTGACTGTAACGTGTGACGTCATTTCAAGGCACTGCGCATGCGTTACGTCGTCTCAGTCGGCGATCGAGAATGAGTCAACCTTGATTTTCCTAAATCTAGTACATACATACATACATATTGATATTTATATAGCGCCTTAGATGCTCAATGTACTAGTATGCCGCGTGCGCATAAAATATACAGTTTCTCAGGTAGACAAAGGAACATCCCTTACCTGCTATTATGTAAAAATGTGTAGACCAGGTGTCGCATGCATATTCACCTGTTAAACACATTTTTACATAATAGCAGTGAAGGGATGTTCTTTTGTTGAGGGTAGAATGAGGTACTGTATATTTTGTCCTCTTTCTTTGTCCGTGATGTTCATATATGTTACTTCCTGTATGCATGTATATCGTCGAGTGCAATCTAAAACATTTCTAAATGTAGTCAGCATGGGCAGTTAAGTACGTTGACACGCATGGTCAGTCGGCGTTCGTCGTGTTCTCGTCCACTCAATCTAAAAGTCCTTATTACCGGGCACGTACGTCACACGCACTGGGGTGAATCGGTAGGCCGAACGCAGCCCGAACGCAGCGAAAATTCCTCATGCACTAAAAGTGCTACGGTGTGTCTGCGTGCTCCCAAATCCGTACGAAGGCGGTACTCATCACGTACGGATACCCAAATTTCGCCCACGTTTTTGCACGTAGACAGCACGCACTTGCAAGTACGGCGTGATGTGACCACCGCATAAGTCATGCCGCTCAATCAGTAAGTATATATTGGAGCCGTATATATTGGAGCCGTATATGAACGTCACTAGAATAAAGGTAAGGAGAGGGGGGCGGGGTGATGGGAAGTTTTTCCAGTATACATTTGCATTTGTAGCCTCCGAGAGAGCGTCTTATTCAAATTGATGCATTTTGCCCTCCCAACAGATCAAAGCCCTTGAAAAGTGGAATATGTCAAGCCAGCCGTCGGTCAGTTAGCACACCAAGAGAGCTAAGAGTACGATGAAATATTCATGATGATATAGTACTACCTATTCAACATTCGCCAACCCTAAGGGTTTCTTATATCCCCTAATTCCACCTCAATCTAAAGGAACATTGCTTCAAATCCGAGAGAAGAAAATAATGTGCTCAAGATGAAGTATCAGGGTGACAAGGATTTAGTGGGATGCAAGGACTTCGTGTATGTCACGTGGATTGACGCGCTAGCTCGTTGTCGGGGGGTTATCTGCGGGCATTTTGAGTAGTTTCTAGATAGTTGTCTATAAAGTACAATAAAAGTGCTATGAGTGCGATTAAATATTCATGGGGGTATTAAGGACCCCAAGGAAGAAGAGTAATGTTATATAAACATTGCTGAATAGGGATTTCCCCCGATCGTTATCTATGTACATGTATTAATATTTCATTTTGTATATTTTTATTTGTATAATAATGTTATCTGATTTCGGGAATAAAAACAACAACAAACAACGAAACAACATTATAGTACTAGCTATTAAAAATTCGCCAACCCTCAAGATGTTTGTATATCCCGTAATTCCACCTCAACCCAAAGGTACTTAAAATCCGGAAGCAGAAATATGCTCGAGATGAAGTTTCGGGTTAGAAAGGATTCCGTGAGAGTTGCAGGGACCCTGGGTAGAAGTCACGAGAGATAAAACTGTATCGCCAAATACATGTACATGATGTACGTCAACTTAGACTGTTGTAATTGACGCGCTAGGTGTCTTGGGATATCTGCGGGCGTTTTTAGTATTTTCTAGTCAGTCGTCCTGATTTGTCGTTGAAAAATTTCAATTCAATATCCATGGTAACTTTTTGTCGTCAGAGACAATTGATACGGGGACATAGAAAAGGAGAGAAAATAAAGAATATGAAAGAAGAATCAATATGGAGATAAACTGGAATTTGGCCGACGATGAGTCAATAGAATAACATCAACGGATTTATTCTAAAATACCAGTGAAGAAGTTTGAATAAAATAAATTAAGACAAAAAAGTTGAAGGCGCGCATTTAAGGTAGACATTATGAACTAAACTAGCTCCTGTAACCGACACAATTTTGACCTTTGAAGACAATATTTTCAAGATAAAAATCAGCAACATTTTAAACTCCTTTTGTACGAAGTCACACCACTAACCCACATTATTTTGACTTCTGAAAGAAAATTATATTCGCTGCATAATTGATATTAAAACGACATCTAAGAACCTAAAGAATTGGGAGACTTTTTTTAATGATTTCAATTATTCGTCTCCTTTAGCCAGGGTAATCGATTCAGAAACGCAAATAATATTATATAGAAACATTATTACAATTATTGGAGGTCGAGAAAGGGAAGCAACATAACATGAGGTTTTAAATCAACATTTTTGTTTATTGATTTCGGGCAGACATTACAACTTACAGAAAATCCCGCGAGGCTAAGCACCAATGTCATGAGTACGTCCCACAAACGAACATACAAGTCGGTTATGTAAATTGTTATGCTAATCAGTTATGCAACGAGGAGAGGCCGCATATATAGGACACCAACAAATTATAGACAAATTGATCAAGATTCAAGAGAATGTCTAGACTGACTTACTGTAAGTTTGTTTAACGACATTTCCTTAATTTACTTAGCCTTCTACCTTTGCAGAACCTCTGGGCCGGTCATCCATTGAGCCACGGGAGCTCCAAAAGACTTTTTTTTTTGTATCTCCTTGATTGTTCGTTGATGAAAGATGGCGATGTCGATGATTTTCAGCAGCTGGATAAAGAGAAACCAGTGGATTTCCCAGGGCTTCGTGACAACTTGATGGTCTTGCACTTGCAGGGTGATTACCCAGGACCCTCGGGGAGAGTGATAGATACATCTATTAGCTCTTTGACATGTCTCATCGAATGACTTATCCTTCAAGGGCGAACACGTATAATTAATCGGCTCCCCAATGCATTTTGGACTGGCGGAAAAAAATTGAAATCATATAAACTGATTGAAGATAATTATTCATAGAAAATCGAATAACCGTCGGCTGTAAATTCTAGAAAGGTAAATGGTGTTTAATAGTTAAGGCTTTCTATTCCCCCTTGGGCTAAAGTACCGTAAGCTTGTCTTTGTATATCTTGAAAGGGTCTATTATCTCGGTGTATTTTTACAGATAGTGACTGCAAATTGTCCAGATTTGTCTTTAGCCGCGTTACATGTCTCATATTTTTTGAACTGGAGAAAATCCCAATATCTTGACAGTGCTCTGCGACTGATCACGCGAGTGAAATATTGGGCACTGTAGAAGTCAAAATTGTTTAACGAGGGAGGGGGGGGGGGCGAAGACAGGGAGGGGTAGGGTTCATGTTTTGTCGCCTTGGATCACCTTGTTTTAGCCGATGAGGGGAAGGGGGGGATTGCCTATTCACGCCGCCCCCCCCCTGATAACGCCCATCTTATTGGGTACATGGATCCAGAGATAGACTTGAGATAATGAGACTTGAGATAATGAGACTATGCTCATGAAACTTGTTCCCTTATCGTGATCAATGCTTGACATCTTTAGAAAAATCGTTTGGGGCCTAGAGTTTGCTGTACGGATTTATTTGAAATACACGATGACAATGGTACACGCTTGATTATTGAGAGGGAGGGGAGGAAATCGCCTCCTAAAGGGAATCTCTTTTAGACTTTTAGATTTAAAGTATATATACTTCCTTCTTGAATTAAATGAAAATAAACGTCAATATCAACGAGATAATGAAGACATACATTACATGAAAACACAATGCAAACGTAAATAGTATGTGAAAGAAGGAACAAAAAAATAATAACAATAATAAAGAAAAGAAAATGAAAACGAATCAATTTGTTTGAAACTATCAGTTCTCCGTTTATATATAAGGAGAGGTCGAATATTTATCGACAAAATAGCTAGAACAAGTAATTTTTTTTTTAAAGTTATAATAAATTGTGCGATTTTCCGACAAAGATTTTAATGTAGTGGGGGGGGGGGGGGGCATCACACCCCATCTAATGAGGCCCCGGGTTAACACATTCACTATAAACATGACAGACAAAGAAAGCGGACAAAATATACAGTTCCTCAGGTAGACAAAGGAACATCCCTTCACTGCTATTATGTAAAAAGGTAAATATGCATGTGACACCTGTTCTACAAATTTTTACATAATAGCAGTGAAGGGATGTTCCTTTGTCTCCCTGAGGAACTGTATATTTTGTCCGCTTTCTTTGTCAGTCATGTTCATAGTGATTGTAAATGGTCGCCTTTCAAACACGCTGTGACGTAGGTGAATATTTCACTTCCAAACAAACAACAGAGCTTATGAATGAGGAGGCGTAAAACACTTTTTGTTCGGTTAGTTGAATACTGATTACATTTAGAATCTATTTTTGTCCTTTCCATCTTAAATCAGGTCCGAAATCATTGAAATTCAAATTGAATTAAGGACTGTGTTCTTATCACGGTGTTTAAAACAAAAATTAAATACAAATTACATTTAAAGGCATTTTAAATGCGGTTTTTTTTTAGACGCGTTTCACCTGGCGTTCTGTCCAATTATTGTTACAAGACTAATTTATTTAACTCTATAATAGCATTAATTTTGTCTGTGTTTTTGTTACTTTATCGACGTTGCCTATAAGTGAATAAACAGAGGAGGAGAAGAACGTCAGGAATGAGTATTGTACAATTCCTTTCTTAGGAAAATTTAGAGGTTTGGTATGAACACTGGAGATAGAGAGTTGAGGGTTCAAATCCCAACACCAACGTTCTTTGGCAAGACATTAATCCACATTTGCCACTCTCAACCCATGTGAGTATGATGGGTACCAAAATATGCTATTGAGCGCTACATAATTATTTGGCCGCTCGGTATAATGACCGACGGGGTAATAAAATTGGAACTCCAGGGAGCGTCACGACGTGGCAGACATTTGTGCTTTAAACAAAACACCATCATTATTATTTAATTAATATTATTATAAAAACATTGCCTTGTACTATTATAGGGTCTTGTCAATAACAATACAATACCGTTCAACTTTTTCATTTTTAAAGTGCCCTTATATTGAATTGATGTTTCACGATGCTTTACATCATCGAAATTTCATCAAGGTATATATAAACATGATCAAACCCAATGGTTGAGTACGAGAATGCCCATATTATGTTAAAGAAAAAGACTCAAAGTTTCTTTTTCTTTCCATACGTTTATAAGTCGAAAGTTACGGAATCCCACATCTTCTCGCGTCGGTAGGTATTCAGATATGTTACTCGCCAATGTACAAGATATGTTCACTATTTCTTGGGAAAAGACATCGCTATTTTGTGCTATCTCTAGATGTTAAAGATATGGGCAATACGTCCCGGGGGTGGTGCTAAATGCGAATATACATTCGATAAACAAAATTAATTGACCATTTTTTTTTAATTCTACGTTTCACTCCGCATGCATCGTTAAAAATCTTGAAAATTATTGCTTCAGCATTCAAAACCACAAGATTAGAACTGAGATCAGAATATATGTGTACCCTTCTTTTGGACTGGCTCAATTTCATGTTTCAAAGGGGAGGGGCAGCCCCTTCGTACCTCTGGATCCATCTGCGCTCATCATCACTCGAACACTTCATTACTCATGTTGATTGAAGTTTCATGTTTTTTTAAATGTCTTTCAAGGATCTTCCAACAACAAGCCACGATTCTTCAATAAATGTAATCACACAGATCGCTCCCATATATCCTTCTCTCTAGACTCTGGATTTCTAATTGTTACTTGAAGAATACCTCATTTCACTTAGGCTGATATTAGATTACTCTTAAGAAGTCATATGATATTTATCACATTTGGTATTAATGTAAATGCATCATACACCCATAGGGTTATGACCGTATCTTATTATGGCCACAGGATCGTTTGTAAAGCTAGAGTTCGAGATCAAACGCCATGATTGCGTAGATGAAAAAAAATCCACTTTTCATTCGTATTTATTAAGAGATGCATGGCAACTCCAGTATCAGTCGGGTATAAAGAATTAAAAGTGTTGACGCTTCACGAACGTATTCCTGTCCTTTGATGTACAATATTGTTTACGAAAGTGTACAAGAGATATATAAATGAAGATATATTTGGCATGGTGTAACGCTTTTTAGCATGACATGGGGGCAGCCATTTGTTTATTGAAAATGTGACGTACCAGGCGAACTTGTTTATGTTGCATGCACAAAGCGTTAGTTGGAAAAACCTTTTAATTCAATAACAAAGCCTTTACTTTGCAATTTGCGGTCTGACGATTGTAGTACAAAAGATAAATAGCAGGTGAGTGAAATGCTTCATCATCCCCACACTCCTGGAAAGGAAGCATCCATAAATTTGAGTAAATTTAGTTAATAAACGACTTCGCATAGCACGTCACATTATCAAGAAAATGGCGATACCCATTGTCTTGCTGAGAACCTGTACATTATTTTTGCTGTACATACTTGTCTCATACACTTTGGTAGAGAATCTTGTAGATTAATGTTGGCAAGATTACAATAAATCTCATTCATCTTGTGACATCATCTGTCAATCATTAATGAGCTAACAAGAGACAGAGGTATGTAGCTTCACCAGAGCTAACCACCTGTTTACAATATTCCATACAATACCAACATAGGAGTTGCTATGTCAGACGTGCTGTAGCATCACCAGGAACAGAAAGGTAATGTGGAGGTATTGTATGAAAGAATGTAATTCTTGTGTGAGCATGTGCTGAGCTTGGGTAAGTTACATACCACTGTCTCATACCATTGTTGGCTCACTAATGATTGACAGATGATGTCACAAGATGAATGAGATCTGGAACATTTTTTAAGGGTGGAGCTTAGCAGGTCTGAGAAAATTATTTTAAAAAATTAAAGAATCTTTGAAATATATTTCGATGTTTGAGTACCAAAATATGAGTTGTAAGCAGCCCTGCACATCAACCGGAATCAACTTATTTTTGGATGTCACCCGACCTATAATAGGGACTTTTAGATTTGCGTGGACTGATACGTGTGACGTCCATTCAAGGCAGTGCATTAAAAGGAATTCGACCGTAGCAATCCACATTGTCTTCGTGCAAATCTAAAAGTCCCTGTTGTCTATCGTCGTCAGCGTTGCGTGGCCCATTATACATCTCGCCGTTTTGTGGCGCCCTATATATCACGTGGTCTGTTCTTGACGTCTTACTTGCAGCAAAATGGATTCAGTTCGATGTAATTGCAAGACGAGTTAGGTTAGGCTACACACATGCCAAGTAATCATGATGAAAGCATATCACATTGCATTTTTTTAGACGCCAGACGCTTTTCTTCCCTTGTAATGGAATATATTCCTAATAAGTTTTCTCTTGTCAGAAAAACGCCAAGTATATCCATTGTCAAATATGACATTTTAACCTTTTTTGTGTAGGCAGAGTGCACTAATGCGTTCTCCAAATTGTTTCCTTTACAGTAGTTGGGTTTTAAGAGATTATTTTCTCAACCCGTAGCATCTAGCTTTCCTTTATTCAAAATATTATGAAATACGAGAATAGATTTTCACAAAAACAAGCTGCAAATACTTTCCATTATTAAATATTTATATTCAAAGAATTTTCTTTAGCTATTTTGTCATATTGTCGCTCGTTGCTCTTGGAAAATCGTTTTGTTACTCTGTCTTTATTCTTCTTATCTTGACAGTGAAATTTAATCAAGAGAAAGGGGTATCGAAGCTTATAATTTAATTTAAAGAATGGGTTCACATAGTTCAGCTGGCATATACAACAACAAACACATCGTATCTTATTACGGAGATAACAGAAACAACGATGGACTCAATGACCATAAACTAATGTCTACATAGCGGTATAATTTGATTTGATTTGATTTGATTTGATGGTTATTAATTCCATATATATCAACATGATTATAAACATTTACAATCTTACAACTTTAGATGTATGATAATGACATGGTATATAGAGAAAAGGGGTCGTTTTAAGCTTGAAGTGACGTACTATAGAAAATGAAAATAATGATACATGCAGCGATGCATACAATTAGGAGAGGAAGAAAGACAGACAGACAATGGGCATAGGTAGAGAAGGAAAGTGAGAGGAAGGGGTGGGGGGGGGGGGGGAAGAGAAATATACATACAAGGCGGTGTCACACAGAAAAATCCTTTAAAAATCCCTTGAAAATTCCTTTCAAGGGAGAATTTTCTTGTTTCTTCAGAGGATTTTTAATGGGTTAATTGATGTCAGACAGCAATTAAGAGGATAACTAAAATCCGGATAACTAAAATCCGGATTTTTGGCCTCTGTGTGACACCGCCTACAGTGTATATGAGTATCGGGAGGATTACATGATGTAGATCAAGTCAGATTGTACATGTAATACAAATCACAAGACACAGTGGTATTGAGCAATCGATAGGCGGTGTCACACAGAGGCCAAAATCCGGATTTGGGTTATCCTCTTAATTGCTGTCTGTCGTCAATAATTATCCCATTAAAAATCTTCTAACGAAGCAAGAAAATTCTCCCTTGAGAGGATTTTTCAAAGGATTTTTTATAGGATTTTTCTGTGTGACACCGCCTATAATGCATTCATATCATGTGTCTTAGATTGAAATCCTTTTTAATACAATAAAAAATGTTATATAATCAAACCCCTTTCTCGATAAAAAATAATGTTCAATTTAAATGTAAAATAATCATAGATTTTTCATGGAATTTTCTGAGACTATGGACTATCAATAGAACACTGATTTGTTTATTATGTTGGTAATGATCGGCAAATATTCGATTGGGAAAAAAAAGAAGTCCATATATTTTGAAAACCATGATTGCCCATGACTTTGAAATGTTTTTATTTTATTCTATGATTCTAGACGCCAGAACACATGAGATGAAGCCTAACATAATCTTTTAGTTAGAAGTGTTTATTCTTCGTTTTGATCTGAAAAATACCAAATTATTGGCAACTTCAACAAATACATTACAACGCAAAGAATCAAATATTACATGTATGTTCACTCATGAGAATGATAGTTTCACTCATTTTATTTTGATTAGTAGGCAGTCAACACTTTAAAGTGTGTTCATATTTACACTGATTGTTTTTTTTTCTTGTAAATCTGGCGCCAATTTTTTGCCTGAAAATAAAACTAAAAAGAAAACTAGAAAACTACAAATAAAACGTGAAAGCATTAGATCAAAATTAAAGTACAATTTTCACTCACATCTACTTAGAGGCCTTTAAAGTTGTTTAGAAAAAAGGACATCGTCAACAGAAGCAATTTTCAA
The DNA here is from genome assembly GCF_000002235.5 of Strongylocentrotus purpuratus. Taxonomy (NCBI): domain Eukaryota; kingdom Metazoa; phylum Echinodermata; class Echinoidea; order Camarodonta; family Strongylocentrotidae; genus Strongylocentrotus; species Strongylocentrotus purpuratus. The sequence goes on along the minus strand of NW_022145599.1, from coordinate 18,932,756 downwards.
TGGCTGCGATCCGCATTTTCTCATTCTTGTTCGTTCCTCTACAGAAAAAAGTCATATTACAAACCTCTCTAGTTGCTATGGAAACGTCTATTTCCCTATTACATGCCGTAGCATGTTTTAAGTCATTCACCTTGATCAAATTCAAATGGCCTCTAGTGGTGGTCTTTGATATGATATCGAGAAAGAACGCCGCCTCTACATGCTTCTGGTTGATCTATTTCGAGCTTTATAAAGCGTAAAAGGGGGTATTGATATTGAAAACGTTCTGTCATTAATTTTTAAAGGGGAAATCCACTCTTTTAAATCGGAATTAGATTCAACTTTCACTGACCGGTTCTTCTCATGTTCTGCTTTTATCAAAACCAGTTAAATATCAGGATAGACTTCCCTTAAATAATCTAATTTGTACATTTACCAAAAAATGCCTATGGGGTATATGCGTCTGTTCTTGTAATGTATAGTTAAATCATTTATTTTACATTCCAATTACAAATCAAAAGCACATGAGTGTACACTACAGTAAGGTAAAAATTAAACGTAGGAAGATAGCAATACATTACATAAAATCCGTAAAGGAAATACAATAGATATTATGAATCAACATAACGATATTGAAAACGCATACATACACTGAGAAGTTATACGTTGATCAATAGAACGAAATCAAAAGCAAGACAAACCAGCTATACAATATCTTATTAGTGCAATACAATAAGAATATACTAGTTTATGTAGGTCATATAGTTATGATATATATAATATAAAATCATATATTTCGAGCAGTATAATATGCAATGACATATGAGCCTAAACAACTTCTATTAAGTATTATGAGCGCTGAAAAACTTTCGACTGTCGAACATCATAGACATTCTGTCTAAACACCCTGTACAAAGTACCCGTTTTAGATTACTCCCTTTTTAGCCCTTTGAATAATGGATACTCTAATTCCATAAAGGCCGACTACAGGGACCACCTTGTTACCATGTTTAAATGTTAACGTCTTCTTTTTATTCATTTGTTAAGTTCAACTCGAAAAAGTTGAAACCGTTTTACATAATTTTGTTCGTTGCGCGTACACAGCAGACAAGTCATTATCAAAGAATACCCAATAATTGAAAATAGTATTGATCCCTCCTATGGCTTGAATACATTGAAAAGGTACATGATGCCCTATGCAAAAAGAATTGTCTGATCTACTGAGGGAAAGTGGACAGCTCTAACGTTAACAAAAATGAAAAGAAGAAAGAATAGAACCTGTCTTCCTCACCTCTTCCCTTTATTTGTATTGTTGTTGTGTGACAGTGGGCGTGTGCATATAATTATGAAGAGGATACATGCCGTAGAAAATGGGAGTTTAAATAAAGAGTTGTAAGATTTATTCTGTCGTAATCTAATTTATTCTATTAAAATTTAAATTATGAGGGGCCCAATCTACTAACACATCACGTATCAGCAGGATTATGTATTCTGTACTTAGTAAGGTTTGTACTTTCTGATATTTTTACGATTCCAAATGAATGAAATTGGATTAAATTGAATTAAATTAAAGTGGACGGAAAATACAGCTCTAACGTAAACAAGTGACAAGATACACCAAATTATATTTTGTATATAGGAAGGGGGTAGGGGGGGAAAGACAAGAACAGATATCATCTAGTATTCAACTTAATAACCCTTTTTTCTGTCACGGTCTTCCATCAAAATAATTGAGCATTGCTTGGCGCTTTAATCAAATTTCACATACCACGTTTCATGACTTCAAGCAGGAGAAACGTATTATTTTCAGTGTAATGGAAGTCTTAGGAGAGTTAAATGAAGAGAAGAACAGCATCTATTAGCTTTTATTGATGCGGCCTCTGAAGACTACAGTACATTTTAGTAATGCAATATGACCCTATTGCGTTGCAAAATGTCTCGCTCACAAAATGACAAAAACCGCCTCTGAAAATGTGAACCATTAAAATAACGAGGGTAAAAAAGAAGATGAATAGCAAATAAGTTTTAAAAAAGAAGAAGGAAAAATGGAAGAAAAAAGAAAAGAAAAGGTCTCTATGCATATACTCAGTAAGTATATATCTCGTATAGAGTGATTAAATCTTGACGGAGACAAGAAGGACGAGGGTTCGATCCCAGATGCGTCACTATTGACGGTAGGCAAGACATTTATCTAAATGTTATACATTTTGTCTAACAGATAGCAACCCGAAATCAGGAGCAGGTTTTTAGAGGGGGAGGGGGCGGCTTGGAGGGCTCAAGCCCCCTCCCCAATTTCCAAGTTCTTTCTAGAACTGCTCTTTTCCGAAACTTCATCACTTACAAGACGATGACAAAATGTTGAAGTGTTCCTTTAAGCTTTTCTTATAAACCCAAAGTCCAGCTTCACACTTGGGCAGACGCAAAGGATGACATATATCAGTTGTCGGACAATACTCGATGGCGTCCCATTTTTCAGCCTAGAACGGATAATCCCCGAAGTAATTAAAACGATGGATTGCGGTATAAGTACTTATATCAGTTTCTGATCTCGCTTGAAAGAAGAGAAGATGAACGATCTTTAATAAAGGACAGGACTGTACATCGTTCTAGATGTCTAATCCCTGGCCAATCGGGGGAGGGGGGGGGGGGGGTATCAGTAAAATGATTTCATCGTGCTATGGGGGTCTATTTCTGTGTTAATGTACTTTAACACTTGTACTTATTAACGTAAGCTATATATCTATACCGTTACTTTGATTTTCATTATCCTATGTTAACACAAGTTTAAGAATGACCCTATACATGCACGTCTGGATTGTAAGCAAAAAAGTGAGATTGAACTTAAATATAAAATGAAAATTAATATCATATTTTGTCTTTGCCACGCTGAATAGATCGAATAAATTAAGACCTTAAAATTCATAATGAGAATTTTAGTCTATTGTCATCTCTGTTGTTTGATACTTTTGCACTCAATTTGCACCAAATAATCTTCTTAACACTTTTTCAAATATTTGCTATACTCTGTTTTAAAAAGATAATATGTTTTTGTTTCGATTACAATCGATTAATTGATCGTAAGTGCCCTGTAAAAAGTAACCATTTTTATTATTTCTTATGAGTGAGATAGAGATAGAGAGGGGGAGGTGGGAGGGAGGGAGACAGAGTAAGAGAAAGATAGAGAGAGAGAGAGAGAGAGAAAGAAAGCAAGAGAGAGAGATAGAATATGCTATCAACAGATCAAAATATATGTCCATGTGTCCTTTTTGTTCTTATTTTTAGACTGAATGCTTAGTTGGAAACAGTCTCTTCATGACCACAATTTCATTAAGAGGTAGTGATTGAGTTTCAAGCCATGGTCAGTCCATCTTTTCCTTCTTCTTCTTCACTTTACGGAATTAAATTGATCAGAGCCGTACCATGAAGCTAGAGACTGTATCAGGTTCCATGTCGTTAGTGGCCAAGTATCTCCTTTAACATGCTTGAAGAATAAGAATGACGAAGAGATGAAAAGAATTTGGTCACACTCCTATGAGTGTCCTCTTTTCTGAAACTGTATGTTATTTCGGGCTCGAAAATACCATTATCAGGGATGACGCGAGAGCCTCTGTTCAAATTGAGTTGTCCAATTTTTCTTAAGGGAATTGGTAACATATTGTTCAGATGAGATAAAATGGTGCTAAGGTAGTGACTTAAATTTCAGATGTACAATTAAAGATAATATGAAAGTTTGAGTGAAAACAGACCATTACTATTGATACAAATTGGGGAAAAACTTATCTGATCGATTTCTTAATTCTTGCAACTATAATTATTACAATTTAATTTCATTTCAGGTGGATGTAAATCGCCACAAAGCATTGAATTGGCTCTATATACCATTCCAGACATTCAAGTGCAGAAAGATTTTTAAAAGCCTCTCTTTAATATGTGTTTTTTTCATTTAAAAACGGTTGGGAAAATTCAAAAATGGTTGGGAGAATTTACTGTTATTTACTGTTTTGTTTCAAAGAAAACTATAAATATCTTTGTGGTTTGAGATTTTTTTCAGGATTTTTTGCATGTTAGAGGGTGAGTTTAGTAGAGGGAACATAATAAGTAACATTTCATACAAAAATTACGCAATTTCTTCATCAACCTTAAACAATGTTACCGAGTCACTTTAATATCCGAGACGCATCATGTGAGCAATTTCCCTCTTCATATACAGGCGTCATTTTGATTGTGTTCGTGTAGCCCATCAAACCTATTCATTCAAGTAGTTTGCCTCTCGAGGAGGGAAAAACATTAACCATGCTAACATTGCCAACAGCAGAAGCTGTCATCCATATCGGATCAAACTTTAAATTTTTAAATTAAGCCTTGTTTAGATATGGCGCGCAAATCCGCGGTAGTTTTTTTTTATGATGACGTAAAGTGTAATGCCCCTAATATTACTGTATGATATAACCCATGCACAGAGCTCAATGAATACACACAAAGTCATGACCTTAGTTGCGCTCATTCGCCATTCCTTTACATGCAAACAATAAAACCGTGGCGGTTAACCGCGTCATACCTAAACGAGGCTTTAGTGTTTGTGCCAGTAAATTCTATGCAATATTGCACTGTACGTTTGCACTCACTCTCATATACTTTTGTCCTTTCAATTCAAGGTTAATTTCGAAAATCATATTATACAATGATGCACATGCTGCAGCTAAAAAGCTGAAATGTATAGGTTTACAACTATCGAGGATACATATAAATAGAAAAGAATATCTATTCACAAAATATCCACATAATCGTACAAAGAACCCACTGACGTAGGAGTGCGTCAATGACTGCTGCAGTCCTATGTCAGCAAAATGAAGCATCATGTAGAACGAGCGTCAATGAATGGACATACACAAATTGGAAACCTCTGCGTTTGAGGATGCATTTTGCTGCTCGCGTTCACGAATTTATCACAGTCTCACAAGGATGTATCCACTTTATTAAAGGCAGAAAACTGACGGACAATAATACAACTCATACACAATTTTTTTTCTTCGAGTCTTTGTTTCTCCAAATAAAATGACTTTGTCATAAGTAAAACATGGCATTATGGTCCTTGTTGGTCTTCGGAACATGGGGGGGGGGGGGGGGGGAGGGGGTAGGGTGGATGTGGGTCGTGATTTTCAAAGCGAAAATGCAAGCTAAGACAGTACTTGCAGACTTTCCAGTCACGTGTGAATCTCGGCAAGTACCTTGTTGAATCTACGAGGGCCGTTCAATAAGCTCAGAGCCTGCGCGGGTCGTTATCAACGCTCTGCCGACCAGAATTTAAAGGTACTATGTCCCTTTTGCAGGCCAAAAACTGATAAGGTTAAATTCCAACGGCATTTGAAAGATAATACTTTTTAGGGAAGTTCTAAATTAAATTTAGAACTTCCCTAAAAAAAGGGGGGCTTGAAAATGTCTTTAAGTGGGAAAATAACGACTACTAGTTGTCAAATCGACTTAAATGCTACCAAGTCAGAAAGTAATAGTCTGATTTTGCAGACCATTGTACTGAATTGTCGTACGTTTTGTACAGCACAAAGATTCAATCAGTTTAATTTTGGCCATTACAAGAAGTGGGTTATTGATGTAGACAAATGCTCATGTATCCCTTTCAGCTCATTTTATGTATGTTATTACCAAAGAACAACAAAAAAAGCCAGTCAGTCACTCAATAGTGTCTGACAGTGAAGTCTAGCAAGTAAACAGGTTTCCTTGCATAATTTGAATATTAGGACACTGCTAACGTTTAAATTTCACAGATAAGACATACATTACTTATTCATAGTTCTTGCAAAGTTCTACAGAATTTGATGTTGGCTGCAAAAGAGAAATAGTATCTTTAAGAGAGCTGCCCATATCTTTATTGTGGAGAAGGCAAGAGCATTGTCCCCTAATGTTGCCACCAGTCATAAGGCCTTTAAAAAAAGATGTTGTATTTGCTCTTTAGGTGCCAACACATGGGTCGGTCGGATTTTTTTTTTTTAAACTTTAAAAAAAAAAACACCTTCTTTTGGCTGATATTTTTCAGTTTTGATGCTCTAATACATTTTCGTTCTACAAAACGGTAGAAAAAAAGAAAAAAAAATTAAAAAGCCGACCGTAGATTTCAAGATTTTTGGTTCCGTCGCAAAGGGCAATACCACATCTTTAAAAAAAAGGCCTAATAGGTACCCTTCGGCTCCCTCTTCTGGAGCACCATGTGATGCATGACTGTCCGTTGCTGAAACAACATCCATTGACGTAGTCATTTTTTTTTTTTTTGCAGTCCAGGTACTGCAATTCGAATGGCTGCTCGCTCCAATACCTAAGTGGCGTTGTTTCTGAACTTAAATCTTGTCACCTGTAATTGGAAAGATGAAATATCCATACGACATAATTAAGTCACAGAATACCTGCTCCTTCATAGTCGGACTTTGACCTTCTTGAATGCTTCTCCTACAAATTGCACCATACTGCAAACATTTTGAGAGACTATTCGAAAGAACTTCAGCCGTCATTTTTCCTTCGGCATCACATAAATTCCCTACAAAAAGTATCATATCATACTGAAAATGTTCACCATACAGATCGAACGTTGTCCTGCATTTTCATTTTTCTTCATCGAGATTATATGTGCACTGAGTGTGTAAACTAAAAAATGAATCAACAGACTACAGGATATAATAAAGCATTTTTATGGCTTTAAGTTCACGGGCAGAACTGCCTTGAAAATCGCCCTGATTTTCGAAGGGAAACAATAATTGGCATGTGATGGTGCATGTGCAGATTCCGGATGAGCTGAAGCGGATTAAGGTTGAATACAAGAAAATTGGAGCATTTTGAATCAAAAATACTACGCTATCCAGAATAATATCGATTTAAATACGATAGATAGATAGATATTTGGTTTTATTCAAGTACTGATAAAAAAGTCCGAAGACTAAACAAGTCAGTTAACAATATAAAATGCATAACAAAAAATATAACAAGGTAAAAAAACACATGGATGAATTAAATCATTAATAAGTTAAAAAAATATAATAAGTATATAAGTACATAATAATAAGTAAATAAATAAGTATATACAATTACCATAAATAATTATATATAATACGATCATTGCTATAGTGAAAGGACTTGGAAAATTAAAAACAAATTAAAACAGCTTTGGGAGATCATACAATTACCATGAATAATTATATATAATATGATCATTGCTATAGTGAAAGGGCTTGGAATTCAAATTAAAAACAAATTAAAACAGCTTTGGGAGATCACATTAATACTAATGCTTGAGATAATCATTATGCAATAATTAATTAACATTTAAAAATTCACAATGGCGAACATAATTTATGAGGGCATAACTAAGAAGTTGAATTCAGAAGTTGTATAAAGTAAGGAATGGGAGAAAGCATACACCACTAGTAAGTGCCTTTGGAAGATAGATACACTTTTGCCGGGCTTGCGACCTCTGACTTCTAAAAAGTATTTCCAGTTTCTTATAGTATTTCGTGAGCGCGCAAAATTGCCGACAATTTATTATAATTGTAGTCAAATTCAATTTCATCACCAAAATATGCTATAATCATCAAAAATGCTTGAGTCGGGGTAATCATATTCTGGAGTGCCAGAAGTGTCAAGTTTGACACACATCAGTGCTGTACAAGAACCCATTATTGGTGTTTTACTGCATAAGTATGACAAGTAGAATTAAACCAGATCCCTCGTTTCCCTGATATGACGTTACGGCTGCCTAAATATAGGTAATTAAAAAGGTCTCAGTGGCAGCATCCCCAGCAACCCCCCTTATTTAAATACATTTTTCTTACAAAAATGAAGAAAACTATACATTGAAGCAGCTATTAGATCTGTGCGTATCAAAAATACACACTATGTTTCAAAATTAAAATTAACAACATCTACATGATTTTTTATCCCAAAAAATAAATAAATCGTGGACGGCGGTCTTTTCAATTGGATGACACTTAAAGTATAGCCAATATTTTAAACTTAAGTGAGCACTGGCTGCTTTTGAAAAAAACTCGCCAAAATAGGTTCGCGCAAACACATGTTTCAGTCTTGAACTGGTGCAAGTTGCATACCATGCATCGATTGCAACTGACTGTGAACTATCAATACCTAATTTGAAACAGCAGTTGATTTTTGACCTAGCATCCGCACCCGTGTCGTGCATAAAGGCGCCCTCATGCACACACACACTCACCCACAAACACGCGCGCACATAACATTGCAGATTATTGTCTTTTCTGCACTGAATTTCCGTGTCTGTCGTTCGTATTTTGAAAAAAATATAATGCAGGACAGAAGATGTACATACAATGTTAAGTTTTTATCAAATAAGAGACAAAATATTATTTATTATTGGTCTCTCTGTCACATCTTCTTCACGTAATTTCCATGATGCGTTGCTGTGTGGAGCATGTGGAAAATATGCAGTGTAGCGCATATTGATATTTTTCACTTCCATGTTAAATTGAAGAAAAATTTAAGCATAATTCCTTTGTCAATCGATATGTTTTCTTTCCTAAATTTCTAATTCACCACGCAACACCTTGTTTCTTGAGTCTTGTGACTTTTAAGATCAATCATAAATTCAATAGATCCAACACTATCCACAACGAACTGGGTACTGATGCAGATGATCTATTACCCCATTCACAGTGGCCTCAAACACCGCGACAGCAGCGGGACTGTCCCGCTGCTGTCGCGGTGTTGTCTTCAGTGTGAAGGCTCGGACCCGTTATAAACTATCGCGGGATAACACCGCCTAGCGATAACGCCGACACAAACTATCGCTAGGGACGCCTAGCTACAGCAGCGGGACAGTCCCGCTGCTGTCGCGGTGTTTACTCAGTGTGAAGGCTCTCCGCTATAACACCGCGACAAACACGTGTGATTTGTTTACTTACCTATCACTGACCTCTTTTCTACAGCAATGGGGAACATAAAGTGAAATAGAAATAAAGTAACCAGTGGATTCAAATTGATTTTATTATTATGTAGGTATTATAATTATCCAAATAAAAATATTTCACACTTCAAAAAATTAAAATATTCTGACTGGAAGCAATAAAAATGCTAGTTTTTTAAAAAGTAATATGATCGAGGATACAAAAAGCAACTTGACATGTTAACCGCGCAATTTCAAGCAAGTATTTCCGGTCATATCGGGGTCACTCGCGGGTCATGAGCCATGCATACACGTGTTTGTTACGGAGGTAATAAAAATCACCCGCTGCAGCGTGAATGGGTACATGATATTTATCCCGCTGCTGCAGCGGGATAACTTTTCTACTGTGAATGCATTTGTAGCGGTGTTATGGCGGTGTCGCCGCTCCGCTACAACGCCGCTACAAATTTCAAAACCACTGTGAATGGGGTATATGCTGTAAAGACATCACCTGCAATCATGGAGGTGGCGGTGGTGGTGATGGGGGTAGTGGCGTATCTAGCATTGGGTGAATCCAGTGCAGCTTTTCCTTGAAGGGCCAGACAGACTCAGTAAAGCTTGCTATGGGGATACAAGAAAGTAGCCGCATTTGCTGAACCCCTTTCTTGGGAAGATGCCACCCTTCTACTTTATCATTTTTTGAATACGCCACTGAGGGTATGCATAGCTAGGTATAGGGTTAAAGATCAATTACTGATTGATCAAATCAGTCATTGATAGTTATACAAACAACAAACGGTGAATAATTGCCTAATTTGCACTTTGAACCAATCCCAGAGTGGAACACTTTTGCTCAAAACAAATTTGAGCGAGTCTTTTATAGAAAGCAGCCAGTGTTCACTCAAGCGTAAATAGTGTCAACAGTTTTAGTGCCATCCAATCTACTATTTCCACCTATAATTTCAAATGGAAAATCATGCAGATATTGTTTTTAAACAAAATTTGTTGATATTTTCAAAGTGTTCACCTATTTTTTATTCGAACTGTACGGGTATATATAACCCTCAAGGTAGCGTTGAAATATATCGTAGGCCACACAAATGTGTTTAATTTAAAAACTGAATCCTCGGATAAATAAATGATGCGATGAGTGGGTCGATATTTAATACCTTATTATCTTATGCAAATTTTTGCCCGCTTTCTCTCACCTCATCGGATAAGAGATAATCTTCAATGGTGTGATACGCCTTGAGCAAGATTAAGAAAGTAAAAGCGTCTCCTCCATAGCACGACTTTATGCTCACAGTCATGGGTATGGCACGCCACAGCCGTCATAATTGGTCGAGTTTACAAAAAAGCAGTCGAGTTTACAAAAAAGCAATCGAGTTTACAAAAAAGCAGTCGAGTTTACAAAAAAGCAATCGAGTTTCCAAAAAAGCAGTCGAGAAAAAAAAAAAGCAGTCGAGAAAAAAAAAAAAAGCAGTCGAGAAAAAAAAAAAAAGCAGTCGAGAAAAAAAAAAAAAAGCAGTCGAGAAAAAAAAAAAAAGCAGTCGAGAAAAAAAAAAAAGCAGTCGAGAAAAAAAAAAAAAAAGCCGTCGAGAATACGTGTCTTCACGGTTGTTTCATCGCAAAGCATGCCGGGACATTTTCACCTTCGCCGTGATCAGCTGTCCCGTTGCAAACAACGGGATTCTTATCGAAGCAACATCTTAATCTTGTACATAATCCGCTATTCTGCAGTGATTTTCTTTCACTCCAGTATCATTTGTACGGTAAGAAACCAAAGTTTGTGTTTATTCATTTTTATGACGAATAAAGCTGATAATACGACGTAATGAGAGTGGACCGGGGTCCAACTTTAGTAAATGTAGGCCTAACATTAGATCTTGTCCCGTATGTTTAAATGTGTGTGTATTTTAAGTAGACTGACTGCCTTATAAGCTCCTAAACACTCGTGTTTTAGGTAGAAGTTAACCAAATTTACAGTAAAATGAGACTTATGTCTCAGGAAATATGAATAGGTCTAGATCCTATAAACTATACATAATTGATATTGGAATAGGATCTACTAGAATGGCCGACACGACAGTAAGATATGGTTTTTTGTTGTTGTTTTAGTTTTAAGGGCGTGTGTCATTCAATTATGAATATTTACGCTGTGGTGATGGCAAATGAATTAGTCTAGGCCCTAAATGTAAAAAAAGTAAAAAAAAAGAGGCCATGAAAACGATAGATTTGTCGATCTGGATCTGGATATAATATTCTGATATCGATGACGATTCTTTTGTTACAATTATTCTTGTGGTCACAAACTTAAATTTGATTGCCTTTCTCCTTTTAGTTGCAGCATCATCGAACACGATGAACAATGAATCAGAAGATGACGTAGATGTTACTAGAAAGCTCATTTCACAATGGACAACAGAAGTGCTACGTGACTTTCTACAAGGAGGAGACTCAAGCTTGTAAACCGAGGAGTCATTATTTTATGGGTGTTCTCTGCCGGCTGCCTTGACGCTGGGGTAGCTTTTGAGCCATCCGAGGTTAAGACTGAGAGGAACTGGACAATGGATGGATAGGGGAGGACGGGGGGGGGGGGGGTAGGAATGCAGAACTGGCCTACTATGTACACGTATGTTCCTACTGGATAAGGATCCTCCATCACTAGAGGGAAAAATAATGAGAGACTTCAAAGAGGGGAAGGCATTATTTTGCCTTGTGAAAAAAATTAGATTTAGCCCCTAAAAAAGCGTTCCTTCGGGTATCAAATGATGACAGGTGAAACCTCACAATTGTAGAATTATTTTCTGTAATGTGATTTCCGAACCATGTGACAGCCAATGGTGTATGTTGTAAAGGTATTGTAAAAGGCATTGTTTAACACCAGGCCCCCCCCCACTCCGAGAACAGACGGACCCCATGCGTGTTACCAAAATGTCCGGTAAAGGGGTACTTTTCGTGTGACAAAGTCCGGCCCGAGAATTGTACAAAAAGGGGTGTATTAACTTTTCACCCGGAGATTTCTTTAAAAAGGGGGTATTTTTTCTTTTTTTCTCTTATCTCTTTGGACTCCTGAGAAATTATTCTGAATTTAGGGGGGTACATTGAGCATTTTTCATGATTTAGGGGAGTCTCCAAGGCAGGAAAAGCCCGCGAAAGGGGGGTTCGGATATGTTGGCAGTCCTCAGATAGGGGGTGCTTTCAAAAAGAGGGAACAAGCATATGCGTACCCTAAATAACACTGAGTGGGGGGGGGGGGGGGGCGGGGTTTAACAATGTTTAATTCGAGATTGACGTATGGCCCTACGCGCTACCAGTGTCTGCGATATGGTGTATTAATACTGAAGCCCTAACAAAATCGCGCTTCAAAATGATCAAGAAGTGCCTCAAAAAAGTAAAAATCTTTGATTGACCCCTTTTACCATACTCGTTTTCCTCAATAGACTTGTAGTGTTATGAAAAGCGTTTGACAAACACAAAATTTGGTTTCGATTTCCAATCGTAAATATCTTGATAATCAGACAGGCGATCGGATTGTAAAAGTCATTGAGTTCTTGACTGACCTAAAATTATCATTGCAGCATGAGCTAAATCCAGGATTTTGTTTCAGAATCTGAGATAATGTTACCGGATCCCTTTAAATGCGTTTGCATTAAAGGTGGTACCCCCCCCCCAACTCAGCGTTATTTAGGGTACCCACATGCGTGTTCCCAGCACCCCCCTTTTTTTTAGCATAAGTCCCCTGTGTTAAGTCAATACGGGTAGATTTTGTTTCTTTGTTATACAAGCCTTTTCAGCACCCCCCCCCCTTCTCAGCAAAAGTCCAGTGTGTAAAGTCAATACGGGCAGATCTTTTTCATTGCAAAACTCTGCTGCCAGGCTCTGTTCTCTGTACATGTACGGTATATGTATTGTAATTTGTAGGTTTATTCACACTTTTTTGTTTTGTTTAATAAGTAATTGTTTATCAGTCTATTTTTGTTTGTTATAGCGCTTAGAGATTTTGGTGGTAAGCGCTTTAAAAGTAGCGTTTTTTTATTTTAATTTTTTTAATTTTGTTACGAGCCAGAGATTTTGGGAACACGCATGCGGTACCTCCGTTCCCTGTTGATATTGATCTCATGGTTATATTTATTTTATAAATAAAATCAAACAACACAGTGAGGGTTGTAGATGACTACTAAGCAATCATTACTGTATGTAGGACGCTGAGTTGAAGTTATTCATGATTTATTCAAGAGAGGAAGGTCAGACAGACCTGACGTTTAAAATATTTAACAAGAGAAAATTCATAGAAACAGAGAGAGGCATTGAGAGAGATGTCGACGCTTAATGAAAAAGAGTGATAATAAGGAGAGAGAGAGAGGGGGAGAGAAAGAGAGAGAGATGGAGAGGGGTGGGAGAGATAGACAGGGAAAGCAAGAATTAGGTGTGAAGAGGAAGATCAAGAGAATGAGAGATGAAATTTTACAAATGTACATGTTTCCATGTACCTTTTCTTAATTTGTATTATAATGTGAACGATATAGTGATGGTCTTTGCTTAATTTTAGTTTGCTTTCTTTCCTCTATCCTTGTATTCTAATTTATTATTTTAATTTAGTAAATGTTGTATAAATATAATTTTGATTTCTATCTCTTCCCCTATGTCATAGCCTTGTTCTTGCTCTCCCTTCCTTATGTTAGTCTATCTCTCTTTCTCTCTCTCTGTAATGATAACCCCTCTATCAATCTTTTCTTCATCAACTCTTGATATATTCCTCCTCTTCTCCTTCTCGTTCATCATCACGATCATCATCATCATCTCAAAACTGTATTAATCAATCTACATGTATAAGACTCCTGAGATTGATCAATACAGTTCTTATAATATAAGACCATTATGTACAAACAATAAACCATATGGTCACAATCATTTAATAAACAGTGGTAAGAACAATTATTCCAACTTGATGGGCAACAACGTAATCTCCATTTTCTCCTCCTCGTTCAAATATTGGCTTCTTTTTCATTCTTTACTCGTGTTACTTCTCTATCTCTCTGACTACAGTGTATACTCACAAGAAAGTAGAATCAACGGGCGGGTTTGACATGAACCAGTCTAGAAAATGAACTAAATATATTCAAGTATCAAATACATTTTGAATTTCAGACAGCTTTCTCCCAGGAGATGAAACAAATGTCTCCCTAACCAGAAACTGGCAAAATAACTAAATGCCTTCCCCTATTTGCAGTCTCTCATTATTCTTCCCTCTAGTGATGGAGGGTCCTTATCCAGTAGCACACAAATGACTTTATACATAGTAGACGGCCATCTCTGCATGCCTTTCTTCCCCCCCCCCCCATCCATCCATCGTCCAGTCCCTCTCTACCTCTCTACCTCGGATGGCTGAACAGTACCCCCAGCGTCAGGGCAGAGAACACCCATAAAATAATGACTCCTCAATTTCCAAGCTTGAGTCCCCTCCTTGTAGAAAGTCACGTATCACTTCTGTTGTCCATTGTGAAATGAGCTCTCTCGTAGCATCTACGTCATCTTCTGATTCATCGGCCATAGTGTTTGATGATGCTGCAACTGATAAATAAAAGGAAAAAGACAATCAAATTTAAGTTTGTAACCTCAAGAATAACGGTAACAAAAGAACCCTTATCGCACTAGATCATGGGGAAACATTTTTGTGCTAAAGGGTGACCCCAACAAGGTGACCTTGCCATCAGCTGAACGAAATATCGGTCTGCCAAATGTTCATATTTTCGGGAAAAAATAGGTGCTCTAACCGACCCCCCCCCCCTCTCATTCACCGGCTGGCTGAGTCGATGTGAAATTTTCGGCACGATTTTCAAATTTTAACCCCCCCCCCCTCGAAAAAATCTTTCATACGCCCCCGTCATGTAGATCCTCAAGTAGAGCTCATCAATACATAGACTTATATTCAGATCAAGATCGACAAATCTATCGTTTTCATGGCCTCTTTTACTTTTTTACATTTACTAATTGCCATTACTATCTAACTGTCAGCCATTCTAGTAGATCCTATTCCAATATCAATTATGTATAGTCTATAGGATCTAGACCTATTCATATTTCCTGAGACATAAGTCTCATTTTACTGTAAATTTGGTTAACTTCTACCTAAAACACAAGGCAATCAGTCTACTTAAAATGCACACACATTTAAACATACGGGACTAGATCTAGGCCTACATTTACTAAAGTTGGACCCCGGCCCACTCTCATTACGTCGTATTATCAGCTTTATTCGTCATAAAAATGAATAAACACAAACTTTGGTTTCTTACCGTACAAATGATACTGGAGTGAAAGAAAATCACTGCAGAATAGCGGATTATGTACAAGATTAAGATGTTGCTTCGATAAGAATCCCGTTGTTTGCAACGGGACAGCTGATCACGGCGAAGGTAAAAATGTCCCAGCATGCTTTGCGATGAAACAACCGTGAAGGCATGTATTCTCGACGGCTTTTTTTTTTTTTTATTCTCGACTGCTTTTTTTTTTTTCTCGACTGCTTTTTTTTTTTTCTCGACTGCTTTTTTTTTTTTCTCGACTGCTTTTTTTTTTTTTCTCGACTGCTTTTTTTTTTTCTCGACTGCTTTTTTTTTTTTTCTCGACTGCTTTTTTTTTTTTCTCGACTGCTTTTTTTTTTTTCTCGACTGCTTTTTTTTTTTTCTCGACTGCTTTTTTTTTTTTCTCGACTGCTTTTTTGGAAACTCGATTGCTTTTTTGTAAACTCGACTGCTTTTTTGTAAACTCGTTTGCTTTTTTGTAAACTCGATTGCTTTTTTTGTTAACTCGATTGCTTTTTTGTAAACTCGATTGCTTTTTTGTAAAGTCGACTGCTTTTTTGTAAACTCGACCAATTATGACGGCTGTGGCGTGCCATACATGGGTTCCTAACTGCGTCTTTTGTGGCTCTATTTGTTTAGAATTGGGTGGGGAGCTGGAATGGATGTACTGAAGTTGTTAAAGCGAAGATAGAATCCCCCACTACCCATCTTATTTGAACAATAGCGTATTATTGTGTTTCTTTCTTGCAAGTTGCAACACCTTGTTTTGGGGGTCTTGTGAATTAGAAATTCAGTCATTCTACCACTATCTAGGCAAAATGAGTACTGATGTTTCTGCAAGCCCATAATGGAGACGTTATATCGTTCTCATCATGCATTCATATCCACACAAATCTGCGTTGGAAATTTTTCACGTTATTTAGATTCTCAGAGAAATTCATTAAATTATTCTCATGTAGTCGCGTAGACACGTCTTTATAATCTGTTCGTGGGTGCTATGGTGATGAAAATAGACACCCATACAATAGATAATAATCATGCACTCGTATACCATTGTACTTCCCATATTATTACGTTATTGGAGTTTAATTATGGTACGTAGATCACGTGACCCATTCAATTTGAGAGAGCTGAGGCGCAATGCCTTAAGGTCATACGAATGACCTTGATGTGAAACTAATTTAGTTGGCATGCAGAAGCCATGTCTTGACTGCACTGAAGATGATTTTTTTTACAAATTCTCAATAAAAACGTATGTTTTGTATTGATGGCCTAATTACGGCGATGCCCTTTCTCCATTCAAATAAAAGACATTACACAGTTTCAATTGTTGAAGTCTAACTCCTAGAATGCAATCTTCCTTCGAGTGATGACCAATTAGGACGAATGCTATTGGCATTTGGGGTCATTTCCAAAATTGACTTTTCGAAGAGCAAGGGAAAATGAAAGTCCGACTTGTATTATGCGCAATATCTTTGCAGTCGATGGCAAACAGCAAAATAATATTTTCACCTAAATGGTTTCATTCGCACACAGAACAATATATACACTGTACAGTGCGTCCCGGAAAAAACGAAACCGAGAATTATCGATGCTTTTTCATAACTTAGTCACATTTATAATTAATAAATGACACATATTTGGAAAGCTTTGATCCTCCTCTTTTTTTAATTTGATGCAACTCACCTGATGCATATTTTACGCATGAGTGATTTAAATGAATTTGAAGAGAGGAAACCAAAAAGTCATTTGGCGGACGATATGTGAATTTCAAAGAGAAAATCACATTGCCATAATTTTATCAAACGAATTCGTTTTCACTGGCTGCCTGCCGTAGCAAAAAACAGAATTGTCAAAAGACTTAACTGCGTTTCGTTGACAATCAGCCATGCATGAAGTCTTTCGTCTACGGCCGATTGTCAACGAAACGGAGTCAAGTCTTTTCTTAATTCCGTGTGTTGCTAAGGCGGGCAGCCAGCGAAAATGAATTCGTTTGATAAAATTATGGATATGCAAGTACTACTTTAAACATACAGAACTTTGTTATTCCTAGCTCATTTTTCGTGATTGAGATGTCATATGAAAGGACAGAAACTCAACTTTCTGGAAATGTGATTTTCTCTTTGAAATTCAGATACCGTCCGCCAAATGAATTTTTGGTTTCCTCTCTTCAAATTCATCTTAATCACTCATGCGTGAAATATGCATTAAATAAGTGAAATCAGATGAAAGAGGAGGATCTCAGCTTTCCAAATATGTGTCATTTATTAATTATAATTGTGATTAAGTTATGATCAAACGTCGATAATTCTCGGTTTCGTTTTTTCTGGGACGCACTGTATATAAATAAATTGATAATACATAATATTGATATATGAATATATATTTATATATACAGTTCACAGCTAAATTATTGTCCCGATTTATGTTTTTTTTTTAATGTGACATATTATAGCTTATAATTATCTAAACGTATTCAACCACTCCACTCACGTAATCACGTCATTACGTTTTGATTACTTGCGTAGATTCAAGCTATCTAATCTACGAACCCTGATTGACTCTTGATTGACAAATTGTTAACCTTTATTACTTAATTCCTTTGTCGGGGGCAGTTGAGTTTTGAAAATGACAAGTCGCATACCACAGCTCAAATTTTGAACCCTAAAGGTGATATTCGGGTAATATAAGCGACGTCAGCCCCCTGGCGAGGTTATGCCCGTACGCCTGTACTGTGGGAGGGAGCGAAGTGAGCAATATAATTTGATACTTCATTACCTTGAAAATGTCATATTAATATCATCCAAGTATATCATAGATTTGAAAAAAATGATACAAAAGGACACTCCACTGCCCGAACTGAATATGAGTTAGCGAGTGCCGGAGTATGAGGTAATCCATAATCTAAAATAGCCCCCATTTTCCAACCCTCCCCCTCCGGCCACGTCATTTTTTTGTCGATGGGAAAGTGTCACACTGTTTTGATTTGCCTCCAATCCTCCCTGAAGCGATGATCATGTTGAGATTTGAAGTGGAAAATGTCAAGTCTTGATAAGTACATGCGTTCCCACAACCATGAGAGGTAGATTAGGGCACGTTGCGTACCAAACATGCGTAAGTTTGAAGTGAGGGGAGGGGGGGGGGGGGGGGGGGGTGGTAGGGTTAACTCCAAACACATCCATACAAAACATTGAGATCACCATTCAAAATAGCCCAGGACGCAATTTAATAAATTGGAAAGAGGAACGGATCCCGGTGTTGGTTTTGAAAAAAAGCGGGTTTCAATTCTTTAATCCTGAAATTACACGATTAATATAGTGGCTTGTTCAGATATGGTCCGATGGACAGCCACACGCGCAAAAAGACCGCCGCGTACGTTTTTAAACGTGTAAATGAATGGTAAATGCGTGCAACAAAATACTTACGTATTCACTGAGCTCTGAAGCGTATTATATTTATGTCATCATAAAAATACCGCCAAGATTTTTTCCGTGTCATAAGCTGCACTTACACTGCAACCATAAATCGTCTAATTTTCTCATAGTGATTCGCCGGTAGTTGCATAGCACAATGCTGATTTCGGGCTAGCCTAGTTGCATAGAAACTTGAAAATTGAAATCGAAACATTCACCTCGGGAGTTTGGGTTTTCGAAACGCCTGCCGAAGTGTCATCGAATTTTCCAGTGTAAATGTAAACGTCGGTAAGATATCGATTTTGCGCACGTGACTCTCCCCCACATTCGTGCAAATGCTTGCAGGGCACCGACAACTCGCGCATGCGCACCACTTATTAAAAACATTAGTACGGGCAAACTTTGACGGTTTTTTAAAAGGGGTTTTTCCAGTACACGGTAGTAAAAGGTGTAAGAAGAAATGGTCCAAAAATTGACGATCAAAACAAAAAATTATGTTTGGGATGTGTAAAAAGGCCTTATATTCCACAAGCCTTCAAGAGCAGAGTTTTAATTGTGTGCTTAGAGCTCTCATGGGGAATTTCACACCATTCGGGTGTTTGCCCAATAACAGGTGTTGTCAATCACCAGGATATAAGTCCTCTTACATTCCTTCATGTTTTTCATTTCTATCATTCTTTTTTCTTCTTCTTTTCAGTCTCTCTCTTTATAAATACTTAAACACCCCATCCCCCCTCTCTTCTCTCTCGTGTTCAATTATTCACATTTGAATGATAAGCGCATTTAACTCAAACCAAACTATCCCTCTCTCTCTCTCTTTCTCTCTCTCTCTTCACTCATTCTCTCCCAAGTTTTATTTTTGAAATATATTATTTTAAAGAGACGTGCTCACGAGACATGTTTTTTTTGTTCGGAGCATGGTAGGAAATATTTTTTCTTTTTGTACTCCATTATTTCCTCATCATTGTTCTCTGTTTCTTTATTTTATATAAATCTCACATTAAATACGCTCAATTTCCCTGATGATTACCCCCACTGCTACCACCTGGTTTGACAAACCAACCACAAAGTATTTATTCTGGGATTCTGCACTTTCATTTATAAGTTTATATCAACATCGCTATGGTAACGCATGCCTTTTTTTCCTTTCCTTTCCTTATCATACAATGCATTATTTCATTCGTTTTCACTTTCTTCTCACATCAAGTAAGCTTCGTTCCCTTAATAACATTCTCGCCTTAGGTTACCTTGTCTGTCAAACCTACCTCGAGTGCTTTACTTTAGGGAGTTGCACTTTCCTTTCAAAAGTTATAACAACACTATATGACGCATTTCTTTTTTGTTTTCTTTATGTCATCACCGTTCAATGCATTTTTCAACGAGAAAAATAAAAGTCATGAATTTACCAAATCTTGATTGATGAATCAAATTCGACAAGCATATCATTTTGTTTATTATAGCTTGCCATATTTTTTTTAATCAACTGGCAAATATACTTAATTTTCATTGGCAAGGAAAAAAAGAAAAAGAATATGTGGAAAATGTATTCATGGAAATTGAAATACCAGGAGACAAAAAATGTCTATCTGATGTTATATAAAGATATATAATAAGTATTATATTTTATTCAATATTTTTGTTCCAAAATGTATACAATAATTCTTAGACTCAATAGTATCTGTTTAATTTGCGCAAAGATTAATTTAAGGATAATTTGTTTTATTATTATTGTACAATACACGTCTTTATCTACAGTAGATAGTAAAGCACTATCAACTGAGTTATCAGCAGATATTCAAAATTGATATAATTTTGGTTTCAATCTTCTCCACTCATTTTCAAAACTAAAAAGTACGAACAAATATGTACAAAGTGTTTAGAACACGTACAGCGCAGCACGTTTCCAGGTCAAAAGCATGGCGATTCATGACACGAGAGGAGTCGGTTTGTAACGATCACTAACGTAATCACGTTTTGGGTAATTTTGTAGAACACGCTATCTAGGGCCTGTCTCACTAAACAGTACTTAGTGTAACGGGACTTATGGCCGCTTAAGACGCATCTTAGCGCTTAGTGAAACAGGTCCCAGGTCTACGAAGTGCTGGATTACGTGACCCAACACTTCGTTGAAATACTATTACAAAACACTAACAGGGATGTCACTTGACGCAGGTGTTAACAACATAAATGTGAATGGCCACTGAGAAGAGATTCTCCTGCACTGATTTCGGTGCCTGCGTAAAGGTCGACTCTATCTGAAAGCCAGTGTCCGGACCCCTTCCTCCCTCAATTTTTGTTTGAAGTCACCAGCAACAATATGACAGAAAGAAACAAATTAAAATAATCAAAATTTGTTCATGCATATTTTAGCGAGAATCCAGGAAATGTATTGCATTCATGAATATGGTAGCGAACTTGCGATAGACACGGTGATTTTTTTAAAGATCATCCTTTTTACTTTGATTGAATAATCCAATGTTTTCAAATAGCACAACAAATAGTAATGGAAGGTCATATTGAAGGAAAAAGAGAAGGCATGACAAAACGAGTGACTCTGACTGAATACAAAACGAGTTCGGTAACAGAGTTCGACACTAAGGAGTTCGAGGAGAAATGAAAATGTGATGAAATTCATAAAAGCAACACTCTTTGCTTAGCAGAAATTCCCATCCTAGTCACGCAACTCGCCTTGGGGAGAGCTGAAATGATATGTCTGAAGGACAAAGGAAACGTTGCAATAATTTCGTCCTTGAGCAATATGGCTGCAAGCTACGTGGCCTTGAAATAACTTGAATTGATCATTATACAAACAATATCTCGAACTGTCGTCTCAGTTTGCATGGCCTTACTTCACCGTTGCGATTCCCCACTCGCAAGTTACCTTGGGGGTTCTATTGCCTCTTTTGTAGAGGGAAGACATGAGACAAATAGAGAGGGAGAGAGAGAGAGAGAGAGAGAGAGAAAGACAGAGTGAGAGAGTGAGAGAGAGAGAGAGGGGGAGAGAGAGACAGACAGAGACAGACAGACAGACAAAGAGGGGAAGAGAGAGAGAGAGAGAGAGAGGGCGGGGCTCTAAAGCTATGGTCTTAACTCAGAGCGGCGACCGACCGATTTGTAGCCTGCTCGGTCGCCGCTGGAATTACGGTATCGCCCAACGATTTTTGAGAAGTCGAGCAGGCTGTAGAGCCCTAGCAATGCCTTGGCGGTGTCCTGTCGATTTCCCGTCGATCGCCGGTAAATTTTGGGTCAAAACTGGGTGAAATCGGGGAGCATTTCCGGGCAGCGTCCCGGCAGTGACCGACTGATGACCCACCGATTCCCGAGCGGTCTCCCACCGGCCAGCGGCTGTTTGCCCGGTGGCCGGCCGGTGATCGGCGGGGCACCAAAATACGCTCGGTGCCCAGAAGGTCGCCGCCTAGCAACCAACCTTATCGAGCGTTCGCCGTCGAGCGATATAGGTCAAAAATCTTTTTTAAAGAGGTCTTGATTTAACCCTAACCCTAACCCTAACCCTAACTTTCCCATAGGCTCAACACGCACCTAACCCCAATCTGTGCCGCAGAAAAAAAATGACGCCGCCCGGGCACCGACCGTACTTTGGGCGGCGAGTGAAAAGTGAGCAGGCGCCACCCAATTTTAACTCCGCGCTAAAACTTCAGCGGCGACCGAGCGATGCCCTAAAAACAAGCGGTGCCCGGGCGAAATTGGCTAAAAACTCGCCGAGCAGGCTACTTTTGGGGGTTGTCACCATAGCTTAAGGGTACACAGTGGATGGGTTGAAGTAAATTGGGAGTTTCAACAGATAGATTACCATGCAATACAGGAAAAAATTTAATTAAAATTGAATTTGCGGACGATTGTAATATAATGTTTCAAACCAGCACAAAAGGTCTGAATAACTGGAGAAAACAAGGAATGAGAAAGAAAAAAATGAAGGAAGAGATAGAGTAGATGGCTCAAATGTTATTGATCATTTCTCGATCTTAATTCTCTGACAAAAATACATTATACATTGTTTTGGTTCTAAAGGATGAAACGTTATCCGTCGCAAGGATCAATATAATTAGAACATAATATCGAGTCTTTTGTTATTTTTGAAAAAAAGTCTGCCGTTTCCAATTCTTCGCTTGGAAATGGATCATGGTATTAAACAATGACATTTCGTCCAGTAAGCCTAATCGTGCTCCGAATTCAATTTATTTCTGCGACATATATATGTGGAAACAATGATCACCGAACTGAAAAGTCTGAAGAAATGAGAAGAGAGAGAGAGAGAGAGAGAGAGAATTAAAGTGTTGGAGGATATACGTACTTAAGTAGTTAAGTTCAAATTTTGTTGGTCGTGTATTAATCTTAATTTCTTGACGAACATGAATAAAATATCGGTTTGGTCCGAAAAGATGAAACGTAATCTTTTCAAGAGATCAATATCGTTAGAATGGGATTTTCCCGCCGGAAACCATGAAAACACATTATTGAGAGATTTATTCAATATATAATTATTAATGCATAATGGTTTAATGGATTTAGGGGGTAAAAATGGAAGGGGAGAATAGAGAAATGGCTAGAAGTAAGGGTGGGAGAATGGAACAAAATGGAAATGAGTCTAAGTGGGAAATGTTGTGTCTGAGTTTAGTGACTGTGCTGGGTTTATTAAACTCCACAACAGTCATGACGGAATACAGCATGGAAAATGTTGACGCTTTTGCCTCGAAGTCTTAACATTTTACAAGGAAATTTTCACTTTTCGAAAAGAGATACGACTGGTTATGGATTACAGAAAGAGAGAGAGAGAGAGATAAAGGGAGAGAGAGAAGAACAGAGAGAAAGAGAGAGAGAGAGGGGGGAAGGTTTATTTCACTGTTTCGTGCGTTGCCCTGTATTTCATCCATATTTCCTTAGAGACTTTTAAATCAAAGCTGAAATCTTATCTTTTTTAACAATACTTGTACTTGTCACTATGACACTCGTCCAAACTCTCTCATTCTTTCTATTTTTCTTGTGCGCCTGGGAATAGAATTGTCTAGATAGACGGCGCCATATATGTGCCTATTATTATATTATGTACCTTCTTGATTTCTGTTAACGGACCTGTAAACATGATACCATGGTTACAACGATGAGAGGCCGAAAATGTCGAGTACTATTTGAAATAAAATGTAATACAAAAAAAAGATAGAAAAGCTTATTGGCGAGAGAGAAAGAGAGAGAGAGAGAGAGAAAGAGAAAGAGAGAGAGAGAGAAAGAGAGAGAGAGAGAGAAAGAGAGAGAGAGAGAGAGAGAGGGGGTGTTGGAGGACATACGTAGTTAGGTCTAGCTTAAAAGATTGTTGTTCGTGTCTTATTATTAATTTCTTGACGAACATGAATAAAATACCGGTTTGGTCCTAAAGGATGAAACGTAATCCTTCAAAGGGATCAATTTCGCCAGACAAGGATTTTCCCAATGGAAACAACACATAATGGTGAGATTAAGGGGGTAAAGAAATAAAGGGGAGAAAAGAGGGGAAAAGATACAATTGAGCTATACGAGAGAGTGAAACAGACAGAGACAGACAGACAGACGGTTTTTGGACGATAACTTCCTGGACAATCATCCCCGACCAATTATCAACGGGACAATTACCCCCCCCCCCCCTCCCCCCGAGGACAACCATCCCAGAGGACAACAACCTCGCGGGAATCTACCCACAAGGACAACCACCCTCCGAAGAAATTACCCCACCTCTGAAAATCCCCCCCCCCCGAGGACAATTATCCCCACCCCCTTGAACATTACCCCTCCCCCCTGCCCGGGGACAATTATCCCCCGAAAATAATAAAACTAACTTTAATGAACAGGGATTGATTTTCCAGGGGGGGGGGGTAATTTGTCCAAGGGAGTAATATGAAGGGGCGGGATAAATTGTCCTAGGCGAATTATTTCCTGGGGGTAAATGTCCTTGGGGGTAGTTTTCCAGGGGTGATTGTCCAGGGGGTACTTGTTCTGATACGCAGACAGACAGACACATGGAATGGGAAACACATACAGACAGAGGGACAGACAGGCAGAGAGACAGAAAGAGAAAGAGAAAGGGAGAGAGGGGGAGAGAGAGAGAGAGAGAGAGAGAGAGAGAGAGCGAGAGGAGGAGCGAGAGAGAAAGATAGAGAAAGAGAGAGAGAGAGAGAGAGAGAGAGAGAGAGAGAGAGAGAGAGAGAGACCCCTTTATCTATGTACATGTTGCAAATCATTATCTAAATCTGTCCATCTATTATTTATTACAACTCCCCACTGTCTCAAATTGAAAGCACAAACGCTCTCTCTTTTCCTTTTCTCTCGCCCTCTTTTCCCTTCTCTGTCTTAGTTTATATCTCTCTCCCCATTTTGAATGAAATGGCTAGAAGTAAAGGTGTGAGAATGGTGGGAAATGTCGTGTCGGAGTGTATATTAGTGACTATATTTTTATACTGGGTCTAGCTCCACAACAGTCATGACGGAATACAGCATGGAAAATGTTGACGCTTGTGCCTAAAAATCTTGCATTTTATAAGAACATGAAATCACTATTCGGAAAGAGATAAGATTAGTATTTTTTTCCCTCTTATCCTCAAGCGAGGTTTTTATTTCCATAATTTCAATACATATTTACATTGATAACTCAATGATTGAGTGAAACATAACATAGGTTAAAGATTAAAGTATATTCAATAGTTCTTCCAGCTTAGTTTTATTTTCTTTGCTAACACATTCATATCTTAAAAATAATCTTTGTAATCTAAGATTAGTAATGGATTACAGAGGAAGAGAGAGAGAGAGAGAGAGATAAAGAAAGAGAGAGAGAGAAAAACAATTGTATATGGCATTGTTTCTCGGGTTGCCCTGTTTTTTTTCATCGCTTGGAGTAACTTTCTTGATTTCCGTTGACGGACCTGTAAAAATGATATCATGGAAACAACGATGGGAGGCCGAAAATGTCGAGTGTCATTTGAAATAAAATGTAATAAAAAATATAAAAAAGTGAAAAGTGAATTGAAAAGTAAGGTAATGTGGGGAGAGAGAGATGGAGAGAGAGAAAAAGAGGGGGAGACAGAGAGAGAGAGACAGAGAGGGAGAGAGAGACAGATCGACAGATACAAAACAAAAACAAAAAGAAAGTGTGTTGAGAGAGAAATATTTTAGTGCAAAATTGAAACAAATTGACTAAAGATAGGGCATATTGATTTTAATTCATGGCACCGTTTCGCACGTTGCCCCATTTCCCGCATCGCTAATGCATTTTACTTCTTCATTTCTTATCCTGGACACAGCAAGAAAGGGTCTAATGTAATTGCAGTAAAAACACGTAACATTCAGCTGCGATATTTCTATTCACCGCACCCCCTTTCTTTCTCTCTCTCTCTCTCTCTCTCTCTCTTTCTCTCTTTATTAAATTAAATTAAATTCAATTCAATTCATATTTCCTCTTTCAATCGTTCATATTTACAATGATGGTACATTTTAACATATTCACATATTTATATACATATAGATCAATTTGCACAATACAATATATTAAAAAATAAACATGAACATTATAAAATAAGCCTGCCTCACTTTCCCTCTTCCTATTTTATTCATGTATATGAACTGCATCTCCATCTTCTCTATTTCCCGTTATTCAATATTTGTTTCTTTCACATTCCAAATCTTCTCCAGATCTCGTCTCTTCATGCATTTATGTTCTTCTATCCTTTTATTCTCTCATAATCTACAGAGTCGTTTTTTAATTTTATTTCTCCATCGCTCTTCCCTATAATCCCTATTTACTATTCATTGCTATCTTGGTAACATAATTATTAGAGCCTATAAAGTTCCTTCAAATATATATGAGATGACCTTTTCAGGAACTGCGGTGACAGACAACTATGCAATTGGTATCATAATTTTCAGGCATTTACAATACAGCGTTTCATCGCTAAAGACTAAAGACTAAAGACATAGAAGTAACAATTGGGAGGAATTGGCGGTTTTACCGTTATGTTTTGTTTGACGGAATGCTCGTGGTTTGCAGACGAGAGTCAGAGTTACGACAAAAATTTGGACAAACCGACTTCTAAAATTTGTCATTTTTTAAAATTTGTATTTACTTGTTTTTGTATAATGTTTATTATTCATTTATTTATAATTATTTCAATAAGAGGTTGGGGTGTAAGACCGGATAATCTTTGTTCTCCAATCCTTATCACAAGGCAAAGATAAAATGATTAATAAAAATGTTTATTATTCATTTATTTATTTATTAACTTATATTAATTATTTCAATAAGAGGTTGGGATGTAAGACCGGATAATCTTTGTTCTCCAACCCTTATCACAAGACAAAGATAAAATGATCAGGGCCTCGTTGCATTAAACTTACCATTGATGATAACTTTGCAGTTATAGTAACTACTGTGGTAGCTTCACTCAACAGCCAGTCAAATAAAGGTTTTCAAATGGTAAGTTTGATGGAATATGGCCCAGGATTGCCCGCCAAAGAAATATTACATAATTATACACTGAATATTGTTGTTAGAAGTTTTGCAGGTCGTTTAGATGCCGGTCTAATATTCCTATTTATTATGTCGGCACACCCAAATTGCATCCCACTCACATACAAAAATACTACATTATAAGGAGTGGGATAGAGGATAATATATGAATTATGAAAGTAATGACTTTCTTCAGACTTTACGAAATATGGGTAAATAGAACATAATTAAAAACCTGAGAAATTTACTGATAACAGATTTACTGATTAAGGTTTATCCTGGGGGAAAAGTTTTAGTCTCCGTTACTTCCTAGATATAATAGAATAATAGAATACAAATAGGATATCAGCACTTGTTTCCTAGAATTTGTGGTGTATTAAAAAATTAAGATAAATCGATATGAGCTGTCGCTTATTAAATCAATCAAAGAATGAAATCAGCTTCTTGAATCTGCTAGGATTATATACTGTGTTTAATATTGTCTGCGGACTTCAAAAACAAGGAAAACAGAAGAAAAAAAACGGGGCACCACAATTCAGGTCGCTGAACGCTGCTGACATAAACTGTACTTGTCTTTCTGTCTCTGTATATGTGCCTGTCTCTCTCCTTTTGTAATTTTTTCTCTTTCTCCCCTGTTTTTTCTCTATTTATTCCATCATTCTGTCCTTTTTCAGCACATACCTCTCATTTCTCATTTTGTTCTTTTCATTCTCTAGCCCCCCCTCCATCTCTTTATCTCTCTATTTCTCCATGATCACTCTCTCTTCTTCCTTATCTCTTCCCATACTCCTGATGCATCTTCTGTTCTCATTTTTCTTCACTTGTCTCCCTCGATAAATTATATATATATATATATATATATATATATATATATATATCTCCCCCTCTCTCTCTTTCTCTCTCTCTCTAATAGCTATTTCTTTTATATTTTCCTCATGATAACTCCTTCACTTTCTACCTCTCTCTCTCTCTCTCTCTCTCTCTCTCTCTCTTTGTGTCTCTCACTCACTCTGTCGCCTACCCCCTTTTTTCTTCTTCTCTCTCACCTCCCTCTCTCTTTCAATTCCCCTCACTCATTTTCACCACAGTCGACAACATGACATATACAAAGAAAGTTAAGAGAAATCATTGAGAGAGAGGAATCAATAAAAATGAAATCAAGTCAATTGATTCGGTGGACGAGTTTCTATGATTGTCTATGATCGCCAAGTCACCACAAAGAAGGAAAGAATTCAACGAAATTAATCAATGATTGCGACTATGTATAAAGTCACAATCATTAATTGTCTGATCGAATTCAATGGGTATGTGTGTGTATACTTTACTATTATTATTATTATTACTGTTATTATAATTTGTATTATTTTTATCATTATCATTATTATTATTAATACTATAATTATTATTACTGTTATTAATAATTTGTATCGTTATTGTAATTAATATTGTTACTGTTATTATTGTTATTACGAACATAAGTAGTATCATTATTATTTCTATTACTGCCACAAAAGGAAGAACTACAACTTCACGCAAATTCTTTTCTCATACAATTCACTATTCATTATAAAAATATACACTGTTACACAATTTGTTTTTCTATGGATAATTTTTCATGAAATCAAACACAAAACAAAATTATTATTCTTTTTTCTTTAATAATAGCTCTTTCTTTCTCTCTTTATATATATCCAGTTCATCCTCTTTCTCTTTCTCTCTCTCTCTCTCATTCTCTTTTTTTTTTTTTTTTTTTTTTTTTTTTTAAATCTCTTTCTCTCTTTCTCTCGTCTCGATTTCCATAACTCTTTCCGTCCTTCCTTTTCATTTCCAAGTTAGATTATGCAATAAATGCTTCCTTCGGGGAGGAATGTCATTGATGGTCAATTGCAGAGGATTTTTAAAGCTGTATTTTCCTCGATTGTATATCATAGTAGGAACTAACCATTGTTTACATGGAACTGTTTTCTATACAACCCAGCAGATATAAATCTTGCTCTTCTTCGTGAAATGATAGTTCTACACTGGCAATATTCTAATATCTATTTTTTGTTGTAGATACTGTACATTTTTCATACTAGACAGTTGGCATTCCTACACTCAGTTTCCTCTTAAAATGTGTTTGAAGGAACACAAATTTCTCGAGGAATATTAAATGTCCATCCCGGGGAAAAGTGTCAGTCTCTGTTAGTTCCTATAGAGTTGCAGAAGAGGTTATTAACACAAAATACAATTAAGTATATACATTTCTTAGACTTCGTCTATTAAATTAAGATAAATCGATGTCAGCTGGAGTTTCTGGAATCAATCGAAGACGGTAATCAGGATTATATCAACTGTGGTTAATATTGTCTGCAGAGTCAGCGAAAGAAAAAGAGAAAAAAAGAAAGAAAAAGGAAATGAGGCAACATGATCCATGTAGCTGAATTCTGAAGACATCTATACTCTCTCCTCTTGTCAGCCTGTCTCCCTGTCCGCTGTCTTTATTCCTTTCTCTATATTAATTCCATTGCTCTTTTTATTTAGTGCATATACATTTCAGTTTTCGTTTCTCTCTCTATCTCTAGTATTCTCTGTATCCCAATTTTAACTCTCTCTTTCTCCTCATCTTTCTCCATACTCTTCAGACATCTTGTGTTCTCAGTTCTCTTCTCTTGTCCCCCCCTTCATCTTCATCTATTATCCCTCACTCTCTTTCTGCGCTCTTTATTTATTTTTTTCCGCATGAAAAATTATCTCACTCTGTCGCCTCCCTCTTTCAATCTCCCACTCTCTCTCTCTCTCACTCTCTCTCTCTCTCTCTCTAACTCTCTCTCTCTCTTCTTTTTCCCCTTCCATCTCCCTTACTCTTTCATTTCCACCACAGTAGACAACATGACATATACAAAAAAAAGGTAAGAGAAATCATTCAGAGAAAGGAATCAATAAAAATGAAATCAAGTCGATTGATTCGGAGGACGGTATATATGATTTTCTATGGCCGCCAAGTCACCGCAAAGAAGAGGAGAATTTAGACGTTAACAAAAAATCAATCGTTATGATTATAATATACAGAGTCACAATCATTGATTGTCTGATTGAATTCAATATGTATGTGTCTGCAATTATATTATTGTTATTAGTATTTTTGCAATCGTTATTATTATTATTATCATTATTGTTATATCATAATTATTATCATTTTAGTATTGTTATCATTATTACTAATATAAGTATTATCGTTAATATTACCACTATTACTGCCATACAAAACAAATCTCTCATACAATTCACTTCTCATTATCATAATACATCCTGTTGCCCATAATTTTTTTTAGGAATAATGCGATTCCTTGAACCGAAATAACAAAGTAATCATAATTGCTTTCCTTCAAACACAAGCTCCGTCTTTCTCTCTTATACAGTGCGTCCCAGAAAAAACGAAACCGCGAAGTATCGATGTTTGATCATAACTTAATCACAACCATAATTAATGAATGATACATATTTGGAAAGCTTAGAGTCTCCTCTTTCAGTTGATGCTACCCCGTGATGCATATTTCACGCATGAGTGATTAAAAGCAATTTGAAGGAAGGAAACCAAAAAGTAATTTGGCGGGCGGTATCTGAATTTCGAAAAGTCAAAGTCCTGAAATCTACTGTTTTTTACACACATACTTCATACCAATAGATGATACGGTGATACTGTACGACTCAATCAATCTGTGTTTCCTAAACTTAGTTTCCTCTTCAAATGTGTTTGAAGATGGAATAATGATGAATGTTCGTACCGCTCCCTATTTTTTATCAAATTAACATTTAATGGTTAGAAATTACTCCCTTCCAATGCCAAAAAAGCTCAGATTTCTGACGGCAGACGATCAATTTCAGAATTTGGCCATTACGCGCCACTTAACCTCTCACAACTCGTGTATCGGGTACGACGATCACCAGTGTCTCCTCTCAACCTACGTCGGATTTCATTGCCGCTTTCCGGACTGTAATGGATGTCCGATTATTTTCGTTTAAATTAGATCCGTTAAAAGCGTATTTTCTTCAGAGAACTCGATTTAATAGGGTTTCGAAAGATTACGGTAGCAGCGAAGCCGATAGGTATGATATGGATAATTTATTCATGAACTATATAAGCCTGTATAAAGGTTCTAGTGTATCTCCTGCACAAAGCTTTTGGCCAAGAGGAATAATGATATTATATAAATCTACTAGGTATCCAGATTTTCGTGATTCCAAAGATGATTATTAGAAGTAAAAATATATTTACCAATATATTCTTATTTTTTTGCCAAGTATAATGTCAGTGATTTGTTTTTTGTGATGGTCCGAACAAAATCAAAAAAGAATAACTATAACCAACCTCAATAATTGAGTGTGTAACAATGATGAAAACAAACAGCATTCAGAAACATTTATTGATTGCAGATCTTTTTTCCGGGCGAACAAATATATCTTTTTATATACAAACCAGAATGAATCATATCTTCTATTGATGTTTATACATCATCTGCATTCACTATTATACTTCATTAAATTCTTAAGAATAAGAACATAGCCAAATATGAATGAGCAAAGTTTAGTTCAGTTAGGTTAGTTTATCTCTTTCATTTCTATTTCATTCCAGCTGATTATCAGTTTATATAAAGTCTTTATTTTACTGTAAAAGCGTTTGATATGTCTGGAGAACAGAAGTCCATATAAAGCCTGAATTTGGTCTTTTGGAACAATTTTCCCTTTTAATAACAAGAAGGTAGCGAATAAATTCCTTTTTTGATTCGTTTGTCTGATTTTTCTGCTTCTATTGAAATTAAGTTATTTTGGAGTGGACTTTGGCCTTTAAAGCTACAACAAAAGGTTAGGAAAATAGACACAGACCTCGTGAAAATTAAACAAAGGGGAAATCAGTAAAATCCTTTTCAACAATTACGTATCTTCTCTAAATTTCCTCGCATTCTCTCTGCTTCTTTCTCCTTCTCTCTCTCTCACTCTCTCTCTCTCTCTCTCTCTCTCTCTCTCTCTCTCTCTCTTTCTTACCGTGTACATGGTTTTGGGGTGAGATGTTACCAAGATCAAGTCGAGTCGTTACATTTGTAGAGAGAAACGAGAAGCTGAAGACAAACCAATTAACACTTTTTCATGCCACTCTCTATCAACCATGTGGCACCGAGCAATGACCCGGCCATTTACGCCGTTGCCGCTACCGAACAATCTACATACCGTTCAGACTTCCAAATTCATCGTACTATGGCAGTACAAAAAACCGTAGAGCTATACGATAAATGATTGAAATGTTCTGGGCTGAACGTGACCGTTTCGAACGAAAAGTTGATGAAAATATACATAAAACCGTTTATCATGCTTATGAAGCCTCGTTGTCAACGAACTAAATTTATCTACGATAGCCTATGTAATTGGTTGACGACTGGTTTGTTGGGATTTATTAATATGAGCCCCGGTTCCCTTTCTAGGCTGAACGTCGTATTCTACGAAAATAGTGTAACTGGGCGGGGCTGATTACGAGCGCGCACTTTTTATAATCTGTCTGCCTCCTCTTGCCTTTCCCTTATTTCTCACACGGATTTTTTTCTTCAAATTAATCATCATATTCACCTTCTACTTCTCCCTTCCCCTCTCTCTCTCTCTCTCTCTCTACTCATCTCTCTCTCTCTCTCTCTCTCTCTCTCTCTCTCTCTCTATCTCTCTTTCTTTCCTCAGGTACCTTCATCTCTCCTTCCTTATCCATGGATTATCATGTGTGTACGTTTATTGATGCAGTGTATATATTTTTTTCGTTTTGTTTATACCATATGCCATTTGTACATTCTATGTTTATAATATCATTTTTTTAACATCCTTTTGTATAATGTTTTATGATCCTAGTTGTAAACAGATCACGTGAGCCTGTGCTGCTGGTCAGATTGTATACACCAATGAATACAAAATAAATGATTGGCAAGCTGTCGAGACAACTGACCTCTTCAAACTATTGTGTACACGTTGCTATTTACGATGCTGTTATCCAATGTGTAAACACCCCTTTCAGTAAACGATGTTTCTTTTCTTATTCATTTCTCTAGTCTGGACGGGCTAATACACTCTCAAACGTTCAAGCTAGGATGACTGGATGGCAAGTGATTTGGAGAGAGAATACCTCTCCTAGGAGTCACTTCTGCATTGATTTATACGCCAATTTCGCGCCATTTCACTTGGTATCCATAGACAAGCAACCCAATTTACAAAAGAGTGGCGATAAAGTCCCTGAAACTCGTTCTCGATTCTTCTTTCTTTCTTCTTTCTTTTTGTTGGAGGAGGAGGATGAAACAGGATTGAATAAAATAAAAGAATACTGCGAAAATCGCGAGGAAACCACGTATATAAACGCACATTCAAGTAGTGTGCAGAGAAAATAGTCGTGATTGTAAAAAAAATGAACAAGGGCGGCCGAGACGGAAATTCGGCCCAGGAGCTTTAATACGACCCACAAGCTTTATGTTGACCAATCGGACTTCTGATTTGAAATCGATCACTCTGGCACCGGACTGTTGTGGTAAAGTTTTTGACAGTTTAAAAATCTGGCGCGGCATCCACGGCAATCACGGCCTGTCACGTCTGACCATTCCGTCCCACCGCGTTGTCTCACATCCATCCTGTTTTGTGAACGGTGGCCTGAAACGTAATTGCCGTGACCGCCGGGAACATGATGTAACCCTAGCAGTCACCGCAAGATGTCCGGAGTAGTTCAGGTGTAGCTTGCACAAAACTTATCTCTTGACTACTAATTCAAAATCGCTTTCGACTATATGTACATTTATGCTGTAAGTACTTACATGTTTGTGTTTTTTTTTAAATTTCTTCATGTTCTTACTTTTCTATTTTATTTCTATTGCGCCTTGAGCACATTATTTGGTTACGTTGAGATGGTGCAGCATTAATGAATAAATACAATTTTGTTTTATTTTCATCATTTTACTTTTACTTGACACTCCCTGCATCTTAACAGCTGCCGTAATGTTCTTTTCTTAACATTTTGCTCCACCCTCTGTAAAAGTTATGACCCCCTATTATAATTCCCTACACAAATGTTCTCGACACACCCACACCCACACATCCATCCCATGCACACGCCCGCGCATATACACACACAAACACGTGCACACTCACATCCAAGCGCGCGCACACACAAGCATTTTATTGATAAGAAATTATCAATGAGCAAGGAATTAAAAACTGTTGGATGAATACCAATTTCTTTAAATAGAAAGAAAAACATAAATTTGCATTTATGCCACCACTTGAAGATTGTTTTGACGTGGAGAAGAGATGACGTTATATTATGACGTTAGTGATAATGCAGTACAATATGGACAAATAATAACCAGCTTACAAGTCCAGTCTATTCTGGTTTAATGATATGCCTCCATTCTAAATTTCCACACGGTGCTATGCGACCGCGTAATATGAGCAAGTCAAGCAGTTGTCAATGTCTCAATAATTAAGTGACAAGCGGGTTTTTCTTCTTTGTACTATAAATACGAGGCTTGTTCGCTGATCATTGCATTCAAAGGGTTGCTCAATGACGAGGTATGCAGTCTTAGATAAAGAGATAAGAAATTCAATGCTTGGTGGAATTTATTTTAAAAAGTATATCAAATTAGGAGTGGTGTGTCACATATTTCCAATGGACAGAAATAAACAATGACGTTGATGAAACAAAATACGAAGAGGAGTAATGCAAAAGAGATGGATGGTATTCGACTAAAAGAACTCGTTAATCCTGAAAATAAGAAAGATATAGAATACTTGAATAGCTGTCAATGGAAGGGATATATGGCCATCACCCAATGTCCTTGGGCAAGAACTGATATTAATCTCTGTTTGCCTCTTCGTAACCAGGGAAGAATGAAAGATGAACTAGTTTATCCGGAAACCACTGTAGGTGACTATGATAATCGCTTGAATTGTACTCAAGGAGTGGAGATGGTGAACATGTATATGCTGATTCCTACAACGACCTTATGTGAAATGCTTATTCAAGAGACTTGTGTAAATTCGCTACGAAAAGGTCAAATTTTAATTCATTGTTCGCTAGCGAATGCAACACATGTTTTCGCGCCTATGACCCGTAGTGTCGAACTTTACCTGTGTTATATCAACAGAATACGTTTTTTCCTCGGAATTAA
Source organism: Strongylocentrotus purpuratus (assembly GCF_000002235.5). Classification (NCBI taxonomy): domain Eukaryota; kingdom Metazoa; phylum Echinodermata; class Echinoidea; order Camarodonta; family Strongylocentrotidae; genus Strongylocentrotus; species Strongylocentrotus purpuratus. Next base: position 18,897,483 of record NW_022145599.1, on the reverse strand, counting down.
TGAATATCTAGGACCTACAGTAACGTTGGAAAACTTCGGAAACGGTGGCATAGCCATAGGCCGGAGGAGCACGAGTTCTTGAGAATATGACACCCCATGCCCCGGACGAAACAAAATTGAAGAAAAAATGCAGCCCCAAATCATTGTGATAATATGATAAAGTGTCGATAATCTTGTATCATACTAGCTCTGTAATTCATTAAAAAAAAATTTCTTCAATATTTCAAAATACATTCTTTACTCGGTTGGTAAGTTCACTTGCAGAATGTAAATATAAAGCGTATTTCAATACCCTCCATCGCTAATAGATTTGCGGTGCATCCTGTAAAAAGCCCTGTACCTCCGTGCCCCCGACCCCATTCCGGCGATACGCCAGTGGTCGGAAATATATAGATTATTCATGTCCCTTTGGTATAATCAATATGAAACATGAATATTACTCCAAAGCAATATAGCCTAATGAGCCTAATAATGACACCCAGGATGTGAATAAATCGTATAATATGTGTTTTAATGTATTAAAGGCTTCTTTCATATTGACACAAACAAAATTTGTTGATCATTTCGAATATTCAGACCTCCATATTAAACACTTATTTCCGTTAAACAAATCTTGCTATCAATAATAATTTCTTCCGACATTGAATTAAAGGTACTATTTGAAGCTATAGCTGAATTATTTGTTTGTCATTTAATAGTCGAGATTGGGGTCAAACGTCTATATTAAAACAGGGGGGGGGGAGATGCAATGTCGGAAAGGAGCTCATTAAAGGAGGGCTAGGCTTCTTTAAAAAAAAAGGGCAGCACGTTAAATAGTGAAAACACGCCAAATTGAGTTTTTCTGCACCCCCTCCCCAACCCGGGTCATTCTCGTCTTAATGAATCATGTATAATGCGATTGTAGAGGTGTCGTAGTCGATTGGTTTAAGCATAAATTAACCAGATATGCGAAGGTTTTTATGTACGGCGCTTATGTTTCGAAGCAAAACATTTGATGTACATTGTTTCTCTCCATCCAGGTTTTAAATCGGTACCTTGTATTGTGCGAACACAATCGTCGTTTGGCCACCAATGTTCCCGCCCCATCCACCACCTTTAAAATAGCGCCCGGCTGGATTGCTCCACAGGGAGTTGAGAACGTGGACGCATTTTGTACGGGCAAGTCGGAATCCGAATGGCGGGGATATAATACATAGGCAAAGAGTGAAGAGACACATTTGTATCATCGATGTATTAAACGCTTTATAAACCCAGAATAATATTTACACTCATTGTTCACCCTCTGGTTTAAATCATGCCAAGGTCACGTGGTGTAGGAGGTAGAAATGATCAATATAAGGATGATGAACGATATGTGCAAAGTGTTTAGACATCATGCTTATTATAATCTCCACAAACATCCAGACCATTACTTAAACATAAAGGGATAGTTGAGATCTGTTCAGAGGGCGCTACACAATTTTGTTTGTTTGTGAAATAATGAAAAACTGAGTGTCAAATTTTAAGGAAAATACAATTTAAATGACAAAATCATCTTTGTTTGATCAAAATCGGTTCAGAGATGGCATGAAATATCCATAAATATAACGATTTCTAATTTCTTCCCTTGTGTACCCCCACAAATATTAGATAATTTGAAAAAGCCGTTGAAAAAACGAAATAGCGCCTTTTACGTCGTGTTTCAGCCAATGCCGATGTTGGCTTTTTTGTTGGCATTTTCGTGTTGGTTATATTACGCAAAACCAGCCGGCCCATGTATTGTTATTTTTAATTAAATAATTAATCAACGGTCACCGTATTTTTTGAAAGAGGAGCTGAATTGGTTTGATCGTATTGGCTAAATTTTTTGGGTCTAAAATTACCTTCAAAGCAATTTTAGGTTAAAAAAGAGCACTAGAAATGTCCGATAGATAAGAATAAGAGCAATAACCATGCACTTTGATGGCATTTGCGGTGTGAAAAAAAACTCAACTATCCCTTTAATACGACACCGTCGGTTTATGCCTAAATCACACCTAGGCCTATCATGCTATCGGAGGTAGATATGAACTTAGTTTAAAGAAAAAACAGAATAAATCAATGATTGGGGGCTTTTGTTGTATGAACCCGACCTGACTCGTCGCCTTGCGCTGCCGTTATTGTATTTGGCGCCACAAGGAAATGCTTTTACCGTGTGTGTTTATCTACGAAGACATTGAGACATAGCTTGGTACGTTCCTAATGTAATATCATTTTTGAAAGGCCTCTTTCGTTACTTCTCCCAAGGGGTTCGACCTTATCCTGTAATCTGTCACTAATACTTACAGCTGTCCCTGGCAGGTAATGCTTTCTCTCTCTCTCTCCCTCTCTTTACATCTTCTCTCTCTATATCTCTCTCTCTCTCTCACTCTGTCTCTCACTCTGCCTTTCTGTGTCTCTTTATCTGTATCTCTTTTCCTCTCTAACTCTCTCTATCTCTCTCTCTCTACATCTTTCTCTCTATCTATCTATCACTCATTTCTCCCCTCTCTCCCTCTCTCTTTTTATGTCCCCCTTTTCCTATCTCTCTCTCCCTCTCTCTCTCTCTCTCTCTCCTTGGAAAATTAGAGGTGACTCTCTCCATGTCGTATGTATTCCCACAAAGAAATTGTTATTAGAGCCCCAGGGCAATTTGCGAGTACAGAATTGCGACGTTGAAGTAAGGCGATGAAATCCGAAGCGACAGGGGAAGACATTGTGATTGTATCAATTCAACTTATTTCAAGGCCAAGAAACTTGTAGCAATATATCTTAAAATTGCATTTATCTGTTTATTGCAATGTTTCCTTAGTTCTTCACAAAAAAATTATAGTTTCAGCTCTCCCCGAGGTTGTGTGATTTGCGTGACTAGAAATTTAATTTTTGCGAAACAAAGAGAGATACTTTTTATGAATTTCATGACATTTCCTGTCTTGTCGAAACTCATCGGCGTCGAGCTCTATTACAAAATTCTTTTGTTGTTCAGTTATATTTAGTCTTGTTTTAGTCATGCCTTCTCTCCTTCCTTCAAGATGATTTGTTTAATTATTATTTTATTAGATGTGCTAAGGGAAACATGGGACGGTTCAATAATGGCTAATACAAAGTGGATTGATTTTGATTAGTAAAATTTCACCATGTCTCTCAAATTATTAATATCCATGCATTCACTGGTTCCTCGTTAAAATATACAGGGATAAACTTTCCATTATGTTCATTTTTTCCTCTCATTTTTTCATCGTTGTATTAATGTGTTTTCGTCCGCAGTAAGGCAGCTCTAATTGCAAGCTTTTACTTTTCATGATATTAGGCACGGGGAGATTTTTTTTTAGTGGCATTTTATTACTTTTGAATTAAAAAGCCTTACAAAATAATCGCCAAATTGGTCGTCCACTATGAAGAACTTGTGTTTTATTTATCAGGGAGTCTTTTGTTTGTCAATATAGGTCAATGTATAAATGAACTTTGCATTTTCTTATTTTTGAATCCTTGTCAAAAGTTGTAAAGAAGTTTATGAAGTAAGTGAGAGCGTAGTATGCGGAGTCATTATTATCGTCTTTCACAATACTTTAGAACCTTCCCCTCTTCCTTTCTTACTCTCTTTCTCCCCTTTCCCGTTTTCTTCTTTGTTTAATAAATAATAGGGGCCATGAGCCCTAGGCCCCGTAGCTACACCTGTAACCACGGCTAGCATTTCGTGTACATATTTAGTCAGGTAAGCTATGTCAAGACACTGGGGGTCATTGGTCGTTTCTCTTCCCAGCGACTATGCAGAAATCTCTCATTTCCCATTGGCTTTATATCCGATCCACCCTGTTCCGGTAGGTAAGGGGTTAATATCCTTTATGTGGATGAACTCTCAAACAGGGTACATGAGTCCGCTATGACACGTTTTCGACATTAGGTAGACGTACTTCCTACGCATATCACGTCTCTTCTTGTATATACAGTGGTAGAGCTTGGGAGATACAGAGATCAATTCGGACTGGATTTGGTCATTTATGTCAAAACGGTTTTGTCAGTATTTGAAGGTTAGACCACTTTCAATACATTAATATTAACGAGGGATAAACGAAATTTGACTTGACGATTATATACAATACTGCATGCTTAACAGTGCAATGTCCTCCAAATACTGCATGCTCTGAAGTTCAATATTATAGCCAAATTTATGCACCGACAATTCAAGCCAGCATTTTTTTCGAGTGCAGTTATATTTCATCGGTATCTCAGAACACAGCGGAATATTGTTTGGACATGTAGAAGTCAGATTTTGGAGCAGGATTGCTTATCGAAGCCTAAGGCCGATATCCATTCAAAACATTGCACAGCCTTATAATATCGTTTTATGTAACATTTATGATACTAAGTGTAGTCGCCACCGGGAAAATAAACACACTCTGTTCTGCTCATACCGAATTTCAATTCAACTTGTTAATATTATCCATTTTCGAAGGACGCTTTTTATTCATTGATGGTTTCGAGTGTAACGCGTATTGAGGATATCTTCCCTCAAAAAAATGCAGATTCGTACTAAGACGTATTACAGCGCAAAAAAGGGTGATGGATACCGTAAGTTGAAATCGCCAGCTCGGTGCATATATTTTGTTAAATTTCTTTTTTTTTAGGGTGAGCAACGAGCTGTCCAAAATTACCACGTCCGACTATTAGGGCCTTTAGTGATTTATCATTTCGAAGGAAGATATAACCTTTCGGTTTCTTGCCCACGCTTCACCTCTTTTCTTAGATTTCTCAGTGGTGATCCAGGGAGATACAAGGGGGACGCCCCCCCCCCAAGAAAACATAATAAGGGAAGGAAAAGAGGAAGAAAAGAAAAGAAGACTTTTAGGCTGCAAACCACAATCGTTTTTATCACAGGTTTGGACCCATGCACCCCTTGCCAGAAAATACTAGATATCGCCACCGAAAAAGGAGGAAGGAGAAGGGGAAATAAGAGAATAATATATAGGCTGATAACCCTGTTTTTTCGTCGAGGTTTAGGACTTGTGCGTCCACCCTGCCATAAATACTATATCCGCCACAAAAACGGAGGGAGGAAAAGGAGGAAAAAAAGAAGAATTATAGGCAATTAATTATAGGCTGATCAATAACCCTTTTTCTGTCACAGAGGTTTTGGACTGGTGCCCCCCCCCCCTTGACATAAACTTCTGAATCCGCTACAAAAAGGGAGGGAGGAAAATGTAGAACAAGATATATATATAATATGATATATAAAATTACATAAATACTCATTCTTTTGCATTCTAATTTTAGAACAAATCCCATTTTGAGGCTTGGATATTGATTTATCCCAACCTCAAACAGAGCATCTATGGCCAAACTAATTGATTTGGGAATTTTGCAACCCACCAAGTGAATATGGGGACGATCTGCGCATGCTCGGACAGTTATAAAACCTATCAAAATACATGTAGATATATTTGGCGCTTAAAAATGTACCCATGGGTCCAACATCCGCCAATCAGCTTTTGTTCCAAGAGTGCCGGGGGAAAAATAGGCTTGTTTTCTTCTTCAATTATTCTTTTTTTCTGCCGCAAGAAATCCAATTATAAAGCGAGATACACTCAACAACTAAAAGAAAACGGGGAAAAAGGGGGGACACTCTTTATTTTTCATATACACCGTACATAATATATATGTTTTTTTTATCAAATTCAAGAAAAAATAATTATCTACCAACATCAATTATGCTCATATTTTGAACTTTTACGCTTTAGTACATTCATTTAGCAGTCAGAAGGTCTGATTAAGACAATTGCAAAAAGAAAGCGAGTAGCCATTCAAATGTTAATGAACATATTGATAATTTTGTAAGACATTCTTGTTTAAAAATGAAAACAGAGAATGAGAAACAATGTGGAGGACTGAGCTCAGGAGGTCAGCTACAGACTCTGCACTTCATGGATTCGACATGCACGGTCAAGACCACCATCTCATTTCCACAAAAGATCGTTGAACACTTTAACGGCTGAATTCCTCGTTTTTGCCATTTCTTTAGAGTCATTGCTAAATGGCTATGCTCACTTATTGCTTGATGGTATGATTCCAACTTTATATCATCTTGAAAAGGATTAATTAATATTTATTTTGATGTATAAAAGATAAGTGCGTATCAAATACTTATGTGGAAACCTTAAATTTCAATAGTATCTACTTTCTTTTTTGCTGAGTGTATTAGAAATGAAGAAAAAAAAAGGATGTCAGCTTACTCCAAGAACAAATTCGCTTTAAAGTGTTAGAAGTAATCTCATTTTAAGTGCTTTAGCGTCTCATAGTGAAACTTTCATGTCGCTATTATTATTTTACAATTTTTCATATTAACGTCACTACTATAAAAAGCGGAAAAGGGATAGCCTATCATGTAAAGCAAATAAGCCGAGAGTGGTTTTAGAAAAAGTATTTATGTTGCTATTTCCGTAAAGCTCATATTTTGTTAATGGTTCTACAGTTTCAATCCCGTTTTTCTTCGACTTCCTGTATTAAAAGCCTTCTGTTTATATTTTCGACTGCAATCTTGGTAACAAAAACCAAAGGAGAAATGGTTGGTAGCAAGAACAGAAAATTCAATGAAATTTATTTACACAATGCTGGTTTATCGAAAAAAGGAATTTTCTAGCTGAAATATTGATGACGAATAAATATTACAGATCAACGTGCGATTTCATAAAAATATATATAAGTGACCTAGATGTAAGTGAATGACACCTCCAATTTCAGATATATCACATTTAAAAAAACTGATATATTCTAAAGAGCCAGATATCAGTAAAATTACAGGGTATTTGTAATCGAATATCCTATTGGTTGAAGCGCTGTCACGTGAAACTCAACATTCTGCAATATGTGCACGACCCCCGGTCAAATTTGACTGAATTGCTTTAAAACCAAATCAAACAACAAAACAACCCCCACTCCGGGGTCGGAGGGACCGCATACGTGTTCCCAAAATCTCCGGTAAAGGGGTACTTTTTTCGCGCGAAAAAGTCCGGTTCGCTATTGACTTCAAGTTCAAGTTCAAGTTCAGTTTATTTCACATCCAATAACAAACTTACAGCATTATAACATTAAAAATACAATTATACAAAATGCAATATATACAAAATATGATAAGAACAAATACAACAAGAACAGTAACACTAAAAATGATTAATGGGTGGAGTAGGGATGTGAGGGACCAGAAAAGACCAAAAAAATTGGCCTATCTAGGCTGGTCCCCTTTTTCTACAACCCCAAAAGTAAAATCTTCAGTAATTAAAAGCAAAATATTGACAATATAGACATAACATTAACTGAGACATACACACATACAAGGACAGGCAGAATTAATAAAAGCTGAAAAAGTATATTGTAACTTGATATTTGTTTGTGTTTAAAATTACGCTTAAAACTAGACAATGTCGGACATGCTTTGAGAGAATCTGGTAAGTTCATCCAAATAATGGATCCTTTATATTTTATTACTGTTCTTGACAAATTATAGCGAAATGAAGGAACATAAAGTTTGTTAGAATTTCTAGTACTATATTGATTTATATCTCTATTAAAAATAAAATAATTATCAAAACACTCACGAGATAGAGGGTGCTTTCAAAAATAGGGAACATGCATACGCGTACCCTACATGGGGAGGGGGGGGGGGCACGACCGTGCAATATGACAACCTTTTTTTTTTGCACGGTATAAAAGAATACAACAATGATTTGGCCAGCGCACCTCTCTTTCCTGCGCATATCCAACGTTTGCATCGTCTTATAGCTGCGCAAATACCATCAGTTTTATGTAACGAATATTTTCCTGCATCGCGTTGTTCAGTATATATATTCACCTCCAACTTCAGAATTTCCCTTGTGCCGTTATATTTCAACCTCGGCCTTCTATAAAATTTGATCGTACTTATATTTTACCACATAAGTGTATTCCCAAAGGGAATATCAAAAAAGTCTACACCGCACTGGTCATTTCACTGGCCTGTAAGGCTGATATGCTCTCTCCGTAATCCAAACGTTCAATCATTCACACCATAAATCTATGATGGATGGGGCAAAGTGGACTGTCTGTAAATCTGAGTTCAGACAACCATCATTCATTGTGATCAAATTCTCCCAGTCTGAACGTCCTATTAAAAGAAACGTCGTATAGCAAAACGGCTGTTTGAGCATTGTTTCGAACGAAAATCGATGAAGAACCAGGGTCTGAATGTCAAATCGTACGAACATCGCACAAGTAGGTGGGACTTATCGTTAGCGCGCAGTCATTATAAGCCAGCTGTCGCATCAATTGACCCCGCAATTGACGTCTTCAAATCTTGTTTCTTTTTATAGTTATACGACGTTTTATACGATGTTTTGTGCTTGGTCTGTACGCTACCCTCGATATGAACAGGCGATGTATGAGTGGTCTGTTGATCGTAACATTGTCTGAGTGCGCCTTACGGCTTGCGATAATAAACACAATCTTATTCCCGGCACATCACAAGTTCATGAATATGGGGCGGGTTGCGGGAGAAGGTAAAGGCATGGAATCGACATGAGCGAGAATGTCGAAATGCCAATACTCGGGCATCCCTTACATCATTATACGGGTTGACATTACAATCGAGAGGCGAGGTGAGCCTTTTTGTATTTCTTAAAAGTAAGGAGGATTAACCTCTCGACTATGAAGCATTATCATGACAAAGAGATTAAATCAACGTTTTATTTGAAATAAAAAGCATTGCCATGGCCCAAATAATATCTTTTTGCAAGTACATTAAAGAGACCCTACTTCGCCATATTAACGACGTCGTCTGCTCCCCGAGGAAGCTGCCATGTTGTAGAAGTTTCCCTTAAAAACGTTCGGGTTGTGACGTATCGCAAGGAGAACTGATGTAGCGCGCGGCGCGCGCGTTATTATGCAATACACATCAAATATGGTGTACTGCCAAGTGTTCGGTTGTAATAATTGCTCCTCGAAAACCAAGGAGAAATCGTTTCATCCGTTTCCATACCAACACAATCGCAATGAAATATTGAAGTTATAGGTAGCAGCTCTAAAGGTGGACAAATTTCTAGACAAAAAGTACAAGTACGACAGGAAACACGATGTGATCTGCAGTGATCATTTTACAGTATACAGCAGGGAAACGTACGTACCCAATAGCGGTCGAATCCATGCGATACGTCACAGAACGGGCCGTGCGCAAACACAATGGGCGACGTTCTGAAAATTCTCAGAGCCACGAAAGACGCATGATTCTGTTACGTCCTTCCTTTCGTCACAAATATATGATGTTTTATATTTTTCCGATAAGGTTTTAAATGGTCTACAAACTGGAATTAACAAGTTGTTTGGGGTTAATCTATTTTAATATGTTTTTTTTAATGAAAGGATAACATATTCACAATGTAAATTAACAAGAGTAATCTGACACTAGACGTCAACCCGCCCAATTGAACGTTTTATATCAGGATAGACATTACCCCCCTCCCCCCATACACACACATACATACGTACATACACACATACACACACACACGCACACCCGCGCACACACGCACACACTCACACAAGTGGACAGATACCCAAACATTGCACAGGTTTCAATTTCCTTCTCCTTTACCTCGAGAATATTGACCGTTTTTAAGATTCAATCGAAATCAAGTCAGATCGGAATTTGTCGCTGCATCCCCTTGAATGCCATACAAACAACCTAAGATTTACGGCGTTTTTAAATGTTTCATTCTTTTAAATGTTTGTTGACGGATATTTTATTCATTGTAAACTAGACCACAAGTTAGATATTTTTCACACCATAAAATGCAATTGTGTTAATATAACGTGAGCGTACAAACACCATGTTCCAATTAGCAAAGACCCTATCTTACGAAAAGTCTAAAAGAATAGTCATATCTTTCACTTTATACAGAAAAACAGAACGCGGAGAGCATTGTTTTAGTTTTAGAGAAGACGAGAGATGAATTTCAAAGCAAAGCACTCCTAACACCCCCCAACAATAAATTGAACATTCAAACTACTTAAACGTTGAGCACAGTGCTAATACCCAGATCAACTTATCCACTTATTGTTATAGGTTTTGATGAGATATCTTCTGATTTTTTTCATTCGTCCTAATTATTTTGTTATGACACTGCTGGCAATGGGGCCTTTCGTAATCTTGTTTTGAAAGAAGATGTCCTGCTTTTTTAAAGGTGCTACGATGTAAGTCCCTACTTTCACAAAAGTTTCTGTTCCCCATCAAAGACGACAGCCGGTCGCTGTTGAGAGGAGGAAACTTGGACAGAGAAATGGCATATACCCAAGACAAACCGACGAGATCGACACCAAACCGATGATCATCAATATTTTTTATCCTTGTAATTTTCGTAAACTCTATTTTTTCGTTTTTTTTTGCAAATGTTGTACATTATGTCATGATATCATTTCTTGCTTTTTGATTTCCTAAATTGCCGTTTTTGTTAACTTATACACTTGGTAATTGTTCAATGCTTGTATTGTTTCAAAATTCTTTTAGACATTATGCACCATATAAGTACAAAGTTATCAATATATTTATTATTATTATTATTATTAGTAGTAGTAGTAGTAGTTGTTGTTGTACAATTAGAAGTCCTAGTATTATTTGTAATTTAGTGGTAGTAGTAATAGTAGTAGGAGTGGTACCGGTACTATAGTGTAAGTAGTAGTAGAAGTAGTATTAGTAGTAGTAGTAGTAGTAGTAGTAGTAGTAGTAGTAGTGTAGAACTATTAGTATTAGTACTATTATTAGTAGTAGTAGAAGTAGTAGGAGTATTATTACAAAGATAGTATCAATATAATAATAATTATTATTATTATTATTAGTAGTAGTAGAAGTAGAAGTAGTAGTAGTAGTAGTAGTAGTAGTAGCAGCAGCAGTGGCGGATCCAGGTTTTTTTTTGGAGATGGGCCCCCACCCCTGGCGCTCAAGCGGGGGGGGGGGGGGGGGGTGCGATTTTTCAAATTTTCGAGGGCCCCAAAAAACAATTAGTGCTCACTATTTCGGAGTCGTGATGTGGCTGGGTCAATACTCGAACTTCCTCCTTCCTCCTTCAGAACAACGTCGTCTTTGCAATGATACACAGACAAGAGTAAAAATGCCTTGCTCAAGGAGTCAATACATGTCTCTGACAATTTTCTACAAGGACATTTACTTTAAGTGCCACTTAAAAGCATTTTAATTTGGCAAGCAATGGAAGCGTATCTCTTTAACTTAGTTAGGATCTACGTAATAACCCTTTTCAACAACAACATTAAGGATGAAGTAGATTTCAAAATGATCTTTGAGGAGTGCACTATAATCAAAGAAGATAATTGAAGTGTGGTATTATTGCCTGAAGAAAGCATTAAGGTCTTACCTAATTGAAAAAGCCTAGAAAGTAGTCTGATTTTTTTTAGTTGAGATTATTTAACAAACAACATTCCACTTTATTCATGAAGAGGAAATTGTGGGAGGGCCACGTGAAATTCTGTTTTTTTTTTCTTCTTATTCTATTTCCTTTTTTTCTTCTTTCTTCTCCTGCTTCTTCTCCTTCGTCTTATTCTTCTCTTTCTTCAACAATTTCTTAATCATCATCTTCTTCTATTTCTTCTTATACTTCTTCTTCCTCCTTTTCTCTTCTCCTTATTTTGTTCTTATTCATGCTATCCTGCTTCTCCTTCTTGTTGTTGTTGTTTTTTCTTTTCCCATCTCTCTCTCTCTCTTTCTCTCTCTTTCTTTCTCTCTCTCTCTCTTTCTCTCTCTCTATCCCTCTCTTTGTCTCTCCCACTACTTATCTTCCTATTGCATTTTCCCTCTAAAATGGCTAATGTAGACATACTTTTTTCTGACTGTCCCTATTTCTCTCCTTTCTCCCCTTCTTCTTTCCCCTCCTCTCTCTGTCCTACTGCTCTCTCTCTCTCTCTCTCTCTCTCTCTCTCTCTCTCTTTCTCACTCTGCTCCCCAAGCTCTATCGGTGTCTCGTCCATCCTTTCTTTCTCTCACTCTTCTCCACCCCTCTCTCTATTCTTCTCTTGTTTTTTATATTCTTTATTTGTAGTATTTGGGGTCCTTTCTCACAAGAAGATTTTTTTTTAAATTGGAATTTGACAGATATTCATAAACAGGCAAACAATTTTTAAAATCCGTATGAATCCTTCATATAAAAAATCGACTAATGTGATCATTTTAGCTTAAAGGTAATACAAAGTTTTGGGAAATTTTGAAAAATGGTTGGATAGTGAATCTTTACAATTTTGATATATTTCGATGCCCCTGTGGATGTATTATAAGCACTAAACAAAATTAGCCCCTAAAACACTTGTTTTCGAGAAAAATTGAATATAAAAATTTACCGGTGCTCCCGGTAAATTTTGATAAATTTCAAATAGCGCCTATGGCAGTACAATAGTAGCTGCGAGCATGAAAATCTCAGAATATGTAGTTGGGATATATACTTTCCAAACGGGAATAACTAATCGTTCGATTTTAGTCAAGAAACATTGTTTCATAGCTAAATTAATATCTTGACCTTGAGAGGGAGCTATACAACTTAAAGAGTTTATTATTTATAATTTCATAACTTTAGACTCGATTTCAACCGCGACAACCGTCAATGTATATTGTAGGAACGCATATGCTTCCAATATGTTAATTTGAACCAAATTCATGACCCCATACCAAAACTTTGTAATACCTTTAATGATTATCAGGTCATCTTATAATATTTCCTTTTCATCGGGGAGCTATTCCGGAAATTTTACATTAATACTTCTGAGCATCCATCCTGACATCAGAGATAAAAAGGGGCGCAACACATTTTATATTCCCCTTCTTGTGTTTGATGTATAATACTCAAGATACCTTCCAATATTGCGGTATAAAAATGAAACTTTGAATTTCTAGGGAATATGACCAACGGGAAGAGCACTCAGTGTGAAATCGATATCGATTTTGTAAAAACTTATTTGGCATTGTTTTCATTACTCAAGGCAGGGCCGTATGACTTACAAAAAATTTCATAACATCGATCCTTCTTCTTATTATTATTGTTATTATCATCCTTCTTCTTCATCTTCTTCAAAAGGTCATGCATTCATGCGGACTTCGACATCTTTCAATACGAAATGCAAAAACTTTCGAGAAATTAACCCAGGAGCATTTTCAATACCCTGTCTATCCCATGGAAATTATGTACTACGTAAAACGCCGTTCTAATGTTCACACATTTCAAGCGTGGTGGACAAGGCTAATGAAATTGCCTGAGGTATTGATTTTTCGAAAGTCTTTGACATCGTGTCAAAAGATAAGTCACTATGAAATTAATTTGGGACAGATATTACGAGAGAGAGAGAGAGACAACGAGAGAGAGAGAGAGAGAGAGAGAGACTGAGAGAGAGAGACAGAGAGAGAGACAGAGAGAGAGAGAGAGAGAGAGGGGGAGGAGGTAGCGTGAATCCAACCATTGAGGTTGCACTAATGCGACGGGAGGGGTCAACACGGGCAATGCTCTCAGGCACCAGCTCTTTCATCCTCCATTAGAGACGCCACCGAGTTTCCGAAGAGGAAAGTGGATAAAGGCTTTTACTTTCTTTGTGGTTCAGTGCCATTTGCCCAGTAACAAACTTACTTGCTCTGAAATGCCATGTATTCAATTATTATATATCTTTTCAGATTTGTCTGCCTCTTCGTCAAGAAATTATTGCAAAGGGCCTAAACATTAAGAAAAATTGTTCAAGCAATGACTTGACCCTCAAGTCAAGAGGTTCCCCTTTTTTCCAAAACAATAATAAGTGATGATAATAAAAACAGCCATAATAATTTTCTTGGAGCGTTATCCCGTAATTACACGAATAAATGCACCTTTCCTTAAATTCAATAAGTAAACACAAATTATGTAGTCTATTCGAAATTTCAAATAATGTAAAATATGTTTTTAAAAATTGTAAAGTGCATATTTAGAGCAAAGGGGGAGAGCACTCCAAGAAAAACAAATAAGCACTTATCTTTTGAATTACAATCTTTGAACATAATTATGAACTTTATGAATTGTATGAAATTATATGAAATATATTCATTATTTTAGACGGGTTCGGCTAGCTTTGTTCAATTTCTTAGATATTTTATCTAATCAAAATCATGTTGTTATGCTTCAAAAGACTGCACATTGATTCAGTATTTTGACAAACATGGATAATAACATAATTATTATACCAAAAATGTCACTTACATATAGGCCTAATTTGTATAATGATGTCCAGACGGGATTTTCCCAAACAATATGAAAAGCTCATGATAAGTGATGAAAATAGGTGTGGCATGCAAGTATTGCATCGGTCGAGAAAGGATACTACTAAGTCATTAACATCTTGCTAGAATATTGATCCCCATCTCGCGTTTACCGGATTCGGATGATTATAATTCTTCCTAGATATAGATTGGGTGATAATCATTACCATATTATTAACCTACGGATCGGTGTCGATTGAGCCGTACAAGTAGGCAGGGTGTATTGTACTTCATTGATCATTATTATTTATAGGTCAATCGAAGAACGGGAAATGAGAGCATGTGTAAAATTCAAACGGCGTCTTTAGTTTACGACCCAGTTACGAATGGACTTTGAAGAAAACAATGCAGTAAGTTAAACATAAAATATGGGTACAATCGCATTAACTTTAACCAAATAAAACAACCTTAGTAAATTTTACAACCATAGGCCTATGTGTCTTCTTGTGAACGTTTCGAAGGTGACAATAATAATGACATATTACCCAATCCCAACTTGATGTATACTGACAATAAAATCATGACAATAGGGCTTAGAGATTGCCTCTACGTTCATTTCTTTAAAGCCTTCGCCATCGTATTGATGGAATAACAAAAATAAGAAATATCAGAATGGCATCTCTTAAACTCGTAGTCAGGTTGTAAGCGGCACGGTGGCCTTAATGATTAAATCAAAAACAATAATGAAACATTTCTGGAGGACAAAGAAGCAGGGATACTGGCAAGAACAACGTAAGATCTACAGTAGATATGAAAAGACTGAGAAGTGGTTTGAGCAAAAAGTGCCCAAAGATTAACGCCCAGTCGCCCACTGTCGCCAAATTAATACCCGATGTTCACCGGGCGTCATGTCAATTACGCTTTTACATGCGCTAATCAAACTTGAGAAAGCAACTATCCCATGCGTCAGTATTTCAATATAGGATTTCCCGGCGACATTCGCGAGTTTGTCATTCG
The DNA here is from genome assembly GCF_000002235.5 of Strongylocentrotus purpuratus. Lineage (NCBI taxonomy): Eukaryota > Metazoa > Echinodermata > Echinoidea > Camarodonta > Strongylocentrotidae > Strongylocentrotus > Strongylocentrotus purpuratus. The sequence continues at coordinate 18,882,227 of NW_022145599.1, read as the reverse complement.
AATTCATTTACTTTGCATCTAAGTTAGTGCAGATCGGCTTTGCCATGCCAATTATCATCCAATTTTCCTGTTTTGGTATTTAATTTAGGATTTTGGTCGAAGGGTTTCAGAGATCTGTAATTTAATTAAAAAACTGCTCAACTAGCATTCAAATTAATCGTCACTTGTCGAGGCGTCATTTTTATCATTCAAATTAACACCTGTCATTCGTATTCGAATTATGTTTAATCAAGTTAGGAATGTTAGGGGGAAGAAATCCAACACACGTTTACATTTTTAAAAAAAATGCAATTAAATGCATCGTGATTTGCCATTAGGGTATTTTCTGTTATTCCATTTATTAATTTTGAGAAAAATGCATATGGGTGTAGTCAGACATTTAAGTAAAGAAGGGGTGAAATTAAAGGATATGGCATTGCTGCACGAACATGTTCATATACCCCGGAAAAGTGGGGATACAAAAATACCTACCCCAGTCACAATATTGTACCCTTCCTCCACAATGAAATTGTGATAAATTTATGATGAAACACAAGACAAACAACTTCCTTACATGTAAATTTACAAAATTATTGAGGCCATCAAGTCCGTAAATGTAAGTATTTTTTTTCTTCTTAACAATCAAACTTGAATGTGTATGAATATCAGATGAATCTAAAAGTATATAAAGTGTATAAATGCAAGAAAATATAATATGATGATATACACATGGAAATAAACAATCTTGAAAAAAAAGAATGAGCTATAAAGAGTGTGTAATAAACGAGAAGTGTAAATTGGCCATCAATTTAAGTGCACACAGTGCTAATTTGAATGCTACAAATGAATTCGAATGCTAAAAGTAGACCTTCGCGATGTCAGAAATCGTGTTGCGCCAAATCGAATGACCAAATAGCGAAAGAAGCACATTATTCATTAATCTGAATGAAACATACATAGATTCTAACGAAAACTTCATAGATTTGAAAACTAGAAAAAGGAATATAAACCCAAGATATATTTGACAGGAATAAAACCATCGAATTTGAACGCAAGACAAATTAATTTAAATGACAAACTCGCGAATTTGGCCGGAAAATCCTATACTATGTTTGCGCTGTTTCATTTGCATTTAATATGTGTGTGATATCCCTCTGAAAGACCGCGTCATGCCCTGCCGCAGTCCGACGCCAGTTAATGACGCTACGCACGCAAGGGGCATCGGAACACGTCATGTGATTTTATTGTCGGATGGAAACGCACTGGTGGTATTGCAGTGGTACCACGGATCGAATACACATAATACTCTGTACTCCTCTTATTGCACTCTCTCTTTTTTTTTTTTTTCTGTTTCTCCCTCTCTTTCTGTTTCTCTCGCTCTCTCTCTCTCTCTCTCTCTCTCTCTCTCTCTCTCTCTCGTTCTTTCTCTCTCCGTCACTCCGTCCCTCCCTTCCTCTGTCAATCTCTCCGTGCTCCGTATTCATCTTTCTCTTTATCTTACTCCTTCTCTCTCTCAGACTCGCCCTTCTCCTTTCCTCATATCCTTTATTTTGTTTAATGATCAGATGTCTTTTATTCTCTAAATAACATAATTATTCGACACATCTCAACACTTTTTGAGCGTGATGTTATTATGTTCATAAAACTATTTCTATCTCTTCAATCGCGTTTCTAACACAGGCTTTGGTGATATTTACTTCTTCCCCCTCTCCCTCTACTTTTACATGTTTATATAATTTCACATGTATATACTAAAGAGATTACCAAATTGTCTTACGGGAATGAGATATAAATATAAATCACAGGCCTATATAGGAACCTCTATGTATCACTGAATGGAAAACAGTCATGTACTTGGTTTTACGCAGTAATAATGCCAAATGTGATGATACCATATTCTATTTCCCACATGCTAATAATGGCCATTCTCTTAATGGCATTTTAAAACTTACGCTATTGAAAACTCACTGATAATGTATTCATTAAATCTGAATCCTAATTTGCCTACAAATCTTCACTCTTAATGCCGGGATTGCCCATTTGATATGAGAAGGACATCACCGAGATATCGAGGATAGAGTGAAGATTGAGGAGTTACAGACAATTCAATTTCAATTCAATTTTATTTGTCCCAATTAAAATGAATTGAAATCTTTAAAAAAAACAGTACTAGTCGAGATAAATAAACGATAAATATACTAAGACGTGCAGAGCTTGGAGCAAAGTTACACATGGAATGACAAATGCCATTAAAAATATATTAAAGGGATGGGAGGCATCTACACAATTTGAAGGCGCTATTAAAGAGAGCGTAAAGGGAAACAGAGGGTGATAGAGAATCAAAGACAAGAACCACACTTTGAATACTTCTATAAGAAAATTCTGTAAGAAAATAAGATGATAAAGAGATGTTAGTGAAGTAGGACAATTATTTGAACACGCGCCCCCGCACGTCCACGTCCATCTTAAAAGAGAGAAATTCAGCAAAAGTCCGGTGTGTAAAGTCAATACGGGTAGACCTTTTTCTTTTGTTACGAGCCGGAGAGTTTGGGAACACGCATGGTATCCCTGCGTTCACGGAGTGGGTGGGGGGGGGGGGGCGGGCATAGAAATGAATAAAATCAGAGAGAGAAAGAGAAAAGGGGGAGAGGGCTAGACTAAAACAACAATGATAATTATAATAATGATAATGATTATTTTAACAATAACATAACAAAAAGAAGATGAAAAAAAAAAGGAGAAGAAGAAGGAGGAAAAGAAGAAAAAAATATATGAATAAAAACATTAAAAGAAGAAAGAGAATAGTAATATGTCGTTTCTCTTCAGCACATTTCGGGACCGTACATGTAGGACCTCTCTCAATGCTCTTCCGAACTTAGAATCCTGTCTGATGTGCGGGTTATACAGGATTGTGAAGTACATTACATGCACATTGCACGTAAGTTTATGCAGACTATGTGATTATTAAATACAATATGCACCTGTTCGCCGGATATGCATTCGTTGTCCATGTCGGAAATGTGTCCGGCGTAATGTTAAAAACGATTCCCCCCCCCCCTCATAATGTTTCAAAAGAATATAGAAACGGTGTGACATTTGATCGTTCGGTTAACATGATTTATGTTAATCTCGTACGTCATGTTATGACGAATTTCATTTTATAAACTGAGCTGCCTTAATCATTGCTCTGTGATAAGTTTTTCAACAAGGATAGATTAGAGGAGAGGGATTACAAAAAAGAGAGATAAGAAGGAGAGAGAGAGAGAGAGGTATGGGAAGAAGCGAGGGAAGGAGGGGTAGGGAAAGGATTATTTGATTAGAAGAAAAAGGGATGAATTACAAGATCTACCAGATGTATAAACAAATAAAACAAGATTTCTGCTGTAATCGGATAATGCATGATTCTATTTTATAATGTTGTGTAAAGAACCCCCCCCCCCCCCCGTTCAGTTTTTCTGTGCATTTTGGCAGCCAAATACGCCATACGGCTGTAATCCCTTCTGTAATTATTAGTGTCCAAATAATAATCTTTTTACATTTACATAATCATATCAAGAGTATATTTTGGGGGTTGGCTTCCCATGAAGCCCTAGTGGCCCGAATTCCCAAAGGAGGTTTGTCGACAAACCTTTGTTTTCGCGCGTCAAATGACGCGTTTCGACGCGTTTTTACAAACCAGGTATGGAAAAAACGCGTAAAAACGCGTCATAATTATGACGTACGAAAACCAAGGTTTGTCGACAAACATCCTTTGTGAATTCGGGCCATAGTGTTCGTAAAACAATTTCAAATAACATCCTTCAACAACATTTAATATCAAGCTTGCCTTACGTTGGACAAGAGTCTGTATTTGTCATGCTCAAATGCTCAAATCCCCATTGTGTTCAATGAATACAATAGCTACTCAGCATTATAACTTGACGACCGCTATTATTGCCATAGCGTGCTGTGGTTTATTTACGACTGAGAGTCTACCTTTCCTTTCCTTTCCTTTATTTGTTACTTATTGTGCGTGCTATTCATTAGGGAGGGGCGGTTCTGGTGTGTTTTTAAAAAGAGGGGGCAGAATATCAAAAAAATGTAGCAAAACAAAAAAGTATATTACTAGGATTTTACAGGGGCAGGGGTTGGCTGGATTAGCCCCCTCCCCCTCAATCCATCAGTTCATTTTTAACCATTTTCTTTCAATTTGGTTCATTTAATCTATTCTAGGAAAATGTTAATCTATAACATTTTGGGGGACAGCCCTAGAGTATTAAGATCGTCTCCAAAACGTGCATGCCTTCTTGGACTAAGATAATGATAAGCAGCCTGAGCCTACCTTCATGTTTTGCCATGGGTTTTTTCTTCCAATACTGAATTGGCAAGGGATGGAAGATCGTTTTTAGCTGACTAGATAATATACAACATGTACCCCCATTTCATTTGAATATGTAATGATATCCGTAAGTGAACACAAGATGAGACGAGATAGCACTCACAATCTGGAATCTGTACGTATTGAAATTTGTCATGGATTTTTCTCTGCCCCTTAAGAAATGTAGGTACCATATTAATTTCGTTCATTACTAGTATTTTTAATTCTCCGTATGACTTTGATATTTCAGTTGAATATACGCATCGTTAATATGGAACAAATAGAAACAGTAAAATAAATGATATTAGTTTGAAAGAATTGAATTGAATTTAAACTGAGCTTAATTCTATGGGCCTACTATTGCGACTCAACATCTAACAAGAAAGGCGCTTCTTATGTTGCTTTACTTGTTATTGCAATTTTGAATTTACAAACAAATTCAAGAGTTATTTGCGATCCCTTTAAATGTTCGTATACGTCGCTCCTGCAAATTGAATACTATACTGTATAGTTTCCACAGCTATACTTTCCTAATTGCAGAGCTCATGGGTGTCTGAATGGCTTCGGATTATGTGTCGAAAATGGAAGATATTTTAGCTCTTTTAAGGTTGAGTGATCCAGGGTAGTTTGGGCATATTCTTTGAATTCGGGGGTCGATGCCCCAAAGAGTGGAATATGAGCATGTATATTTTCTTGTATATTTTGAATTGATATCGCTTACACCGTGGTGAAAAGTAGCCAGTTTGCGAGTAAGAGGGTCACGAGAAATAAATGAGGTGCGGATTTTATGTCTGTGCCGAGATGAGGAGAATGGACTTTCTTTCTATTTTGAGAGTCGCAAATAGAAATATAAGAGGGCTAACAAAGGAAGGAGAATAAATCATCCAAATAGAGAAAGAAAAACAAAGTATAGTTTGGAAATGGGCTCCGATACTTGGAATCGAACACAGAAAGAGTCAGAGACATGTGGATATAAAAAGAGAGAGAGAGAGACGCAAATAGAGAGAGAGAGAGAGAGAGAGAGAGAGAGAAAGAGAGAGATGGACAGAGAGAAAGAGACATAGACAGTGACATACAGAGAGAGAGAGAGATGAGACAGAGACATACAGAGAGAGAGAGAGAGAAAGGGGGAGTTGAGAAAAGTAATAAATGAGAATAAATCTAGAATCTAAAATGTAAAAAGCTCTATATACAGACACCAATTACTTGTGACTCACCGATTTTACTACCGGAGATTCAATAAATAATCCAACATTTAACTTCAGGTGGGAGTGGTTGAGTAAAAAGCGAGGTTTTATGATGCAGAGAGGATGTAAAAGAAAGAGAAAGGGAGAGTGTGGGTTGGGGAGGAGGGGGTTTATGATGATAATAATTAGAAACGTAAACTGGGAAGGAGAGAAATAGAGACAGACAACAGACGTTTCTGACGTTAACCTTACATGCTTGAACAACTTTGATGTATATCACGTCGAGTAGCGTGTACGAACAGCGAATGTTTTATAATGAACAAAGTTGTGTTTTCTTTAATGTATTTTTGCTTGTGCCACAAAAGCTCCATTAATTTTTTCATCAGTTGTACGGTTGCCGTGACAACTTCTCGTGTAAATCACAATCGATACTGCTATACATTATGTCATGATCATGATGATCATGCGTGAAAGACATCGAGACAGAGAGACAGAGAAACAGAGAGACAGAGAGAGAGAGGAGGAGAGAGAAAGAGAAAGAAATATATATATATATATATATATAGAGAGAGAGAGAGAGAGAGAGAGAGAGAGAGAGAGGCGGTAAAAGGAGAGAAGTTCGTGCTAAAAATAGTTAGGCATATGAATCAAGAGGAAATAGATTTTAGAAAGCGAGATAGGTAATCCCGACCCAGTGCTAAAAGCAAATGATATTATAGGGAGATAAATCGCATTGATTAATATTCTTATTATTATTACAAATCATTTAGCCTGGTATACCAGTAACATCAGTGTATGGCCATTTGCTCCGTACATCTCCGATTTACAAAGAAGTTTTTGTGGGGGGTTAATCAAGGTTAAGAATAAAAAATAGTATTCATTCTAGTGTTTTTCTTTTCTTCAGAATGGTGGAAAACGATTAATAAATTATCCCATTGAAAGCAAGATTGTCATGTGCTTGTTATTGTTGCAGCAAAATAGTTAGATAATAAGAGGATTCTCCAATAGTGCATATTGTGCAAACAAATTTTCTCGTACACAATGTTTACAATTCGTTTCTAAATAAGGAAAATCGAGAAATAATCAGTGTAATAATAATGATATTAGTAATAATAATAATCAATTATAATGAAAAAAAGTAATAAAAACAACAATGATAATGATTATTATAATGATAATAATTAATTTAACAATAACATAACAAAAAGAAGGAAAAGAAAAAGGAGGAAAAGAAGAAAAAATATATGACTAAATACATTAAAAGAAGAAAGAGAATAGTAATATGTCGTTTCTCTTAGCACCTTTCGGGACCGTACATGTAGGACCTCTCTCAATGCTCTTCCGAATTTAGAATCCTGTCTGATTGCACATTGCACGTAAGTTTATGCAGACTATGTGATTATTAAATACAATATGCACCTGTTCGCCGGATATGCATTCGTTGTCCATGTCGGAAATGTGTCCGGCGTAATGGTAAAAACGATTCCCCCCCCCTCATAATGTTTCAAAAGAATATAGAAACGGTGTGACATTTGATCGTTCGGTTAACATGATTAATGTTAATCTCGTACGTCATGTTATGACGAATTGCATTTTATAAACTGAGCTGCCTTAATCATCGCTCTCATCAAGGATAGATTAGGGGATAGGGATTACAAAAAAGAGAAATTAGAAAGAGAGAGAGAGAGAGAAAAGAAGCAGAATGTGAGAAAGAGGAAGATAGTCACATAAATTGAGAGAAAGACAGGAGTGAAGGAGAATGAGAAAAATAATAAAGCAAAAGAGATACAGTGACACAGAGAGGCAGAGAAAGACATAGAGAGACAAGCATGTAGTGAGAAAGAGGGAGAGAGTCACAGAGATTGCAAGAAGGACAGGAGAGGAGGAGAAATGAGAACAAATAATTAGCAAGAGAGAGACAGATACACATGCAGAGAGGCAGTGACAGACAGACAGATGGAGACAGATAGTGAGAAATAGAGAGGGAGAGAGAAAGGGAGAGAGAGAGAGAGAGAGAGGGGGGGGGGTAAAAATAAAGATAGAAATAGAGACAATAGCGAGACAAAATAGAGACAGAGACAAAGAGAGAGTGAGTGAGAAATGCAGACAAGGAGAAGAAAAAACAGACTTAGAGGGCCATTCTAACTAAAAAACGGGCTAAAAAATGAAGAAAAAAAAAGAATTGTAGAATAATTTTTGACGAAGATTCCGAACATGACAATGATTTTTTTCTTAGAAATCATCAATAATTCTGGAATCTAGCTTTAAAAATAACGACTCAGAACGCGCAGAAAAAGCCCAGTTTCGGTCATGACGCATTTGACGTCACTGCAGGCGCCTCTCCAGTGAAAAGGAGGGTGATTTAGGCATTAAAATGTATTTAAAAAGGTAAACTATGATATCAATTGCAGGAAGAAAAAAAAATTATCCGAAAAATAATATGCACTTGATAATCCCAGTACGTTTTTGGCAATTTCGTCATTCCTAATTATGAAATTATCAAATTGTCTTATCGGACATGCCCGCAATGACGTCAAAATATTGCGTCATCAAGCCACGTGACCGTATTACCTTTTTTTGAGGGGCGTAGCCTAGCAAGCGTGAGAACTGTGAAAAATGGATGGCTATTATCATTTTTTGCTCAATTTAGAGACTTTCTAAAAAATCATAGGCTGGAATATTAATAAGTAGAGGTGTAGTTATGTTTTGAAAGGCTATGTTTCGGGTTAGAGTGGCCCTTTAAAGAGCTCTTCCATTTGCATTCTGCAGATCGAGTGCGTAAATAATCATAAGGCTAGTCTACGAGGACACGGGGAACCTCTTGAACCTAAACAGACATTGGGGAAAATATGTCGTAAGATCGTTTTCTGTAGACGTCAATCACAGATATTCATGGTACCAAATAAAGCACGAAATGCATTAGTGACGTACGTATCTTGTAGTTATAAAGATCAAATGGATTTAATTAAAGCCTATACGGATAAAAATATGATAGGAATTACTACACTGAAGATAAGTACAAGGGTACGATTTGTCATGTAATTTATCTCCTCTTTTCCATTCGCATTATAAGAGATAAATTTGAAGTGCAAAAATAAGTTTTCTTATAAAAGGAGTAAAACAAAATATTGTTAAAAGTATCGAGTATACAATTTATATGCAACGAAAAAGAGGTTTCTAGCTTTTAAAAATAGGGGAGCAGCCCAACCTGATATTAAGGTGGGCTTTTTTAATGGAAACAGGAATAAAAACAAGCCTTAAACAGATTAGTGAATGTGAAGTTGAAATCAATCAAACACAAATTTTCAAACTCGGCGACTTATCTTGCTAGGTCCTCTCCCATTTCTCTGTTGTAAAATCGTCATAAATTGCTACTTTCTCTTATAATAATGTAAATCATACACGCACTTTCGATATAACCCTTTCATGTCTATATACTCAACCCCTATGTGAATGTATTCCTTTATCACTAATACCCTCTTCACATACACGGATTTTTCTTACGAGTCCTTACGGATCGCACAAATTCACGGGTCTTTCACGGATCCTTACGATTTTGCCACTTTTACGACCGGTTTATAATAGTTATTACGAGATGTTTGCGGTTTATTACGAATCATTACGAGTTATTACGATGTATTTACGGCAACAGTCCACGATTTGTTACGAGTTGTCACAGATAACTACGAGCAACTAACGTGTTAGTTACGACCTGGTTACGTGTTGTAACGAATAGCTACGAGTAAGTTACGAGTATTTACGAATCCTTACGATTTTTAGCCAAAAAATAACAACTGAAAATGAAGTGTTCGAACTTGCAGCTTTTCTTTCCCCAAATCGTGAACAGTTCGTAATCATACGTAAAGTATACTTATCTATTCATAAAGTCCTCGTAACTACACGTAAAATGCTCGTAATAACCTGTATCAATCCGTAAAGTCATCGTAAAATGACCCGAATAAAATCGTAAACAACACGTAAGCACACGTAACCATCCGTAAACTACTCGCAATAATGCGTAAATAATCCGTTAACAAATCGTTAACTAACCGTAACGAATCGTTACAAAAATCTGTTACGAGTCACTTACGGATTCTTGCGAGCAGTTTACGGATGGTTAAGTGTTGTTGCGAGCGGTTTACGGATGGTTACGGATTGTTACGAGGTATTTACGAGCTATTTACGGACAAATCAATCCGTGGACAATCGTAAGAAGATATTTGACATGTTAACAAATTTGCCTCTCCTTTCGCGGATCCTTAAGAATGTCTACGAGTTGTTGCGAGTTGTGACGAGTTATTTACGGGTACCAGCGAGTTATTTACGGATGCTTGCGATTGACTACGAGTTGGCGATACGTAAGGACTCGTAAGAAAAATCCGTGTACGTGAAGGGGGTATAACTGAAAACAGGGGGATTTATTGCACTTCCAGTAAAAAGGCAAATGGGGTCTTATTAATTACATCTTCCAATATTCATAACTTTCTTATTTTTTAATCGGACTTTTCCTCAATCTGTCACTAATTTGTTTCTCTAATATCCTTCCGCTTTTATTAATACCAGTTTAATGTCAAGGTGTACTTCCCCTTTTAAGGCAGGGTATTTTTTTTCCGCCATCGCTACCATTGCTGTAACATATTATCACTTGCACCATCTTTCGGTGAAGGCGTACATAGAGTGATTTCCGGTTCCTGTACCCAAGCAACACCACAAGCGCGTCGTGCAGTTGGTGAAGTATTGTGGGACATGGCTGTCGACACATCGGGACAACGTCAGCATCAGATGGCAGTATACGTAACCTCACGTAGTGTCAACAGAATTCCTTGCCTTTAAAGTGATGCATATGCATTCAATAGATTCACGGAATGTGTAAATGGTTAAAATTGATAATAACTACAATATCTCAATCTTACGGATTTTTTACTCTCACCCCCGGTAGAGATCGAGGCTCGAAAAATCAAAGAAAAAAAAAGGGACAAAAAAGAGTACTAAACAAAATATCACTTTATACTGCGTGTATTCTTCTAGTTAAAATCGTGAATTTATTCAATAAAGTGTTACACGCGAAAATATTGAATATACACCTTATATGAATGATATATGAAAGACAAAAATATATATGTATTTACGCCATTTCAAATACCAATACATTGAACACGTTTATGACTGCTTATCAATAAAGAAACATTTTACATTTTGAAAATGTTGTTTAAATCTAAAAGCCATTCAAATATAAATTGCGCTTCGCATTTTTAATGACATCGTATGTATCACAATAAATTTTGGATATAAAAATACACACTGTTGTGTGCAATACCCTGTGTAAATAATTTGACATAAGATATAAAAAGAGAAAACAAAAGTCAAAATGGACGGGGACACCCCAGTAGACCACAAGCCAACGAGGTCGACAGTTCTGAAAGGTCCAAGTGACCAACAAAACAAAGAAATACTTAAGATAAAACAAAGTGCCTGTTTTAGATCATGAGCAGTTGGTCTCGTGGGGGTTTAGCAAAATTACCCTTCACTCTCATGACATAAGATTAGACAAGGTCATCGCTAGAGAGATAGTTTATAAATGTGCCCCCCCCCCCCCCAAAAAAAAAAAAAAAAAAAAAAAAAAGAAGTAAATAAATAAAATAAATAAATAAATAAATAAAAAATAAATGAATAAATAAATAAATAAAAATAAATATATAATAATAATGATATATATTTGTATATATATATATATAACAGACAAACAAAAAAACATCTAACCCCTGCCTTTTACATGGTCACTTCAGCAATTAAAAAGCTAATTTAGACATTTAATTAGTTGTAATTTGCTAGTCATATTTTCAGATCAAAGAAAACTCATACAAGCATTTTATGTACATGGGATGTAAAAAGCTGGTATCAATCTGACATAATAGAGTACAAAAAACTTAGTATAAAAAAGACTTTACCGTGGCGTATTTTAAAGATTAAAGTTTTTATATTGTTGAAAACATGGTCATTAAAAACAATGCTTCGTACAGAACATAGAACACAATTCAATAAATAAAAATGTTTGGAACACATATATCATTGAGCTTAACCCTGATTTCAAACGAGCATCATTTTCATTTTAATCTAAACCCTCAGTTTAAACACATAAACAATGAAGTTTAAACAAATAATTTTTCTTTGTGTTTAGTGGTAAATGCTGAATTATGTAATTTAAGAAAACGAAACAAGCCATAAGTAAACGAAAATCAGTATGTACGATTATTATTTTGTCATCACCAAAGTGTATCCACATTTGGTATCCTATATTATGTTCTTTATAAACTATGTCGGAGCCTTTAATTAAAATGTGAACGAAACAAATGTCCATGTTGAAATTACATTGGAAAAATAGATACATTGAATTGAATAAATGAATAAAAGCTTTATCGTAGTACAAAGTTAAACAGCTTCTCCATTGGCTTATTTAAGAGTAGTCGGCGATGTAGTGCTTTATCGGAGGTCGAATGACTAAAGAATGAAAAATATGTAATATCAAATCCAGAAATTTGAGATTAGACCTGCATGTTTTTAATTGAAAAAATTAACGAGGGTTTACGGTATGAACTTTATCTCATGAATTATTCTTTGTTATTTTCTCGGCTTGTGTTGCTTATGCTGGTAGAAAGCGTATACACTGGAGAAAAACAAAGTATTATCGTCATGGAAATTACGACAAAATAGTATAAAACGCATTTTCTTTCAATATTTATACTGGTATAGTTTAAACTAAATAGCCATTCTTTACTAGGAAATTTTCCCGGTAAACATCGTAAACATTTGAACTTTCATGAAGGGCGGTCAAAAGGGCACATTTCGATGAATTTCCAACAAACAAACGAAAAAAACCAAGAAAATTAACGAAAAGGAAAGAAAAGAAAAGAAAACGAAAGGGTTATAAGATTTCCACGTGTCTTTACGGTCAAAAGTTTAAGCGGGACATCTTTTTAAAAACGTAATTTGTATATATATACTACATTGGTTTTAAAAGAGAGCTTTGAGCTGTAATGCCCCCTCCCCCCCTCTCTCTCTCTCTCTATATATATATATCCGACAGTGCTTATAATTGTGACTCGAATGCAGTAATCAAAGAAAAGAAAAGCATGGCAATAGCGACATCACATCATTTTTAGATAAACGCATTATATTTTCCTGTTTTTCTATTATGGTTTCCCATGGAAATGTAGTTTAAAACGTTTATTTGTAAATTAAAACAATGGCATACGAAATCTGAACCACTGAATCTTGTTACATGGATACAGTAAGGTATTTGAAACAAAGCGGGAGATTCTGATTCAAAGGCCTGCTGGCTTTGTACGCGCAATGTCAAAGGTTCTCAAATAACATCCACCCTTATCACCATGGACCAGGCGCGTACGCAGGATTTTTTCAAGGGGGGGGTTTTAACATTTATAAATCGGTCCGAAAATTTCGCAACGACTCAGCCAGCCGCTGAATAAGCGGGGGGGGGGGGGGGGGGGGGGGGGGGGGGGGGGGGGGGGGGGGGGGGGGGGGGGGGGGGGGGGGGGGGGGGTAAGAGGACACTTTTTTTTTTTTTTTTGGTCTCGAAATTGGAAATTTGACATTTTGCTCCGTTGGGGGGGGGGTAAGGTCACCTTTTTTAGGTCGGCCATGGGAATAATTTTTTTTTTTTTTTTTTTTTAAATAATTAAAAAAAAAAAAAAAAAAAATCCAAAAGGGGGGGGGGGGGGGGGGGGGGGTTTTAGGTTTTTTGTAGGGGGGTTTACACACAAAAAAATTCCAAAGGGGGGGGGGGGGGTTTAACCCCCCAAACCCCCCCCCCTGCGTACGCGCCTGCCATGGACAGAACATGGACATTATAATCCAAAAATATCCATAACATCTGCTACTTGCAAGGTGTCTTATTGTTCTGTTCAATTTCTACGTGTTTTTTTTTTTTTTTTTCTGCATTTCTATTTAATTTAATTTACACTCGATAAACCATTCCCTCGAACGTGCTAATCCGACTAAGCCTTCAAGGAAACAAAAGACGACAATAACTTAGCGAAAAGGTGTTGTGTTTGTGCGATTGATAAAATTAATGTAAAATAAAATACATGAGTATTAGTGCATCCAGATTTTTCAGCGTTTTCATATTGCAAGTCGCAAATCCTCAAAGCACACACAGTACTGTTTGTAAGGCAAAACCTGGCACAGCAAAGAAATACCACGAAACACAAGCACAATCATCAATTTCCAATTGATGTGTACATTACAAGATACATTGATTTTAAATACAGTTTGTATATAGTGTATAAAGCGTGCGTTATATTGCGAACTATTAATACTGGCCGTTTCCACTCAGGCTCACAAAGTGCCTGATTTCCTGCTTGAGTTACCCCTTTAAAGTCATGTCCATCACCTTCATAAAATACCAGGTGCCTTTCAATTAATAAAGAATGAGTTTTAATGAAATTTGATGGGAGTTTTCTTTTCCCTTGAATAGTGCAGGAGAATTGCCTCAATTTGTGTTCGTTGCAATGACAGATGTTCTTTCATTAAAGCAAGTCGTGACATTTTCACTTTCGATAAAGAAATTGATAAATTGATCACTTCGATAAAGAAAGTGATGAGTCACCACATTTAATGAAGAAAGTGAAAACTGTAACACTTTTGTCGAACAAAACGGCAATTTACCACAAAACAAGGTCAATATTCCCTTCACCATCCTACCATTAAAAGGCTTCTCCTGATGTCAGGCAAAGAAAAATCGATTTGAAGAGTGCCACTGTTAAGAATTACCTCAATAATTGAATAAGACGCTGGAAGTGTTCGTCACTTAAGAAGGTGATATAGTTCAGCCATTGCTTTTACCCTCGCATTCGCACGTTTCCACAATGACGTTGAGAGTGAAAGTGAAAAAGCTCGCCATTTTCTTTCTATAACACAACTCAATACATTGCAATGACACTTATTTTCCAATATGTAAACGAGTACAGTAATTATTGATTATTTAGTATTTATATTATTGTCTTTCAATTAGACGTTCAAACGATTCGAATTGTTTTTTTAAAATCTATTTTAAATATTCCTTTTCTCAAGTTTAATATGTATTATAACAAACATGTTCTCTTGTGAGAGAACATTATGCAAAACAGGAAAAAAATAGATTGGGCACTTGTCTTATTAGCATAACGAAATTATGTTACACATCATGGACAACTTATCAACGAGATTTCCTTTAAGAAATATAAACTTTCATCATTCTTATGCTTTGTCAGATCCATCTCAATATTTAAAAATCTGTTTTTTCCTTCATTTTTCCTGTTTCTGCTCATGTCAACCTTTGCAGACATTGATAACGTACGACTACGACATATTTAGATTCAAAGAGAATCGCACACTTCTGGTCTACCCGTAAGACGGTATTTCGGGGCGGAAAATGAACTCTGCTTCCTCATCTTTTGCCAGACGTTGTACCTCTTCGGCAAGAGCGTATAGAGGAAGGGGTTGACGCATGAGTTGAGGTATGATATGACAAGGGCGATGAGTCCGACGATCTGCTTAGGATCGAAGTTTTCAACATGTAGGACGGTAAGTTGGTAAACCCAAAATGGGGTGTAGCATATCCAGAAGACAAGAACGACCAGGAAAACGATCTGCGCCACGCGACGCTTCGACCGTCGTACCTGCTGACTACCGCTACGCTCCGACTTGACCTGACAAAAATGGGCCATGAGGAGCAGGTAGGCGACTACCATGATGATGGACGGGATGGCGAAGGTGATAAGAAACACGGAAATCATGTAGGTAGACAGAGAATCTTCACCGTTCAGCGTCCAAGCGCACGTGTTCTTCATAGATCCTTTGCCGGCGTGAACACGAGTCAATGCCATACCGACCACCATCGGCGACGCCAGTACCAGAGCGGACACCCAGATGACCACCACGATAAGGCGAGCGAAGCAGACGCTCCGGTACTTCAGCGACAACATCGGGTGTACGACGGCCACGTAGCGCTCGATGCTCATCACCGTGAGGATATATACGCTAACGTGCATGGTGAGGACGTCGATACTGAGAATCAACCGACAGCCGATGTCGCCGAAGAGCCATCCATCTTGGTTGTAGTTCGTCAGCGTGTAGAACAGGCAGCCGAATATGTAAAGCAAGTCCGCGCCGGCCATGTTAACAATGTACGTGTTGATCGTGTTGACGTTGACATTGACATTGGTGTTTCCACCGGGTTTGAGGGATAGCAAGATCACCAAGGCGTTGGCACAGACGCCGATGATGAAGATGCAGAGAAAACCCGCGATTAGGATGGACTTGAAGAGCATGGTGAATGATGTAAGGTTTCCTTTATCCAGGGAGAATTATCGTCGCCTCCTTTGACTTCAATGAAAAGACAGCTAATCAAGGGTGTGGGACTCTGTCTGAGAAGTCCCGCTAAATTCATGAAGTACTAATCATGCAGTGAGATTACTGTGTGCAGCGAGAGAATACTGAAAATTCTATTTTCAACTGAAATGTTCACAGAAGAAAAAGTGCCTCCAATAGTTCTTCGTAGAAGATATCTCCTTCTCTACACCCCATTCATTAAAAAAAGGCACTGGAGGTTTTATAGCACCGCTTGTTACAGAGTTGATTCAGCCAATGAACACTGATGAAGAGATGAGGGTATGCATCGCAGGGCTAAAGGGCGGACAGTGTTCGACCCCACGACGTCCATCGATACCATTGGGTAGAGCGTCAGTCATAAATCAAGTCTGTCCAGACGGGAATGTCAGTTTATTAAAAAAAAACATTACAAATTGTCAGCCAAGCCTTAAATCGGCTGCAGACAAGCAAAATGAGGAAACTTACGGTTCAGTAACCGAAGACATCGGGTCCTCCTTAATCAAGAATTCATACTCACGCGCAGACGCTGTCGATAATCACTTTCCTGAGGGTACTTTCAGAAGTGGAATCTACAATTGCTCTTTCTGGCACCGCTTTATGTTAGAGTCATTTGACTTGTACATGCGTTGCACGTCAATTCTAAAATCGATGTTCTATATTGATTAGCTAGTTTTAATTAGTTTTGAAGTACAAATTAATGGGAGAGTTTAATTGGTTTTAAATATTTTGTCGAAGTACAATCTAATGGAAGAGGTCATACAAAAGTGCGTAGGAAGTCATAATCATTCTCCGAATTGAATTCTAGAGATGCGAAAAGAAAATGACGTTAGTAAATGACCAGCTCCTTTGCCACGAACTCAAACTCATTTTTGTTCAGTGTCCTCCGAGTGCATGCTTTCTTCATCAATTCGGGAGATAAAGTAGCTGTTTGTACTCATACAATTTATAGATTTATTTCGTTCAAATTCTGTATTCCCGACTTTTTCACCAGAATTGTAATTCTTAGAAAAATATAGACATTCCCTTCTGTATACTGATTTCTGATTCCGGTGTCAAAATACATGCGTCTCGATATCGAAACCGTATTCATACGTAAACTTGATGAACATGGCGATAAGTATAGTGTTGTGCGCGTACTCATTCGACTCTCATATCATCGAATATTCCACCTGTAACTCAGGAATATCATTTGATGCTAATCTCCTTACCAACAAGCAATCGTGGCGGCGACGACGTGAATTATAAAATCTCGAGGCCTCTCATTAAGTCAGTTCACGACACCATTTTTGCGGATTCTCATAAATGAACGACAGGGGGCACGTGCAGGTAATTCACAAAAAGAGGACGGTAGTAGCCGGTTAGTTGACTGCTCCGATGTGCAAGACAATTTGAGAACTGCGTGCCGTTTCAAGATCCTTGTAGATTGATATCAACTCGTGGATATGTGTGTTTTTAAAGCGATATAAATGAAGACGAAACGAGCTTTTTTCTTGTAGATTTTGTCCCCCTCCAAGCAAAAGCTTCAGTCGAATGAGATAATAGAAGCCAGTCGCAATTCTCAACACGTAACTGGTTCGGAGCCCGGATTTACATACCTCTCCAAGATGTCTAAATTGTTAGCAGTAACTTAAGTCAAACGGAAAGCAGTCGCAAAACGTACGATGCTGAGCTAGAAAACTAAACACCGCATTTAATTTCGTCTCCATGTTCATCGCATTCACGGCCGTCCAACATTATCTGGGCTTGAAATAATCTCCCATTCTCGTCGATAATACAAAGAATTAGTATTCTGTGAAATCCTTTTCTCAAACAAGGTTTTTTTTTTCCTGCGATTGATCTTCAAAAGTTCATGATGACGAATCGGAATTGCATTCATCGATTGTGGATAGTCAACGAGGTCACGGAACTATATTCGAGTTAACGATAATGAGAAAAAAGCATTAGAAAAATGACGGGTGTATGTCAGGTGAAGCTGATGAAATGCATCCCAGGTTGAGTTCACATTGACAAGTTGAATATAAAATGAATTTATGCCCTGAACAATACATCCACGGGTGGGTGACTGATGTCTTCATCTTGATTATAAACCATAGTCATTCAAGCTATAAACGATATAGTAGTCATAATGGCGTGTACCTTCATAGTTTCAGACGAACGAGGTCCGCATATCAACCGCACGAGGCATATGGTGTGGAACGAACACTTTGAATAATTGATAGCATGTATTAGACGGATCACTGAAGTCTAATCGAGAGTCTGCAAAGAGTTGAGTTTTCTGCCGCCTCGGAGTCAGCTATTCTAAGCATCATATTCAAGCGCTGTACACGAGTTTCACTGCACATGTAAGCAATATCTCATCATGTCTTCCCGCATGTCTTCCCGCATGTCTTCCTCTGGCTCAGGTTGTCACGGAAACTGAAAACGTATAGGAGTCGGTCCAGTTCGGCGCTGCATGCTCATTTCAAAATGACTTTAGAAGCTTACAAGCATAATGATATATTTACAAGACGTCGCGCGTTCAATGCGAACGGTATGGAAAGCGAAATTGCGCACGAGGAGGAGCCCGCCCACACCATACCCACATAATTCATAATCATACGTGTCATGGCATAGAAATTGAAGAGGAAGAAGAAAGACTCCCGGTACTTGTAAGATCGGAACTTCAGGGCAGACACATGCATGTATATGCCACGGGCGTAGTAGAGATGCATCATATGAAATACGTGTTCTTTAAAGGTACTATGTCCCATTTGCAGGACAAAAAAAATGAAAAGGTTAAATTCCAACAGCATTTGAAAGACAATACTAATTTAGAACTTCCCTTAAAAAAAGGGGGACTTGAAAATGTCTTTAATATGTTCCGCGCCTAGAAACAAAGTATTAGGCGCATTATAAATGTGAGCTATTATTATTTAAGTGGGAAAATAACGACTATTAGTTGTCGAGTCGACTTAGGAGCTATAGAGCCAGTAAGTAGTAGTCTTATTTTTCAGACCATTGTACCGAATTGTACCGAATGGTCGTACGTTTTATGCTGCCAAAGATTCAATCAGTTTAATTTTGGCCATTACAAGAAGTGGGTTATTGATGTAGACAAATGCTCATGTACCCTTTACAGCTCATTTTATGTATATTAGTACCAACGATGAAAAAAGCCAGTCAGTGACTCAATAGTGTCTGACAGTGAAGTCTAGCAACTAAACGGGTTTCCTTGAATAATTTGAATATTAGGACACTGTTAACGTTTAAATTTCACAGATAGGACATACATGACATATTCACAATTCCTGCAAAGTTCGACAGAATTTGATTTTGGCTGCAAAAGGAACATAGTATCTTTAAAGACAGCAATACAGACATATACTGCTCACGTTTTTGTCGGCATGCATTAACCAAAGCTAGCTTTCGTGTGGGCAATTTCATGGAGGGGAAAGAAGGACAAAAAAAAGCTTGAAATTTCTAAAAGTTGACTGAACCCATCTCAAATTCTTGATTCTTGAGATGTAATTGCAGTCTTTTAACGACCTTACTAAAAATAAAAAACAAAGATTTAAGACTGATCTTTAATGTAAGTTGGAAGGCATGTTGGGCCGAATTCTTCCTCGTCTTTTTCACCTTAGCTTTAAATTTGACTTTACATTTGTGATTTGCTGATCTGAGGAAATCGTGTTTTTTCTTCCATTACGATTGCTATTAATGCTAATAGTGGCTTATTAATCAGTCTTTAATCTCTATGAAAAATCTGTAGCAAAAGTAACACGAAAACCACAAAAAAACACAAACAGAATAGGAATCTCATCTGAGCGTTCATTGGTATTTAGGCCAACTAAATTAATCTGAACATCTATCATTATATTGTTCTTTCTTTTTGAGTGGGCAGGCATGTCTTACTCCAACCGTAAATCTTCACAAAGAGCACGATACAAAGTATTTTCACAAATCAACTCAGGGACAGTTTCAATTCCCTTCTGTTTTATTCCTTATATAGAAACCACCTTCAGTTAAAAACAATTTCAATAGGTTGGCGCTATTGCAATTACCTAGGGTTGACTTCTCGAAACGCTTTGTGGTCGTGTTTAATTCAATTGAACTTTTCGACTCGTACAACTTTATAAGGATTCAACCACCTTTCTCCAAATCATCTCCAATGATAATGTTTTAAAACGGCAGTGTGTTGTACTGACACTTCTCCTGCTTTACGTATACTGCCATCTGCTGCTCACAACATCCCGGTATATCGATAGCGATCTTTATAAAATGATGAAGCGGATCCTAATCAAACGATTGGTTGAGAGCGTACACGTGACCAGAAATTTATTTTGCCTAAAACGTAATCTTTTTTTTAATGACCGGTCATTAGTAAAATCATTTTATAAAACATCATTTATAAAACAAATCAAACATCATGTTATAAAACAATTAATACACATCAATTTGTTCGGGTATTAGTAAAATTACCCACACTCAGTACCTTGGAAAAAGTCCACACAATGTGCTCTTACCCCCCCCCCCCCCTCCCCCGCTTATTCAGCGGCTGGCTGAGTCGTTGCGAAATTTTCGGCACGATTTTCAAATTTTAAAACACCCCCTTGAACAAATCACCAACTGATAACGCGCGCGTGATGATGCGTGATTACAGAAACCGATAATCGCTCTTATGTACGCCTCCGTCGAACGATGGTGCCGTTCCAAATACATTGAAGCGATGACGGTAAAACATACTGCCTTTAAATGTAACTCAGGCCCCGTTTACCAATCTGCGTCATTAGTCGGCCGGGGAACCACCACACAGAAAACTGATTGATTTTTCTATCAAAGAATTGATCACTCGTTCGTTCTATCTCCATTTATAACCCTCGGGAATTCAGCCTTTTTTCATCCATAATGCTCAACAGACGGCTAATCGTGTCGGTTCAACAACCGCTATATTTCCTGATTTCTCGAAGAAGAAAAAACATCAGTTTGTGATATTAGATAGCATTCAAGAAAAGAATTCAGGGGAGAATTCACCTTTTTGTTAAGAAATGCTAGAAGCGACAGATTTGTGAAAGTAGAAATGTTCAAAGCCCTTTTCTAAAATTGTGGTTGAACCAAAGATATGAAATATATGCAGTAAAAAACAGAGCGTCCGTTCTTCATTATTCATCTGTTATCTCTTTTGATTTTCCCATGGGCTTTCGAGGGGGGGGGGGAGGGCGGGGGTTGTTTACCTAGGAATTTTAAACTCACCAATTTTCGGGTAACCACACCGTCTCATATTTCAGACAACAATCATCTCATATTTAGGCACAAAGTTTGTCACATTGGGCTCCTTGCACCTCATATTATTATAGAATATAAAAAGAATGTTATCTTCAACTGCGGACCGTTTGGGATTCGTGATTCAATCAAAGTTAAAATCCATCGTCCGCCGTCGGTTTGCTTTTTTGAATTCTAACAAACTGCAATTGCATTTCAAACTTAACCACAATTTCTAAGTAAAATTGTCATCAAATCTAAGTTTCTATCGAATTACGCATATAATATTTCCATTTTTATATCTCGGTTACTCTACGACCGACCAAAATTGTCGATAAATCAATATGTCCCTCTCCGGGAATGGAAAAAAAATCGCTCTAGAATTTCCAATAAAAAGCGATATGAAAATCGACATTGAAATTGACAAAAAGAGAAAGAGAGATAGAGAGAGAGAGAGAGAGAGAGAGAGAGAAAGAGAGAGAGAGAGAGAGAGAAAGAGAGAAAAGAGAGGGAGAGAGAGAGAGAGGATGGTAAAAGGGGGAGGTAGACAAGGGAAAGGAGTAAATTAGATTTTAAAAATAGTTAATAATAGTTATTTTAAATAAAAGGAAATTAACTGAAATGTAGAACGTTGGTTATACATAATTTCATACAAATTTATATTCGCATTATTCTGTGAGGGCAGTATAGCTCGATGGAGAAGCGGTGGTCATGGAATCAACAGGCTCTAGGTTCAAGACCAAGCTAGTGCTCCAGTCCCTGCCCCTCCCCCACCCCAATCCACCATTAAAGCCCGTCTGCACTAGTTTGGCCAGGGGGATTAGACCTCTCTGCAAGGTCACTGACAGGTGGTTATCTCATCAAATCAGCTCCCAATTAAAATAGGAAAAAGAGGATCATGGGGGGCCAACAGGCACCGATTAGGCACTGTTTGCTTTAATAGAGGGCGCAAATAGCTATAAGTAGTGCAGTGGGGCCTTAATTGAAAAAGTTCCATTCCTCACCAACCTCGTTTCTCGTTTTTTTAACTTTATTCTATGACAAACAATGGTAATATTGCCTTTCATCAGCTAAAGCTTTTTCGATGATTTGATCTATAAAAAAATATTAAAAAATAAATTGCTAATAAACTGACATTCAAATGTTTCAGAAGCCTTTGACGTCACCTTTCAAAATGTGTGACCATTGCAATGACATCCATGTGTTACGTAATCCGTATAAAATTTATGTAGGCGTTACAAAGGTATATTGAAACAACCCTTAGGTTTATTTCTTGAAAGCCTTTGCAATCAGACTTGAATTTCATTCAGACAAAAGAAAGACATGAGGAAATAATAAGATTCTTTGAAAACCGGCTATTAATAGCACTTCGATAACTTATGTCCCTCGTGACCTTAAACTATTCAGCTAGGAGGTGGAAAATGTGGGGTAGGAAATGTAAATATAGATGGAATATAATATTATAAGCAAACAAAATCTTTTCCCTGCAAAGTCTCTCTCGCTTCGGGCGGAATTTCGTTAACCTGATTTCTACGAAAAAAAGTCCCATGTATATCAGTTGAGGGAATCTATTTAGAAAAGGGAATTTATCTAAAAGTGTTTCCGGGTCCAAGGGTATTTAAATCAAAATGCATCACCGGGGTATAGAGGTGTAAAGTTAGCTATCAGTTGACGTAAGTACCACCCGATTTAGATGCATACGTCAAAAAATAGATTCCCGTTTTGATGGATGGTTCAAATATCTTCTTTATCCACCGGAGGACATTCTACTCTTTTGTCACCAAAGTAAGGAGCTTATATCAGCACTAACTCTCTATGGAATCGATGATGCGTCACCTTGTTTCTCTTACCCCCCCCCCCCCACCCCCGCCAATCGCTCTTCTCTCTCTCTCTCTCTCTCTCTCTCTCTCTCTCTCTATATATATATATATATCAGTCTCTCTCTTTCTCTCAGTCTCTTTTTCTCTCTCTCATTCTCTCTCTCTTTCTCTCTCATTCTATCTCTTTCTTTATCTCAGTCTCTCTCTCATCCCCTCTCTCTCATCCACTCTCTCCCTCTCTCTCCCCTCGCTCTCTCTCTCTCTCTCTCTCTCTCTCTCTCCCTCTCTCTCTTTTTTTGTGTGTATGTCTCTCTCTCTCTCAATCTAGATTTTTCTTTTTCTTCTTCTTTTTAATATCTTCTTGTGAGAAAATAGAATTCGATTCAAACTAGAATATTGAATAAAATTTATGCTGATAGTTGTGTCCCTAGTCCCTCGATATACGACATCGATCCTGATCTTTAAAATGCATCATGGCTGCCTTTATTGTTTTATCTGTATAATATGATAAATATTGTGAAATACATGACACTGTGTATACGGATTTTCACAAATAATAATTTACAATTTGTCTAGCAGCCTGTACCTTAAATTATTTTATCTCTTAAGAGGCATCGACGGTGTCCTTCTATCTTTTGTTGTTCTTTCTCTGTCCCTGTCTCCTCTTTTCTGTTTATGTCTCTCTCTCTCTCTCTCTCTCTCTCTCTCTCTCTCTCTCTCTCTCTCTCTCTCAGTCTTTCCATCTTTAACTTATATCTTCATGATATAAATAATTTCTCTCTCTCTCTCTCTCTCTCTCTCTGTTGTCAACAAAGTATCATTTTAAAATTGTTTAACATGAAGTGTTTTGTCCATTCCTTTTATGTACTGAACAATTTTACACCGCAGACATAAAGGGAAAAACAAATCAAATTACGTTGCCTGCATTTATTTTTATTGTGCAATAAAATATTCCTTGCATACAAAATCCCGAGAAGGAAACGCCGGAAAGGAAAAATCCAGTTTATATATTATTTCCCATCAATTTCTTGTTTTATTCTACGACTAACATCGTTTACTCTCGGCCTTTGCATGCATTGTACAGTAATAAAGTCGAATGAAATATAAATGACGAAGAAAACTATATGAAATTAAATCTAAAGTATACATTATATTCATCAAGAAGCAAAACATGTGGACATTTTGAGGTATGATTCAAAGCAATGTACTCAAATGAGTTTGGAAAATATAATATGTGATAATATACTTGAAATGCATAAATTCTTAGGACCATAACACTTTCATTTTTATCAAATTAACAGGCAACAACTCATTACACGTGCTTCATATGCCATTGTAATCGCTAAGTGAATACTGTTTGAAAATATTACGGTTTCAAAAATGGTTCGAAACCTAAACAGCCCGCTAAACAGTTGGCAAAAATGAAAATATATACAAAATCTTCTTATTGTTATATACATATATAGACAAAAAAATTGCCGTACATTCTTAATTCCTCAAATGATAAGACTAATAGACACTGTCAATACCAATATGAACATCTTGAACAAAGGCATTCGAAATATAACGTATATGCTTTCAGTTGCCTCTACGAAAATAATGTCATATAGCATCCGTATGGTACCAAAAGGATGAGCGATTTCATGTGATTATTTTATTGGAATTTAGAATCTCATCATCAATATAGAATTGGTTTTGGTCGCGTTAAATTAAAAAATTGGATACATGTCATTAGATATTTTCGGAACTAAAATGTGTAATAAAATCACGGATACAGGTGTACTTGTTGTTCATGTACTTTTTCTTTTCTTATCCATGATACCCGTTTTCAGAAGATGTAATTAATTTGGGGGTGAATTTGGTTTATTCCTATACTCTAATATAATCTTTAATATAAGGAATTATAAGAGTGATGAAAAAATAGGAGTCGACAGGTAATAAACTCTTTAATAATAGGAAAAAATGTTTTCGAGACAAGGACTCTTCGGTAGGGCGAAAACTATTCCTTTAGTATAATCATGGCAATGCACATGAAGAGAGAATCAATTTGGTGTTCGGGGCTCATACATAAAACCTTTCTTATCCCAATTGGCAACTAACTATATACTTTAGCCTATGTAATTAGTTGACAACGAGCTTTAGTGTTTACTGAATATGGGCCCAGATCTGTATATCCACAGGAAAACTAGCATGGATTCTTTATCAGGGGCATGCCACTGTCTGTTCGGTGTAATATTTTTTCCCCGCGTAAAAGGTAGAATTTAAGCCTTCTTTGATTCAACAGCTTTCATCATTAACACGTTTTGTGCACCCTACCCCCAATTTGCGCTGAGCAATTGATGTTATTCCTGTTGTGCACTACAGCGCTGAGTTGTCTTCGTTGTTGTCTTTGGGTGTGCTAGTCTCGGTTTCCGGAGGGGGTGGTGGAGGTGGTGTTTCTTCTGGTGGCGGCGGCATACTATCAGTTTCACCAAGTAGAGGAGGGTGGGGGAAGGCCTCTTCTTCCGTATTCTCCTTCGGTAGGGGGCTGATATCAGCAGCAACAACAATGTTCTGGTAGCCGGAGTTATCTTCTTCCTTGTCTTCCAGCATGCCCTCGTTCGAATCGACGACGGCTGCGTCAAAAGCAGCCACGGCGGCGGCCGCCTCTTCAGCCAGGCCCTCGTCCTCAACGAATCCCTTGTTGACAGCGGCGCCGCTATCGACCTCGTCATTGACGACGTAGCTGGTAACGTCGCCGTTGGCTTTTACGGCGGCATAACCGTGACCGGTCTCGGCTACGATACCGGCCTTGGTTGCTTGTGTTCCTTGACTATCTGTGACTTTGGTGATGCCGTTGGCGTTGCGGGTGTCGGTAATCGAGGTGTAGGGGTCATCGCCTTCCTCGTCATCGTCGAGTGTGTGATAGCCGGGTTTTGCGTCTTCTGTAAAAATTAGTTTGTTACATCCAATCAAAAAAATGTGTTAGATCATAATCATTCTACTGTCCATCGTCAGATATATTGAGATACAAGTCAGCAATTGTTGAATAATCAAAGGGATAGGTTAAAGTGAATTCGGCAAATTCATGAGATGTCTAAAATAGTTTTAATTTATGAAAGGACGGATGAAAAAAAAAACTTTTACTTGGCTAATATGGTCGCATTTGAATTCAAAGTAACACTTGTATTACTATATCTAATTAATTATCTTTTTATTTTGACATAAAACAAAGAGTTTTGAGATTTTGAGACACGAAAATACATGTATTAATATAAAGTTATCTGTTTGTACCGAGCTGTGCACAATTATGCGGCTAATATATCTGACAAGCAAAACAAAACAAAAAATAAAGATTTGAAACAGGGCGATTGGGGGGGGGGGGGGTCCGTGGGGATCCCGTGTGATCGTTCCGTCCCTAGCCCGATCTACGAAAAGTGCAATTTACCTGCACCCTCTATGTCTGCCAGTTTCGCAGCGTTCATAGCGTCGCGTTGAGTGACGGTGTAGAGTGACGCTGAAACCACCATTATAAGGAGAGCACCGAATATACAGGCTGCCGCGATTCCGAACTTGAACGCGGATAATTCGCTCTCCAGAGAGTTGATAACGGCGATGTCCGGGTCCGAAGTCGGTTCACGAGCTAATAAGAAAGAAAGACATAGATAATGTTTGTAAAGTCAACCCAAGAACAGTTGTACAGCCATTATTGTATATCATATAGAAATCATGTATGTGTGCGTAAAACATTGTAATAGTCGTACATTTCTGAATTCAATGGTTGGCGGAGAAGGCTGTTGAAATGCCTTCGGTTGCTTTTCCCGAAAGACTTTGCGATTGTCTCATCGAAAGTTTTGATTCGGGAGCCACATGAAATTAATGCCCGTTGTACAAGATGCGTCATATGACTTTTAGATTGAGTGGACGAGAACGGCGTGAACGTTCACTGATCATGCGTGTCCATGGCAAGCCGTTTTAACATTTATTCCTATTTCTTGATATCAATTAACGATTTTTTTTTATTTTATTTTTTTTTAATTTTTTTTTTGTAAAGCAATGGTAATTCTTGATATTAAGACATGACACAGGTAAAGATCTTCGGTTTTACCAACAAATGTGTTGTCCTTATACAGGAACTCAATGTAAATGCTGTATATATGCCTTTAAAGGGATACACAGAGAGAAAATGAAAATAGTCATTTTTGCAAATAAATATTCACGACAGTT
The DNA here is from genome assembly GCF_000002235.5 of Strongylocentrotus purpuratus. Classification (NCBI taxonomy): domain Eukaryota; kingdom Metazoa; phylum Echinodermata; class Echinoidea; order Camarodonta; family Strongylocentrotidae; genus Strongylocentrotus; species Strongylocentrotus purpuratus. The sequence continues at coordinate 18,855,051 of NW_022145599.1, read as the reverse complement.
CATAATGCTATATTGCCTAATCTAATCGACCCGCCACCCGGAAATTTTTTTCAACTGCAATCTCGAACTACCGAAGTTTGACCTGCCCTGGGCACTAAATCTAGAATTTAGAAAATGGGTTGGAAAAAAAAAGAAACCTTAGGCGTCGCTGAACTATTTTTATGTGGGAAGGCTGTTGGAACAAAGTTTCAGACAAGCTTGCTGACAATTGGTTTTCAGAATGTTAAAGTTTGCAGACAGAAAGAAAAGGTCAACCCCTCCCTTTAATAGGAGATTGCGACGCCCCGACAGTAAACAGGCTACATCCCTCGAGACAGACAACCGACAATGGCCTGCTTACAATAATTGGTCTAAAGGTTATATTGACCGACAGTATCGGTCTCGCGTGGGCTGTCGGTCTCCTGGGATGTCCCCTTAAAACAAACAGACCTACGACTCACCGATGTCAAAGTTAAAATCGGCTTTGAATCCTGTATTCGTTACCGACCCATCCGAAGAAAACATGATAAACATGTCCCGCCCCGTCGACTGGAACATTGTCGTGGGCACATTACTGCCGCAGTAACGACCAACGAGAGTAGAAGCGTTCTGGTCCGGACCATTGTAGAGGGTGACATAGTCGTATATGCAGGATGGGTGGGCCTCGACGTTCATCGCCTTAAAGTTGAAGTACACTACCTGTCCTTCTGGTGCCTGAAGAAGAAAAGAACAGAATTATTCTGAAATGAACATTTAAAACGACCGCAAAGACTTTCAACAAGCTAAAGGGCTTTTAAGAGCAATTTAATATCTCATAGAAATTGGTAATCAGATATTTGCTCCTTCAACAAAAACTCCGTCTTGATTTCGTCAATAGGTTTAAAAATAAGTTTAAGATTATGCCTAAATCACATATGCTCTAGGATTACGGCGGCCGTACGCCCCCGAAATCGAGAGATACATGTTCTTGCGGCGGCCGCAGAGAATCTGCGGTGGCCTCAGGGTCACCCTAGGGCGTATCCCTATCTTTAGAGACCGTACTGGTCCCCGTGGGATTATAACGCGGATTTATAACTGTTTTCATTTCTAGGTTCGCCATAGCTTAGATTAGACACGCCGTAGCCATGCCGTGGAGCGATTCCACGGCGATCGTACGTCGAGCGTACGGAAGCCTTGCATTTTCTTTACAGACTGAAGCGGTAGCATCAGTCTGGCCTACGGTCGCCGTATGGTCCCCCTTCGGCTGCCTTGCGGCCACCTTGCGTCTGCCTTAGTATTTGTCAAAATGCTACGGCCGCCGCAGGGACGCCCTAAGTTGACTGTGCGTGATCACTTCACAGGCCGTACGCAGTCGCAGAATTTCTGTATCCACAAATTCAAAATACGCCATGCGGCTAGCCTAACATAAATTATGTGACCGCTACTGTATGTGACCGTGGGAATGCTGCGGCGGTCCTATAATTGCTATTGGCCGTAGATATTTTAGACCGCATGGCCGCCGGGGCAAATGTGACCTAGGCATTTTAGGGTCAGGGATAGAGCGTAGTATTGGGTCCAGGGCTGGGGTTAAGAATTCAGATATTGTAGGAAATTGTCGCGAACAATATTGTCGCAGGAGCAAGTGTCATACAACACTACAAATCACCTTAGGATTATATATCGCAGGGTGATGAACAAGACTATCAAAATTGCCATAGGCAGCGTTTTTCTTAGTCTTGCAAAAGAGTGCAGGGTAATTCATTCTAGTTAAGACTTTATCAAATGTTTAAACATATTTGCTAAAATCTTCTTGAGAAGTTTCGCAACCAAGTTGAAAGGTCTTACCATGAGGTGTGTTGTACAGGAAACATCGTTGGGATATTCTGCAGGATAGTTGGGTGACGTCACAGCTCCTGGTGCCAATGTGTGGACTTTGTTGCAATCATAAACTGAAACAAGGAGAATGATAGCAATGCACATAAGAAGCAGAGCCAACAAAGATTAGAAAATGCTGTCTTTGCTTTCAATGTTGGATTTTCTCTCGCTCACTCATCTTCTTGAGGAAAAAAATAATATTTTGTACCCCTCCCTCGATCCCTCTGTCTCATTTTCCCCCCTCTCTCTATCTCTCTTTATCTCTCTCTATCTCTCTTTCTCTCTCTCTCTCTCTCTCTTTCTCTCTCTCTCTCTTCTCCTCCTTCATTCGGTTTTAATTCTGTTCTAATTTGTGCTTCTTTTCTTTTTATATGTTTGTTTGTTTTCTACATATGAAGAGCTAAATTCCAAAAGGGGCTAAATCCACTTTAAATGAAAATTGAGTTATTCACATCAGAACATTGTTCACTTAAGTACATGTCTTTCAACAAAATTATTTACCTAAACTTTGGGAGCATTTGTGAAACAATGCACCTTTTAATATATATGACTTTTCCATAGACGACTGAACAAAATCTGGTAAACATTTCCTTTTTTCTCTGACGAAACAAAAATGGATTTAGCTCCTTTGGAATTAAACTCTTCATATACTTTTGGGGTATTTGTTCGTGATTTTTGTTGTGTGTGTGTGTGTGCGTGTGTATCTACATAAAGAATGGTCTAGCAACCCCCTCCCCCTCTCTCTCTCTCTCTCTCTCTCTCCCTCTCTCTCTCTCTCTCTCTCTCGCTCTCTCTCTCATTCCCTCTTTATCATTTTCCAGGAACTCCCTTCTAACAACACAACTTACTCGCTTCGTACTCGAGGAGGAATCCGTAAGCAGACGAGTTTGACGTCATCATCTCGACGACGACCTCCTCGGTGCCCTTGACCATGAACTCGGCTCCCATTGCATACTCGTTGAGGCAGAAGGAGGTCTTCTCAGTCTCGTTGGTGCCGGCGATGGACAGGAGCGCGTAGTCCATATCGACGTCCTCGCACATGGAGTTGCCCTCTACGGCAAGGATATTGAATTTGGTCGTATCGGCGCTCGCGCGGGGCACATTGATGGTCCACGTGTATCTCTGACTGTTTCGTAAAATGAAATGATATTGGATGCAACGGAGAAAGGCACGTTAGTAAATTTGTGAATGAGATTATCAGGACCGAAAAGAGGATGAGGGGATTTTTAAGTACCCTGTCTCAAATGTCTCAAAACTTAAACGCAAAAGGGAATAATTAACTAATTGATTAATTATTCCACGTACTTATTCATTTATTTACTTATGTATTTATTCAATTATGCATATATTTATTTGTCTACCTGTTTTTTTGTTGTGTGCTTTACATCTATTTGTCTGTTTATTTCTTTATCAATTCATTTATTTGTTTATTCCTATAATTTTCCTATTTACTCATGTATATATTTTTTTAGAGGAGCGCGAAAATTATGGGGAGGGGCTACTGCCTACAGAAAAATGTGTGTTACTGCATGTCCCACAAGTTTCTCTGAATTTGTCTTAAAAATATAAGTTTGCGTCACAATCTCTTTAGAGCCCCAGCTGAACACAGAAGTACTTGGTCTAATTGTAAGTACGGGACATAATCTGCATAACTTGTAATACTTCTCGAAAATCAATAAAAAGGAATACAATATTGCTTGACGAATAGACAATTTGTTAAAATGTTCAAATTTGCTCATTAAGCCCCACCGCAAACTAAACGACCATTTTACGATCCGATTTTGGAAGAATTTGAAATAGTATTCAACTTGAACATCCAAACATGTAAAATCTTTTTAATCAAGGTTCCAAATGCTTATACGAATAATGAAATGACAATGTTGGAGAACTGCAGGCTTCGTTGAAGGAACAAACCAATTAAGGACTCTCAATCGTAAGTTCAGTCGTATAAAGGTGGTCGCTAAAGCAGGTTTGACTGTATTGTGGAAGTTTTCATATCTAATGCGATTGCGATTTAATTGAAAACCAGATCACAGAAGGCTCATATAGTATGCGGTGGGCTTAAGGTTTATTACGCAAGAATTTGCTCACTTATCAGGCTCAAGTTCGGCATCAAAATAGGACGGGGATCCGATCACACCTGCGGCCTGGTTTAGCTCACTCCCGGGTTCTAAAATAGGATGAAATGATAATCATTATAGTTTTTCAATTACCGACAATATAACAAAAATCATAGTGTTATAGTTTAATTCAGAGAGGAATGAAGAGAGAGAGAGAGAGAGAGAGAGAGAGAATAACAAAAACTGAGATATCAGCACGGGCCTTTTTCTTTCAAAAATAATTATTATTGTTACAATGGTTGCTGTTGATATTTATTTAAAAAAAATTAAAACAAAAAAAATGTCATTGATACAGTGCGCCCTCCCCTGTTGGCTACGCCCCTGCTATCACCATTGCTATTATTACCTTGTGACTGGTAGACGAAGTGGTTGAAAGTCCTGTTTTGATCGTTGGCTTCGGCTACGGTGCGGAAGCCAGCCATGGCGAAGTCGCATTTAAAGGTGTCGCCGTCATCCTCCTCGGTGACATCGAAGGCCCGGCATCGGATGTCGAGGCACGTGTCGGCGCAGAGCTCCTTGGACGCCTGGTTGTCGTCGGTTCTGGTGATATTGGCTGGGTCAATGCGATCGTAGTAGAAGACATCGAACATCTTCATGAGTCCGTCTGGAGGAGTCCAATAAACAATTGTGGAAAGGCTAGTATCATGAATGAAGTGGTCAACCGCGGCGGTTAAAAATAACACAATAACGTTAAAGAGTGTAAAGTGCGCGGTACAAAGTTCCTATGCGTATTCACTGAGCTCTGTGTAGTGAGATACAGAACTATTAAGAGTAGGCTATTACACTTACGTCATCACGAAAAAAACTGTAGGATTGTACCGCGTCATATGTTTATGATGCCTAAGAGTGGAAGGGAAGTGCTTACCGATCGCATAAATAACCACTTGCGCTCGCTATGCCATAGTGTAGTCAAATACAGTAGGCCTATAAAGAACATGAAGACAGATTGAACTCTGCCCGCTTTGAAATCAGGGAATCTACATCTGTTGACTCATGCACAGTTATACTGAAATCCCAAATAAAAAAGTAAAACAAGATCAAATCAGTCGATGGTTATTAAATTATTTTATTCCTTACCGCAAAATTCCTCGTCCGTGTCATGGTAGCACTGTCCACTTCCGGAACACCTGTACCTGTCGGCTATACACTCTCCACCTCGGCATAAGAACTCGTCTGCCTCACAGGTACCATCCTCTGTTATAGATAAACATAGATAAATATTTAGCAGATTTAGACTTGTTGAGCTCATACTGGTAAGGTTCTTTGTCAGCAATCGAAAAATCCAGTTTGTTCCTTTTCTTCTTCTTTCCATATTGTTTCATTCCTCTGTTCCTCTTTGTATCCTCTTTCTCTTTTTCATCCTCCTTACTGAGATTCTTTCTCAATACTAAAGGTTTTTTAATGTTTCCATAAGACTATATATCTAACTGCTTTAAAAAACTTCTTTTTATAATTTTTGTATCGAATAATAATGTTGACGAGAGGCATCCTTTTGTCATGTTGCAATCATCAACGTAAGCCAAACTTACTAGACCAAACAGAAAGCTAATTTTGACAATTTCCTGTAACCAAAATCGTTTAGTAGTGACAATGATTTCACTTTAAACAAAAAAGAGAGGGATATATATATAATATCGTTTTCTGCATCTGCATGATGATCACGATCTCTTACTTACTGGTTGTCGGGTTTCCACCATTAAAGATGGGGCTGATCCAATCTTCGAACTCGGTGACCCTGGTATACACTCCTGGGAGGCCTGGCCGAGCACACCCGTATCCCCAACTCACAATCCCGATGAGATAGTACTGGTCCGTGGTGCCGTTCTTATATGCCACCATGGGTCCTCCACTGTCACCCTAAAAATGGAAAATCAAATGATAAAATGGTAACGCCCGAGTCACACCGACAGATTCTTGGTCATTCCTACACGGCAACTAATATCCTTTGGCAAGATATTTACCTGCACTTGCTACTCTCCACCCAGGTGTTAAATGGGTACCCGGTAGGATGCGAACGTTCATGTGGTTGAACGAGCAAGTGTGCGCCTGTAAAATGGCGACTGGCTGGAATGCTCCCCAGGGAGTGGAAAATGTGCACACATTGTGTGCGGGTAAGCCTGAATCCGATGACCGGGGTAATAATATATCTGTAAAGCGCTTAGGTACATCGTTGGATCGGTGTATTGAGCGCTATATAAAAAACCGGATTATTATTATTATTATTAATGTAAAAGTATGTTTGGTCTGATGCCGGTGCAGTGTCTGATTCATTAGTATATCATTAGTATATCAGTAGTCTTAAAGTAAATTGCATAAATTAGTCGTTGCTAGGTTGGACAAGCATTATGGCTTGCCCTACCTAACAATTATATGCAGCTTGAATTCTAACTTTCGTAGCGAGGCAAAAATTTGATACATAATAGTATTAAAAAGTATTCCGAAGACTCAACGTATGAACCTAATTCATCTTTATTTTTTGCTTGGAGTGAATATAATTTTGCTAAAGACATAAAATTATAGATGATATGCACTGTTTTTATCATCCCAAACGCGCTGTTTTGATGGACCAAATAAAGCTAAATCAGGTTTCTACATATGGAAACGTTTGCTTGTATTTGTCTCATAAAAGAAGTTGAACACAAACTGACTCCCAGACGGTGTTGAGTGCTCAGGGGTCACGGACCAGTGGCTTCACCAGGCAGGTAGTTCTATTATGTGAATGGGTAAATTAACTATTACAAAATGAGGGGACACATATTACATTTTACAATAGGGACACACATTGTTTTTATTGTGCAGAACATACTCTTTTATTGACTTACTTATTGCATGAAACTATAAAACCAAAATGCATTTTGTATTCTAACAATATGAATACAAAAAATAACAGGTGAATGAAATGCATAAACACTACAAACACCTGGGGAGGAAGCATTCATAAATTTGAATAATTAGTTGATAAACGACTCCGATGAAACAATAAAACCAAAATGTAATTTGCGTTCTGGCAATTGGAGTACAAAGAATGATAGCAGGTGAATGAAATGCTTCAACAACACAAACACCTGGGAAGGAAGCATCCATAAATTTGAATAATTTAGTTGATAAACGACTCCGCATGTGAACGTTTGTTGGAGCAGAAAGCAGTGGATTCTTAACAACACGAACCTATTTAACCCTAATAAGGCCGGGCTATTGAAGTCTTACTACGGCCGGGGGGGGGCATTATGGCCCCCCCTAAGATCTCGGCCGTGAAACGGCCGATCTCCGCGAAAATTTGCACGCATGTCAAGTGAAGTGTATAGAACAATATGATAATTTCAATTTTTTGAAAAAAAATCCCTCATTTGCATATTTATGGTAATTTATGCAAATAACGTCATAAAATCACATTTTTACCCATAAATCCTATATTATTCATATTTAAGCATTCTTTTTCACTACATATATTCATTAGACCATTTGGAACAATTATATGACAAAAAAAATTGGAAGAGCCATTTCCAGCTTATTCCTTATGTTATCTCTTGTTTTTATAATTTCTTATGTATTTCATTGTTTTTTTAAACTTATTTATGTTATTGTTTTTTGTTTTTTTTCATTTCTTCCTACAATTCAACTATTTTGACTCCCAAAACAACCACCTAAACTTTAAACAAGACCCAATAACCAATGTTTGATCTATTTTTAGGAAAAATGACATTTCCATATGTTTTGTACACAAATCACAAAAATGAGCGATTTTCGGGCTGACATGCAAAGACAAAAGGTCACGTGACCTTGTAACTATAGGTCCGATTTTTTTTATCATCGGTTTATCATGAACGGTAGGCGAAATACACAATGCAGTTTCTCAAGTACGTGTTTTACGTTTGCAGGAAAAAGTGCTGCGATACCTTAAAGAAAGAAAATCTAAAATTAAACTATATTCTTGTAGCTAGAAATGTGTAAGAATAAAAGAAATCAACAGACCTTGTTTTATAACTGAAAAGCGAGAAACATTTCATTGTTCAAAGAGATGATGACACAGTCTATTAAACTAATGATTCAGAAATCTGAAAACTACAAGGTTCTCAATTAAAGTGGTTTGCGAGAAGAAAAAAAGCTACATCAATAAACATGATTACATTCATATAAAAACAACCAAGCCCGTCTTTTTCAAACGCTTTCGATGTATCAAGTCACAAATGCAATGATTGACGAAATACCATGCCATCTGACTAGGTGTACTAAACCTGATAATCATGGTCAGACAGAATAAAAATATATTTCGTGACAGAGTATATTTTTGCTACCAATTGTTGGAAATAGTTTAAACAGTATTTTACCTGAGTCCGAACTAATGGTAATCTATTTTTTTGTTTATTATTTAAGATGCAGTAGAAGGAAGTATTTTCTTAAAGTCTGTTCTGTGCACTGAAACATTTCTTAAGGGAACAGTCCACCCTGATTTTAAGTTGGTTTTTATAGAAGTAGAAAAGTTGGAGAAACACGACAGTGAAAGTTTGAGCAAAATCCGATTGAAAATAAGAAAGTTATGAATATTTGACGGTGCACATAAAATTTCGAGGTTCTCTCCAAGTTTCACTGTACAGAGATTCATAATTTCCGACTTTCTCTCAGAAAAATGTTCAATCGTACATGAACCATAAATATCATAATTTTTACATCACCCTTGTATAAAACAAATCTATTCCTTCATCAAAAAATGGGAGAAGTCGAAAATACGTCACAGATTCGCCGATTTGTGCTTTATTGATAACGACTTCAAAAGTTCATAACTTTCTTGTTCGTATTGTATTTTTGCTTTTACGTTCACCAATCTGTTTCTACGATTTCTCTAATTTTAATAAAACCAACTTACAATCAGAGTGCATTTTGCCTTTTTTTTCTTCATAACGTCATTTCATGCATGCTGACGACACTTGCTTGTATGCGTCATTTTGAAAACGAGGACCAATCAAAAATATATACAAACCGTGATTTTCTCGGCTTCCTTTGATGTTTTCGATAACTAGTAAATACATAATGAAACACAATACAAACTACAATTTACGACATTTTTAAAGCTAAATATCATAAATTGAAACATGCAGATTGGAGAACTTCAAGAAACCTCCCGAATAGACGGATTCATACATAGCAAACATTTCCTAGATATAAGTGATAAATGCGATTGACTCAGTGATCTAAAGTCTTACACAAAGGTCTGTACTCTAATAATTGAGTTAAATCCGAGCCCTGATAAAAAAATCACGTTTCACAAAGAAAAAGTAGACCTCAGAGGCTCAGACTTATTTCTTTTGTTAAAAAACATTTGACCAAAAGCTTATCATCGCCTAACATCCAGATTAAATTTAGTAGAAATGGGCAAGACCATGTATACATTAAGAAATACTTTTAATAGTATTATTACTATCAATAAAAGAAAGGATATACAACCGAATTCGCGCCCTTGCCCCTTCAAATATACAATACTTAGAAACAGGCACATAAATTCTGTTTTATTCAACTGCTTTGTAAGTCATACCTGGCAAGAATCGATTCCTCCCTCTGCCACTCCAGCACATATCATATTATCAGTGATTTCCCCCGAGTAGGATACGTTGCATTCATGCTGGTCGTAGATAGGAACTGTGACCTCGTATAACTCAGTTGGACTTGGGCCTGGGGGAGAAAATATTTATGTATATAATTGAAAGGTTTTTAACCGATTTAAGAATTGAAGTTTCATAAAGTATAAAAACACCAGGATCAGAGATTGTCAGACAGGATGGGGCGAAAATATATTAGAGCAAAACAAGAGGCGTGGTTTATCAATCCCGAAAAATTATAATTTTCATTTTTTTGTTTGTTCTTCAATTGGACTTCGCGGCCGTTTTGCCAACCCCAATAATAATAAAAAAAGGACAATAATAATCATACTGATAATAATAATACTAGGCCTTTTCATTGCGACGTCTGTCTATGATTTCTATTCCGGGACGCACAAGGACAAAATTAGATAACAAAAATAAGAGTCCAAATAAAAGGGCGATGCGTTCATTTACTATTGACATGTATTATGGAATTTCATTTTAACTGTTCTGTATAAACGTAATGCTTTTTTATTTAAATATGTTCATGTTTATTCAGGGTCCAATGGAGGACCAATACTTATTGGTGAATGGGCTACCCTGACAAAAGATTAGAAATAAATAAATTAATTAAAAAAATATAAAAAAATTACTTACCGCTTTCTTCCAGAGCACCCCAGCCTGTGACGACTGAATCTTCGCCGACCAAGAACCTCGACTCGTCGCTCTTCTTCGGCAAACAGACCGTGTTCACCTCGTGGTCGCCCCAAAGGTTGAACGTCTTCTCCATCTTGAAGAGGGCGATGTCGTAGTCCAAAGTGGAGGGGTTGAAGTCGGGGTGGACGTAGAGTTCCATTGCCCGACGCATCTGGGTTGAGTCGGTCTCATTGACAAGACTCTTGGAGCCCACCCTGAATTCGAAGATCTCGGGCTCGAAGATGATATCTCTGTTTTGGTTATTTGATGTGAGATAAAAAGTAGAGATTTTAGTTTTGAATATAATTTGAATTTATTTCTGGCCCCGTCTGAGCTGATATCAATCGCAACCAGGCGCGTACGCAGGGGGGGGGGGGGCGGTTGGGGGTTGAACCCCCCCTTCACTTTTGTATGTGTGTATTTTGGAGCAACCCCCCCCCCCCCTATGTGATTTTTTTTTTAAATTATGTCAATGGCTGACCTAAAAGAGATGACCCCCCCCCCAACAGAGCAAAATGTCAAATTTTCAAATTTCGAGACCCCCCCCCCCCAAAAAAAAAAAGTGTCCCTTACCCCGTGCTACTCCTTGAAACCCGAGTGACATACCTTCAGTAAATAAGTCAAAAATGTGCCCCCACCCACGCGAGTCAGAAACACGCCGTTTTTTCTGTCTGATTCATATTGACTGATTTGATTCAAGGGAGATACAAACACAATGCCTGTAATCAAAGTTATGGTGGCTTTTTTAAAGCGAATTTCAACGTTAATGACCAACGCCAATGTTTTATATCCCGTATCATTTCTGCCGTAGTTATTTTTAAAAGGGATCAAAAATTCTGTAACTTAGTCATCATGCCCCTCAAGACATGGGTAAACCCAAAAGAAAAAAACCCTTAAATGATCATACTGAAACACCTGTTCTCAGAGTTAGACTTGACCTCGTGCCGCACTTCGTGACTGTCACAGGTATCTAACGGTTAAAGATGTTTCAGAGTTTATGCATTGCTTTCAAATTTTATAGAAAGAATGAAGAATTATACCGCCAAAAGATTTTTTTTTTAAAGAAAGCTTTGTCGTCCACCTGGACGAATAAATAGGACAGTATAGACGTTTTATAAGATCTGTAACAATACCCGATATACGTATCAAGAAAAGCCAAGTCTGATCGATATGAGCGCTATACAAGAACCCATTTTTAAACTGAGAGGCATTTCCAGAGATTGAATTACCAGTAAGACTTAAGGGGAAGAAAGGATAATCTTTTTGAAATTGTCATTTATCAAATATGATCCATGTTTAAAATGACTACCGTACTACTATCCAATTCCTGTAAAGTATTATGTTTCTGTTTATGTAATTTCACTGCTAAATTTAATGTCAGGTTAAGCTTAAATGTGCACAGTGTCAAAGGTTACTCGCTATGCTCCAATGTGTACACTTTTTTGCGCAGCTGTACACCAATCGTTTTTCAATTCATCTTTATTCAGCGATATAAAAGAAAATAGTACAATGCAATAAAACATATTGACATAATCATATACATGTGTAAAATTAACATATCGTTAGGGGCAGCCAAAAAAGATCAGGATCTTGTGGACTGGTGCCCCTTTGACAAAATTAACAAATTATAAGTAAAACATTAATAATAATCACAAGCAGACACATCCAACACACACACACACACAAACACACACACTCAGGGGCGGATCTAGCTTTTTGCCAAAAATCGCGCCGTTTTACTGTTTTACTTACTTTCTTTCTTTTTTTCTTTTCTTTTCACTTGGCCGCCCAAGGGGGGAGGGGGGGGGGTTGAACCACCGAAACCCCACCACCTAGATCCGCCCCTGGCTATTATTATTATACACGAAAGAGAACAAGCTATTGGAACGGGACTTACACGCAGTGAGCTGCCGTGATGATCCAGTATGGATCAATGAGAGAAGCGCCGCAGATCCGGCGTCCGCCTCGGTAGAAAGCTGCTTGCCATGGGTACTCAAACTCATCGGCCATCTGGCCACCGACGATCATGGAACTTGATCCCTTGTACTGGAGGCCACATGTAGATTCATCTATAACGAATGAAATGAAATAGACATTCAAATATATACATTTATGATTAAATAAATATATATATACATATATATATATATATAATAGGCATATAGAGGGATGATCGAATAAATGAATGAATGAATAAATAAATGAATGAACGAATGTATGATTGACTATATAAATAAATAAATAGATAAATAAATATGTAAATAAATACATGAATAAACGAATTAATCAAAAAATAGATACATACATAAATACATGAATAAATTAATGAATACACGAATGAACGAATGAATGACTAAATCAATAAAATCATAGACAGATAAATAAACATGAACAAATAAATACTTTAAAATACTGTAAGTACATTAATAAAATACATTTGAAAAGGTTAGAAAGGATGGTGAAGGCCGTGTTGCTGTCTAGGTGATACGTCGCCGGAATGTGTCCCAACCCCGACATTAAGGACCTTTGGCAAGATAGTAATCTAAGTTTGCCTCTCTCAACCCAGGTGTAGTCATTCCTTAATTGAGCGCTTTCTGCGTCTTAGGAGGGCAATAGTAATACTTGGTAGGTGCATTGAGCAACCCCCCCCCCACACCCCCGGTCTCCCACCCCTTGGGATAATATACTCACTATTTTCAACTATATAAGCTAGAAACCAGTTCAAATAGGGTCTGTTTTAAAAACTGTTTTACGGAACTGGATAAAATATATCAAGATGAAATGAAATGATAATAACTATATATTTACCTTGCCACTCCTGAGCCAGAATTGGAGCTACCAAAGCTAGTAACAATAGTTGATGTATCCTAATAATCATGTTGTTTCTGAAAAATAAAAAATAAACACATCTAGAATTGAAACAGCTTAATATTATTGTCATTCCAAAGCTAAGAGCGTCATCTACGCTTTGTTCTTTTGGAGAACAGGAAGTGTAAATTGCATTCAACTTGTTATGTATACCATCTAAGGATTGAAAATACATTTAGTACCAACAGAATTAAAAGCGTAAGGGAAAAACATGACAGTAGTAGAAGAGCTGAGGATTGAAATGGGTTATATGAATATTGCAAAATTGTTTACTTTACTTGTATCAAAGAGAACTGTTGCTGAGCTAGCGCCATGAGCGTCCCTGGACGGTGTGTGCGCTCTATAAGTATACACTATTATTATTATTACTATTATTAATGATAATCTGTTTTAATATAACATATACAGCTCAATAAATGCATTTAATGTCATGAAGATAACATTGAACATCTTCCTTTTCAAGCACGCTACATGAAACGTATGAAAAAGTCGACCTTTAGAAATGAAGCATAAAATACATCCATAAACTACATTAAAAACTTAATGGCGCTTGAATCATCTTTACTCTTTAACATACAAGTCAATTATGGAGGAACACGCAAAAACACTTCAGCTTGAATAAAGACAGAAGAAAGAAAACATTTAACATTTGTATTTATTATAATGACGATGCATTTGTATTCAAACATGGGCACTACGTCACGACCCAAAATGTTTTATCTAAAGCAAACAAGTTAAGTTAGCAAATACTCTTTGAGTTAGGAAACTTTTTTGGCGATTATACGGAGTGAACTTTGGACAATTTGCGATTATCTTTGATAATGGCAGTAAAATCGTTAAAGAGATCTCATATAATACAATTTCTCAACGGTATTGTCAATATAATTTTCTGTCAGATTCGTGAATTGAATTAAGCTTAGGAATTTCGATTTAATCAAATCTCAAAAATAAAAAAAGGTTACCGAGATGTATATACTTGTTGTAAATATCTACACATTAGGAATTAGGTATACATTAAGTCAAATAAAAAAGCATGTGTTCTATACAAAGAAACCTCTCTCTTCCTCTCTCTCTCTCTCTCTCTCTCTCTCCTCTCTCTCTCTCTCTCTCTCTCTCGCTCTCTCTATCTCTCTCTCTCTCTCCTTCTTTCATGCTAGCCATTTATAATACCATTATCCTTCTATTACTCCTCTTCCCTTCGCTTCTCGCGCGTCAATGTCAGATTCTCCAAACCTCCTTCATGTAACAAACGTTCCCAACCATCTCATATCTGCCTGGTCCTATGTCCACAGAACAGTTTCCTATTCACTTTAGGCTCTTCTTAACACTTCCTCCTTGCTCACTATGTATGTTAATTGGATCTTCATCATTCTTTCTATAAATCCATACTTCACACGTATCCAGGAATATCTGCTACAAATATCATAGAAGTTGTATACAATATATTCATACCTCATTTTGTGAGAGCGCGAAATTAGTTTTGTGAGATGACAACAGATCTGTCACCTGCCGAGTCAGACAAGTAACTCATAAGATTATTTGACACTTCTATTTTTCCAGAAGATAATTTTATATTTATTGACCTTTTACATGGAGTTTGAAAAACAGATGATCATTGTCAGTTTGCTAACACTTTATTTCTTTGTTTTCTTTGTTAAATAATTTGTGTGCCCCATCATTGTCGGGCATTTAGAATCAAATGATTTGTTTTTTCATGGTTGAGACTCATCAAAGAGCATATAACTTCCCGAACGAAACTATTTTACCAAAATACATATCAATTCCATCACTTTTGATTGTTCAGTTCAACTTTTCACTTGTTTTATAATTCAGATAAACGTATCAAAATCAAACATCAGATAATGATGGTAAATGCAATCATCTGATGAGACCACGATTACAAAACAATGAACACTAAACACACCCCGTCAAAACAAAACAAAAACGCAATGAAAAATGATTTTAGGTTCACTCAAATTTTGTAATTTAGTCATAAATGATTGAAGGAACTTCATAAAAAGCAGCCCTTTTAATTCTAAATCCCTTAAGAGCGAAGGATGAAAGATAAAATTAAGATTTGTAGTGCTTAAAGAGTTACATAATAGTACGTGATACGTAGAAAACTAACTGAGAGGAAGAAAACTACACCCAAGCATCCCGTGCCAGACTTCTCCGTAATCATAGATATTACGTCACAATATGATAATGCGGCTACTTATAAACTTAAGATGGCGACCAGTCATGTATCGTTTAAATCAACTTGCCACGTTGGTTCGGGTTCACACAATGAATAACCGAAATAATAATGTTCCGATTTATTTGACATGTTGATTGACTACACATTATTTGTCTGACTCGAAGAGAGACAACTCCAAACAAATGTTTAGATGTATCATGTAATTAAAAAGTCAAAGTATGTTTCCTGTTGTTTAATAAAAAAAAAAAGAGTTTACATAGCTCATGGAATGATTCAAATGGTGGTTTAAAAATGAAATACTAATATGTTCAACTAATACTTTTAAATACTTTTTTGCTGTGAGTGTAAGCAGAATATGATTCTCCTTTTACTTCTGACAAAGAGAACATGTCTATTTTATGCAACATCTTTGTATTATATTGCTACATCGTTAACATTATGATTGGAGTAAGGATGATTTAGGAAAACAAATTTGACAAATATTCAATCATTACAATGTTCTATATCGGATTGTGCTGACATAAAGTAACGTTATGTGAGTAGGTGACGATATAGAAGAACAATACGTCTATAATATTTTGTAATTTATCCATTAATCCTATTTTTATTCCTCTACTGATGACAAAGTAACTTTGTGCATGTGCCTGCATCAGAGTATAACGTAAGACGTTTTATCACCATTGTTGATTGCCATTATCATTTACCTTACATAGTCGTGACGTTTTAATTTCAAAATTCTATAAAAAGGAAAATGGATCATATCAACTACACTACTTGATTATAATAGTCATATTTCATAAATCATGATAAGCTTAGGAATTATTTTATCTGGTAGAATATGAATCAATTATTATAATGCAGTAGTAATTGACACTTATATGTTTGGTGATAAACATGTACAATTTCTTCTAACAATGATACATTTTTTGTCTGATGAATGATGTTATAATCATTGCTTTATGCGAAATGTATTAGGGTCGTATACTCCTGGTATTTGCTCCTAAAAAAACAGTCGTGCCAACACACACCCCCCCCCCCCCCGTCTTCATATTCATTCCCGCAACCGCCCTTCTTTTCGCTCTCTTGAACTCCTGATCTCCTGTGTGTAAAGTCCTCGTCTTGAATGGATTTTTATGTTGATACGATGCTCTTGGTACACTTGGACATATTTCGTTTCAGATTACAACGATTTCAACGACTGCAGTGGGCATATCAACCCATTGTATAGCGAAATAGGAAAATTGATTTATCCAAGTTCAAAGGTGATGATCCTTATGTTCATGAGGAGACGTCTTATCTGCTCAGAACACTGCAGTTTTGAGTACCGCCCCTCTCTTTCTCTCTCCCTTTGTCATTCTTATCCTCCTCCTTCTCCTCCTCCTCTCTCTCTCTCTCTCACTCTCACTCTCTCTTTCTCTCTCTCTCTCTCTCTCCTCTTCTCTTCATCTATTCATACAGTTCATTTTCCTCTATATGCTAATTGTCTTTCTTTGCGATGAGATTGACATGATCCTCATAATGTAGGGAGTAAAATAAATACAGTGTCAATCACGATCACAATCAAACTAGTTAATCAAAAATCCTTCAAGTTCAACTCCTTCCATTATCGAGTTGTTACAAAATACATGAATAGGCCTACACCATATTGAAGACATGTGCATGGGTTTGGTTAGCAACATATATCTCCGGTCGGTTGTTTTCGATATGCACTGTACAACTGTACATATACTTGGATTCCACATAGATCAAGATGTGCCTCCACATGTAGCAGACTGTATGGATACATGCTATGTCACAACACGATACTTAATGTAAAATACTATGAAATAAAATATAAGTATTCTCATCATCATCTTCACAAAATGAACTCTCACTACATCATCACAATGCAATCATAACCTCATTCGTACAAATCATAACAATCTGTTCCCAAACGAAATATTTCGTAACGAGCGGCGGAGGCTTACCTGTTTTAGTTGTCTGTCGTACGAAAAATTTGTATCTCAATGACGCTGTAACATTACACCGCTTGGGATGTTTCCCAGGCGGCTGGGATTGGGGTAGACTTTACCCCCGTTACCGTCGGGGTTATCACTTCAGGACTACTCCAAAGGCAAATAAAACGGTTAATTATTGATCGAGGAGGGTGATAAAACTATTATCGCAGGGTCGTAAGGTTCCATTGCAGCCTGGCAAATACAATTAACAAACAATGGAATTAATCTGGAGTTAAAACAAAGAACGCGCAATGCATGATTATTTTGATACACGATTTGCATCATTGATGGGTGTATAGTATTTAATGCAGATAGTTTGTTCAGGCTAAGCGATGAAATGTTATGCTTGAAAGTATGAGCACAGAAATAAAAGCAGGCCTTTCAAATATATTACATAATTACAACCGTTTTAATAATAATAATAATAATAACTTATGGCATCATAAGTACAGTTAACATGGTTAGGATTGGTCAGGATAACTAATTAGTGCATCTACAAAATAATCATACCGTAAAGATAAACTTATAGTGTTATTTAGTGATTCTATTGCGATTTTTATCCATTGTAATCCATTCTTCTCTTTGAAAGTGGGGGGGGGTGGTGGTAGGGGTCTACGCTGGGTCTAATCACCGATGTGAACACCATGTATACTAATCATCCACGGCTATCCAATAATTGTGTCAAAATCAGATGTAAAAGTTTGAGCCATGAGTTGAAATATGTTTTGAAATCTTTAAGTAAACATTGGGGTGATAAATTATACCGTAACATATGTGTTCATACGCCCGTTAAAGTGGTCGCCTCTGTTTGAACACGTTTAATCATCTCTAATATTAGATCTAAAAAAATGATAAAGTATGTCATCTTATTTTTTGTGCCCCATTAAGCATTAAATACTTGTTGACTTGTAAGGACAGGTGAATTAAGTGATCTTCTTGCTTATTCTATTCTAAAGCGCCAGGAGTGTCAAATACTCAAGTCTGACAGATATGAGCGCTATACAAGAACCCAACATTATTAGTAGTATTATTATCAATCATTTATTAAATTGAGTCCGCCCCAGGGGAGGACTGGTCATGGAGGGGGGGGGGGGGGGTTCTCCGCAGTCGCATCGAAATTCCGAAGCCGAATTTCAGTCCCTGTCTGCCAGACCTGATTTTACGGTGCAGATTGAATGTGATAAGACAGGATCTAGACCAAAAATGTTTGATTATAAAGGAATAATCAGCCTTCATAGTAATAAAACACAGCCATATAATCACTTGATAAAAGAGCTAGGCTAAGGGGACAGTTCATTTATACACAAGACCCGTCGGTCGTATACCACTCTTGGTGTCTAGCAACACCTTTTCTCGGGTAAACACCCGAATGGTGTCAAATTTCCCGTGAGAACCCACTACTATAAACCTTTAAAAGGTAATGGAAAGGGACACAAGTTGATATTTAGAAAGACTTTGCCATCGTCGTGTTATTTCCTTCGACAACTTTCGACAACCTTCGAGAACTTTCGACAACCTTCGAGAACTTTCGACAACCTCCGACAACTTTGCTCGCGCAAACTCCATCAGAAAACTATTACATATAGGTTTTTCTTTTATTATTGTTATTCAATATCACTTATGTTTATACCTTCGGCTGTTGAACCATGGCTGAACCGAGGAGTGTCCATTATCCGCCATCTTGGCCCTTATCTTAGCCCTTATCATATAAGGCGTTTTTTTTCCCACGAGACTGAATACAGCTGTACTAGCTCCCATGCTAACCCGTGGTAATTATTTACATTACTTATTTAATACCATCAAGCCTGCACGCCCAAGGAGCGATGCATTTGAGTTACAGCCAAAATAAGTTACATAAGTACCTGAAAATACGTTCCTTTTGCTAATTCTAAGCAATGTAAGATATTCTTATTAAAATCAAAATGTGTTTACATGTTGTTGTTGTTGTTGTTTGTTGTAAGCTTCAATCTCAATGTTCATGGTGCAAATGAAAATGTGTAATTTGTACCCAGTCGTTATCACTGTTGTTCAGTATAAAACACGTGATCTCTTTTGTTATTGTTTTATTTTGTAAATAATATACTACACTTATTAGAAAGAGGATCTACTTTGTGGATGTAGAGATTATATTACGATTCATATTGTAACATAGGAGTGCTCAAAAGTGACCTTCACTATTATAGAATAGTGACCTTAAATTGCGTAATTTCTATAGGCCTATATACTTTTTACAACGTCAATATATCTAGGTTTATGAGCCCCATTGTCTGGTTGTACGTAGCTTTATCAGTGGAATTTTAATCCTATATGGTACATGGCCTAATTTCCTATCACCATGGCATATGATGAATTAAAGTCGTAATCTCAATCTTTAAACTTATTTCTCCCTCTCTCTCTCTCTCTCTCTCTCTTTTATCTCTCTCTCTATCTCTCTCTCTCTTTTATCTCTCTCTCTCTCTCTCTTTTATCTCTCTCTCTATCTCTCTCTCTCTCTCTCTTTTATCTCTCTCTCTATCTCTCTCTCTCTCTCTCTCTCTTTCTTTACATTCCGTTTCCTCTTGATTTTTTTTCTTTCCGTCTTTCTCTTTCCGTTCTTTCTCTTCTTCTTTCACTATCTCCTTTCTTTCTCCTTTTCATTCTCTTTCTCTGTCTGTTCCCTTGATTTCTCTACCTTCCTTATGCCTCAATTTTACCTTTCTTCTTAGATACATCTTGTGATCGTTATAATTATTCCTGACTGTCTTACTGAATTTCCTTCATTGTTTTTTTTTCTTTTTTTTCTTCCATTTCACAGTTCCTCCTTTCTCTATACTTTTTTGTAGGATGCTTTTAGTTCAGTTAAGTACAAGCAAAGCAGGAAGGACAGTTGCGTTGCCTTGAAGTTTGACCAACTAGACAGTCTTCGGACATTGACCGTTACTTATATAATAGCAGCCGCGGGTAATGACCCCCCTTTGGAAGAAGAAGGAACACATTTTTGAAAAAGAGACAAATCAAATTCAAAGATCATTCAACATGTTTTGGTATCCAATTTGGATGGCTGGACATAACTACGAAGGGAAAATCAATTTGGAATAGAAGAGTTTAAATGACCCCACAAAAGACTTCAATACCAGAGGATTTCAAAAAAAATGTCGTATGGTTTCAGAACCTAGTAGCTATTTTGACAGCGTTTTGGGGGTGCTTTAAAACGAGCAATGTTATATACAATCTACTTGCTTCTTTTTCTTTGGGATCAGGCGAGATTGGAAAGCAATCATGACTTCCGTTTTACTTGTTACCAAGGGTTCAAAAGAGATGCTTTTAAAGACGATATAACCATGGCCTTCTTTAAAGAATCTCATAAACATGATTAAAGCCCCCTAAAATGATGTGTTTTTAGAAAATGTTTTGTGTTGGCAGTTTTCAGTTTCACAAGTATTGAAATATCAATGTTGCCATTTGTGTATTTCTCTGCCCCATTTTGTTTGTGTCGTGATGATCATGACCATTGTTTAGCAATCTAATGATATAATTTGTTTCATTATTTGAATATCATTGTAGATACGAAATTGATTTGTAAATAAAGGACGATGTGGAATGGAAAATGATATGATCACATCAGTTTATTTTTATCTTCATATTGGAAGCCGAGAAAGCGTACGTGTGCGTGTGTGTGTGTGTATGCTATGCGCACGTGCTTCTCAATTTTATATAGCCTTACAAGCGACATTTTAATACTCAATTTTCTTTTAGATTTCCTGTCTCAAGCCTTTTAAAACATTTTGATTATACTGTTATTTACACATGTTCAAGGAAATCTGTTTAGGGCCCTGTAACATAAAAAGTTGCATTTGAAGTTTTGATTTGAAGTTCAATTATTTCCCATATACGCTATCATAAATATATGATTTGTAATATGTGTGGTCACATAAAATCATACATTAGCAAAAAGGGTTCGTTATAAGCACAGCTTGAGCTGACGTCTTCATCAAAAGTAAAATGTTAAATATATCGTATCTCCCCTAAATTAATAGGAACTAATTCAATCAATCGTCACTTTACAATACATCGTAAAATACAGATAGATACACTTAATGGTAAGATACAATCCATTCCAGTAAGATTGGGGATAAGACTGAATTATTTAACGAAATTGATTGTAAGTCAGTTTTTTGGTTTAGGTTAAAGGACTCAGAAATCATTGCATGGCGTATGCTTCACATATGGTCTATACGACCACGAAGACGCACATAATGCTTGCACAGATGAGTGCAATGGAGTAAGAAAACAATGATATTCGTCATTAGTAGTGGAATATTCCATATCACGAGGATGCATGCAGGTTCATAAGGTCATATCTTAATCTTGTCCACCTTTGGAACTCGCTACCACCGTCATGGATTTGTTTGCGACCAGAAGGCAGTAAGTCCATTTTAATCACAACAACAGTGGGTTGATGAAGAGCGAAATTCCGATGTGTCGTCATGATGAATGGTTGCGTAAGTAGCAACGTAAGAAATGGCAAGGTTCTGAATGATCCTTAGATCAAAAAATAACATAAACTTGTATTTAGACCGCAACCTGCAAATAGGCCACTTTCGTAATGTAATCAAATTTAATGCATAAATCTTTGCCAAATGACTCGTTACAAATAATTCCATTCACATGTTACAAATAATTGTGTTTAAGTAGTCAGAATGCGATTTTAATATTTTCCGTGTTGTTAGGTAGAACAAGCCATAATGTTTGTCCTACGAAACAACAATTAATGTATGCAATTGGAATTCTGACTATTGAAATACGATTATTTGTAAGAGGTGAAGTAATTCATTTGTAACGAGGCACTTAAGAAAGATTTGTGCATTAAATTTGATTACACGTCGAAAATGGCCTATTGCAAATATATCATTTCCAATAGCGACGAGCTTATACTTTTAATTTATTATATATTGTAATTCTATTGTCATAATGCGAATTGCAAACATAAGTTGTTGCTAGGTCGGTTAAAAATTTGTCCTGCAACACGAAATATACACAATTTGCATTATATTCATGCTGCCTGCTGACATACTATAATGTGTCAAACGAGGTACGTAACAAAGATGTATGCATTGAATTTGATTACGTTATGTAAATGGCTATTGACCTTTATCACTCATTAAATGACGTTACTCCCTTTTGCAGATAAGATTTGGCATTTACCATTATGATATCTAGTAGCAAACTGTGTCAACGACTTGTTAATGATAATAGCTAGACAAACAAACGTGACACGCGGAATATAATGTGTTTTATTCGAGTAGATTGCTAAGTGTTTTGTTTCAACAGGGTGTTACCATCGCTGATAATCTTGATTAATCATAGATATTTTCGCAAAAAAGGGAACATGACAAATTTGTTTATTCGGTTTTACATCCGACTTAAAAAGGAACAATGTCTTAAGAATAATATACAATTTGGAATAGGACATGTTTTATTCTTAAGAATATTTATTCATCCTGTTCATCCATTTTTCTATATTCTTATCACAAATCTTATGTAGAAAATATGACGAGTTTGACGACTTCCTTGGCCCCTACCCCATGGACAATTACCCGCTTCGGATGTTGTTGGCGTTCAATACGGTTTCGAATAATGACGCCCTCTATTTGCCAGCTTCTGAAAACAAAGAGATGAAGAGAGAGAAAGAGAAAAAATGATCAGTCCTTTTCATTCTAAAAGGGGCAGTGTGTTTTTGTTTATTTATATATATTCATTGTTGTTGTGATATAACAAATTATGATAGGTAACAAATCTATGATTGACACAATGACCCATGAAATCTGAATAATACATTTTTTTTTCACCAATACTACTAACATTCTAGATATGACTACATCAAAATTGCTCTAGATAATAGCAGACAAGGAAATAACTTTTGATAAATTGAATAGCGTAAGTTTGGTAATTTCGAAAGGACTTTTTTAATGAAAAGATGCTGCAGTTGATTAAGTTTTCCTCTTACCCTTTTTGTTTTGTCTATATAAATATAATCCGAGGCCAATGCTGGTTCCTATGAAAATGGCCGACAAAACTGATAGCACAGAAATGACAGCTATGATCGTAGAGGACACTTTCTCTTCTTCTTCCGTACAAATGCATGGTACATCTAAAATAAGGTTTAGAAAATGAGAAATACAGAATTATTCATTTCATTATTGATTGCATTCACACAAGAGAAACCGGGACAGAGAGAGGAGAGAGAAAGAGAAAGAGAGAGAAAAAAAAAAGGGAAAAAGAGGAAGAAGAAAAACAAGAAGAAAAACAAGAAGGAGAAGAAGCGACTGAGAGCTGATAAAGAGAAGAAGAGAAAGGGGGAAAGAGAGAGTGCGAGACAGAGAAAGGTAGAAAGATGGAGAAAGGGGAAGAGAAGAAGAGGAGAGGGGAAGAGAAAAGAGAGGAGAGGTAAGAAGGGGATAAAAAGAAGGTGAGAGAAAAATTGCCCCCAAAATTCCCAAGATCGGTTGAACTATTTTAGACCCCTTTTTTTTACCTCGATCGATTACATGTATGTGCCCCCCCCCAAAAAAAAAAAAAAAAATCAAACTCTGGCTACGTGCCTGATTATTATTATCAGTTAATAAAACCAATGCCCCCCCCCCCCCCCACAAGATACCAGTGCCCCAACAATAGCTTCAACGACGGACGCTAGCTACGCCGTGAAGACAGTCCAACTTACATGACTCTTGAGTTGGGGTGTTAAAGAACGATCGGATCCAGTCTTCATAACGTGTGACCCTGGTGTAGACTCCGGGTGAATTCGGATCGCCACACCCATTCCCCCAGCTCACCACACCAATCTGATAGTACTGGTCGGTGTTATTCGATGGATACGCCACTAAGGGACCACCACTGTCACCCTGTACACAAACAATGGTTGAATAATAAAGGGGGCGGCGGCGGCGGCGAAAACAATATTAACTTGTTTATGGCGTTATCGAAATGTAGGCCGCATGTTTTGAAGATAACGTTTAAAACAATAGAATGGACGGGGAAAAACGACAAAAATAACTTTGAGACTATGATACTTAATAAAGTAAAGAATATGATATTGCTGTAAACTTTTAACAGGGGTGACTAGCAATGCCCTATAGTACACCTTACATAGGGCAAACATCGGTAGATAAAACTACAAACTTAATAGAATTTATATGTAATTATGTGGCGAACATTTTGTTAAGGCCACGAGTAGAATTTTTTAGTGCTCGAAGAATGTAGATTACATGACAATGACGGCCCATGCCGAAGCAAGAATGAAATGAATTACCCGTGACTACGGTATGGTATAAAGTTACACCTTCCCCAAAAATAATTTCCACGTTAGGCATGGCAATATGAAAAATAACCTTGACAAATGGAAAGATAGTACTCTAAAACGCAGACATAATATACAAAAAGACAGAAGTCCAAGTGATTACCGAACAAGCATCAACACCTCCCTCTTTCAGTCCTGCACAGATCATGTTATCGGTGACGTCACCGACAAGTTCATCACACTGTGTCTGATTGTAGATGGGAACCACTACCTCATTTAATACGTCAGGAAATTCTTCCTCTGTTTACAAACACGAACAAACAAAGTAATTAAATAATTTGTCTTAAATCGAAATATCATGACATTCTTATTATATTGAATAAAACAGGAGGATATTATGGGCAGCCACGTGTGCCACCGTAAGGCACACTGCAAGTTTTATTTTTTGTTCTTCTTCCGGACCTTCCAACGTAGGAGGGGTGGGGTTCATCACCGTGCCAGAGCCATCTATACACAGAATTTGGCCAACTTGGTTTCACTGGGTCACAACATGGCGTATATTCTTTTGTTTTGTGCTTGCCCAACAAAGCAGTAGTCGCCATATTGTGTCCAACTCGAACCGGGTTGGCCAAAGTCTGTGTATAGATGGCTCTGCACCATGCTAATGCATCACTGGTGCAATGGTAGGCAGGCGTCTAAGTCATTATTGGTGAACAGAGGCCACTTTTTCTCCTGGGACATTTGCTGTAAGTATTATTTCGTAAAAGATGTAGGTAAGAGTAACGTTGGAATTGGATTTGGGGTTAGGTTAAGGTTTTATCTGGGGATAGCTCGGTTAGTATCGAGAATTTACTGTAATAATTGTTTTCGACAGAGCATTATGCCTCACTTCCAATAAGTAATTAATAATAAATCAAGTTGAAGACACTTTTAACACTGACGTGCTTAATTGTCTCACCTCCATCCCAAACCAGCGTCCCCCATCCAGTCACTATTGCATCCTGCCCGATCACGAACTCATCATTCATATCCCCGGTAGGAAGACAAATCGTATTCACTCGGTAATCTTCGGTGAGTGTGAACGGTTCCCTCATCTTAAATAGGGCGATGTCGTTGTCGAAGTTGTAATAATCTTCGAAATCAAAGTCGGGATGGACGATGATTTTCGAGACCTGAAGTTTCTGCGTGACGTCAGTGTCTTTAGTGAGACTGGTTGATCCAGCTCTGAACTCGTATGCTTCGGGCTTGCACAGGTTACACCTATCACTGCAAAAGATAATTTCTAATAATGATTAAATATACAGCTAGAGAGTAGAATTTTTGAAAAAGATTTGAAATGTTTCATAAGATGAGCCGATTGCGGTTGAGTATTATGAACCGATTGACTTTCGCTCTAACATGTAAGTCGAAGACATTTTTGTGAATCTATAATTAAAGGTCGTCTGTATTAGTTTGGCTAGGAGGGATCAGATCACACAGGGTGGTCACTGACAGGTGGCTATCTCATCAACTCAGCTCTCAATTAACATTTAAAAAAGAGGATCATGGGGGACCAGTGGCCACCGATTAGGCATTGTTTTCTATATAGAGGGAGCAAGTAGCTACAAGTAGTACAGTGGGACTTTAAGCAACAGATGACACGTTTAAAGGAGAGGAAGGAGATAAATGGGATTAGTATGTCAGGGGGAGATGGGGGAGGGGATAGAGAAGGGGTAGGCATACCACCAGACAGGCAAAGACAGGCAGTCACATTTAAATTAAAAAAGACAGGGGGAGAAACATATGTATTCGCATACTTTTTTTAAATTGAACTTCATTACAACTTAAAATATTTTGCAGATAATATAAACATGTATTACATATATATATATATATATATATATATATAATCACAGGAACATATTAGAAAATAGAGAGATTTATGTGGTCATAAACTTACACGCAATGTGCAGCTGTCATGACCCACCACGGGTCGATCAGAGATGCCCCACAGTAAACGAACTCGCCATTCTTGAACATAGCAACCTGCCATGGCCACGCATACTCCTCAGCTGGTTCACCGCCGATGATCATGGTGTTCATTCCTTGGTAAGTCTTCCCACAATCATTAGGATTTGCTAATTATTAGAACAAAAATGTTCAATTTAAGAGAAAGGTATGATTATGAAGAGTGCCATGTATATTCGGCAACTCTATCTGCCTTAATTCATGTTTTAATCCCCTTCTCTCTCCCTCTTTCTCCCTTTCTCCCCTCCCCCTCTCTCTCTCTCTCTCTCATATTGCTCCGGTTGTCTCATTTTCGCTTGCTGAACCATTGCCAGCACAAACGTAGCTAGTTCGACGGCACTACCAAACTAGAATGATCCACTTTGTTGCAGGGTGTATATTATGCCATTGGGTTAACCGGGTGTGCGGAAATGGTGTGTTGGGGGAGGGGAAGTGAGAGTGTTCGTGTGTGTGGTAATTGTATGTGTGTCAACAAGTAAAGACTAATAATGACAGATGGCTAATCATATTAATCTACAATGACGAATGTCTACATCACAGTCCACAGATAAATGTGACTTGAACGTACAGAGCAGACGGCAATCGGCGGATCAGACGACACTTGATAGTGATTTTGTATGTGAGATTGCTTTGCTATATATAAAATACAAGAATATTTTCCATATGTTTAAACTATCATTGATATCTAATAATTAAACAGTTAGTAAGATAAACCTACCAAACTACATAATACAATGAAATACTTGACTTAAAGTAGGGGAGTTTGATGTGGTGCACAATTGCACCCCTCGAATAGTCCATGGCGTTCATGAATATTCATGTTTTTGCTTACCTCGGCAAAATGCTTGCCTATACTAAATGAAAAAAATTACGGTGAGGGGTTGGCTGATATGGACATAATGAACCAGTCAGAAGTGATCTATGATAATTCATGCTTGTTATCCTTCGTGTGCTTGACTCATACCCTTACAATCGAGTGGCAAATTGCGTCAAAATTTCGACTTGTTGCACATGTGTTATATAGGCAATGGCGAGCTGGCGACCTATTTTGACCAAATTACGGTGGGTAACCTTCCAAAATTCAATGGGACATGAGGATTCCAATGAAAGAGCTAGTATGATAACGTACGTCGGGGTGGATGTGCTTTTCGTTTAAACAATAACTGAATTTTTAACGATTTGTTTGGTAAAAGTCCATAGGCTAACATGTTAGGCTGCTGGACTCTGACGATAGGGGGCGTGTCCAACGAGATTATTCAGAGCCATATGCTCTCTCTTTCTCATTGCCTGCCTGTTTTGCTCACTCAAGGCTTTTTCCTTTCCTCTCACACCACTCTCATATGCCCTCTCTTTCTCTTCATTCTTCTCCCCCCCCCCCCCCTCTCCCTCTCTCCCCTCTGTCTCCCCCTCTGTCTCTTCCCTCTCTCCATCTCACTCTCTTCTCTCTTTTTCTCTCTTTCCCCCGTCTCTCTCTCTCTCTCTTTCTCTCCCTCTCTCTGTCCTCCAATGCCCGTTGAAGTGGAAATTAATATATTATGTGTTCAATTATATTTATTGTAATAATGACAAGAATTTCTTATGACCTCAGATTGTAAACTTTTCACACACAAAAATATTTTCAAAATTTCATTTCAAGAATTGCCGTAATCTTAATACATCTATTCAGCTGAGACTCACCTTGCCAATTAGCTGCTAACGATGTAGCAATCATCAGAACCACGAGCATCAAAGAAACTGGCGCCATTGTTTTTCTATATTATCAAGACTTTGTTGTTGTGTATGAACTCGATAATCTGAGAAACCGAGTAACAAAACTGTAGTGACATCAGCGACTGAGCTGAAGAGTGAGCATGTCGATGCAAATGCTTATGTTTCTTTTGTACATTGCCACAAACTGGGGGACTATGGTGTTTCCATTGGTTAATGTTTATGATGGTATGCTAATGTTCATGTTACCACCATCAGAGCTGCGGTTAAAGTAAAGACAAAATATTTGTATTGCCTTGAAGTTTGACCACGCAGATAGTGTAACTATAGGTTTACATGCGTTTTGGATGGTGGACGTTACATAGCAGTTATAGGGGAAAGACACCATTTCGTAATTCCATAGAGTTGAAGGAAATGAATTAGAGAATTAAGAAGATCTTAAGATGAAATAGTTGTGCCACACGGAGAGATTACACGGGATGGAATTGATGTTCTTTTAAGGAATGATTTCGGCTTTGTAGGTCATCTCATCAGCAATAAAAAAAAAAAGTTACAAATAATGCAATTTCAGTTTTAATTGATAAGCCATCATTTTTCACATTGTGGGCGTCATTAATTAAAATAAAACATTATTTTTCTCTTTTTTTTAAATTTTATTGAAACAAACTCAACTATTTTATAACTATAAGGGATTCTTTTTATATAAAGACGTTATTCAATTTCTGATTTGCAAACAAAACGTCGGTTTCAGGACGAGAGAAAAAACCGTGTAATTTGTCCATCGACTCGCTTGTGAAGTATAAAATCACAGATACATAAATTCATTTTTTTTCTTCAAATGTATTCCTACATTAGAATCTTACATTTCTGGACACGACAAAGGAAATAATATAGCTTTCATAAAATATGTCTTTAGCAGTACATGCAGGAATTTATTCAATTTTCTCTTTTGTGTACATTTCAAACATTCATATCATTCCTACACATATGCATTTATTGAACGATATTTAGCAAATAATTACCGATTAACCTGGCGATGGGACAAACTATCATCGCAGAAAAAATCTTGGGGCTACAATCTTGCCGAACTGAAGGAGAGGAAAAAAAATACCCCCCCCCCCCCTCCCCGAGATCACCGAGGGGATGATGGTTTGCCTACCCGCCAGAGAAAAGGAGCAGATTCATTTCTTTATATCCAACATCGACAATGCTTTTCCACGAGAAGAGGAATGGTGAATACAAAAGTCTACACTAAACATACACTCTATTTAATTGCACATTAGAGAGCCCATATTATTATGCACTTCGCGTGGCAAAAATCATCCAACGACGTTGGAAAACGCCATTAATTTGAACAACAACAAGTTAACCTTCGTCTACGTTTATTTCGTAAACCAAGGTCCATTAGTTCCTATCGTATATATATATCTATGCGGCAGCAACAAAACAAAAAAGACTCACACAATGTGATAGTTTTTAATATCACTACGTGCATCAAGACATGGAACATATTAATTGTCATGTGACATCATTCAGACCAATCGTGTCGCAAGATTCCGATTAAACGTTATACAGACATATTAATAAGAAATTACCCGAATCATGAGTTTTGTCACCATAAAAAAATCATTAGACCTAGAAACATAAATAAAGAAACATAAATGTCACAATACAAAATTCGAGTCATGTAAACCGTCTAAGAAGTAAACTTTAGTCCTGATTTTAAAATGCATATAAGAGAAAGAGAGAGAGAGAGAGAGAGAGAAGGTGAATATTTGTTTTATGATGGGGTGACCAAAGTTCGCGAAGATTTTTTAGATATTAGGAAATGAGATCTGCGATCCATGATTTCTCTTATTCTACACAAATTTATTTAGTTCAATTATTACCAAATGGACTGCAAAGTTTTTTGTTTTACTACAAATTGGTTCAAGGCAAAAATATCATACGATCAGTTGGTACCATAAACATTTCCAGACCCTTGTCGGTAGTTTCATATTTTTTCGGAACGGATGCAAACATCTACAACCTTTTCGATCTTTTGTCAATATTTTCATAATTTCACACCCAATTCCATAGAAATTTCGTCTCTTGGGAATTGTAAGGTTCCTCTTTCCATTAGTGGTATCGCTTTTCGTAATCTTACCGATTTTTTGAAAAAGCGAACTGAGGTCACGCGCAAACTACGGTTATGCACACCACCATACATGTATTTCTAAAGCAAATATAGGCCATATGGATATTTCTCGACCGAACGGTGGAACAGATTACAGTTATCAGTGACTTGTGTTTGGCATCAATCAAATTGATTATAAGCCAGTGATATTAATATTTATGCAAGTGATATTTAAATTAAAAAGTACTAACAACATAGCAATGGTAGCTATCACCTAAAATCATCTTAAATATAGACATAAATTGAACAGATATCATAAAGGCTATATTTCTCAATGAACAGATAGAAATCCACTTCCCAGCTTCACCTATATAAAAAACACTTTTTAAATAAATCTGACCACCGGAGGCATTTGTCTTACTGAATTTATACCGATATTTACTAATTTATACAGACTCTATTTTGTTCGGCAACACCATAGCCAGGTGTATTATGGAAATCTGTGTATTGTCTATTATTAACCAAAGATGTCATTTCATTCTGACGGGAACTTTGATCATTACGTACTTCCTCTGACCCTTTTTTATTCTGTCTGTACCGATACCTTCCGAGATCAACATTGATGAAGATGGAAATGGCGAGCATTACAATTAACACTGAGATAAACGCTTTCGTCCATTTAGACATCTTTTGGGTTTCATCACGAACGCATCCCATATCTGAAATATCGTGGATGGAAAGGAGTAATTAGTACATCAATTTGAGTTATTGGTCAATTTGTCAAAAATTTTAAATGAGCTATAACACCAATAATTTTAACTAAAATGTTGTCTCATGGTATATACAGCTTTCTGAGCTATGGCGTCATAATTACGTTCCCATCATTTCCTATGAAAGATTTCATGTTACTACTTGGTTATGCAGCCCACAAGACAACAAGTCCACAATAATATTATCGGTCTAATGAGATGCCCCAATTATAGACATTTTCTCCCGGGGAAAATAAACAAATTAGTGGATTCCCCCTACGGAAGTAGGATAGGCGACAATTTCCAGCCTTAAAGTACAAATCCACCCAAAAATAACTTGCTATTAATAGAACCAGCAAAATCAGACAAACCAATCAAAAAGAGTTTGAGCAAAATCGGATAACTAATAAGAAAGTTATGAACTTTTGAAAAAGTATGTAAAACTAGAAAACAATGGAAATCACTACACAAATTGCGAATTTGGTTATCAGTTCGTGACGTCATGTCCTCACTATTTGTATAGTTTAATCCCATTAATTTCCCTTTTTATCCCCCAAAACTTGATGTCCCCATGCCTTTGCCCAGGTTATATCATTTGTATCATATTGCTTACATGACATTTCACAAAATTTGTTATGAACTTTGAAGAATTGATACTATTTTCTGAATATTGTATATTCATAATTATTGATTTTGATATAAATAGTTTATCAAACTTCACATTTTTCATGATTTACCTAGAAAATAATATTACTATCGATCTAGCTTGGATGCTGGTGTGAAGCAATAAGATTCTTAGGGGGGGGGGTGGGGAAATAGGAAATTTATATTATCAATGTAAAGAAAATAATTAGTGGATAGTGAGGACCATACGTCACAGACTAAAGAGTGAGTTGCCAATTTGTTTAGTGATTTTCAAAGTTTTTCATGTCATTACAAATTCAAAACTTTGTTATTAGTTATCCGATTTTGCTCAAACTTTTTTGATTGGTTTGTCTGATTTTGTTGGTTATATTGAAAGTAAGTTATTTATGGAGTGGACTTGGCCTTTAATTGTATTCCCCTTGAGCAGACCGGTTTTGAATTATGAAAAATTAATGTTCATTTCGTTTCATTTTTTCAAACCAATGTATCCATCGGCTTTCTGCGAGATGGCCGTTACTGCCATACATTTTACGGCCTTCTGCTTGACAGCCGAGAGATACATTATGTGTTTTTTTAATGAAACGAGTGAATATTGCGTAATATGTCATAAAATAAAATGTTCCGAATATATCTATACGAGTTCAACTTACATTTTTGAGTTGGGGTTTTGAAGAATGATCGAATCCAGTCTTCATAACGTGTGACATTGGTGTAGACTCCGGGAAAATTGGGCTTTCCACACGGTACACTCCCCCAGCTCACAACACCAATCTGAAAATACTGGGCGGTGTTACTCGAGGGATAGGCCACCAGGGGGCCGCCACTGTCGCCCTATAAGGGTCAATGGGAAATTAAAGGACAATTCAGAGGACTAACCATTTCCAATTTAATTCTCTTATTTCTTTGCCGTTATAATTTGAGCCTACTCTAGACTTTAAGTGTAGACTTATACAACCATGGTTAATGTACGTTAAAGGCACTATGTCCCTCTTGCAGCCAAAAAATAAAATGAAAAATTTAAATTCCAATGGCATTTGAAAGATAATACTAATTTAGAACTTCTGTCAAAACAAAAGGGCTTAAAAATGCCTTTTTTTGTTGGAAAATAAAGACGATGAGTTGTCAAATCAACATAAGTAAATAGTCAGATTTTCAGACCCTTTGTACGAAATGGTCGTATGTTTTGTGCTGCGCAAATACTCAATCAGTTTAATTTTGGCCATTACGAGAAGTGGGTTATTAATGTAGACAAATGCTGCATTGAACATGTTACAGCTCATTAATTTGTATGTATGTTATTACCAAAGATAAAAAGAAGTCAATTGCTCACTCAATAGTGTCTGACAGTGAAGTCTATAAGGCCAAATAAATATTTTAAAAAACATGTTTAGCGTCCTGCTTTTTTGAGAAATAGGAAGGAGGAGGCCCTTTTTTTTCTTCGTTTTTTCAATTGGCCGCTCGGTACATTTTCCCTGACAGTAGGGCTATTTTTCAAGATGGGGGGGGGGGGGGGGGGGGGGGGGGTAAGAGGACACTTTTTTTTTGGTCTCGAAATTTGAAAATTTGACATTTTGCTCCGTTGGGGGGGGGGTAAGGTCAGCCTTTTTCGGTCAGCCATGGGGATATTTTTTTTTAATAAATAAAAAAAATAAATAAATAAATAAAATCAAAAGGGGGGGGGGGGTTAGGGGGGTTATGGAGGGGGGGGGGGGGGTTTACACACAAAAAAATACCAAGGGGGGGGGGGCTAACCCCCGAAACCCCCCCCCCCTGTGTACGCGCCTGAATACAATGACACTCGAAAATCTAGAAATGGGTCATTTATTTGTATGCCTCAGTTACGAAGTAGTCGGAGGCATTATGTTTTCGGGTTGTCCGTCCGTCCGTCCGTACGTCCCGTTCTCGTGATCGCGTTATCTGAAGAACCGATAGATGGATTCCTGCCAAACTTTGGTCATGTATGTATCTTGAGGAGCCGATGAACTGATTAGATTTTGGGGTCACGAGGTCAAAGGTCAAAGGTCACAGGGCTCATGTATGCAAAAACAGCTCGTGTACAACACAGTTTACAATGAACTGATTAGATTGATGGGTCATGAGGTCAAAGGTCATGGGCTCATTATGTATGCAAAAATAACTTGTGAACGCATTCTCATTAGAACTGACAGATGGATTACTATTTAACTCAGGACATCTTGCAGAGCCAATGAACTGAGTAGATTTTAGGGTCATGAGGTCAAAGATCAAAGGGTCCTATATGTATATGAGAAATTGCTTGTAATCACGATATTCTGAGAACCTGTTAATGGATGACAATTGAACTTGAATATGAAAAATTTCTTCTGTTTTGGTTTGTAAAATTGTTCTATGACGGAGGCATCATTTTCGACTACGCGCAGTCGAAGTTCCATCTAGTTATATTTGTTTTATATCCCTTCCATCTGTTCATTCCTTGTACACTTCTGTTACATAAACTCACTGCACGGCTCAGATAAAACATTGAAGGATGGATTATGTATAGCTGGCCCACGCCGCCTATACAGGTGCTGCATTAGTGCAGTTATCGCACAGAGTAAATATACCAGTTTACGGTTGTGTGCGCCATTTTAATTGACGAGTAAACAAATCCAATGACCTCTAGAGGTCAGTGGTTTGTGCGTAATTAAGATTGCGCCCATGCAAATTATGATAACATCACTGCCTGCGCGCTGCGCTGTGTGCTCACATCATAGTTTGCATGGGCGCAATCTTAATTTACGCACAAACCAAATGACCTCTAGGTCATTGGATTGTTTACGCGTCAAATACACCAGTTTACAGTTGTGTGCGCCATTATAAACATTAAAGCCAATGGGTGGTATTCCGGTAGCGCATACTAAGTTAGCGCGTACTTAGTTAGTTCACACTTTTATGGAGTGCCTGTTGCAAACTAATTTACCCTGTACAGATTATTTTAATACTTCAATGAAAAGTGTCCAAAAAATTAATTTTGCAATGAAATGGGAAGAAAAAGATAATATGAGTATGAACTAAATTTCAACAAAGTCTTTGGTAGATTATCTTTGTCATGAATATTGAAGGAGGAACATGAAACCTAGCATTCCATAGAAGTGTGAACTAAAATTCTTGTTTAGTCTGGACTTAGTCCCGGCTTTACTTATGAGAATACCACCCATTGACTAGTAGAGGTCATGTATTTATGCGTAAATTAGGATTGCGCCCATGCAAATTTGATGATATCACTGCCCTACGCGCTGCGTTGTGCGCGCACATCATCATTTGCATGGGCGCAATCTTAATTTACGCATAAATACCAGAGGTCAGAGGTTATTGGCCCCGTTCCGGGGCCAATGACCCGAGGTCAACTGTCTGCGCATGCGCACTGATACAACTGTAAACTGGTGTATTAAAATGGCGCCCATGTCTGTGCATGCGCACTGATGTAACTGTAAACTGGTGTATTGCATATGAGCGCCGTGACACCGCGCGAATTTGCCGTGCGCATGCATTTGAAATGGGGGGGGGGGGGCGCATATGCGTGACGTCAGCAATAAAAAATGAACTATTCCGATGTAGTCGGCAGGAAACGTCTTTTTAAGTAAAACTATTCGTTTTCTTGTTGTGTACACTTCTAATTCAACAATCTTACGATAAGGGGTATAAAGCCCTGTCTTAATAGAGCTTTTTTGATCTCACCCGAGCGGCATGTGGGTGAAAAACAGTGGGGGGTCTGATCGTAAGACACGGGGTGAGCTTTTGGACACCGTCTTAATTAGCCATCCGCAAAAACCTCACCCGGGTAGGTTACCATAACAACCACAACTCCCCCATCGCGATCAGCTGGCGCGCGCTGTGTACAAGTATACATTTTTTCACGGCGATGACGTAATTTACCCGGGTAAATGTCACCCGAGTAAATATCACCCTGGCTCGTCTAGGGTGAGATTTACCTCGATATTGTCCGGACGTTACCCCGATTCACGCGTCTTAATTACTGGGGGTAAATGTCGTCCGGCCGACGTCTGGACGTCACCGCGACTTTATTTTCCAGTTAAGACGGGGTTTAATATACAAAATATACACTGTCTTGAGAGATTCTAGTTTAAACTATGCGCAAGAGGTGATTTGCTGAGGGGCGCAGCCCCGAAGCAGATGGTACTTTTGGAGTCACCAAGGTCCACATTTTTTTTTTTAATCCAATTTTTTTTGGGAAAAAATTAATTAAAATCTTTAAAAAATGTCAATTTTTATCAAAAAAAAGATTTTAGATATTTAGTTTTCATTAAAATAAGATTTGAAAAAGAAAAAAATTAATCAAATTTTTTTTTTTTAAATTCACCATTTTTTTTTAAATTCTCAAATAGCACTCCCAAATAGTACTCTCATATAGTACTTTTTCAGAGCAACCTTAAAATAGATGAAAAATTTCTGGTCACGTAACAAGCTCTCAACCAATCAAAAGCCAATAAATTTTTGATGCATGATATAATATAAAACCTAACACTGCACGTTACGAGGCACATGTTTCTTTGCCGTAAGACTTTGCTCCGAGTAGTGTGCGTTTATCTAATTTTGGACAAAAAACTATAACAACGTCAAATAACAACGCACTCTAATCTATGATTGAAACAAATGTGAAAATTGGGCCATTATGACTATACCAATAGAAGACATTTTTATTAATACACCATTTAGATCATACCGAGAATATACGAAACTAGGATTCATGACCATGGTTTTTGACAGGGATTAATAAGAAAATACACAAGAGAAGAGGAGGCCCACATCAAGTTGGAACAATGTAGGCAAAGCTGTACACCGTGGACATGTATTATACAGTACATCTTTTTGTATTACTCGAGATTTCAGGTGTATACATAATTGTGTAATTATTTTTTCTTTCAAATCAGCTTTTGTTTCTTTGTGGGCTTTATGGTTGGTCGGTTATTAAAGTAGTTATTTAGTTATCTTTAGATCAAGGATCAAACTAAGGATTTAAACTAAACACGGAGGGGCGGGATGGTATACGTCCATTATTTTTAATCGCTCTTCTCACGCAAATGCATTGAGTTGACCTAAATCGATTACGGTTAATTCTAACAAAAAAGGACGCACGTTGTAATCCAAAATTGTATATTTTCATTAAAAATTCATTTAAAAAAAAATATTCTGAGAATGATTATTACCTGGCAAGCATCAACACCACCATTTTTGAGCCCTGCACACATCATGTTTTTAGTCAAGTCTTTCCCTCCAAGGGACTGATTGCACTTTGTCCAGTCATAGATGGGAATATCTGCCTCATATAACATCTCAGGGTATTTGGGCGCTATTAAAGAAAAGAAAATCAATTAGAAATATATGATTATTTGCATAAACGAACTGGGGTTGGAGTAGGCGTAGCACCCCACCCCCCCCCCAATAATTGTGAAATTCGGGCAACGGAGAGACCGAATATGTAAATTTTATAGCTTATCTAGTGTAGTTTGATCACATAACTAAGTACACGTTTAACCATTCTCGCAAAATGAATGAATCTGGAAAGTTGATTTTCGGACAAAAATATCCCCCCCCCCCTCGCGAAAAATAAACCCCTAAGCGTATCATTATTTCTGGTATAAAAAGATGGATACAATTAAGGTTACACCGAGGTCTATTTATAAGGGCCCCTATGCATATAAGGATCGTTATTCATTTTGTTCTACGTTATGGATATCGGTCCTTATGAATAATTGTCTTTATGAATAGCGGTCCTTGTGGAAAGCGAGCTTGACCCATTTTTGAAACCCTGCCGGTTACCCTCTGAAAGTTTTCTTTTCTTTTTATCCAGTTCTTTACGGGGGACTCAAACCAACTCATCTTTAGGCTGGGTACGCCACTGATAACGGATGATGGGAAGGGGTAACCTCGCTATTCATAATTTGAGAAAAGGGTCAATATTCATAAGGGTCATTCATGATATGGAATTTTATTCCGTTTACATGGTTTATGCACCCATTTCAACCCTTTACTTTAAAGCATCTATAGTAGAGTAAGGCCAGAAAGAGACACTGCGTTTGATTTTGTTATTTTTTCACATGTTTACGCATAAATTTAAACACGCTCATTTATTTAGATCTTCTTCTTCAGCTTCCTATTTCATTTCTTACTTTCCAACTTACTTCATATTTGCTAGTAGATCTGTTTATTTGCAATACAAGTATATCCGGGATTATCATCATCACGTTATGTTTATATATACATTTCTGTTAATTGTGTTTAAACGCTAAAAATCTAAATGTTACGAAAAAAAGGGAATGACGCTTTGTTTATTCTCTTTTTCTTTTTTCCCACTTATCCATGTATGTTAATTCGATTTATATTATGTATAAAATGCAATACATGTATATTTCATTTTCATTTCGTTTTATTTTATTTTTTTCATTTCCAACAAAATGCAATACCTAATAATATTGAAGTTTCCATTAATTTAATTGTTATTCTTTCCTTGAACTAACTTTTGTTTCTTTTCCATATTGATGTATTTGTAATTTTCTTTATATTTTTAACAATGATTAAAAATTTACCGGATTAAGAGATTGATAAGTGGCCCAATAGATCGCAATATCCTCTGTCTTATTCCAATGTTTCTTACCTGAACCGCATTAATTAAAATGATATATGGGAAACAATTACACTCGGGAAATGGCAGGTTAAACAAAGAACTTTTTTGGGGAAAGAAATGTTCATGGGTTATAGTACACTCTTGTCCACGCATTGTGGTAACATTTTCTGCCAACCCTTATGGAATAACGATTCAATTGAAATAGGCAATAGCCCAATATATAGTTTTTTAAAATTGTGTAAGAGGGGAGTTCGTTTTGTCAATGATATTTTAGAGACAAATGGTGATTTTTTTTCTCTCTGGAAGATATCAAGATACGTATAATATTAAAATAATTTTTCTTTTTATCGTGGATTATGCGAGGCAATTAGAGAAGGGTTTAGCAATTGTACTTTTTTTTAACAGGGTGCCACAACCCCTTTTACCAGATACAATGGCATTGGTTATGAAACGTATTAAAAGATGTTCACATATCTATGCAATTTTATAATAAGAGAAGGAGAGGTGAATGTAAAAGTTTTCTTAAATGGAAATGCATTTTCGACCTGAATAACAAGAGTTGGGAAACATATTGTTCCATTGGATATTGTACCATTGATGTGGGCTTACGATGAATAGCAACCTTCTTCTCCTATTATGAATAGCGACCCTCATTCCGTATTATGAATAGCAACCCTCTTCTCGTATTATGAATAGCGACCCTTTTCTCTATTATAAATAGCGACCCTCGTTTCGTATTTATGAATAAAAACCCTCTTCTCGTATTATGAATAGCGATCCCCATTCCGTGTTATGAATAGCGACCCCGATTTCGTATTATGAATAGCGGTCCTTACGAGTAGTGACCCCCAATGTAAATTATGAATAGCGCCCCTTCTTCATGTTTATGAATAGCGACCCCGATTTCGTATTATGAATAGCGGTCCTTATGAGTAATGACCCTCAATGTGAATTATGAATAGCGACCCTCACCTCACGTTATGAATAGTGAGCAGACCCCGATGGAAATTATAAATACCTTTTTTCTTGTCACTTGTTCCACCATCAACCGCCACTCAAGAAAACCTACAGATATTTATATCTTAGGCCTATTATCTAAATAAAATGCAGCTGCCAATAGTTCACATTATATACCTTTCTTTAGAAATCTAGCCATCTGATTGGTCGAAATTGGAGTTGTGATTTTAGCCATTCCCGTAAAGAACAAACAATGCCAGTACCGGTTAATAGTTCATGAGTGAGATTCCCGCAAGAATCCGGGTACCGGGAAAATAGTAAATTTTTGCTGCGATCCCCAAATAAAAAAAGTGAGCGCGGATACCATACAGTGCTTTTTGTCTGCGATTCCCAAATAATTTTAACATTCAGTCATCTTTCCAGCGAAGATTAACAGACAGTGTCTCAGATTTTCCGTGATGTTTTATAAACCAATCTTTACTCAAGAAAAGGATAAAGTAAGAATTCTTGGTAGATTTTTGTGTCAATTCGGTATATAAAAGACTGCTTTAATATTCGAGGCCTTTATGTTGGCTCTTGGGGGTCATGGGAGGATGCAACGTTTCCTAGAGCCTATAAAATAGCCAGGCCTCTCGAAGCAGTCGATATATCTAAATCATATTTTGTCTATCTTACAGATCAACAGATCATTGCGTTATTATGTATTCTATTGTTAAATCTTACGTATGAGCAAGGAGGATATCCTCCTTGGTATGAGACCTTGGTATGTGTATGGGATTTGGAACAATACATTAAACAGACAAACAAAATGATATCCATACTGATTACCACAACTTGTAATCCTCCTTATAAAATAATGCCACGTCACAGGACATGCAGTCAAAAAGTATTCACAGACGATGAATCTAACACTAAAACTGAAGACCAATATTTCTCCCCATAATGGCCCATAATTGTCCTCACCACTACTATTTAGATTTCCTCATCCAGTGACTGTTGCTTTCTGCCCGACGACGAACTGGTCATCCATGGCTCCAGTGGGAAGACAAATCGTATTCACTTTGAAATCTTTGCTGAGGGTAAACGAACCGTTCATCTTAATCAAAGCGATATCATTGTCGAAATTACTTCCATCTTTAAAGTCGTATATTGGGATGGACCAGGATTATTGAGGCCTGACGTTCGTGAGTGTCATCAGTTAAATTGTTTGAACCGACTCTAAAAGTGTATACTTCTGGCTTGCAGACTAAAGAAGTAGTGCTTCAAAAGAAAAGGAAATAGAATGTGGCATTAAATGATTTTGTTAAAACCTTTTTTAAAGTGTTTTTTAAATTTATAATCATATAAAATATAATTGTATATATATATTTATATTTTCTGTCACTATATATTATTTATAGTGACAGATAATGCAATCAGATCTGTACATTATTCGCACATGAATACTTTAGAGGGCACTGCAGACCGAAGATTGATGTGATCACCGTTTAAATATCCAGCCAAGAACCTTGGGGCCGCATAGAGGTGCCTTTTCACTCCCAAATTCGCTGACCGCATGCTACATGATCTGACTACGATCCGATTTTGGAAGGATTTTGCAATAGCATCTGATATAAACATTCAAACTTGTATCAAATCTTAATGATCGAGGACCTCAGTAGTCACATGATTAATACATTCTAACTTTCAATTGATTCCAAGCTTTCTTGGAGGAAGAAGAGCTAAATCGCCTCAGGCTCGTAGTGGCGTTAAACCAGTATACGTGCGATTGTCTCCGATTTCATGACGATTCGGATTTTATTCTCAATAGAAGGCTTAAAAGCATTACAATTCCGGTTATTTGTATTCTTATCATTTCATGGCGATGTTTGTTTACATTTCCACAGCTAATATGATTGCGATTTCTTCGAAAATGGGATCGCAGGATGATCGAATCGTGTGTGCTGGGCGTAAGACAAACCGCAGTACACCTGCTTCCATAGGCTCAAAGATTCAACACTATAGAGGTTGCATCCCGCCCCCCCCCCCCACTCAGTGTTATTTAGGGTACGCGTATGCTCGTTCCCTCTTTTTGAAAGCACCTCCTATCTGAGGACTGCCAACATTTCCGAACCCCCCTTTCGCGGGCTTTTCACGGGCTTTTCCTGCCTTGGAGACCCCCTAAATACGGAAAAATGCTCAATGTACCCCCTAAATTCGGAATAATTTCTCAGGAGTCCAAAGAGATGAGAGAAAAAAAGAAAAACACCCCCTTTTCAAAGAAATCTCCGGGTGAAAAGTCAAATACACCCCTTTTTTTTTACAATTCTCGGGCCGGACTTTGTCGCACGAAAAGTACCCCTTTACCGGACATTTTCGTAACACGCATGAGGTCATTCCGACCCCGGAGTGGGGGGCCGGGGGTTGCATGTTAAAGGGTGCTTTTCTACCATTTTGAAAACGATGTTACTTATCACCATCATCATCATCATCAACAACATCATCATCATCATCATCATCTCATCATCGTTGACTTACACGCAATGTGCAGCTTTCAAGACTGACAATGGGTCAATCAAGGAGCCTTCACAGTTACAGGATTATGCACAAATTATAAACATGTATATATAAATATATATATTTACATAAAATATTAGAAAATAAAGATATTCATGCTGTCATAAAGAAACATGCGCAACATGATTAACTTACACGCAATGTGCAGCTGTCATGACCCACCACGGGTCAATCAAGGAGCCTCCGCAGATGAACTCGCCATCCTCGAACATAGCAACCTGCCAAGGCCACGCATGGTCTTTTGCCTGGTGACCGCCGACGATCTTGATGTTCATTCCTTGGTACTTAGTCTTCCCACAATCTTTAGGATTTGCTTAATATAGAAGAAAAAAGTTAGATGGAACAAAGATATGATTTAATCTATGCGGAATGATGGTGATGATGATAATGATAATACAATAATGATACTAATACTAATGGAAACAGTAATAATAATTAATCTTATTGTAAATAATAATGGCAATAGTGAAAATGTTAATAGTAATAAAAACAATGATGACAATGATGATAATAATGATAATAATAATAATAATAATAATAATAATAATAATAATAATAATAATAATAATAATAACAATAACAACAATAAAATAATGATTATGATGACGTTTATGATAATAATAATAATGATAATAACAACGTTCACAATAATAAAAATTGTAAATATAATGATAATAACGATAATATTCATAATAATCAAAATTATAATGATACTAATGATGATGATCATGATGGGGATGGTAATGATGACAATGATAACATTGTTCAGACGAGAGTGATTTCAATGCTAGATATAGGAATACCTGGTAGGAATTTATTCCTTGAAATGCTAGAGCAGCCGTGCTAAAGCCAGGGTAATAATCGGGAGCGCCAGAAGGGTCAAAACTGACTGACATGAGCGCTATACAAGAACCCACTATTGTTATTATTTATTACAGATAATCTGAAAGTTTGAGTGAAAACAGACCAATATTCATGAAAAAAGTTGGGAAAAACTGATATGATCGATTCTTTAATCTCCAAACTGCAAGGCTGATCTGTAGTTGTTCTAAATTCACACGGATCACCCCAATTTTAAGAAATCTACATTGGTTACCAGTACGCCAGAGAATAACATTCAAAATCTTGCTGATTGTATATAAAGCACTTCTTGGTCAAGCTCCCACTTATATCAAAGAACTGTTGAATTTCAAACCTAATCAACACAATCGCAACTTGCGCAGTTCCCGAGATACTTTGTTGCTACAGATCCCATCTATCAAAACAAAAATAACGCTAGGTGATCGAGCATTTGCTTGTGCAGCCCCAAAACTCTGGAATAACTTGCCATTTGAAGTCAGGAAATCACCATCTGTAAACGTCTTTAAGTCAAAACTGAAAACACTTCTTTTTAATTAACTGTACCGTAAATCTAAGCATATCAGGAGCTCTTGTAGCGCAGTAGAATGTATACCTAATGTTGGATAGTTTCTGCGCTTTATAAATGTACTATTATTATTATTATTATTATTATTACAATTTAATTACATGTTAGGTGAATGTAAATTGTCACAAAGCAATGAATTGGCTCTCTATATAATTTCAGACATTTAAGTGTTGAAAGATTTTTGAAAGTCTGTCTTATGTCTTATTTTCATGGAAAAACGGTTGGGAATATTTACTATTAGAGTTAAGTTTATAAAAAATACATATGGGAAAGGGAGATTACAGGGATACATGAACCGATACTTCTTTATTGCTTGCAGCGAGGAGCCATTCACTGTAAAAAAATAATAGTCGAAATAACTCAATAAAATTGAGGAAAAGAATTGCCTTATTTTTATAAAGTAAATATTACCTATGGCATCTTAAGTAGAGTTTACTTATTTTGCTGAATAAATTTTTACTCAGTTAAATCGAGTTACATTAACGTAAATAATTTAAGTATTTTAATCATTTTAGATAATTAAAAAAAAGCTATGATGGGATTACATATTGCACGATTTGGTACCCATCTAATCTAACAAGTAACATCCATTAATCATTCACTACTTCTATTTAAGATTAATCACTAATCACTAACACACGCTTCAATTCGACACATATTGAAAGGCTCCAAATTTTATATATACTTGATCGTAGCATCTTA
Organism: Strongylocentrotus purpuratus; assembly: GCF_000002235.5. NCBI lineage: Eukaryota > Metazoa > Echinodermata > Echinoidea > Camarodonta > Strongylocentrotidae > Strongylocentrotus > Strongylocentrotus purpuratus. Next base: position 18,811,019 of record NW_022145599.1, on the reverse strand, counting down.
AAAGGAAAATTGGTTGACAATTTCCTGAAATATCAAGTTTTGATTTGTTTTGAACTGGGTAACAATTAAACATTGTCTTGTCTTTGCTTAGCCATGTTAAATGAATTAGTAAATGTTTTAAAGTCCTTAAATTTTTCATTCAACCACAAAAAAGAATTGTTTTATTTAAAAAAGAGTTTGATTTGGTCTTAATGAATATTCATAAATTATGTAAATATTTCTATTACGCACTGCATCGGTCCTTACTTTAAAAAGATAAGAATAATCAACATAAATTGTTTGAGTAATACGTATAATTTCTGATTTTGAGTTAAAATTACTAAATTAATACAAGCTGAAATTACTTAAAGTTCTTATGTATTTGATTTTACTTAAATATTCCACGTATGTTCTACTAAATTGAAAGTTTGAGTTAGCAAGACTTAAATTTAGTGCGTAAGTGGCAAAACTAATGTTTTCAAGTAAATTCTACATGGAAAAAATACGTAAAAATTATCAATGAACAAATTCTTTTTTACAGTGTTGCGGTCCTTCAACTCGGTGAAGGTCAAACCTTATTTGAGGAAACTTTGTTTTTTAAAAATATATATCGAATTCATCACATTTGTGAAGAAAATGGAGAATTGAAACCTGAAGTTCATTTTATAATGTTATGTTTGAGCAGAGTGGAAATTGATAAAGTAAACACAAATTTTAAAGCAGCCCCTTATGAATGGAAACAGAATGTTCAACCTTTAAGAAAGGCAATTCACACTGGCTTTAGTTTAGAATTTATTTTTTCAAAGAAAGTGTTTACATTTGAAGATTTAACTGCAAAAATGGTATATAAGAGTCAAATTAAAAAGAATGTAGAAACAAACTCGGCAGGCGGCAATTTAATGACACTTTACAATATTCCAAGAAAAGAAATAAAAAAGATATATGTTCAACCAAGGATGTGTACCTTAAGTAGTAAACTGCGAGAATTTCAGTTCAAATTATTGCATAATATTTTATATACAAATCATCATTTACATAGATTCAGGTTCCATGAAAATGGTTTGTGCTCATTTTGCAAAAATTTTGAAGAAACTTATCAACATGTATTCTTTGAATGTAATACAATAAAGGAAGTCTGGGGGAAATGTGGAGATAGACTTAATTTACCAATTCTGAAGAAATTATCCTGGAAAGAAATTCATATAGGAATAGATGACACTACTTTTAAAACAGAGCAATTATTGAACCACATTTTAATTTTGATTAAATATATGATTTTCCACAGTAGAGAGAAGGGAAACCCTCCAAAAGCAAAAGAAATAGAATATAGATTGTTGGAAAATAGAAATGAAGAGAAAAAACTTTCAATGGAAAGAGACACACTTTCAATTCATTTAAGGAAATGGGAAGCTTTGGAAAGTTTAGAATAAATGTTTTTATTTTTTTTTTTTCTCAATATACAACTTCCTGACCCTCCTCTCTTCTCTCTTTTTTTTTTCCCCTCTACTTTTGTTTGTTTGTTCGTTCTATGTTAGTGTGTGTTTTGTATACTGTTGTACATGTTATGTGTTTAAATGTTGTGTGGGGTGGGGGGGGGGGGTAGTAGGTGTTTTGTAGCTTTTTTTCTTTTTTTATATATATATATATATTTTTATTTTTTTTTGTCTCCAAAGGAAAATGAAGTGGTGTAACTTTTGTATGTAAATGTAAAAGATCATTGGTGAATTTATAAAGACATATGTTAAATTATTTTGTTATTTTGTATCCAATGTTATAAATGTACAATTTTTCTTTGAGAGAAATGAATAAAAACCTATGAAAACAAAAAAAAAACAAAGGGAAAGGGAATGGAATATATCTGCGGCTTATTGAACCAGTATTACAATGTAGTTTGTTCTCGATATGAGTATAATATGAACATAGTTGGCATGGCCATACCGTTATTAAATGTATACAGCTTGGAGACAAGAATAGTCGGGTACTATGCCATTTAACATTGACATATTCATAATATGAGTTACAGGTAAAATATTTCTTTTCAGTAACTTATTGGTAATATCATCATAGTAATTTGAGGAAGCAAGTAATGAGAAAAGATCGAACCCTGGGCCTCTCGAACAAGAGTCGAGAGCCTAAACCAATATACCACAGTGCTCCCACTGTGGCACGACTATGGATGGGTACTATAATACCCCCTTCCCATCCCCCCTCTGCCCTTCTCCCTATTGCCATTTTCTCCTCTCTCTCTCTCTCTCTCTCTCTCTCCTCCCCCCCTCTCTCTCTCTCCTCCCCTCTCTCTCTCTCCTCCCCTCTCTCTCTCTCTCCTCCCCCTCTCTCTCTCCTCCCTCTCTCTCTCTCTCTCTCTCTCTCTCCTATCTCGCTTGTTTTTTCCCTCACGTTCACCTCCCACCAATCTCGCTTTCTTCTTTTAAAACCTGCTCTTTTAAATGTTTTGTTAGCGATGATTACGAAATGATATGCTCAGTCTTTCACTGAACAATGTTACTTCGGATAGATTACATATGACATATACACTCTTCTGTGAAACAGATACATTGTGATAAATTCGTTTTCTAAAATTATTCTCTACTTAAAAACTGTTTATTCATCATGGACTCACCTTGCCAGTCAGCTGCCATTGCTGTTACAGCAATCATCAAAACCAAGAACATTGAGGAAAGTGGCGCCATTGTTTCAAGTGTTCTATAATGAGGAAAGGTCAAAGATCGATTCAAACTTGGCGCATCATACCTATCTATTCCATGTCTCTTATCTTCGTATGTCTAAAGGACACTAATTATGTATTTGCATAGTCTTTATCATTTATATTCCCGCGAAATTTTACGTGCTTTTCACCTTCGCGGTGCGTTCCCTGGCTCACTGTTTATCCATTACTAATCATGTTCAATTTTCATTTCTCTTATCTTCGTATTTATTATGTCTAAAGTATATATTTGCAAGTCTTTATCATTTATCATGGGCTCTAAAAGCCCGCGAAATTTTACGTGCTTTTCACCTTCACGTTGCGTTTCCTGGCTCACTGTTTATCAATTACTAGTCATGTTTAACATCAAGTTTTTGTTTCTGTTTCCAACAAAGCATTACAAATCAATTATAATCTTCTTCAAAAATTAAGGAATACATATTGGAAACAGAGGGGTCAACTAAAAATAAATGTACTTATTGTGGACCCCTCAAATAATAGTTAGGAATAATGAGTAAATAAACTAACAAATTCGTATCTACAAAAAGGAACTAGAAAATAATATATAGGAAAAAAGGGGACGCCAACATAGACGAAAACGGGACAAGAGAGTACTTTACATGACAAAGATAGGAGAACATGGTCACAATCTTAAGAAGACCTTCAACAAGGCCGCTTGTTTTATTCTACATGCATATATCATACTAGACGAATACCACTAAAGCAGATCATAATACTTGATTATGATGTTCATCTTTATTCTACGATATTTTCTTGGGGGGGGGGGGAGCAAAATTACAGCCTGAAATTGCAAGCTTTTAATTGAAGAAATAACAGTGATGTTGCTTTTACTTGTCATTTCTGAGTGTAAAAAATCCATTTTCCACGTGTACAGACAGTACAGACAATCACAGAGATGTTTTGACAAAACTCATTATGAATTTTGTAAAATAAATGTGCTAATCCAAAAGGCCGGCTCCAGCATGAAGTTTGATTTTCATCCCTTGGATAATAATTATATAATCATTATCATAAATCATTGTACAGTAATAGTTAGAAATAAGACAAACTACTTACAGAGTGTTGGAAACCATCGAAGTTGTAGCCGTGCACGGTGCGAAATCAGTGCTTGATTCTGAGCACGCCGCCAGTAAATATCAGTCATATATAATTATAATATAGTTTAAAGTCTAATTCTTTTTAAGATAACAATTCGGCTTAGGGACCCTTCTGCAAGTAGGTCTGTCGTTATTTTTTAACTTGCGAAATCAATCATGATTTAATAGAAGACATTTAGCAGAAATCATCTTTCAACAATAAAAAATATCTTACGATAATGGTCAACATGACCGGAGGTACTGCCCACATACAATACTCCCCCTCCTTTTTTTAATTTTTTTTTTCCATATTTTTTCCTCCACAGGGATGTTATTGATTTTCCTTTGCAACAAATTCAATCATAAATTATATTCAAGGTAATTTGCATTTATAATATAAATAAAATTGACTACTCAAGATATAAATATTTGTTGAACTGTTGAAGTAACAGAAAATAAATACAGTTTCAATAATGTATTTCTAATGTTCATGGAAAACAAATGGAGAATTAAAAAAAAAAATTGTAACCGATTGAGAGCCAGCAATGAGTATGTGACTATCCTTCAAAAGGGTGTAGAACAGTATCATATTTACAAAAATGATAATGAGAAGGATTTAAAATCTTCGTTAGACAGGGGTGTAATATATTTTGGCATATTCGAATACGATACAAGATTAAATCGATGTTTTGTTTTCTTTCTCTACCAAATATTCCCCTCGATTTCCCTCGGAAAAAACGATGAAGGGTGGCTATTTCGGCCAATATGGATCCTTTTTAAAATACGTACAGTGTTGAATTATATACATATATAGTTTGGATGCGCATCTGACATCCATATGACATACGTTGGATGCAGTGGCGTAATGAGCCAAAACAAAAATTGGGGGTGGGGGGCAGAAGAAAAAAATTATTTCAACTACATTTGTAAATCATTGGTATCGAATTAGAAAGAAAAAAAAAAATCCACGTTTAAATCGTCTTTTGTGAAACGTACATGTGCAAGTGTGTGAGCGAGTGCATGTATTTGGAGCGCTTATTATATAATATCTATTACTTGTATGCAGATAATAAATGACGCTGCCATGAAAGAATATATCGTATAGTACATGATTTTACAGTAGCTAGGAAACTATTCCATAGGCAAAGGCCATGGTGTCGGATAGATTTATGAGCAATTAGCATTTGGGATTTAAATGACAATTCTGAGAGTTTCGTGTCGGATAATAATGGATTGTGTTGTTTATAACAAACAGGCTGTGGAATGCCAGATGAAGTAGGTTATTTGAGTATCTGGACATAACGATTACAAGCTTTTAAGTATCGATATAATGTTTTCAGCTTTTGAAATAATAGAATTAAGTGAATGTATACAAATAGAATTGCTGTGCTACATTTCGGCTATAAAAGTCATCTCAGGAAGAAGAAAAAATACAAATAATGAAATTTCGGTCTTATGAGATAAGCCATCGTTATTCACATTGTACATGTGATTGATTTAAACAAGTTTTCTTCTTCTCCTTCTTCCTTTTTAAGTATGAAACAAACTCAACGATTATTTAAACATATTTGTGGCTTACACCCATTAAATAAGATCGATTGATCGATCTGTATTGAAAAAAGCCACAAATAAACTCAACGTTGTGATAAATGATTCTTATTTATATAAAGACGTAATACAACTTCTGATTAGCAAACAAAACGTCGGTTTTAGGAGGAGAGGAAAAACGATTTTTCCATCGGCTTGCTTGTGAAGAGCACAATCACAGATACATGAATACTTTATTTCAAATATTTGCCTACATTAGAAATCTTACATTTCTGAACATGACGAAGGAAATAATACAGCTTTCATAAAATATGTCTTACAAAATACATACAAGAATGTCTTTATTATTAGAGGGAAGATGAACAGATGAGATTTTTACCATTAACAAAAAAAATTAACCTATATACATAAATATCATGTAGAAAATGTCACAATACAAAATTCGAATCATGTAAACCGTCTGAGAAGCAAACTTTATTTCCTGATTTTAAAATGCATTCACTTTCTCATTGATATAAGCATCGCTATCGCATCCTTTGCTTAACAATAAGAACGAGAGAGAGAGAGAGAGAGAGAGAGAGAGAGAAAGAGAGAGAGAGAAAAACAAATAGGTGAAGAGCGGGGGCAAGCCAAAGAGAGAAAATGTGATCATTTGTTTTAAGATGGGGTGACCAAAGTTCGCGGGTATTTTTTAAAACATTAGTAAATATGATATTCGATCCATGATTTCTCTTGTTCGACACAAATTGATTTAGTTCATATATTACCAAATGGACTATAAAGTTTTTTATTACAAATCGGTGCAACTAGAACATTTATCGTCAAGGAATTCCGGAATATATCGCGATTTCAAAATTCGATGTTGAATCGAAATGCGCTGGAACTCAAGAAAAATTCAACAACAAAAAACCGAGACCTTAATTCGCGCACGAAAGTTTACGACTTATTTAAACCCCCACCCAAAGAGGTTAATCAAATATAAAAATAAATGCACATTATGCAAAGAAAATATTACAAATTAGTTAGTACCACGTTTTACTCATAGTTTTGATGACATCTGCTCTCAAAATAAAAATGTCCAGACCCTTGTCGGTAATTTCATATTTTTCGGAACGTACGCAAAAAACAACAACATTTTCCGATCTTTTGTCAATATTTTCATAATTTTACACCAAGTTCCATAACAAATATTGGTCTCTGTCTAATTTTAGGTTCTTCTTTCCATTGGTAGTATATATTAGATTTTCGAAATCTTACCGATTTGTTGAGACAGCGAACTAAGGCCACGCTCGAACTATGGTCACACCACCATACATATATTTCTAAAGCGAATCATGTTAGGCCATACGAATATTTCGAAATCGACCAAGGCAAGGATGGAAGAGATTACAGCTATCAGCGACTATTTTTTGTCATGAGTTTATTGATTATAAGCCAGTAATATTAGTTTTTCATGCAAGTGATATTTAAATTTACGAGAAAGTACTATATACCAACATATCAATGGTGGCTATAACCTAAACTCATCTTAAATATATAGACATAAATTGTACAGAATATATAGGCTACACTATATTTCTTAATGATCAGAAAGAAATCGATTTCCCAGCTACACCTATATGAAAAACACTTTTGAAATTAATCTCATTACCGGAGGCATTTATCTTAATGATGTTATACTAGTATTCACTCATTTATACGGACTCTATTTTTCATTTATATTTTCAATCGAATTTTTCGGCGACACCATAGCCAAATGTCGGAATACCTCAATCATCATGGAAAACTGTGTCAAGCAAACCAAACCGTGTCATATTCAAGCAAAAATTCCTTTTCATTCGTAAGGGAACTTTTAAAAATCAACTTGAAGATGTTTAGTGTCTATATTCTCTGAACCTTTTTTATTCTGTCTGCACAAATAAATTCCTAGAGCTACACTGATGCAGATGAAAATGGCGAGCATTCCAGATAATACTGAAATAGCTGCTATCGTCGACGAATGCATCCCCTCCGGAGGCATCTCTTGGGTTTCATCACAAGCACATGCTACATCTGAAATATCGTGAATGGAAAGGAGGTATTAGTAAATCTATTTTGGTTATTGGTCAGATGGTCAACATTTTCAATAAGCTACATATAATAGACCAGTGCACGGTTAGCACCTTACTGCAATGACCTCGAATATCCACAGATCTTCAAAACATAAAGAGGTCCCACTTTGTACATTTTGAAATAATCACCCCTTACATGCGATGGAGGTGCTTTATAAATAGCCTTTGTTCCCCCTTTTCAAAGAATACTTCCACCTGTGTATCATGGAGTGCACTGAATGTGCATGAATGAATAATGTTACATAACTTTCATGAGCACGTATCCAGTATTTCGTCTCGGTGTATTTAAAAATTTGTTCTGCAATGACCTTTGTCTGCTCATGCTCAGATTGCAACCGTGAACTGGCTATGTCCGCAACCACAAATAATACTTAACTAAAATGTTGTATCGTGAGATATACAGCTTTCTGAGCTATGGCGTCATAATTACTATGGAGATGTCATGTCATGTTATATTAATCGGCTCTGCAGCCCACAAGACAACGAGACCAAAATTGTCGGTCTCCCGGGCTGTCGGTCTACCGGGGACAGGGGCGTACGCAGGGGGGGGGGGGTTTGAGGGTTCAACCCCCCCCCCCCTTGGTATTTTTATGTGTGTAAACCCCCCTAAACCCCCTAAAAAAACCTAAAACCCCCCCCTTTGGATTTTTTTTTTTTTTTAATTATAAAAAAAAAATAAAAAAAATAATAATATGCCCACGGCTAACCTAAAAAAGATGACCTTACCCCCCCCCCCCCCCCCCCCAAGAAGAAAAATGTCAAATTTTCAAATTTCGAGACCAAAAAAAAAAAAAAAAAGTGTCCGCTTACTCCCTTGAGCAGACCGGTTTTGAAGAAGGCCGTTACTGCCATACTTAATACGACCTTCTGCTTGACAGCCGAGTGGTTTATTGGTTTCCCCAAAGAAATGAAACGAAGTAAATATTGCGTAATATGTGATAAAAATGTATTAAATATATCTTCACGCCTTCAACTTACATGATTTTTGAGTTGGAGTGTTAAGGAATGATCGAATCCAGTCTTCATAACGTGTGACATTGGTGTAGACTCCAGGTGAATTCGGATTGCCACACCCATACCCCCAGCTCACCACACCAATCTGATAGTACTGGTCGGTGTTATTCGATGGATACGCCACTAAGGGACCGCCACTGTCACCCTATAAGGGTAATTTGGAAATTCGAGGACAATTGTTATTAGTTAGTTAGTTTGTTAGTTAGTTACTTTGTTTGTATGTTATTCTATGCATCTGTGGATTAGATTATCTTTGGATCAAGGATATAAAACCCCGTCTTAACTGGAAAATAGCGAGCTTTCGATTTTAGGCACCCGACGTGGGCTACTAAGCGTGACGACATATTTATTCCCTGCGCATGCGCGAGCTTCTGGGCCCACGTTCCCTTCCAAATCACCCGACGGGAGTCGGGGGCAATTTCCGCAAAGGTTCGTACGAACGATAATTTCGTACGAATCTCCCTGTTTTTCCATTGTCTTCTCGAATTTCCATTGTCTGAAAAACGTTCGTACGGCGTTCGTAGCAGTTCGTAATGGCATTTGTGACCGATCGAGGCTTTATTATCCTGTGTTTATTGCACCAAAATAACTACAGGTACATATAAATTTACATCCAATGGAATTGTACCCACGAATTGTACTAATTTTTTCACATCAATATGAAATTATGATTGAAATATTTGGGAATAAAAAGGTGTTAAAAATGCCACATCTGGGCCTTTAGATTGTGCCCTAAAATCCAACAGCTTCAGGGGGCTGCGTCCCCTGCATCCCCGCTGTCGGCTCGGTCGCTACGCTCCCTCGCAGCACAGAAACAAAACATACAGTTTGGCACTTCAACTACAAATTATTTTTGTGTTGGCACTTCTAATAAACTAGTTGAGAAGGCCTGGGGGGCGTTTCATGAAACAATTAATATTAATATCATGTTCACCGGCAATTCTTTTGTCACCGACTATTTTCCAGGCCTGTGATTGGTCAAATTTAGTCAGCACTGACTAAATTGTCGGTGAACATGATATTAGTCGGTGAAAACCACCGACTAATTGTTTCATGAAACTGATAAATAGTGAGGACATGGCGTCACAAACTGTTTTGTGATTCTCATTGTTCCATAGTTTTACATATTTTTCAAAAATTCATAACTTCCTTATTAGTTATCCGATTTTGCTCAAACTTTTTTTGATTGGTTTGTCTGATTTTTCTGCTTTTATTGAATTTATTTTTCGAGTGGACTTGTCCTTTCAGGATTACACTAAAAACGGAAGGGGCGGGGTGGTATACGTCAAATTTTTTGTAATCGCTTTTCTCTCGCAAATGCATTGACTGACTGAACCTAAATCGATGGAAAAATGATTAATTTTAACAGAAAAAGACGCACGTTGTGATGAAAAGTTAAATATTTTCATTGAAATTCATTTGTTGACATTCGTAGAATGACTATTACCTGGCAAGAATCAACACCGCCCTCTTCGTATCCTACACAGATCATGTTATCAGTAAATAAGATGCCTTTCCCTGCTAGGGACTGATTGCACTTTGCCCAGTCGTGGATGGGAACAACTGCCTCATATAACCTGTCAGGGTTTTCGGCCGCTATTATTGAAAAGAGAAACAAATAAGAAATACGTAAGTATTTCAGATTCAGATTCAGATTCAGATTATTATATTGGTCCATTTGGAAATTTAGTTGTTAGCATTAGATAAAGCACATGAACAATATACAATAGAAAATAATATACACAAATAGATAATACACAGTAGCAAATGTACAATGACATATTCATATGGAAACACGGATATAAGTCGTTTTTACATAGTGGAATAATATAAGAAAATAATGGACTCACAACACTATTGAAAATGTACAATTGCGTAGAATTCGGAAATAGCAATGTTATTACATTTTATTATTATTATTTTTATCTTTATTATTATCATCATCATCAGCAGTATTTATTATCATTATTTGTCACGGTTATATCGCTGAATTCTTTCTTTTTTTTCTTCTTCATAAATTAAAGGTATTACAAAGTTTTGGTATGGGGTCATGAATTTGGTTCAAATGAACATATTGGAAGCATAGGCGATCCTACAATATTCAGTGATCGTTGTCGTGGTTGAAATCGAGTCTAAAGTGATGAAATTGTAAATAATAAACTCTTTATGTTGTATAGCGCCCTCTCAATGTCAATATATTAATTTAGTTATAAAACAACGTTCTTTGAATAAAATCGACCGATTTGCTATTACCGTTTGGAATATATATATCACAACTACATATTCTGAGATTTTCATGGTCGCAGCTACCATCGTATGGTCGTAGGCGCTATTTGAAATTTCTCAAAATTTACCGGGAGCACCGGTAAATTTGTATATTCAATTTATCTCGAAAGCAGAAGTGTTTTAGGGGCTAAATTTTTAAGTGCTTATAATACATCCATAAGGGCATCCAAATATATCATAATTGTAAAGAATCACTATCCAGCCAATTTTCAAAATTTACCAAAACTTTGTAATACCTTTAAACGTTATAACATTATGATATCATAGGGTATTATTTATTTCTGTGCTTGTGATACTGGTACATTTGGTTGAAAAGGAAGGGTACAATGCAATTCATGAATAGCGAAGTGGCAAGATACAGGCCTATTAAATTTGACTGGAGTTGTTCATTGCATAAACGAACTGGGGTGGGGTAGAGGTAGCCCCTCGCCCCGAGGATTTTGACATTCGGGCAACGAAAAGACCGAATATGTAAATGTTACAGCTTATATAATGTATTTTGATCACATAAATAACGTTTAATCATTCTCGCAAAATTAAGAATCTGGAAAGTTGGTTTTCGGACATAAGATATCACCCCCCCCCCCCCCGCGTAAAATAAACCCCTAAGCATATAATTATTTCAGGTATCCAAAGATGAATATAATTAAGGTTATTTTCCTTATGTATCATCCTCATCTTGTCATCCTGCTACTGTTTCTTGTTTGTTTTTGTCTCGTTTTTTGTTGTTGTATGTCCTGTTTTTTTTATTCCGTAACTTTTTCAAAATTTAGTTATGAGTGTATAAAGTTTGATTATTATTGTGCGAACCTACACCTTTTTTTCTTGTCACTTAATGTTCCACCATCAACCGCCACTCAAGAAACCCTACAAATCATTAATGTCGATTTTACGCCTATTATCTAAATAAAATGCAGCTGCTAATATTTCACATTATTATAATTTCTCTAAGTTAATTGTTTATACATCATTGCTTTATTGTATTCCTTTGTTAAATTTTATTCATGAGACAATAATTATGGTTAGGAATGTAGAACAAAAGATAAAGCAGACGCGGATCCAGGATTTCTAGGGGGGGGGGCCAGCTAAAAAAAAAGGGTAAAATTAACGTGTTTTTACACGTTTTTTCCCAGGGGGGGGGGCGGCCCCCCCCCCGCCCTGGATCCGCCACTGTCCACACTGATTACCACCCCTTTAAATCCTCCTTGGAAAAAAAATGCCTCGTCACTGGACATGCAATAAAAATATTATCAACAAATCAAACAATAAAACTGAAAAACCAATATTTCTCCCCCACATGACCCAAAAATCGTCCTCACCCCCGCTTTGTAGTGTTCCCCATCCAGTGACTGTTGCATTCTGCCCGACGACGAACTGGTCATCCATGTCGCCAGTAGGAAGACAAATCGTATTCACTTTGAAATCTTCGCTGAGGATAAATGGTTCTGTCATCTTAAACAAAGCGATGTCGTTATCGTTATTAAATGCATCTATAAAGTCGTAGTCGGGATGGACCAGGATTCTTGAGGCCCAACGTACTTGAATGACATCAGTGAAGTCAGATAAATTGTTTGAACCGACTTTAAAAGCGTATACTTTTGGCCTGCAGAGTAAACAAGTATCGCTTCAAAAGAAAAGAAAATAGAATGTGGCATTAAATGATATTGTTAAACCTTTGTTGAAGTGTTTTATTTAGGCATATATATGAACTGTCAAGGCTTTTATTTCAATTTGTTTCAATTATATACTATCGTTTCGGAGGATTATCCAAATTGAATTATTTGCTCATTCTAAACAGTGACAGAAAATACAATTGGATCTGTCTACTATTCGCCACTGAATACTATAAAGGGCACTGCAGACTGAAGAATGATGTGATCTCAAAGCAAAAAAACATGAAAAAAGTTAGTCATTGGTATTGATAACATTAACAGGGATTATTTCAACATCATAAAAGATATTGCTTAAACATCATACTTTGCAGTTGGGTGTGATGGTCTGAATATTCATTTGCCAGCGAGCGAAGCAAGTAAGGACAAATTGTAAGATTTGTGAGGTCGCAGTGCAAAAAATAACTTCTTATAAGAGAAGAAAAGAAATTATCAGAACATTCTCATAACGCAAGACTGAAAAGGCCTTTGATAATTTTATCATTCATATATGCAAGCGAGCTTTGGGAGAAATTGCTCTTAGTCACTTTAAATTAGTAGGTGTATGTTTAGTGATGAGAGGAAAAGGGGACACTTGTCGAAAGGGATAAGACATTTATTGGAAAATAAAAGGAGCACAAGTACAAAGGGTAATTATCAGAGATAATTAGATTACACCTAAAAAGAGGCACTCATCAGGGATGAAAAAGGGCACTTATGAGAATGGGGAAGGGGCATTTGTCGACGGAAAAGGGGAACCCATCATATTTTGATAGGGGCATTAATAAGAGGTGAAAATGGGCATTTATGAAAAGGGGATAGGTCCCATATTGGAAAGAGAAAATGGCACGCATCATTAATAACAAGGAAATTATCAGAGGTGAAAAGGGGCTCTACTCGCACCTGAAGAGGGGCACTAATAATAAAGGGAAATGTGCATTTTTTGAAGAAAAGGGGCACCGATCACATTTTAATAGGGGCATTTATCTGAGGTGAAACGGGGCTTTGAAGAAAAGGAGGAAGTGGCTCATATTAATAAGAAAAGGTGGCACATGTTAAAATAAAAAGGGTAATTATGAGAAGGGGAAGGAGCACTTTTACGAAGAAAAGGAGCATTATTAGAAAAGAAAAGAAGCACTTTAAAAAAAATAAAAGGTGCAGTTATTAGAAGTTAAAAAAGGGCACTCATCAGAGAGGAATAGAGCACTTATCAGGAGAGGAAGGGGCACTTGTCAAAGTAAAACGAGCATCTCTCAGAGTTGAATAGGGGCAATTATTGAAGGTGAAGGGGGCACTTAGCTGAAGTGAAGAAAAAAATAACTTCTCGTACCTGAAAAGGTTCATTTACCAGAGATGAAAAGGGGCACTTATGAGAAGCGGAAAGAGCTCTTTTTTTTTAAATGAGACACTTATCATATAAGGAAAAGAGGCACATGTGAAATTAAAAGGTGCGCTTATCTGAGTTAAAAAGGGGTAGTTATTAAAAGGGGAAAGGGCTCCTCTTACAAAGGAAAAGGGGCAAATGTCAAAGTAAACAGGGCACCTCTCAGATTTGAATAGGGCAATTATCAGAGGTGAAGGGTGCACGAATCAAAACTGAAAAGGGGCACTTACTAGAGATTAAAAAGGGCACTTATGATAATGGAAATTGCGGGACACTTAGTACAAAGGAAAATGGGAACTTCGTTGTCGAAGGATAAGGGGCACTTGTCAGAATAAAAAGGGCACTTTTCCCGTGTAAAAAGGGGCGCTTTTGGGAGTACTTGAAAAAGGGGGCACTACGCCCCCCCCCCCAGAAGCGCTGCCTCTGCATCATCATCATCATCTTTGACTTACACGCAATGTGCAGCTGTCAGGATCCACCATGGGTCAATCAAGGAGCCTCCACAGATGAATTCCCCATCCTCGAACATAGCAACCTGCCATGGCCACGCATACTCCTTTGCTGGGTGACCGCCGACGATCATAGAGCTCATTCCTTCGTATGTTTTCCCACAATCATTAGGATTTGCTAAATATAGAAGAAAACAAGTTCAGTGGAATAATGATATGATTTAATATATGCGAAATTATGATAATATTAATGGTGATAATGATGATGATAATAATTATGATGATACTAATAATAATGGAAAACAGTTATAATAATTGATATTATAGAAATATAATAATAGTATTATTGTAATGTTAATAGTAATACAATGATAAAAATAAAAATAACATTGATGATGAAAATTATGATAATTATGGTGATAATATTAATAATAATAACAAATACGATCAAAATTATAATATTAACAAATAAAATGATGATAATGATATCAGTCGTAATAATCATAATTATAATAATAATAATGATCATCATCATGATGGTGGTAGTAATGATGACAATGTTGAATAATATTATTCAGTATTAATGCTGCGCTCGCTTTTGGGGCCTGACAGATTAATTTGAGGATGCAAGCTGATAACGAGAAAAGATCGATCCCTGCACCTCTCATACAAAAGTCAAGAGCCTAAACCCAGAAGCGGATCTAGAGGGGGGTTGGGGGGTTACAACCCCCCCAAAAAAAATCCGGGGACCATTTTTTAAAATCTTATCTTTTTTTTTAAACTTGTAATTTTATTTTATTCTATTTCTATGTATTTATTTCATTTATTATTATTATTATTATTATTATTATTATTATTATTATTATTATTTCTTTTTGGGGGAGGGGGGGGGGGTTGGGCGAACAAATGTCACAGAGTCCCTTGCCCCCCCCCCCCATCAGCTTTTTTGAGGACACGGGCCACCGCCGAAGTGAAAAAAGAAAAAAAAGAAAAAAGAACGCACGCTGGAGAGAAACCCTTTCAAGTGCAAATATTGTGAGAAGATTTTCAACTCATCTGGTAACTTAACCAAACACATGATAACTCTGGATATAACTGTGTATTTAACTGTTACTCGATTTAAAAAGACGTTATCATGCACTGCTTTTTATGGTCTCCATTGTGTTAATAGATGCCAGGAAAACATCACTTACGGGTTCAAATAAACACCCCAAAAAAATCGGCTCGCCGCTTCGCGGCTCGTGGACGATGCTCCGCATCGTCATTATTTTGGTCAACCCCCCCCTTAGCAAAAAGCTAGATCCGCCCCTGGGTTAAACCAATATACCAAAGTGCTCCCACTGTGGCACGATTATGGGTACTATAAAGATTACCACCCCCCCCCCCCTCCCCATCCATCCGCCCTCCCCTCTCTCTTTTTCTCTCTTCTCTCTTTCACTCATTTCTTCGTTCTTCTTTTTCTTCTTCTTCTTCTACTACTTCTTCTCTTCTTCTTCTTCTTCTTCTTCTTCTTCTTTTTTTCTTCTCTTCTTCTCTCTCTCCCTCTCTTTCACTCATTTCTTCTTTTTCTTTTTCTTTTTCTTCTTCTTCTTCTTCTTCTTCTTCTCTCTCTCTCTCTCTCTCTTTCACTCATTTCTTCTTTTTCTTTTTCTTCTTCTTTTTCTTTTTCTTTTTCTTCTCTCCTCTCTCTCTCTCTCTCTCTTTCACTCATTTCTTCTTTTTCTTTTTCTTCTTCTTTTTCTTTTTTCTTCTTCTTCTCTCTCTCTCCCCTCTCTCTCTCTCTCTCTCTCCCTATCTCGATCGTTTTTTTTGTTCTTTTCCACTTTTACCTCCCATCAATCTCGCTTCCATATGTTAACCTTGCTCTTGTTAGCAATCAATATGAAATTGTAGGTTCAGTCTTTCACTGAACAATGTTACTTCGGATAGATTACATATGACATATACACTCTTCTGTGAAACAGATACATTGTGATAAATCCGTTTTCAAAAATTAGTCCGCACTAGTTTGGCCAGGAGGGATTAGACCTCCCTGCATGGTCACTGACATGTGGTAATCTCATCAAATCAACTCTCAATTAACATAAGAAAAAGGGGATCATGGGGGACCAACGGGCACCGATTAGGCATTGTTTAGTATATAGAGGGCGCAAATAGATACAAGTAGTGCAGAATTTTTATTCATCACGGGCTCACCTTGCCAATCAGCTGCCATTGCTGTTACAGCAATCATCAGAACCACGAACATTGAGGAAAGTGACGCCATTGTTTCAAGTGCTCTAATGAGGAAAGGTCAAAGGTCAATTCAAACTTGACGCATCATACCTATCTATTTCCTGTGTATTATCTTCGTTTGTCTAAAGTACACTAATTATATATTTGCATAGTCTTTATCATTTATTAAGGGCTCTAAAAGCCCGCGAAATTTTACGTCCTTATCACCTTCACGATGCGTTTCCTGGCTCACTGTTTATCCATTACTAATCATGTTCAATTTCAATTTTATTCCTGTTTCTAACAAAGCATTACAAATCAATTATAATAATTTACACAAATTAAGGAATACATATTGGCAGCAACATTACAGCCTAAAAATTGCGAGCTTTTAATTAAAGAAATAACAGTGATTTTGCTTTTCCTTGTCATTTCTGAGTGTGAAAATACATTCTCCACGTGTACAGTGAGACAATCACAGAGATGTTTTGACAAAACTCATTATGAATTTGGTAAAATAAATGTGCTAATCCAAAAGGCCGGCTCCAGCATGAAGTTTGATTTTCATCCCTTGGATAATAATTATATAATCATTATCATAAATCATTGTACAGTAATAGTTAGAAATAAGACAAACTACTTACAGAGTGTTGGAAACCATCGAAGTTGTAGCCGTGCACGGTGCGAAATCAGTGCTTGATTCTGAGCACGCCGCCAGTATTTATCAGTCATATATAATTATAATATAGTTTAAAGTCTAATGTATATTTGATTGTTTTTAAGATAACAATTCGGCTTAGGGACCCTTCTGCAAGTAGGTCTGTCGTTATTTTTTAACTTGCGAAATCAATCATGATTTAATAGAAGACATGTAGCAGAAATCATCTTTCAACAATAAAAAATATCTTACGATAATGGTCAACATGACCGGAGGTACTGCCCACATACAATACTCCCCCTCCTTTTTTGAATTTATTTTTTTTCATATTTTTTCCTCCACAGGGATGTTATTGATTTTCCTTTGCAACAACTTCAAACATTAATTATATTCAAGGTAATTTGCATTTATAATATAAATAAAATTGACTACTCAAGATACAAATATTTGTTAAACTGTTGATGTAACAGAAGACAAATATAGTTTCAATAATGTATTTCTGATGTGCATGGAGAAAAAAATGGAGAATTAAAAAAAGAAAAATTGTAACTGATTGAGAGCCAGCAGTTAGTATGTGTCTATCCTTCAAAAGGGCATGTAGAACAGTATCATATTTTCAAAAATGATAATGAGAAGGATTTATAATCTTCGTAGACAGGGGTGTAATATATTTTGGCATATTCGTATACTTATGAATTAAATCGATGTTTTGTTTTCTTTCTCTACCAAATTTTCCCCTCTATTTCCCTTGGAATAATGAAGAACGGTGGCTGTTTCAGCCCACGTGGATCCTTTTGTAATACGTACAGTGTTGAATTACATACATATCCAACATAATAGTTCGGATACGCATCTGACATCCATATGACATACCTTGGATGCGGTAATGAGTCAAAACTTTTCTTTCGTTGGGGAGGGGGGGGGGGGCAGAATAAAAAAAATCATTTCAACAACATTTATAAACCATTGGTATCGAATTCGAAGGGGAAAAAAAATCCACGTTTGAATAGTCTTTTGTGAAACGTACTTCTTTTTATGTTCGTATTCAAGTATGTGCATGTGCAAGTATGTGAGCGAGTGCATGTATTTGGAGCGCTTATTATAATATATATTACTTGTATGCAGATAATAAATGACGCTGCATGGAAGCCATGAAAGAATATATCGTATAGTAGATGATTTTACAGTATAGTTAGGAAACTATTCCATGTGCCAGGGCCATGGCGTCGGATAGATTTATGAGCAATTAGCATTTGGGATGTAAATGACAATTCTGAGAGTTTCATGTCGGATAAGTATGGATTGTGTCGTTTATAACAAACAGGTTTTGGAATGCCGGAGGAAGTAGGCTATTGGAGTATCTGAACATAACGATAACAAGCTTCAAAGTATCGATATAATGTTTTCAGCTTCTGAAATAATAGAGTTAAGTGAACGTATACAAATAGTATTGCTGTGCTACATTTTGGCTATAAAAGTCATCTCAGGAAGAAGAAAAAATACAAATAATGAAATTTCGGTCTTATTAGATAAACCATCATTATTCACATTGTACATGTGATTGATTTAAACAAGTTTTCTTCTTCTCCTTCTTCCTTTTTTAAGTATACAACAAACTCAACGATTATTTAAACACGTTAAACGTGTATAAGCCACAAACTTTGTGGCTTATACACCCAGCAAATAAGATCGATTGATCGATCTGTACTGAAAAAAAAAAGCCACAAATAAACTCAACGATGTGATAAATGATTCTTATTTATATAAAGACGTAATTCAACTTCTGATTTTCCAAACAAAACGTCGGTTTCAGGAGGAGATAAAAATGATCTCTCCATCAACTTGCTTGTGAAGAATACAATCACAGATACATAAATTCTTTATTTCAAATATATGCCTATATTAGAAATCTTACATTTCTGAACGTGACGAAGGAAATAATACAGCTTTCATAAAATATGTCTTCAATACAAAATACATACAAGAATGTCTTTATTATTAGAGTAAAGATGAACAGAAGTGTTAACACTAAACATAAATTGTATACAATTTATAAGCACATTAGCACATTAGCGAGCTGATTCTGCCTATACTAGCGTGTATGTCTATGCGGCAGCAACGGACAAAAAGAGACCCCCCCCCCCCCCCACTCGGTGTTATTTAGGGTACGCGTATGCATGTTCCCTCTTTTTTTTTAAAACACCCCTAAAGATATATATGTTTTATATCTATTTTTTTAATTAATTAATTTTTTTTTTTAAAGAAAAAAACATGAAAAACACTGCTAAAATGGATCTTTTTCTGAATTTAATCAAATGTACAGACATAATATAAATTACCCCAGTCATGAGATTTTTACCATTAAAAAAAAATTATTGAATGTTGAATCGAAATGCGCTGGAACTCAAGAAAAATTCAACAACAAAAAAATAACCCGAGACCTTAATTCGCGCACGGAAGTTTACAGCTCATTTATTCTCTCAAAGAGGTTCATCAAATATAAAATAAATGCACATTATGCAAGGCAAAATATTACAAAATCAGTTAGTACCACGTTTTACTCATAGTTTTGATGACATCTGCTCTCAAAATAAAGATGTCCAGACCCTTGTCGGTAATTTCATATTTTCGGAACGGACGCAAAAAAAAAAATAACATTTTCCGATCTTTTGTCAATATTTACATAATTTTACACCAAGTTCCATAAAAAAATGTTGGTCTCTGCCTAGTTTTAGTTTCCTCTTTCCATTGGTGGTATCAGATTTTCGAAATTTTACCGATTTGTTGATATAGCGAACTATGGTCACACCACCATACATGTATTTCTAAAGCGAATATTATGCCATAAGGATGTTTCAAAATCGACCAAAGGATGGAACAGATAACAGCTATCAGCGACTTTTTTGTCATTTATTTATTTATTTATTTATTAGTCTTTTTTTAGTAGGGTGGCTCCATCAGTAGTTAAATACTGTTTTCCGTGGAGGCCCTACAGTCCATCAGTCCATTGATTATAAGCCAGTAATATTAATTTTTCATGCAAGTGATATTTAAATTTACGAGAAAGTACTATATACCAACATAGCAATGGTGGCTATAACCTAAAATCATCTTAAATATATAGACATAAATTGTACAGATATACTTATAAGGCTACACTATATTTCTTAAATGTAATACAAAGTTTTGGTATGGGGTCATGAATTTGGTTCAAATGAACATATTGGAAGCAAATGCGATCCTACAATATTCAGTGATCGTTGTCCGGGTTATAATCGAGTCTAACTGAGTTATGAAATTGTAAAAAATTAATTCTTTGTGCTTTATAGCTCCCTCTCAAGGTCAAGATATTAATTAAGCTATAAAACAATATTTCTTGACTAAAATCGACCAATTGGTTATTTCCATTTGGAAAGTATATATTTCAACTACATATTCTGAGATTTTCATGGTCATAGCTACCATTGTATGGCCGTAGGCGCTATTTGAAATTTATCAACATTTACCGGGAGCACCGGTAAATTTTGATATTAAATTTTTCTCGAAAGCAGAAGTGTTTTAGGGACTAAATTTTCTAGTGCTTATAAAACATCCACAGGGGCATCCAAATATATCAAAATTGTAAAGAATCCCTATTCAGCCAATTTGCAAAATTTCCCAAAACTTTGTATTACCTTTAATGATCAGAAAGAAATCGATTTCCCAGCTTCACCTATATGAAAAACACTTTTGAAATTAATCTGACCACTGGAGGCATTTATCTTAATGAAGATATTCACTCATTTATACAGACTCTATTTACATTTTCAATCGAAGTTTTCTGCAACATCATAGCCAAATGTCAGATTACCTCAATCATCATGGAAAACTGCGTCAAGCAAAGCAAACTGTGTCATATTCAAGCAAATATTCCTTTTCATTCAAAAGGGAACTTTAAAAATACGAACTTTGGGGAATGGGTACTCTGAACACCTACTTGCTCTGACCCTATTTATCCTGTCTGTACCAAGAAATTCCAAAAGCTACACTGATGCATATGAAAATGGCGAGCAATACAGATAACACTGAGATAGCTGCTATCGTCGATGAAGACATCTTTTTGGTATCATCACAAGCGCATGGTACATCTGAAATATCGTGGATGGAAAGAAGTTTTTAGTAAATCAATTTGAGTTGCTGGTCAATTTGGCAAGATTTGTCGATTAGCTACAAGTTATTATGTCCGCACACAACCACAAATAATGTAACTTAAATTTTGTCTCGTGAGAAACACAGCTCTCTGAGCTATGGGAGCTATGGCTTCATAATTACTTTCCCATTACTTCGTATGAAAGATGTAGTGTTATTTGTACTCGGCTCTGCAGCCCACTTGACAACGATACGGCCTTCTGCGGGATAGCCGATTGATAAATTGGTTTGCAAAAATGACTAGAAGTGAAAAATTGCATAACACATGTATGTGATAAAATCATCCAAGCATGCATGGAATATCCTATAGGATTAGGAGCTCAACTTAATGTGTAAATATCTCACACGTTCTGCAACTGAAAAGATCGTCCATGCCCTCATTTCATCTCGTTTAGACTTTTGTGATTCTCCTATGTACCACTTTACTCACTTGAAAACACAACTCTCTCGTTTGCAGGAATTACAAAATACTGCTGCCCGCATTTTACTTTATCTAAGAGATCTACCCACGTAACTCTCATTTTGGAATCTCCCCATTGAATGCCAATTTAATTTTTGAAAATATTTAAGATTTTGTTACTTTGTTTTCATTGTTTGCGTGGTGCTTCCCCTAAGTACAACTTTACTTTTTTCACTTTCCATAATCTTCGTAGACAACTTCGATCTTCTAACTCTTCTATTCTTGTAGTCCCCCAAAACAACAGTTCGTGGAGGGATCAATCTTTTGCACATATGCTGGATCAGTTCTATGGAATGAATTACCACAGCCTCTAAAGGAAATAGCAACTGTAAACTCATGAGTCTTCTCTTAAAATGCACGTGTTCAAATCCGATTTAGATTAATTTGATACTGATCCGTCATAGCATATATATTTCCTTACTGTATTATGCATGTCAACTTATTTTTTCGAAGCACTCTGTTTTACTCTTATTATATTGTTCATGACTCTGTATTGCAATTTGCAATTTACACATAATTGTAGTTAACTTTATTCATGTATAATCTCAGCGCTTTGAACATGTCTGTGAAATGGATATAGCGCTTTACAAATAGCCATTAAACTTACATGACTCTTGAGTTGGGGTGTTAAAGAAAGATCGAATCCAGTCTTCATAACGTGTGACCCTGGTGTAGACTCCGGGTGAGTTCGGTTCGCCACACCCATTCCCCCAGCTCACCACACCAATCTGATAGTACTGGTCGGTGTTACTCGATGGATACGCCACCAGGGGGCCGCCACTGTCGCCCTATAAGGGTAATTGGGACATTCAGGAACAATTAAAAAGGACTAAATCCCTTCCAATTTAATTCTCTTATTTCTTTGCCGATAATATGTGAATTATATTTTGAGCCTACTCTTGGCTACTGATAGTAGGCCTAACCATGGTTAATGTACATTAAGATATTGCATCCGGAGCACTACCTCTCTGCGCGAACATACCTTGTACGAAAGACTGCTCCCACCTCCTGCCCCGCAAAAACGTATATCACGACACTTTTTAAAGGGGTTATAGAATTTTAGGGATTGTTGTCCTAAACAGGCGTTTATCGGGAGTCAGGTACATGTAATTATTGTTTGGGCTTGTACATAATAGGGGTTTTGCCCTATTATTGAATATTGTACATCGTATTAAATTTTACACTGCACGTTACGAGGCACCTGTGTCTTTGTCGTATGACTTTGCTCCGAGTAGTATGCGTTTATCTAATTTTGGACTAAAAACTATAACAATGTCAATTAACAACGTACTCTAATCTATGATTGATAAAAATGTAAAAATTCAAGGCATTATGACTACCATTAGAGAAAATGTTATTAATATAGATTATACCAAGAATATAGGATTTATGATCATGGTTTTTGACAGGGGTTAATAAGGAAATACACAAGAGAAACATCAAGTTGGAACCATGTAGGCAAAGCTATACTTCGTGGACATGATTATTGCAATACTCGAGGTGTCAGAAATATACATTAATTATTGTGTAATGTTTTTTTTCTTTCAAATCAGCTTTTTTTTTTTTGGAGATATTTTTGGTTGTTTGTTTAATAAAGTAGTAGTAAGTCATTTAGTTAGTTTGTTAGTTAGTTACTTTGTTTGTTTGTTCTTCTATGTGCTTGTGGATTGGCTTATCGTTAAGGATTAAAGTAAAAACGAAAGGGGCGGGGGTTGTATACGTCTATTTTGTTCAAATCGCTCTTCTCTCTCAAATAATTGAGTGGACCTAAATCGATGGGAAAATGATTAAATCTAAAAGAAAAGGACGCACGCTGTAATCCAAATTTGTATATTTTCGTTGAAATTAATTTTTTGAAATTCTTGATTGAATTTTACCTTGCAAGCATCAACACCGCCCTTTTCGTAGCCTGCACAAATCATGTTATCAGTGAAGATGTCATCCCCTGCTAGGGACCGATCGCACTTTGTCCAGTTATAGATGGGAACATTTGCCTCATATAACATATCAGGGTAATTTTCCTCTATTAACGAAAAGAATAATCAATGGGAAATACATAATTATTTGCATAGACGAACTAGGATGTGGGTAGGGATAGCCCCCCCCCCCCCCCCTCCCCGAGAATTTTTGAATTTTGACAACGAAGAGACCGAATATAACTGTAAATGTTATAGCTTATCTAGCGTATTTTGATCACATAAAATAACGTTTAATCATTCTCGATCATGAATCTGGAAAGTTGATTTGCGGATAAAAGGTTTCAATCCCCCCCCCCCCTATTGAACAAGAAAAAAGGTGATTTATAATTTCCATCATTCGATATCAGTGGCGTATCCAGCTTAAAGAAGAGTTGGTTTAAACTTTCCCGTAAAGACCCGGCTTAAAAGAAAAGAAAACTTTCAGAGGGCAACCGGCTTGCAGGGCTTCAAAAATATCTTCCGTTGTAACCTTACTTTTATTCACCACGGATACCCGCAATATTTATGCTTAGGGGTTTATTTTTCGCGAGGGGGGGGGGGACGAAAATAATGCCACGTCACTTGACATGAAATTTAAAAGAACTCATAAGCAATATAAGAATCTAACAATAAAACTGAAAATCAATATTTATCCCTACATGCAGGCACGTAGCCACGAGGGGGGGGGGGGGCACGCGCCCCCCAAACAAATCCAAGATCGGTTGAACTTTTTAGACCCCTTTTTTGACCTCGATCGATTAATGTATGTGCCCCCCCCCCCCCCCCCCCCCAACATCAAACTCTGGTTACGGGCCTGCCTACATGACCCAAAATCATTCTCACCTTCACTTTTTAGTTTTCCCCATCCAGTGACTGTTGCATTCTGCCCGACGACGAATTGGTCTTCCATGTCGCCAGTAGGAAGACAAATCGTATTCACTTTGAAATCTTCGCTGAGGGTAAACGAACCGTTCATCTTAAACAAAGCGATGTCATTATCGTAATTATAATCATCTCTAAAGTCGTATTTGGGATGGACAATGATTCTTGAGGCCTGACGTTCTTGTGAGACATCAGTGTCTACAGTTGTATCGATAGAACCGACTGTAAAAGTGTATAATTCAGGATTGCAGAGGGACAAAAGATCGCTTCAAAAGAAAAGGAAATAGAATGTGGCATTAAATGATTTTTTTAAAAGCGTTTTAAGTGTCTCGGAATCGTAGTGGCGTCAGACCCGTAGACGTGCGATTGTCTACGAGTTGATGCCGATTCAGATTGTATTCTCAATAGAAGGCTTAAATGCACTAAAATTCCAGTTATTTGTATTCTTATAATTTCTAAGGACCTAAATCACGAATACGATGTTTGAGTACATTTCCACATCTAATATGATTGCCATTTCTTCGAAAATAGGATCACAGGAGGATCGTATCGTGTGCGCTTAGCGTAAGACACGCTACACCTGCTCCTATAGACCGAATCATCCATAGTTGTATGTTAAAGAGTTTTATTCTACCATTTTGAAAACGGTGGCACTTATCATCATCTTTATCATCATCATCATCATCACCCTCATCATCATCATCACCCTCATCATCACATCATCATCATTATCATCATCATCATCATCACATCATCATCATCACCCTCATCATCATCATCATCATCACATCATCATCATCACCATCATCATCATCATCATCACATCATCATCATCATCATCATCATCATCATCATCATCACCCTCATCATCATCATCATCACATCATCATCATCATCATCATCATCATCGTCATCATCATCATCATCACCCTCATCATCATCATCATCATCACATCATCATCATCATCATCATCATCATCACATCATCATCATCACCCTCATCATCATCATCATCATCACATCATCATCATCATCATCATCAACATAATCATCATCACCCTCATCATCATCATCATCATCACATCATCATCATCATCATCATCATCATCATCATCACATCATCATCATCATCATCATCATCATCATCACCCTCATCATCATCATCACATCATCATCATCATCATCATCGTCATCATCATCATCATCATCATCACCCTCATCATCATCACATCATCATCATCATCATCATCACCCTCATCATCATCATTATCATCACATCATCATCATCATCATCATCATCATCACCCTCATCATCATCATCACATCATCATCATCATCATCGTCATCATCATCATCATCATCATCATCGTTGTCATCATCATCATCATCATCATCACATCATCATCATCATCATCATCATCATCACATCATCATCATCATCATCATCATCAGCATCAACATCATCATCAACATCATCATCATCATCATCATCATCTCATCATCGTTGACTTACACGCAATGTGCAGCTGTCATGACCCACCACGGGTCAATCAAGGAGCCTCCACAGATGACCTCCCCATCCTCGAACATAGCAACCTGCCAAGGCCACGCATACTCCTTTGCTAGTTTACCGCCGACGATCATGGTGTTCATTCCTTCGTAGGTCTTCCCACAATCATTAGGATTGGCTTTATTACAGACAAAAAAATATAAATGGAATAATTACATGATTTACTATATGCGGAATGATGATGAGAATATCGATGGTGGTGGTGATAATAATGGTAATGGTACTAATAATAATAGTAACTGCAATCATATAGTTCACATTACTAAAATAACAATAGTAATAATGAAAGTGGTAATGATAATAATAATGATAATACGAAAATTGAGAAAATAAAACCGATAAAGATAATAATGATGATAATAATGATATTAATTATAATCAAATAATGATTAGGATAACAGTCATGATAATAATGCTGCTCTCTCATACAACACAATTGTTGTTAATAACCATGAAATATTGAATTTAAATAAATATTGTTTCAGAAATTCATATTCCTCTGACCTAGCTTTGGTTCAAAATTAATGTATGATAAAATATTAAATGCAAGGGGCAATTTAAAAAATGAAATTGGGATTTTTATGGATTTATCAAAAGCGTTTGATACGCTAAATCACAATATTTTGTTTTTACATAATAATGGAAACGTTGTATCATTCGCTCAGTCTGACTTGCGTGCAAAGAACTAATAAGCCTTTTCTCATGAAAAAGTTAAATTAAAAAGAATTTGCGTTTCTTTCCAGCATTGGGGTGCCCGAGAGTCACTTAAAGGTACTATGTCCCATTTGCAAGCCAAATAAATGAAAAGGTTATAAATTCCAACGGCATTTGAAAGATGATACTAATTTAGAACTTCCCTAAAAAAGGTGGGGCTTGAAAATGTCTTCAAGTGGGAAAATAACGACTATTAGTTGTCAAATCGACTTAGGAGCTATAGAGCCAATAAGTAATAGTCTTGATTTTCAGACCATTGTACAGAATGGTCATACGTTTTATGCTGCGTAAAGATTCAATCAGTTTAATTTTGGCCATCACAAGAAGTGGGTTATTGATGTAGACAAATGCTAATGTACCCTTTACAGCTCATTTTATGTATGTTATTACCAAAGAAGAAAAAAAGCCAGTCGGTCACTCAATAGTGTCTGACAGTGAAGTCTAGCAAGTAAACGGGTTTCCTTGCATAATTTAATATTAGGACACTGCTAACGTTTAAATTTCACAGATAGGACATACATGATATATGCATAATTCCTGCAAAGTTCTACATAATTTGAGGTTGGCTGCAAAAGGGAGTACATTTAAAGGAGCAACACAAAGAAAATTCACTAACAACTCATAATTAGAACAAATTACATATGGATGGAAAGATTTTCTCTTGAAAAACACGAACCATTTGCTAAGAAATCATATAGATATCATGGAAAGGCGTAAAATGCAATTTTTCAAGACCCTCTTTAGACCCCCGAACGCCCCTGAACGTAAGTCAAACACACAAGCGTAGCGAGCTCTGAAAAGTGACGTCACACACTGGACAAACAGCTCAGTGCCGTGTAGCAGTATGCAGCTAGCCAGCCGTGTCCCGTATGTGACGTCACAAATATTGACGCTCTACAAAGGACCGCTGAAGGCAGAAAATCTGGATCTCAAAACTAACATTTTTGAGAGTTGATTACTGTGGGCCCCAAACATATTTTGAAGAGAAGAGTTGTTGTATATTTGATCGGCAAGGCTTCCCCTTCGCAATGATATGAGTTTTGCATCAATTCAAAACACTTTTGATTCTTCGTGTGGCTACTTTAAGTAACCTTTCAAAGGTATAATATAATAATATGCAGTTTCTCTGTACTTTTGTTGGAAAAACATACTAATCCAGCACAATGTCGTCTCTATTTGAATTGGAGAAGAGCAAAATAGCGAGTTTCAGTTGCACTTCCGAGTCGGCCCCTCTCGCAATTTCTCACTCGTTCTCACCAATGTGGTCAGGTTGCTTTGGGGTTAGCGGCTAATGAATATAGTAATCAGTTCAGTTCAGTTTATTAAAATACACATGGCATAGTAATCATGACGAACAAACATGATCCAAATTGATACCCCAAAAAGCAAAGCTTGTGAGTGGGGCCCCTGTGAAGGAGGGACCTCTTAATCCCGGTGGATTGGCAAAGAGACCAACGTGTTTCAAGGATCTCCGCAATTCAAAACATGAAAGATGGTAGGATACGATCATGGATACGATACAGTCTCACGCGCGCAGAGCCCCCAACAAGCAGGTCCCAGAGTCCGCCAACCGAGATCAAGAAGTTCATTTACAACAACAAAAAACATGGTAATCGTTAGCCTTCTTCTGGTATTCAAAAACTTGTATTGATAAGATGTATATTTTCGTCGGAATTTACTCATTCACATATTAAACTACTTGTCAATGAAGCCAGTGGCCCGTACTCACAAAACTGTAAATAAATGTAGTGTTCGAAAAATGTGGCACTCGTACGTGATCACCTGATATCCGCCATTTTTGTTAGTCCTCTGTTGTGTTCGCCACTTTCTTCTCAACGACACAGACAGGCCAGACTGAAGTTCTTTTAATTTGTGAGCTGAAAAGATCGAGGACTAAGCAAAATGGCGGCGTGTGCACTCGAGCTTATCCCAGCACATTCAACGGCCACATGTCGATCTGTGCATTGTGAATGGGGATGAGCGTTCTACGTATGTTACAGTTCCGTGCCCGTGACCCCTGCACTCAAAACTGTGTGTTGTGGTCAACTTCTTTTATGAGACAAATCCAAGTAAACGTTTCCAATTGGGGAAAAAAAATCAAATGTATGGAATTCGAGGAGTAAGTTGCTCTTCTCGTGGTTCAGAGATTATTTGTCATGGTACATAGTAGGTTTACATTGGAATATCTTACAATTAAATGTGGAGTCCTACAAGGATCAATATTAAGTCCTCTTCTTTTCTTATCGTATATTATTGATATGAATGCTTCATCCCTTTTATTGTTTATACATTTTTTTTTTTACTGTGATAGGAATTCGGATGCCCTTATTCGTATACTTAATTTTGAATTATCAAAAGTATCTAACTTGTTTTAAAAGTAATAAACTATCTCTTTATATAAATCAAACGAACTTCATACCCCAGACTTTCCTTAAGATATTGTAATTTATAATTTATTCTAAAATTAGGCATTTTTGATGAAAGTCTCAGCTGGAATAAACACATGCTACATACAATTACAATGTATATCTAGGAATATTGGTATACTTTTATAAGACAAAAATTAGCTTCCTAAAAAGACCCTTTTGATGCTATATAACTCGTTCATCATGTCATGTTGTATCTTGGTGTGGGCTTCAAGTGCAAAGACAAAAATTAACCCTATTTATTTATTTATTGCAAAAGGAAGATCTTCGCATATTGCCGGCACCCATTCTTTAGCTCATACAAACCAATTATATTATGAATTTACGACATTGACTATCTTTGGTATAAACGCACAACAGAGACTAATCTTTATGTTTAAATTCATGAATAACCTACTTCCTTTTCATTTAAGAATTTATTTGTATTGAATAACACTATTCATTTTTCCCCTGCCCTCGGAATCATTAAACTTCTTTTGATAAATCCTAAATAATGGATCTTGCATAAATGAATAAGACATCATGGTCCAAATCTATGGTATGCATTTCCCGACTCAATAAAATCCTGCATGTAAAACCCTAAATCCATTTATAATTAAATACGAAGAAAGCATTTTTGTCACAGTACATTGTTTGATCTATTCCCAGTGCTGATTGAAAATTCAATATTATTTTCAGATTTTCATTTTCATCATCATCATCTTCACCATCATCAGTTTTTTGTTATTCTTTTAATCACGACCCAACCCTGGGCTATCACGCTGCCAAGCAAAGACTCATTTTGATAGCCCTTCTTCTTCTGCAGATCTATTAATGAATAGTTCTTGATAATGTGTTATCAGTTACATTTTGTGTTAATGTCAACATTTTTTTATTATATTGTGAAAAAATCCATGAAATTTGTAATGTTTGTTTTGCAGAAGAAAATAAATTCAATTCAATTCAAATGGTAATTTGACGATGCAAGTAACGAGAAATGGTTGAACCCTGGACCTCTCGTACATAGACTCAAGAGCCTAAACCAATATACCAGTGCTCCCACTGTGGCACAAGTATGGGTACTTTAAAAGATTAACCCCCCCCCCCCATTCCTCCCTCCCCCTTCTCCCTCCTGCCAATTCCCCCCTCTCTCTCTCTCTCTCTCTCTTTCATTTTCCTTCTTTTTTCCTATTCTTCTTCTTCTTCTTCTTCTTCTTCTTCTTCTTCTTCTTCTTATTATTATTATTATTATTATTATTATTACCATTATTATTATGATTATTATTATTATTATCATTATTGTTATTATTATTGTTATCATTATTAGTGTTTTCATTATCATTATTCCCTCCCTTCTCCTCTCTCTCTCTCTCTCTCTCTCTCTCTCTCCTATATTCCTGTTTTTTTTTATCATCATCACCTCCCATCAATCTCGCTTTCTACTCCGTTAATCCTGCTCTTTTAAATGCTTCATTAGCGATGAATATGAAATTATACGTTATGCTACGGTCACAAATGTTCATACGAACGATTCGTTCGTACGAATCTCCCTGTTCCTACGAATTTCAGAGTTCGTAGAGATTCGCAGATGGTGCATAGTTTCTTACGTCCTTCTTACGGAGTTCGTACGAACGCCGTTTAATTCGCGAGAACAACTCAAGACCTTCTTGAGAAACGAAGTGATTTTCGGTTATACAATGGCCCCAGAGTTCGTACGTTTTTCGTAAGAACGCCTTGTGTTCTTCTTACGTCAGACTTACGCCAATCTTATGAGTTTTGTTCTCGCAAGGTGTTCGTACGTTTAACTCACGGCATTCACAAGTCATTCGTAAGAAGATCTTACAAAAAAAAACCTATTTAGTCGGGTTGCAAAAAAAAAACGCTGCCGTATACTGTCGAAAATTCTATGACTGTTGAAAGTTTGATATTACACGATGACAGTATTACCAAGAAGACTACAACTGCAACTGCAACTCCATAAAATGTTTCTTGAACTTGCTGTTAGCATATCTGTTACTTCCTTTATTATAAAAGCAGTCATGTTAACCGAAGAAGTCAACAAGGTTTTGCTCTGTGGTGGCATCAAAGTCATAGGACTGCTTCTCCTTTCTTAGTTTCATCGCCGTCAAACTGCCGTCTTGATGGTTCTCCCTCCTCCTCGTCGTCGTCATCTTCCACCAGGCGCGGATCCAGGATTTCTTAGGGGGGGGGGGCCCAAATTTGAAATTATGCGAGCCAAATATTGGTACGTAATGGTGACCAGCAGTGACGTAATGCAGGGGGATGTAGGGAGGGGTGAGTTTCCCCCCTCCCTCCTCTGCAAAGCGCGGAAGCTATATATGACGTTTCATTAAAGTATTAGAGAAAGAAGACAAGTCGTTGTACCGTTCTCGACTCTTAATCCTTCTCTTAATTCATCCCCCCCCCCTCCGCGCAGCGCGGAAGCTTTGACGTTTCATTAAACTATTATTGAAAGAAGACGATTCGTTATAGCGTTCTCGAAAATTATCCTCGTTTGAATGCAATTTTCCCCTCCCGCGTGAAGCGCGGAAACTTTTACGTTTCATTAAATCATTGACGAAAGAAAACGATTCGTTGTACCGTTCTCGACTCTTAATCCTTGTCTTAATTCAGCCCCCTCCCCCCCCCCCCCCCGTCTCGCGCGAAGCGCGGAAGCTTTTACGTTTCATTAAATCATTGGAGAAAGAAAGCGATTCGTTGAATCGTTCTCGACTCTTAATCCTTGTCTTAATTCAACCCCCCTCCGCGAAGCGCGGAAGCTTTGACGTTTCATTAAATTATTAAAGATAGAAGACGATTCGTTGTACCGTTCTCTATACTCTTAATCCTTGTCTTAATTCAGTCCCCCCCCCCTCCGCGAAGCGCGGACGCTTTGACGATTCATTAAATTATTAGAGATAGAAGACGAATCGTTGTACCGTTCTCTATACTCTTAATTCTTGTCTGAATTTCAAAGATGTTTTTTGTCTGCTACTTTTTCTCCCTACGTCCTCTTCCTTTCCTCTCCTCTCTATTTTTTTCTACCCCCCCCCCCCTGGCTACGCGACTGCGGTCAGATAAACAAATTTTGATACCTTGTCCGACCCGAGAAGCTCAGGGGTTTTAGGCATTTGATTACGGTCAGATGAACATATTTTTATACCTTATTTGTGACACTGGCAGGACACTAATTGGCGTGAGGTCCAGCGGGCGAAGCCCCCAGAAAACAGGGGTTTTAGGCATTACATTTCCGTCAGATTAGCATCCAGGGGAGTCTAGGGCCCTAGGCGGGGTGCAAGGGACGGAACCCCGGAAGCTCAGGGGTTTTTAGGCGTTTAATTTCGGTCAGATGAGCAGCTAGTTAACTATTCTTTCTCTCTTTATTTCAATTTCTCTTTACTATACCTTTTCAAAAAAAAGTGGAGGGGAGGGGGGGGGGGGGGGGAGCTCGAGGCTTGCGATTCCAGCCGATCCCCGGGCCCTAACTTTTCTCAAGAATCATATTTCTTGCCTGGCTGTAAATTTAGGAACTTGTCATGTTCCAACAAACGCATACAAAAGTATAATTTACTAAAAACTGAGGAAAAATCTCGGAAAGAATTCAGCATTATTTGTAAGCCACCGTTATGGAATTAGAAATTAACCACGTTTGAATTTGAATTCCCCAAGCCCCCCCCCCCTATCAGTACGCCAGTGCCCCCCTTTTCTTCTTTCTCTTTTTTATTCTTTCCCTTTCTCTCCTCCTTAAGGTTTGCCGAGGGGGGGGGGGTGGGGGGCAAGGGCCTTTCGGTCCCCACCCCGATCCACACGTTGTTGGCGGGATTAACCGGAACTGATCTCACGTTCTTTTCACCCTTTTCTTTTCTTCTTCCTCTTTTTTGTTCCCTTTTAGCTCTCCTCTTTCCCTTTTTCTTCTTTCTCTCTTTGTTATAGCGGGGGCGGGGGAGGTAAGGGCCTTTTGCCCCTCCTCGATCCACCGGGGAAAATTGCAAATGATATCCCCTTTCTTTTCTTTTTTCTTTTTTCCTTCCCTTTATCTCCTCTTACCCTTTCCCTTTCCTTCCTTTTCTCTTTTTTTTTTATTAGAGGGGGGGGGGGTGCAACAGCCTGGGAGGCAAGGCCCTTTCGCCCCCCCCCCGATCTCCTTCTTCACCCGTTTCTTTTCTTCTTCCTCTTCTTTCTTCTGGCGCTACACCTCTTACAAAAACAAAATGCAAAAATATCCAAAAAGAGAGGACTGCAATGGGGAACTTTGATTTAAGCTACGCGACCATTATTCTCTCAATTCCTTTCACATTGTATCTCATAACCATGAGAATTGCCAAGCTATTGTATACGTTATTTCGTTACACGAACACACACAAACACACGCACACACACACACACACACACACACCCACACACACACAAGATCATAACCTGCACGAGTCTACAAGGTGTGAGAAAACTCTGATTCAGGAAAGAATGCAAGGGTGAAAGTAAAAGCGAAAAAAAGTGGACACTCTCACATGGCTTCCATGGATGCCGTCTTTGTTCTCTTTTTACCTTCTTCTTACTCCTTGACCGTTCGCGCATATTTTTTTTTACAAAACTGTTTAGCCATATATAGTTCATGTGCAAGCACGTATACCCAGGGAAGAGAAGGTAATAGAAAAGGGAAAACAAAAAAATACATAAGGAGAGTGCAGAGGATATGGAGAAAGAAAGACAAAGAAATACATAAGAAATACATAACGGAAGGGCTTTTAGGCACCAAATTACGCATCTAGGGACCCGCCTTAGGCCCCTTGGTTGGGTCCAAAGGGCAGAGCCCCCGAAAGCTCAAGGACTTTAGGCATTTAATTACGGCCAGATGAGCAAACAGGGCCCGCCTTAGGGCCCTTGGTGGGTTCCAGGGGGTAGAGCCCCCGGGAGCTCATGGAAAAATACTGCCATTTTAGCAATACTTGTAAATCACTGGTATCAAATTAAAAATAACCCATGTTTAAATTGTATTGGGGGGGGGGGGTTACTGCCCCCCCCCCCATCAGTACGCCAGTGAAAGAGGCGGAGGTGACGGAAGGGACTACCCCCATAAAGCTGTATGATAAGTCTTATATGTAAACCCCTCACAGGTTTTTGAAGTTTTGTTGTGTTACAAAATTACATTCTTTAGCAAAACTACAGCATAAAAACAAGCAATATACTTTTTTCACGCTTCACTTTTACTTTGCCGATATCTAGTGTGCAGTCCGAAGGGTTGTAAATATTTACTAGGTAAATTTTAGTTTGACTGAGCAGGAAGGGACTTCTTAAAAGAGCAAGCTGAATATTCATTTTTGGAACACTGATCTATTTCTATAACTTTTAATCTTGTTAACATACAGTGTAATTTGTACATACGTGATACCAACAGAATACATATTTTCTTCAATATTTACTTGTATATTTTTAGGATATTATGCGAAGGAGCGTAGCGACCGAGCGAGAAGATTTTAGCATTTCTATTAGTCTAAACGCTGTACTCTTGGGCCCACCAGAGCCTTAAAGCGTGTTGCAGTCTTTAGTCAGTATTTGCTATACATTTTGTTGGTGTGCACTTTTTCAAATTATCCATGGGGGACGATCCCCCTCAGAAAATTGAAGAAAGACGTGTACCCCGTCCTTCCACCTATTTTGTGTTTTGCTCAAAAAACTATCCACAAAAAGGACTATGTATGCCCCTTTTGTGAAGCGACCTATCAATATTAATGTTCACATATCAGTCCCTTTTTGGATTGCCCTCCTCCCGCCCCCCCCCCCCAGAAAAAATATTATCACATTGTTACATGTGTGCACAATATATATTGATGTGTCAACCTTACGAAAGTGGTGTTTTCGTAATGATTATTGACCTCCTTTAAATTTATATTTATATGGAAGACTTAAGAAGACAACTGTTTACAGTCCAACTAAGGGTGTAGAGCATATCGTGTAGACTAAAATGTGCAATGTTGTTCAATTTCTGAATTCTTTGTTTAAAAAACTTGCTTGCTGTCAATAGTGTATACATTTTTTATACGTTTCAAATGTCTAGTCTGGTTAAAAATAGCACGTAATGATTTCATTATTTGACACGTACTTCACATTGATTTATCTTATCGATAAGCGAAACGATTTGCTTTAGTATCATATAACAAATATAACAGTAATGACAAGTATGGTTTTCCTGAAAATTGCATCATACAATGTATATTCATCGTTATGGAAAATGTTGTATAATATACAACAATGGGCATTAACATTTTCCAGACCATTGATTTAATTACGTTTAATATTGAAGCTGTTGCCCTTTGTATATACATGAACTTGAAATAATAAGTAGCCTTGAAAGTGTCGCAATAAATCATGTGTGAGTGAGCTTGAAGTTTAATGGTGTAGGTTTGTTTGAAACTATATAGCCTTTACTCTGTTTTTAATGAGATATATCTCCAATCAAATCAAATCAAACTGAGTGATGTTATCGTACAACTAAACAATATCAATCTTCTGTTCTCCTAAATAGGCCTGGGAAACTTGAAAATTGCATTACAATGTGAATTCATTGTCAGTGAAAATGTAATACAATACACAACAATGGGCAAATAATTGTTTCCAGACCAATGATTTAAGTAAGAAGAACTTACATTTTATATTAAAACTGTTGCCGCTGTATATATACATCAGGCGCGGATCCAGGATTTCTTAGGGGGGGGGGGGCAAAATTTGAAATTATGCGAGCCAAATATTGGTTCGTAATGGTGACCAGCAGTGACGTAATTGGGGGTGGGTGGGTGGGTGCAGGGAGGGCCGATTTCCCCCTCCCTCCTCCGCGAAACGCGGAAGCTTTGACGTTTCAATAAATTATTAGAGAAAGAAGACGATTTGCTGTACCGCTCCCAAAAAATAATCCTCGTCTGAATTGAGTTTTCTTCCTCCCGCGCTAAGCGGAAGCTTACGTTTCATTAAATCATTAGAGAAAGAAGACGATTTGTTGTGTGGTTATCCCCTTTTTTTTCCTGTTCTTCTTCCTCTTTTTTCCTTTCTTGTATCTCCTCTTTTCCTTTTTTTTCTTTCCCTTTCCTTGCTTCTCTTTTATTTTTTGATTGGGGGGGGGGGCAACAACCTGGGAGGCAAGTCCTTTTGCCCCCCCCCCCCGATCTACTTCTTCCCTCTTTTCTTTTCTTCTTCCTCTTCTTTTTTCCCTTTCTCTCCTCTTTCCCTTTCACTTCTTTCCTTCTCTCTCTCTCTTTTTTTTTTTTTTTGCGGGGGGGGGGGGGGGCCAAGGCCCGCTCGCCCCCCCCCCCTGGATCCGCGCCTGTCTTCCACCGCCTCCTCCCGGTCGCTTCCGATATGGCCATCATTCTTGATATCAAGCGCGCCGAAAGCAGTTTTGGATTGAGGTGGCAAACATTCCAGGGGGCTCACCTTCCAGGGCCAGTGGCGTAATGAGCAAAATCGTTTGGAGGAGGGGGGGGGGGGGCAGAAGGAAAATGTGCATCACCACCACTCCTAGGCAGGCCAACATGTTACATGCAGGCCCCACGGAACATTTTTCAAAGTGGAGTATTAACGATCAGGTTAGAGTTTAGCGAGCGTAGCGTAAATTGGCGTGGGGTCAGGGGGCTTTGCACCGGCGGGGGTCAAGGGACTAAGCGCCCGGAAGCTCATGGTTTTTAGGCATTAAATTGGGGTCAGATAAGCATATTTAGATACCTTATTTGTGTCACTGGCAGGTCACTTATTGTCGGGGGTTCCAGGGAGCAGAGCCCACGGAAGCTCAGGGGTTTTAGGTATTCAATTACGGTCAGATGAGCATCCAGGGGCCCACCTTAGGGCCCTTGGTGAGGTCCAGGGGCAGAGCCCCTGGAAGCTCAAAGGTTTTGGGTATTAAAGTACGGTCAGATGAGCATCCAGGGGGCTGTCTTAGAGCCCTTGTTGGGGTTCAGGGGCCAGAGCCCCTGGAAGCTCAAAGGTTTTCGGCATCTAATTACGGTCAGATGAGCATATTTTGATATCTCATTTGTGACATTGGTAGGTCACACATTTTGTTCTCTCTCTTTCTTTCCTTTCCTCTTTTTTTACAAAAGTGAGGGGGGCTCGAGCCCCGAGCCCCGCCGTTCTGCAGGCCCTGACATGAAGGCTTCTAAATAAGCATATTTTTATGCCTAGCTGTTACTTTGGGAATTAGTAGTTTTCAAACAAACGCATAAAAAGTTATGATTTGCAAAAAAAATGAGAAAAAATACCGGAAAATCATGTCATTTCAGCAACGTTTGTAAATCACTGGTATCGAATTAGAAATACTCCCCGCCCATAAGTACGCCAGTGTTCAGGGGCTTATGTCTTCTCACCACTATAATAAAAAATAAAAAAAAACACTTTCCCATCCTCTTACAATATTTCCACGATATGCGCAAATCGCATATATTATAAAAACCTCCATTGATAAAATGTAGGAGCAAGCGGAATGTATACGACATTTAATCCCTATTAATTTTTCTTTTTTTTTAATCGAATATAATTGATATGTGATTCAATTCAGATTTTGTTCTTTTGTATGTTCTTTTTGGTTAAAAAATACAAATCATCTTTGTCCCTTTACTGCTTTTTTAAAGGGGGGTTGGAGGGGGGCGAATGCCCCCCTGCCCCCCCCCCCTACCCCTCCCCCTCCACTTCCGGCGCCTCTGCTTGATATTGTTGTTGCTGCTCTCCTCCTCTTTCTCCTTCCTCCTCATCTCTTTCCTTAAGTTTGTTTCCCTTCCCTCTCTTCCCTCTAACAGATTTCCCCTTTGGTCCCATATTTCTTCGACAGGAGATGCACCCTCGACGAACACTATGAACAGAGTGAGGCTTTATACGTTAAAACTCAAAATGTGCATAAATTGTGTACGTACACCTTACGAGCACCTTACGAACGTCTAACGAACGCCAGGAGTCATTCGTACGAATACCATAAGAATCTCCGCTCGTAAGGCGTTCTTACGAACGCCGTAGGAGCCCTCTTTGAACAACTTGAGGCGTTCTTACGGTCATCGTAATAATTTGAAGCTTCTAGAATTGTCCCTCGACCCTAAGAAATGTACGTAGATCTTGCGTGGTTCTTACGATGTAATTACGGCGTTCGTACGGCCGCCTTACGAAGAGAGGGTTTCGTACGATGTTAAAAAAAATCTTGGACAAGACCATCGACCAATTTGCGTTCTTACGAACGGTCTACGAACGGTTTACGAGCGCTTGTTTCGTACGGCCTTCTTAAGAAGATCTTACGAAATGGTCTAAAAATCGTTCGTACGGCGTTCGTAGCAGCCCGTAAGGGTATTTGTGACCAAGGCATTAAGTCTTTCACTAAATAATGTTACTTTGAATAGTGACATGCACTATTCTTATTCTCTACTTAAAAACTTTTTATTCATCATGGACTCACCTTGCCAATCAGCTGCCATTGCTGTTACAGCAATCATCAGAACCACGAACATTGAGGAAAGTGACGCCATTGTTTTTAGTGCTGTAATGAGCTGAAGTTAATTCGACATTGACATTTTTTCTTTTTAAAATATGTATTTGGGGTTGGGAAGGGGGTATCACTTATTACGATATCATTTATCATTTCATACATCGAGTTAACAATTTGTTTTCCCCTTCTAAAAAAGACTCTATGACCGAGGATTTTACTGGCTTCTCAGCAAAATTCTTTTACCACGTTCCGTGCATGTTATGACTCCAAGATTATTCATCTACCGGTACTAACAATGTTAACATGCTCAGCTATGGCTTGTGATCTTAATTTATTCTTTATGTACTATTTTTTGACGAATTTAATTCTTTATTATGTTGTCTATTTTTTTTAAAGTGTTTTTTTTTCGGTAGAAAAATGCAATACGCTTATAACAAATTGTAATAAAGTAGAGTACGAGATGTTCTTTTATGCTGTTTTCTATCGTGTGATAATGCAGAATGAGACGCATATTAGTCTTGTTCCAACAACGCATATTGGCTTGTGGGTATTGTATGTTCGAAACTTCGAATACGATGTTTGATTTTTACCCCCTTAGATAATTATTGTTAAATTATCATGAACATATAGTTCATAATTTATTATTAGGATCATCATACTCTCTAAATTTGAAAGTCTTATTTTTAAATCTTAAAGTCTTACTTTTAAATCTAACAGAGACTGATATTAGTGACGAACCCTTTGGGATTTAAAATAAGTCTAAGCTAAGACTTGAAATTTTAAGTCCCTGAAAAGGTTTAAAATTTAAGTCAATTGGATTTATATTTCAAGTCTTTTAATATTTATTTTAAACCTTTCTTGGATTCATTTCAAAAATAAATCTAAGCTAAGACTTAAAATTTTAAGTCCCTGAAAGATTTAAAGTTTAAGTCAATTGTATTTATATTTCAAGTCTTTTAGATTTACTGGTCTAGCTAAGCCATTAGAACCATTTGGTAAAACTTCCAACCAATTGAACGGCAACAACACTTCAATACTGGTACGTCTGTATTATCAATGTAAAGGCATCGGTAATAAGTAGACTTATACATAATTTAATTAATCGAATTTTTTTCATATACTTGTATTTTATTGAAATTATTTTAGTTCATAGTTAATGTTTCCCTTATTCATGTTTAATTAAATGGAATTCATACGAAGTAGCGAAATGTCCTAATAACTTGTAATTTATATTTGTAGTATTTTCGAAATGAATTGCATATACCTAAATCATCAGTAATTAAGAAATATGCTGTAAATTCAGAAAAATTGTTAAAAAAACATAGATCTGCACGCACCCCATATTCAATATGCAAATTAATTGGTGTCAGCTGGTTCAACTGGAAATATGCCAACAGTCAGTCATCAACAGGTGCAACTGGAAATATGCACATCTTATTGGCGAGAAGTTTAAGTCTTTCCAAGATTTATATCTAGAAGCTGGTTTCGATAAAACTTTTAGTCGAATTCCCAATTTATTAAGTCTTAAAGACTTGAAATATTTTAAGTTTAAAAATTGATTTAAAATTTAAGTCCTAGAAATTAAGAGAGTACTTGTTAGAAATACAACAAACTATACTTACATAGTGTTCGAAATCATCAAAGCTGTAACCGTGCACGGTGTGAAATCAGTTATTGATTGTATATTATTACGTTGGATGCAGTTGCGTAATGAGCCAAAACTCTTTGGGGGGATAGAAAACAAAAAACGGAAAATCATGACATTTTAGCAACATTTGTACCGGTAAATCATTGCCATGGGATTAGAAGAAGAAAAAACAAATCGACGTTTGAATCCCAGTACGCCAGTGGTTGGATGTCCCATTCTGACCTCCATGGAATGTATTTACAGAGCAGTGGGTGAATTACTCAGGATTGAGGTATTTATGTAATGATAATAGATAATGATATTAATGAGGATAATAGTCAAAATTGATCGGCTGCCAGAACACTTACCTTGGACCCTACCATTCTTATGCACTATAGGCTTACTATAGTATTACAAGTATTTTGAAAGAGATGACGAATAGCGCCATCTGTTTTGATGTGCAATTCTGAATGATGTATTTTGAGGTCCCATAATAGTGTTACCACATTTTATGGATACGTTTTAAACTCACATTAAAGTATCCCAAATGATAATCTACATGGTCTCATTTATTAGGTATATGACCACTAAATGCGATCACCTATATCATGGTTGGGAGCGAAGGGGACATGAAACAAAGGGCCTTGAAAGGGTTTTGAGCGATCGTGGGTTATCCTGTTCAAGCTGACTTAATTTTGATTCGTTATTCTTGTATATTGTTGTATGTTGGAAGCTTGTCGACTAAACATCAATCAATCAATAAATCAATCCCCGGAATAGGAAACCCATGTCTTTGGGAAATTATCAAGCAATTCACCATTGTTCCTGGCTTAATGTTAGGCGTATACATTCCATAAAACAATTTTCTCTTTTTTCTTTTATATGATATCCTCTTGTGAGCTTTTGAAATCGAGTTTACCAAGTATAAGCAATACAAAAAAACTTCCCAAATATTTTTTTCTTTGATAATCAGTTTATTTCTTTTGTCTTATGGAGTGTTTTATTTTGCCAAACAGAAGTAGTTCATTTTTCGTTTACTGCTTTAATTTTAATCCACTTTTCTTTTCTTCTTCTTACTTTCGGCTCCGTTTGTTTATTTCTATATTTTCCCTTTCGTTTGTCCTTGCTTTCTTTCGTATTATGTCTATTTCTATATTCATTTATTAATTTGTTTATGTTGATGTACTTTTTGGATTTTTATTAAGATAGCCTATTATCTAGGCTATTCATTTATTCGTATATATGTTTGTTCAATTTTGTTCTCAATTTATCTTTCTTTCTTTCTTTCTTTCTCTTTCTTTCAACCTTCGTCTTTCTCTTTTTCTTGATCTTTTGTTTTCATTTCTTTTCTCCTTTCCTTCTCCTTTCCGCCTTTCCTCTTTCCTTTCTATCTTTTGTTTTATTCATAATCCAACGCTAGTGCGCAATAATTTATTGACGTGCCTATTAGTTTTGTTTGATTATTATTTCTCAAAACTCCAATACTTTTTTCGCTTAGAAGCAAAACTTTTTTCCATAATCTTAAAACTGAACGTAATTATAACAAACTTTTGATCACTTCTTAAACTAAAATAATTACAACGTAATTCGTTATTCACAATTCTCACAATGCTTGTGACTATAAAAGTATAACTCATTTACATAATATGAACATATTTTCGTAAGAAGCAGTTATTGCATGGCCTAAACGAAAACATGCATTGCTTTGATTTCAGAATAAAACAGAATACTCTCTAAAATTTTGATTATTATATTTCTGAAGGTATGATTATACAAAATTAAAGTTATGAGTCTTTCCATATCAAAACACACCCGTCTACCCCCCCCCCCCCCCCCGGGGGGGGGGGGTACTCAGATTTGGTTTGGACGGGGGTATGCCGCTCAGGCCCCGAAACCCCTACCCATTTTAAGGGATCATTTGGGGGCTTTCATCATTATAAAAGACCCATTTTTCACAATTTTCGGGTGTTTTCGGGGGTGTTTACATGGCCGACATCCGAAAATTTTGGAATTTTTGAAAAAACAGACCCATTTTTAATGGTATTTTTGTTAAAAGTAGGACTCATGTTTAAGGATTTTTTTGTGAAAAAGTGACCCATTAGAGCGGCACACATGTCCTTATATGTGCCGACTGCCGAGTACCCCCCCCCCCCCTTTCCCTTCTTCTTGTGTAATTGATGGGGAATGCATTTAGCCTGGGACAAGTTTCTTTACTCTACCTTGCCCTCCCTCTAACTTCTTATGCAGTTTTCCCATTTTCTCAGATGCAGGGTAAACTTTCTAATTAGTCATCAATGCCAAATTCTTTTCCTTCAATTTTCTTATTTTGAACCAGGGGCGGATCCACGTCGCGATTTTTCCGGCCCGGCCCCCCCCCCCCCAGCCCCCCAAAACGGTAAAAAAAATTAGGATAATAACGTAAATTTAACCTTTTTTTAATAAGTGCCCCCCCCCCCTCCCCCTACCCCGCTTATTCACCGGCCAGCTGAATCGGCCCTAAATTTAAAAATTGGCTTCTTTGTTTTGCTTCCTCCCACCCTTCTCCCACCCCACAAAATATTCCACCTATATGTTAAATGAATTGCTAACGTTTAACATCCCGGCCCGATATCGATCGCAATACACAGCGCTGAATACTGTGCGCTCTATTGTTTTGTCTGAATCTGACTTCGAATCTGACTGAAATACTCACTTATCGGTATTTGAAGCATCATGTACTGCACTTGTAAGAGGACGATCAGCCCTGCTGCAAAATTCTATTTATGAATTGTTGAAAATGTAA
This sequence comes from Strongylocentrotus purpuratus, assembly GCF_000002235.5. Taxonomy (NCBI): domain Eukaryota; kingdom Metazoa; phylum Echinodermata; class Echinoidea; order Camarodonta; family Strongylocentrotidae; genus Strongylocentrotus; species Strongylocentrotus purpuratus. The sequence continues at coordinate 18,767,886 of NW_022145599.1, read as the reverse complement.
GTACATAGAACTAGAGGAAGTAAATCGGTTTTGTTGCAGGTTTAGTCTCGTCATCTTCGTCTCCGACATTGTGTGACTCCGGCAACGCGGCGGTTGCCCGTGCATTTAGGCTAGTCTGGAGCAGTGTGTAGTGTCGAGCTCCTATTTTGTGAGTGTATTGACTATTGCATGCATTGTTGTGGGGGATTTTTCTCCGTGAATTTGTGCACCGCAATGGGTTTTTGCACAGCTCAAGTACCGGTATGTGTAGATCTACTGGAAGTTCTGTTTCACTTTTTGACATTCTCTTTAAGTAAGCCACCAGCACCATTTATTTCATAGATCTTTTAATAATTCTGATGGCGCTAATTTAGAATCATATCCATACTTTGACCCGTAACTCCAGCGTGGATCTTCTTAAAGGAATCCGGACATTGCTAGAAATCAGCACTATTGTCCAGATATTGTGGAGATACCCTAGTCTACTAAAACCAAGTAAAACATACCAAAAATCAACTAAATCTTCGGCATACTCGTGATATACGCCCCGCAACTGTTTTGAATCGATTACAATTCTATACTAGGCTTCTAACTTCAGCCAACTCACTACCGTTATATATATACTCGTTATCGAGGCCCCGCGCTACGGCATCGCGCACAATTCAACACAGCATCGGGGCCTGTATCACAAGTATACTATACGAGTCTCCTATTCAACTCGCTATATATACCCGTGATATAGGCCTCGCGCAACGGCGTTGTATGTTCTACAACACTTACATGTACATGGGGCCTGTATCACGACTATACTACTCGTGAACAAGGCCCCATCCTATGCATTTTCAAGATGGGCAGCACGGTAGTGGGGCTTCTTTCACCAAAGTATAATTTAGGGGGTGTTTTGAGGTTTAATAAATAGAGCTAGGAAATGATTAAAAAGGGTTACATTTAAATGATTAAATTTATCTTTTAGACCCTATTTTAATATTTTTCCTTTCCTTTTTTAATATTTTGGCCCCCTCTTTAAATTTATCTTTTAGTTTAATATTTTGTTTTGGGGGCACGTGCCTTCCCCCCCCCCCCCCCCCCTCCTCCTAATTTTTATTTTAAAAATAGTCCCTTTCACCCCCTTTTTAACTCACTTTTATCTCCCTTTTATTGCTGTCCGTCATGAAAATGTTGGCTGAAGACTGAAGTTAGAAGTCTAAGATGATATGTAATCGATTACAAGACGGGTAAGTTGCAGGGCCTATTTCACGATATTGCCAAATCTTCATCAGTTGTACAGATAATGGTCATGATCTAAAAGTTGTTATGTTGCTGTTTCGTATCAATTTTCTTTTTTTTTGTTGAAGTATTTTCCCCCAAAACAAAGACATACATGTAATATACACTTTCTCACAGGTTTTACGGCAAACCGCTGCACAATAGAATTGCATATCTTCTAGCATACCGACGGTGGATTCAGAAGCGACTTAAGTTAGAGACTATATTACTTCTTAGATCCTCACTAAATTCATGTTAGTAATTCAATCATCCAGTGAAAAAAATACACGGGGGCTCAGGGCGAATTTGCCCCCGAAATGCCCAAAAGAGCCCTCGAAAATCAGAAAAGAGCCCCCGTAAATTTGCATAGAGTTCAATGCAAAACAACTTTTAGAGTGTTATTTTTATGCAGGCAAGCTTGAAAAGTAGCCCCCGAAAAATAAATATTAATTTTTTCCCTGCAATCATCATTACGGTGCACACACCCCATCGTCGGTATTGTTTGAAATTGTGTTGTGCAGCAGTTTACCGTGAATCCTGTGAGAAAATTATAAGTCTTTGTTTTTAGAAAAAATATTCCAAAGAAGATAAGAAAATTGACACGAAACAGGAAAAAAACATAACAAATTTTAAATCATGACCATTTTTCGACCAATTGATGAAGATTCAGTTGATTTGTGGTATGTTTTTAGTAGGGTATCTCCACGCCAGAGTTACAGGTCAAAGTATGGATATGATTCTGAATGAGCGCCCTTCTGATGGACAATATAATGAGGGACAATTGGAAATATTATAAATATTTAGTAGTCTACTATTTGATTCAAAACTTTTCTATCGAAAGATATAAGAGAAGGCTTCATTTTTGTCAAGCATCTGGACATACGACCCCCCACCCCCAACCCATCCCGAAGTTACCCCACTCTCTAGTCTCTATAAAACTCTATTTTTCTTATTAGGTGGTCTGTCAACGACAGATCACCTATTGTTTTCGTCAGAATTTTCTTTCTTTATTTATTTATTCTTTATTTTTATTTCTTCCCGTTTTTTGTTTATCGTTTAACTCAAGATCGGTTTTGTTAATTTCTTTCAATTTTGACACAGTCATAGGTCTTTGTCATGAGACGTGACAGGAACATTTTCAAGGTCATCAGGTTATCGTGACGTTATCCAGGCGCCATTTTGTGAAATTACGTTATCCATCATATCTCCATGATGCATTAGCAAAGGTCATTCATATTCATATCACATATACTTCAGGTCAAGGGTCAACAGGTCATGTCATCAAAGGTCACATAAAGGTCATGACGCGCGCGTACGCGTGCGTCAAAATTTTAAAATGCTCAAAATCACTTAACTATTAAAGGAGAGTACGAATCAGGTCATTTTAAGCATTTCAAAATTTTCCGTCCAGACGTGTCAACGCGCGCGTTGCGCGCGCTCACAACGCGCGGAAAAGGTCAAATTCATTTTGTTTTACATGATTTAGATTCCTCTTACCGTAAATGACAATTTACATTAATTTCAGTCACTCTTGACCTTTCATAAGGCCGTGAGCGCGCGTCAAAGTTCAAAATCCGCGCGGGCTGCTATGGGCAATATAATGCAAATTTGATCAAAAACATCCCATTTAAAAAATCAAAATAGCTCTTCAGATAGTCAATTGACCCCAACTTATATATCATGGTTGGAAAAAGCATGAGTTGGAGATATGATTTCATGTGTCATTTGACCCTCAATTAACTCATGACGTCATCATAATGGCCTCCAAACTCAAAATTTCAATTTACATATTATGACGTCAGCATATTTTTGTAAAATTGATTGTATCTCTGTAAATATTGATCAATTTTCTTTCAAATTTTGATATGTTCTACCTGAGTATATTCTCTACAAATGCAGTCACCATGATATTTCATTTTGACAATGGTATTATGGCGTATTTTTGCGATTAAAGGAGGCATGTCAATTTTTCACATTTTGCGTGTATTCTCTATGGGACATGACTTTTTCTCAAAACTGGATCTACATTCTCGTCTTTCGCGAGCAATATCTCCGCCGTTTTATCTTTGTTTACGCTGAGCTTTGAGTATGTTGTAGCTGAGACAATAATCTATCACAAGTGTGTCCTTTATTTTTCGATCAGATGCCGGGATCATGCTCATATTTCACTTACAAAGTGGGATTTGATAATTCCATTTTCCGTTTACGTGTAATCTCTATGGGAAATGTTTTGGTATATCGGTAACGCACTTGACTTCCGACCTCGAGGTCCCGGGTTCGAGTCCGGGCGTCTCCAACAATTTTTTTTCTTCACTTTTTTTTCTTTTTGACCTTTCACTCTACCATCTCCTTTGAATATTAAAACACGTACAATGTACAATCGCAAATAATGTAATAAACAACCATATTTACTTTATTATTACCCTATTATCACTAGATCCATTACTTTTGGCGTGTAATCCTTATGGGAGATGACTTTTTCTCAAATCTGGATTCTACATTCTTGTCTTTTGCGAGCAATATCGCCGTTATTTCGGCTTGGTTTTTGTTGATTTTTGAGTATGTTGTAGCTGAGACTATACGCTATCTAAATGTTTTCTAATTTTGTTCAGTCTGATGTCATCGTGGTCTGTTGATGATAATCATCAACATCATCATCATCATCATCATCGTCATCACCATTACTATCAAGATCATCATGATGATCATCATTGTTTACATGTCTATATAACTTCTCCCTTTCTCAATATAGTAAATATTATAATCTCTCATAAGACTTGAAGACAGACCACCTAATTCGTCCCCATGACGAATTAAATTTCTAGTTATCTTCTTATTTTTTAAAAAATTCATGTGTTTACCTGGCTTCCTATTCAAGACTATTCAAGACTATTATTGATACATTATAGCCAAAATTGTATTGCAAATGTGGTGCATTGAAATTTTATATTCACCTCTTCACACATTCATCTTTGACCAATGACCATGATCATGAGTGCCCCCTATTCTTAAAGTGTAATTACCATTTGTCATGGTTACTGCTTATGCTGAATGCTATTAAAGGACCTATCAATTTTACCTCTTTGTAATCTTGAAAGTGCTTCCATGTTTTTAACACTCATGACATTTTGTGTTTGACAATTTTAATATGCTATATACTGTATGTCCAAGGTAGACCCACAGCATGTACAGTATTAATCATGGGCCATTGGTCCTATTTCATATTTTGTTTCTTTCTGATACATTTATGTTCAAATGTTCATGTACGCTTTAGAAGAATGTAAGGCCCTATCAAACGTCCGAATGCAGTGGGATAGACATATGGGTTGGGTTGGAAACGTACACCCCCTCCCATACCCCCCCCCCCCCCATCGATTGATCTTAAACAAAAGAAGAGAGAGAGAGAGCTCAGAGAGAAAATGATGGAGAAGACAACTTGAAAGTGAATGATACCCCATCTGATTGTTATATTTTCTTACATTTCATTTACCAAGAAAATATCCCCCTATGGAAATTGACACCGAATCCAAATGGCGGAAAATCAGCAAAAGAAGACCAAGAAATGGTCTCAGAAGTATAAGACCAAATACAGTATCAAGTACCTATGTATTCGGAAGTCTGAAAGGAATTTTGTACAATTTGTATGTTTGTTTTTTTTAAAGTGGGAATTATTGAACTAAATACACATATAAAATGCTGCAAAATAAGGCTCAGATTGCACCAGAGAGTATCTAGAACCCCAGAACTTCCAGGGCCGTAAGGCAGGCCCTGGACCCCGGCCGCATGGGTCGGGCGGGCGCTACGTGCTAGAGATGTGCGCTACACTCACATTATTTGGTGTCGGTTACAAATCCTCCCTATTTCTGTTTCCCAAAAGTTGGCATCTCTGGTATCTACATGTATAGGCTGTTTCTGTTTTGTTTGGAAACCTCTGGATTAACTACTATATACTGTACATGTCTGTTTATGAACCTACTTCATTTGTACATGTACATTGACTACAGCATAAGCTCTGGTCGTCCATATGTACTTGATCTCTGAGCACTGAACTTTTCCTTGACCTTAAAGGTCATTAGGGTTGGTCTTTTTGCCAGATGTCTCATAGAAAAGGCAGAGTATGATATCCACATGGACATCCTTTAGTCATCCTTGTACAATGTATCTTGTAGCAAGAAACTTGACAAGTGGAGGATGTGTCCTTATGAGGTCAGGCATACACTATATCAGTTCCTCCCCCTTCTCATTCTACAGATGGCACGTTGTTTACGTCTCCATGTAGACCTACACTGTACATGTACATTTACATCAGCTTATTGTGCATGTATCACTTAAAAACTGTATCAGGTCCTGATGCCAAGTTGTTAACGTCTTCATGCGTGCCTAGACAGTAGAGCTGTATCACTTTGTCGACTTGAGATCGCATTGAATTGAAGTGGATAACGGGTGACTCATGAGAACTTGAAGATTTCTCTTGCCAGATGTTATGTGTGGGCAATGTGGATGTCCAAGCTAATATCCTAGGAGAAGGGTTTAAACCACAGATATGATCTGATCTCACTGGTATATATGCCCTAAACTTGAATTTGCATGTTTTTGTTTGTTCACTTTCTCAAATCTTGGTAAACACATGAACATCTACATCTATGTTCTTCTTTTGTGGAGTACATGTAATAAGTGAGTATGTTTGTTTTTAAAAGTTTGTTTATGTTTAGACTTTACCTGAGCACCAAAGTTATGTAACTGTTGTCTTTCTGTATATATTCCTGTCCAACAGTAGTCGTTTTCAGTATTAGAAAATAGAATTTGTCTAAATACATGTACTTAGGATTTCACTTTATTTCATCTTTGTTAGTACTCTTGGTAACGAGTATATATTTCACATCTAATTTCTAAATCAGAAACTTTATGGTTAAATACTGTACTGTTCATGTACATGTACCATCAGGTCAGTCTTCAATTCAAACCACACTTACCGTTTCCTCACACTTTCTAATTGCCCTTGGCCCTCCTAATATCCGCCTTTTACGAAGATTTCCTGATGAAATGTGATAAAGTGCTTATTAAAGTTCTCTTGATTTGAACTTTCCTGCCCTCATTTACCCCTAAAATGAAGTTCCTGGGATTTGCCAGAAATTAATTGCTGACCTGCTGAAACTGAATCAAGAGAGAGAGAGAGAGAGAGAGAGAGAGATGAAATATTCAAGTACAGCTGTATTTGTATGTTGACATTGTTAGACAATATTAGCATTATTATATTCCGATATTGTATTTGAGTCAAATTTGTATAGCGACTACTCAGGTATTATACTCTTTGATGTTTTTAGCGTTGAACCTGTAGATTGTACATCATGTAGACTATTAGGTTGTATCATATCAGGAAAACCGTTTCCAGAGTATATGTACACTGTACATGTATGTCTCTCATCATATTATACATCATTAGAATACAATATCTTGTAGAAAACAAAATAGTACTGACACCTCCATTATCGGCCTAAAGGCTATGAGAAAAACGCATGTCATACAGCACAAATGTCACTTTCCAATGGTCAACGTGGATTGAACAGATAACACAGAGGATATGCAGGTCGATGCTAGTATCGTACAGGGAAGATCACATCAGCCTAACTGTAGATAGTGCATGCATGGCATCTCTTTAAGCCTTCATCGTTTGATCAGTATGACTCTACACAATACCGTAGAGAACTATCAGAAGAAGGGAAATGACCCTTTGCTCGCACAGGCTTGATGCTGACAGGTTTGATTTGAGCAGACAGCATCGATCAGGCCCTTTCCCACTGCTGGAAAAGCCAGGCTTCATTGTGCTTCCAAATATTGTAGAGGTTGGAAAATGCTACTGTGCAAGCACTGAACCTCGTACAAAAGATGCACAGTTCACACAGGTTTGATACTGACAGGTTTGATTTGTGCAAACGCATCAGATCCTTTCCCACTGCTGGAAAAGCCAGACCCCATTGTGCTTCCAAATATTGTAGAGGTAGGAGAAAGTGCAAGCGTGCAAGCACTGAACTTCGTACAAAAGATGCACAGTTCACACAGGCTTGATGCTGACAGGTTTGATTTGTGCAAACACATCGGGCCCTTTCCTACTGCTGAAAATACCCCAGCTTCGTTAATGCTTCTCAAAATTGTAGAAGACGGAGAAAATGCTAGCGTGCTAGCACTTGACCTTGTACAAAAATTGCCCATTTTACAATTAGTTCAGAAATGATCAATAATAGCCTGTGTTTCTATAGTGCGAAATACAGTCTCTATACATGTGCTTTTAGGAATAGCAAAACTAGATGGGAGCAATAGGAAAATCAAATGTAATTTTTACAACCGTGGGTTCTCTGGGACTTGAATAGAAAAAGATACAAAATGCCAAATTCAGAAACAGCAGTTCAACCCCCCCCCCCCCCCCCCCCGAACTTAAATATTGCTACAAATCTTATAGGCTCAGATTCTTCATGGATTAATGGTACATAATATTTTGAAAAATTACAAGTGCTAAAAAACAAGAAGTTTATACACAATTTACCTTTTGAATGTACTAGGGACGAAATAAGGGACAGTTGAAACGGGGCTGCAAAAATGTCACAGCTAGATTAAACGTAGCATTTTCCTTCAGCATCTTTAGGTTGATGTCCGGCGAGTAAAATTTTACTTCCCTGCGTGGAGATTAACCATGGACCTACTTTCACTAATGGATTAATATGGTTGGCTGACAGGTCATCACATCATCAGGCTAGTGTGGTTGTTTTTAATGCGCAAGGTCTGCTACTGTGAGTGACTGTGTGACTGATTAAAAAGCGTGGATTTTATCTTTGAGATGTGCACGTACGTGTACACTAGTATGCAAGTACAGACTCAGTTGTCGCACTTTGCAAGAATAGATTTTATTGTTTACGAATGTTTAGTGTATCCTGATGGTTTTGTTTGAACGAGGTATATTTTAGTTGGGAGCTAACTATTGCTTGGGAATTATTCCTCTTGTGAATCTACTACATGTTCATGTACCAGGTATGTACATTATGTGTACCGGTAAGTACATCCCTGGATACCCCTTCCCATTGTTCCCACATGTAGTCGGGCAATTGCATTATGCAAGAAACTGTCTGGTCGATTATGAATGTACATCAGAATTGATGTATACTGTGAAGCTTTTAAATGATCTAAATGAAAAGAAAGATCACATGCACTATATACATGTACATGTATGTATGTAGGCCTAGCTACACACATAAATTGGAGTCTAATGTGTGTGGTCAACCCTTTTCTGCTATTTGTTGTCATATGTTGAATAAAAGGGCATTTAAAGAGCAATCCTTTTTGTCTGTTTATTCTGCTATGAAATTCTTCCAAGCTGACATACAAAGAATGGGGATACTCACGATTTCCCACCTATTTTTAACAAAACTCAATCCTTTATTGGAGGCCCCCTTGCCACTTCTTGTTGTTATATGTTGAAAAAAGTTGAATAAAAGAGCATTTGTAGAGAAATGCTTTTTAGGAGACAATTATGTCTGCCTACTCTGCTATGATATTTTTCCAAGCTGACACACAAAGAATGAGGGTGCTCTCAATCTCCCCCCATTTTTTACAGAACTCACCGCTCTCTTTCAATATTGGAGGCCCCCTCCAAATTTCACAAGGAACCGAAAAAGGTTCGTACTAGCAAACTAAGGTGTTTATATAATGTACATGTAGCGTGTGATCCATGCTGTAATGTATCCATTACAACCGTAATGAGTTAATGGCATGAGGCAGGCATCCATCCTTGAGCCTGACAAATTGCGTGATAGATATTCCGGTGTTTAGTGTGCTTGTAATTACGGTGGATGCGACTCCCTAGCTTGCACATGTATGCAATCACTTCAGTAGATGTGATACTGGGAGGCTATATTACATCATGCATCTTCAGTGATGTCTCTTGACTACTTTTAATGCGGCATATGCGACATGCGTACTATACATGTACATGTACACCACTGTGGTCCTCTGGCACTGTTCTTTCTGACTTTCTGTAGTGAGTTTTTTGTTTTTCGATGGGTTTCCATGGATCGAGCATACTCCCAGATGTACCCCTTCCATGGGCGTAGATCTGTAATTGATACCTATTGTTCAGGGGGGGGGGGATGATCTATTCATTCATCCCCCCCTAAACAATAGGTATTACGTAAGGATTGACGCCCATGACCCCTTCCCCACATGTACATGTATCTTGATTGCATGCATGTAAAAGTAGATCTACATGTATACAGTGTATGTATTTCACAGTGAAAGGAAAGAGCTTTGGACATGCAAACTAGGGTGTTTATACATGTACATACGAGTGATCCATGCTGTGATGTATCCATTACACAACCCAAATGAGTTAATGGCGAAGGCAGGCAGGCAGGCAGGCAGGCAGGCAGGCATCCATCCTTGTGTAGACATGATACTGAGAGGCTACATTACATGTACACCATCCATCTTCAATGGTGTCTCCAACCATTTTTAATCCGGCACTCTAGTACCGGTGCATAAACACCAGTAATCAAAGTTAAAGCCCCACTGCACTACTTATAGCTACATGTACATGTACTTGCGCCCTCTATATAGCAAACAATGCCTAATCGGTGACCGCTGGTCCCCCATGATCCCTGTTTTCTTATGTAAATTGAGAGCTGATTTGATGAGACAACCACCTGTCACTGACCAAGTTGGGTGGTGTAATCCCTCTTGGCCAAACTAGTGCAGGCAGGCTTTAACACTGTTCTGTCTGTAATGAGGTAGGTGTTTAATTGGTGTGTTACCACTAGTTATTAAACATGTACATTTTCTTTAATTATGCACTAGCCCACTAGGTGATGAATTCAAACTCTGCAAAAATAAGGAGGCAGTATAGATCATGAGGTTTGATCATGAAAATACTTCATCCTACGTAATTCTACAAAATTTGTTGACGAATTTTGTCAAAAATATGATTTAGGACGAGCTTTGGGGCTTTACATGCCTTACGGTACATGTATGATTGATTTCGATACTGACATTTATGTCTATCATTGTTTCTAATAAAGCTAAAGATAATAGCATATAATCAATTTTCTGTGTACCTGTAGGCATTCCACGACTTTTATGGGAAGTGCCCTTTTTTGCAACTGCATGAGCAAGTGGGACTCTTGTTTATCACAGATATGGAGATCCATTTGTATGTAAATTGGGTACAAATTGGAAACTGTAGACTGACAAATGAAAGCATAATTACATATTATGTAGGATGAGGTTCTATGGAGCTGAAGCTTTACTTGGATTTGCCATGAGATTTCTTGTCAATATCCTCACTCCTCAGTGATATGTAGGCTAACGAACGTTGATTGGCAAAATATCCAGGGTTAAAAAAATGGAGAATTTACAGTATTTTACAACAACTTAAAGTTGATCTTAGTCTTTGTGAAACACTCTCCTGTAGTACCTCATTTTGAGTATCATTCTATGGGCTAACTGATGAAGAGTAAGAAGAAAATATAGAATAATATGAAAATTCTCGTTATTTTCCAACTAAAAGACATTTTCAAGCCCTTTTTCGTTTTTAACTGAAGTTCTAAATAGGTATTATCTTTCATATGCCGTTGGAATTCAACCTTTTTGTTTTTTAGGCCTGCAAATGGGACATAGTACCTTTAATGCGGCAATTTGTCTCCGAAACTCATCCCAAAAGTTTAATTAGAAGAGGTTCTTTACATAGAGAAGACGTTTGAGTGCTGATATTCTATCACTATTTGGAAATGACACCATGGATGTTTGTGTCATGCTCAATTAGTGTAGAAAATGTTTCATAAAACTTGTTATCAATAACAAGTTACAATAACTGCTACACGTATAAGCTACTGGAATCATGGCATTCGATTGGCTGATAACAATTTTGTCATAGAAATTTAGGATTCGTTATTGAAAATAAGTTAAATGAAATAGGGCCCTGATCTGGATATTCTAGTGGGTTGAAAGGGTTTAAAAGAATGAAAGCACTCGAAGATGCTTTATACAATCCACCTGCTTCTTGTATATAAAGCTTGCAGGTCTTGTCAGGTTGTCATTATTTAGAGCACGTCCATGAGGACAGGCTCGGTTATCAAATTAATGTTGACGACTAATTGAATTTAATAGTGGAGTAGGTTGGTTGTTTCAGCAATTTGACGGGACCCTTGCCAATTCATCAATGTTTTCCTTCCCTCCTGTCAGTCTCATGTGCAAGTAGGGTGTTGTGACGTGAAACATTAAAAGCAGCCATGTCTGACTGGTATGATAATGATGCTCCCAGGTCAGCTGGGGTGAATACCTTTTACACGGTAGCTTTGCCTCTCACATGCATTACATACATGTACTGTATACACTGTTCATGTAAAATGTATGTTGTAGGAGTCTGCTTGTGACATTATTTACAAAGACTAATGTCCTTTGGCAAGACATTGATCTATATTTGCCACACTCCACCCAGGTGATGTAAATGGGTACCTGGCAGGAATTAATTCCTTGAAATGCTAGAGCGCCATAATGGCCGCCTTGCTAAAAAGCAGGGTAATAATCGGGGCAGCGCCATGAGCGTCATGACGTGATGGACATGTTCACAGTCCCACACACAGTCGAGTCAATTTGTGCACAAACCGTCCGATTTTTCGCGCAAAATCTTTACTTCGAAAATAATTATACACATTTTGTGAACAATGCCAACATAATCATAATCCAAGCCTCTGCATATGTAGTCTTTTCATGAAACTACATTGAAATCACAACAATAATAATGCAAATAAATAGTAATTATCGAGATCCTATCTGACATAGTTTGTTTTACGATGCGCCATTCATGGTCAAACAGCATATATTATAAAAATTCTCTATATAAAGATAATCTAATTTTTTTTTGGATAGCACATAGGCCTCTATCTATCTATTTGGCCCCCTCCCCTAGAATCCCGTGGATTTTCCACGGGTCCTGCTAGTTATTATTATATTACACATCTACATGTACAGTACCGGTACGTGGTCTTTTGTGTTAAAGAAGGAAAATGAATTATTTGTTCATATTCATACAGATTAATTATGGAGGAAAGATTTAAGATTATATTAATTGTGTTGGTCCAGTTTATTACATGTATGTTGTTTTGTTTTGTTTGTTGAATAGTCCACCTTTTAATAATGTACCTGTACATGTACACTGTATTTGTGCAAGCAATATATAGTCCATGGGGGGAGGGGGGGGTGAGAAGTACCTATATTAGGCCATTTAAAAAAATATACATGTTTAGCGTCCCCGCCCGCTTCCTTTTTGGGGGCCACCTCCTATTTTTTTTTTTTTTTTTTTTGAAATTTTTTTTTTTGAAATTTTATTTTTAAATTTTTTTGAATTTTTTTTTTTTGAAAGAAAAAAAACATGAAAAACACTGCTAAAATGGCTCTATTTCTGATTTAAAAAAAAAAAAAAAAATTGTTGGCGGCCATCTTGAAAAAAATAGCCCCGACTGTCAGGGAAAATGTACCCAGCGGCCATTTTGAAAGAAAAAAAAAAAAAAAAAAGGGCCTCCTCCTTCCTATTTTTCAAAAAAACAGGACGCTAAACATGTTTTTTTTTTTATTTGGCCTTACGGCTTTATGTATAGTTGATCATTTGAAATCAAATGTGATCTTCGCCCATTGAATACGGAAGCTGTGATAATTTGGGATGAAAGCCATGGGAGATGTAAATCTACATGTACATGTACGTCATAATATGTATTGTAAAGAAAAATATTATTGGCTCAACATCATGTTAGGGAAGTGATGTCAGGTTTTCTTTATGAGATTATTTTTGTTCCGAAATTATCTTTGTTGCATCATGAGGAAAAGTAGAATGAAAAATGAACTTGTCGCTCATACTGTACATGTACATTTTGTAATAATGCGAGGCCTACATTATATATCTATCCACGTGTCTTCATCTCCATGGATACTCTTTTCTTTTCTTTTTGTACTGATCGAGACACCTGTACCGATGAAGCCTATTTATGATTCTAATTGGTGCAGCCTCCACCTGCTACATGTATGACTTGGTTGGAATGAGTGTTGAATTTGCTGTTTGCCACTGGAAGCATACATGTACATTATGTACCTGTGAAAGATTAGAGCTCATGCAATATACAAACATTCATGTGTATATATATAGGCCTGCACTTTTTTTTTCTTTTTCAACTTGGTTGTAAAGATCAACTTTATTACAAAGCAGTGAGTACACTTAAAGCTTGCAAATATGAACAATTATGCATTTATCAAAATTTTAGCTACATGCACGCATGAACATGTATATAGAGTTATGATTTTATGGGATTGTATTGATGTAGGACTCTATGTACATCGTACAGTACATGTACTGTAGATGTATGTTGAAATAACTTTCCTTTTTGTACGTGTACAGTGTACATGTAATTTGTAAATGATCATCTACTGGTCTCTTTGTTTCCCTTTTTGTCAAAAGTTGCATGACAAATGTGGTCCAGATTGAACAATAGAAGAACCTGTTTCTTTGATTATCACAGCAATTATTTGATTATCATGACATATACACAAATGTATGTCAGTAAATTTCTTATCTTCTTTTGCGTGCTTCTTTTTTGGGTAACATGACCTTCTTGCTTGCCTCGGTGTACCTGTAGTTACATGTACAATGTACACGTACATGTAGTTATCTGACTATAGGAAGTTCCTCTTTCCGATCAGCCTTTGAGAAATAGAAAGGAAGTTGGTCAGTTTGGAAATCTATCCACACTATAAAGAAACGTTGTATAAAGAATCATCGTGTGAAAGGCAGGGAAAAAAATACACGGGGGCTCGGGGCGAATTAGCCCCCGAAATGATCAAAAGAGCCCTCGACAGTCTTAAAAGAGCACCCAAATTTTGCATAGAGTTCAATGCAAAACAAATTAAAGAGTGTTATTTTCATGCAAGCAAGCTTGAAAAGTAGCCCCCGAAATGCTTAAAGTAATTTTTTCCCTGGTGAAAGGGGAGTACACACTGTTTACATATATTGTATGACAATAATGTATAAAGAATCATCATCGTGTAAAATGGGAGTACACACTGTTTACATATTGTATGACAATATTCATCGTGTGGAAGGGGCTTTACACACTGTACACACTGGATGGCAACAATGTATAAAGAAACGTTGTATAAAGAATCAGTTTTGCAGACAGTTGGCATGACGGGTGGCCAATCATCAGTGCACGCTCATAATAAGCTCCGCCCCGTTGTACAGTTTTCGTACAATACAGTGTATGATGTTTATACAACAAGAACAGGGGGGTGTTTCATAAAAAGTTCGTAAAGTTACGCATGACTTTACAAACGACTTGTATATGAAGTGCCAGATAGGATGCCCAAAGTTTTTTCTGATATTTCCAATAACCTCAAATAAATTATGGCAAAAAATATAATTTGCATTAAAAATGGTTATTATAATAAGAATGTTAATCTACATCTGCACAGTTCAACTTAATAAATAATAATCAATAATGATTGAGCATCCCATTTGGCTTATCATATACAAGTCGTTCGTAAAGTCATGCGTAACTTTACGAACAGCTTTATGAAACACCCCCCAGGACCCTGATTCCTGTTTGAAGTTCTGGCTGAAAATTATGCTCAAACATGGTTTGACTATTAAGAGATGTTTCACTATATGATGTTGAGACTAGAAAAAAAAGTTATTAACTTTATAGAGCATACCGGTATGGGTACATGTACATGTACATGAAGTTCCATAAATTAGGGACCCACTTTGTAACATTTTGGTGTCCCTGTTCAATACATATTGGAACCCACACGTATTTGTGGCTCTGAGTAAAGATTGAGAGTGATATCCAAGCATAATATTGCATCCTCATACACTGTACCTAGAATCAACAATCATACTCCACTATTTAAGTCTTTACTCAGAGCCACAAATAAGTGTGGGTTCCTTATGTAACAGCTAGGGACACCAAAAGTATCACAAAGTGGGTCACAAATTTATGGAATCACCTATATCTGTATGGTTTTGGCAAAGCCATATAAAGAAATTTGGTTTGCCGAACAGGAGTCAGAGAAATAACATTCTCGGCATCAGATTGACTCACTGCCGGCCGGAGGAAAAAGCTTTCTACCTTTTTATTCCTGTCTGGCAGAAATGGTAAACCAAAATAACCACATGTGCTAGAAATGCCAAGGAAAATGCAGAGATCAGCATCGCTAAATATTGACAAAGAGAATCTCTCTCCAAAAGGAAATGGAAGAGGGGGCTGCAAATGCTTTTATCTTTATCACGAGATTGGAGTTGAGTGCAAGTGACTTCACGGATTGATGTTCCAAGCTGTACTTTCAAGGGAACATCTACCTCACGCAGGAGCTCGAAAAGTGCTACAAATTGATTTCCTAATGTATGTGGAAGGTCTTCTTGTCCTTTTCCATTTCGTTTCCAGTTTGAAAAGGTGCATGTGTATTATACATGTAATAATCTCCTTTTTTTGTAACATATACATCTACATACATGTACATGTATATGTTAAATTAAAATTGCAAGATATATATCTATTTTGAAAGACAAAACTTCAGACCTAAAAACTTTCAACTGTTCATATGCAGTCACTATCCTCTTATCCAACAGTTAAACATGTTTAGCTACATGTATACCTGCATCCAATCATTTAAGATTTTATGATATATTCTTGACCTACATGTATGGTGTCCATTCATAAATGACTGACTGATAGCCATGATTAAGAATAGTTCTAGCCCTAGTATAGTTCATGTGCATTTTGTTTCGTTGGGTTTGTGTCAGTACAGTCCAGCTAGAGAACTACACAGTATACATGATTTTTCTGTAGTCTGGACAATTTCTCTCTACCGTCGCTGTCAGTGAGCTGCTTTTAGGTTCATTTCCTCAGAACAGGAGAGTGCTGACGTACACCAACGTACTTCTAGCCAGTTCCTGTAAGGAGTGGGATATGTACTATGTAGAATTTAGCCAGCTCCACTGAAAGAGCCAGTGGGGGAAGATTTGGCAAAACGGTACATTATCAATTTATCATGTACTGGTCCTGTAACATGTGGGCATCAGGCCTGGACAGAAATGAGTGAGGGCCTGCATGATGTGGGGGTTAGTGGGTGAGAATAACACTTTTCACTACCCATCATTCTTTTCCCTATTGAAAGAGACATCCACTGTACATGTACGTGTAGGACACTATATTCATCCAATACAGGGTCTATCTCTCATTTATTCATGCATCTTTCTTTCTTTAATCTTTACGTTATAGTTGCTATTGGGGGCAGGGGGTGTTCCATTCGCTATTTTCATACTCACCATCATGTAAATATTTGTCTGACTCTCAGACTCCCAGCCAAATTGAAGTCTGTCAAAGAAACTGTTTGACTGTGATTTTAAGGCATCTATAGACTAACTAAAAATTAAGCAAACAATTTTTTGCAACAGTATGCAGTGGTATACTATTCCAGCCTTGGAGCTAGGCTATCCCTGTCTGGCTGTCATACATGTCGACCTACATGTATCAGGGCAGGATTTAGGAGATTAGTTCTGTCATACTGTATGTACTGGTGTTTCTTTCTTAGCCTGAAAGTTCTGTTGTACATGTGAATGTACTATATGCCTGCAGCCTGTTCAACACTTTTTCAGTTTTAATTCTTTCAGAAATGTAGCCCACATTTGCATACCTGCCAACCTTTCCGAATAATCCGGAATAATCTGGAATATTCAGTTTTTCTGGATTTTTAGGACCCCAAAATCTGGAATATTCTGTTTTTTCAATTTAAAAAAAAAAATTTTGTTGTTGATTTTTTATTGTTGTGTTGCTTAAGCCAAATTAAGCTTATCTTTATCATATGCCGCGATGTGAGATTTCACGTATTGCGTGCGTTGAAGGGCTGCATGATTGAGCAGCGATGTATGTTCGCTTTTTTGCACAGATTTACTGCGTATTGCCAGTTACACTGCAGCTGCATGTGCGAACGCCTGTTAAGGGTACAGATTTCTTATTTTCGAAGACATACCTTGGCAGGTATGCATTTGTATGCCCCACATGAATGAGGATATTAATATGTCCATGATCTCTCTCTCTCTCTCTTTCTCTCCATCTCCTTCTCCTTCTCCTTCCCCTTGCCCTCTCCCCTAGCTGGCTCCCCCTTTTTCCATTGTCAACAATATAAATCCTATGCCAGTTTCAAAATTTGTTTCCTTTTTTTTCAAAATTTCCGTAGTTTTGATACAGAAACGACTTGATTCCAGTATGCAATGGGTTAAGTTCTCAACAGTCAGGCTTGTTCAAGGAATGCCACAATATTCTTGCCTTTCACAGTCTCACCACAGACCCTGACCGCAGACTTGTGCGACCATAATTCCTTGCCCTTTATATTTATGGTTTTCAACAGTGGTTGGGGGCATAATTCCATGTGCACAACCATAATGTGAATACAAAGTAGCAATTTCAAATCTGCATGGAAACCTCTACCTTTGGATTATTTGTCAATTTGAACTTTATTTTCATGTAGATAATCATTAAGTAAATTATACAGAACTATGGTTCCATATGTATTGAAAATCAGAATTACTTTCTATGAATACAAATTTTGTTTTAGTTCAAGAAAATCAAAATTCCTCTGATTTTCAGGATGTGTACAAAATCAGATTTCAGAAGAGATTTCCATCATAAAATGAAATTGATACAGGTGTATCTGCAGACAGGCAAGTTCCAGACAACCACTGGTGTGCATGCAGGCCGGGCCTCCATCCTCCCGTCCTGTTTGTAGAACCACACCCTTAAACACCACATCTTCTTGTAAGTCATACAGGATGAGAGGGGGTCTAATTAGGGAGGTGTTAACCTTTCCCAAACAAATTAACCCCCTGCAGGCCCGGCCTGCGCTGCTGAATGCCGCTGATAGGCATTTGGGATAGCACTAACTTCAAATGCCCTCAGAATGTATGTCCTCATCAGCTCGAGATTGCCAAATAGCCCGCTATTTCTGATTTGGGAAATAATCCTGAAGTTACAAATCGCGTCTTCATCAGCTCGAGACTTGACCTCGAAACTTGAAACTCGAGCTCGATAAATTTGCTAGAGATATGTTTCTCAGTGTTCACGCATAGTGCGAGTCTTTGAGTTAGGGCTGGTGAGGACGCACCGGACAAATAGCAGGATATTTTGCAAACTAGCCCAAGATATCTTGGAATGATTATCTCGGCCAAATATCCTGCTAATTGCAACTGCGAGCTGATTAAGACGCAAATTTGCTGGATAATTTGCGATCGGGATAGTTAGAATAGCAGGTTATTTGGCA
This sequence comes from Strongylocentrotus purpuratus, assembly GCF_000002235.5. Lineage (NCBI taxonomy): Eukaryota > Metazoa > Echinodermata > Echinoidea > Camarodonta > Strongylocentrotidae > Strongylocentrotus > Strongylocentrotus purpuratus. Next base: position 18,749,295 of record NW_022145599.1, on the reverse strand, counting down.
ATCTCGAGCAGATGAGGACAGGCCTAACAGACTTTCATAGAAAGCTGTTTACTTTAATGTACGCAACAGAGGAGAAAGGAAACATCATGCCAGGCTTTTCCTCCGTCTCTGCTGTGACTCCTACCCATCTATTTATCTAGGTTTGGGTATCAAGCATTGCCAAGAAACCACTTAAAAACAATGCACCATTGTCTCTTGCAATTAGTGCCTTAGCTGGACAAATCCAACAGGTCGTCCTGTTTACAAATCCTGCAGTCGATCCGACCAGGTGTTTGGGCTGTACTTTTGTACAAATGTTGTCTTCACGAACGTACATGTATGTGACTTTTGCTGGTGACATTTAGGGAAGACAGATCCTTAGACTGATTCGACCTGGCTGCTTCCGTTGGAGCGTAATGAGCCGGTACTCTTCGATGTGGCTGATGGGGATTTGAGGGTTTTATCCTGGGATTTCTCTGTGTGATTCATCTACAGGTGTATGTGGTCAGTACGTGTAGGAAAGATTCTGTGTATTGATTCAGTCATGATCTGTCGAACATAATATTAATTTTAGTAGATGAATTGATGGATATTCCTACATGTCTATGGGTACGTTTATGCTCAACTTTTTCTGGCCAGAATGAGGCATCTGTTACGCGTTTTGTTCAAAACACGGTTGCGTCTTTTCTCATTTTTGTAGAATCACAGAAAAACGCAGATCTTAAACTCACAAAAAGGTGCGTTTTGGATCGGCGATTCTGGGGAAGCATAAACGCACAATCATTTGTAAACGCGTTTAAATGGGGTCAACGTAGCATGCGCAGCTAGTGCAGACTCTGCACTGCATTTCTCTGGCTCCTCCAGGCATGATTCTGGCTCTGAGCCAGAATCATGCCTGGAGGAGCCAGAGAAGTGAGCATAAACAGTACACCGTGGAACTGCGATTACGAAGAGCAATTACGATGAGCGTTTCAAATCGCTCATTCTGCCTTCAAAGTTGAGCATGAACGTACCCTATCTTGATTCACATCTTTAAAGCTTATCTGCCGTAGTTTACAGGAGGAATTAAACCGCTCTACAAGGTCACTGGACAGGTGGTTATCTCATCAACTCAGCTCTCAGTTAACATAAGAAAAAGAGGATCATGGGGGACCAATGGTCACCAATTAGGCATTGTTTGTTATATAGAGGGCGCAAGTAGCTACCAGTAGTGCAGTGGGCCTTTAAGCTAATGTACAAGACTAAAATTCTTACTAATACTGTGACTGACTTTGAAGAGGGGAGGGGGGGGTGACAAAAATATTGAAGTATGATGAATGGTATTAAGGTAGATTGGAGTAATTGTGGCATCTTTTCCACTTTTTTGTATTACTGCATGAAATTTTTCTGTGATAAAGCTACCTGTAGGTACATGTATGTGCCAAACACTTATATCTTTGAGTGATGTCCAAGCTCTCAGAGACCACTTACCTTAGTCTCCCTACAGCAATAGGTCTGTTCTTTAAAAGAATTGGTTGGACAATTCTCATTGAATGTTTTTTCACTGATACCAGTGCACTTTCCTTGTTAATCATTGACAGTTCACAACATGTTTTGATCCTTGGTACATTTGGGATGCCATGTCATTCCCTAGTAACGTGCTGTGTATGACAGGTGAGTTGTAACCAGGATCTTCAAGCAGGTGTATAGCTTAACCTGGTTTTTAAAGGCTTGAGCGGAAGTACTTGTACAAGACTGATCCATTCATGTATCCATGATTCAACGAAAATCGCTTTTTTGGTCAGTATTCTACACTCGCTGACTAACCCTAATACTGAAACCCAAGGTAACCTAACAATCAATTGCACAGCTAGCATTTTGTCAAAGACAAAATGTTCCTGTGCAAAATATGTGCAGCACCCACATCCATCATGTTTCAGAAGTTCCATATATGCGTGTATAGCCCGATGACACCATCTTTTTAACTTCAATGACAAAAACAGAAAGGTGTTCAATCAGGAAATTAAACTAACCAGTTGAATACGAGATACAGTGTACATGAACATGAAACTTTGGCTGGAGCTTAAAGGTAATACAAAGTTTTGGGAAATCTTGAAAAATGGGTGGATAGTGATTCTTTACAATTTTGATATTTTTGGATGCCCCTGTGGATGTATTATAAGCACTAGAAAATTAAGCCCCTAGAACACTTCTGCTTTTGATAAAAATGGAATATAAAAATTTACCGGTGCTCCCGGTAAATTTTATTAAATTTCAAATAGCGCCTATGACCGTACAATGGTAGCTGCGACCATGAAAATCTCAGAATATGTAGTTGTGATATATGATTTCCAAACGGGAATAGCAAATTGGTTGATTGTAGTCAAGAAACATTGTTTTATAGCTTAATTAATATCTTGAACTTTAGAGGGAGTTATACAACATGAAGAGTTTATTATTTACAATTTCATAACTTTAGACTCGATTTCAACCGCGACAACGATCAATGAATATTGTAGGATCCCATATGCTTTTAATATGTTAATTTGAACCAAATTCATGACCCAATACCAAAACTTTATATTACCTTTAAATGCAAAATGTTTGTTATATCAAAATCAAATTGTATCCAATGAATTAAATAGAGTTGCTTGTTGAATTTCTAAGGAGCTACCTGTAGAAGCTAGGTTTACACAAGTCCAAAAACTTAAATTTTAAGTCATGGTTTTAAACCTCTAGGATCTTGTAGTCTAATACTAAACCGTTCAGACACACTCGTGGTAAGGAAACCTTACGTTTACTTGAAGTCATAAACCACAAGTGATCTCATGGTTTAATAGTGCATGACAGCTCAACGATTATGAGGGAGGTGTCATTACTAGAGGTACGTACCTGCCGTGCTGACGCAATTAACTTTGAGGTTTTGCCATCCTGTGGTTACTACTGCTTGCCCGGCTTGGAATTTACAACTTTGAATGCTCATTGCTTCATTCCCCGTATTCCTGTGTTGTGACAGTCATCATCGTTAGTGGATTGTTCTTAAAAACTTCAAGGTTTCGTAAACTTAAAGTTTAAAACAATGACAGTCCCCCTGTGAACATAGCCAAGAGAGCGTCTCCTTTGAAACACAGTAGGAAAAGTAAACCATTGGTATTACCATCAAAGATCAAGGAGCCCTTGTTAAAGCCCCACTGCACTACTTGTAGCTTCTTGCGCCCTCTATATAGCAGACAATGCCTAAGCGGAACCTGTTGATCCCCCATGATCCCCATTTTCTTGTGTTAATTGAGAGCTGATTTGATGAGATAACCACCTATCAGTGACCATGCAGGGAGGTCTAAAACCTCCTGGCCAAACTAGTGCAGATGGGCTTTTAAGGAGGCCCATTCCCACAAATGGAAAAAACCATAAAATTGTTGGTGTGTGATAATTCCGTTTTTCAGTCCTTTTTTTTATAATGAACTGTGCGCATGTGCCACATGTTGCTGTTCGGCATGAGTTAGCACAGAAGCTAGGAGAGTCGGCATTTTAACAAAATCACTCCAGAGGTGCGTTTTTCGATTCTGGTTTTTCAGCGTGCTTATGGGTAGTTGCCTAGCAACTTCTGACAAAACTCTGAAATATGAGCAAAAACAATATTTTTGTGCTTGCAGTGTAAATGGCTACATGTAAATGCCCAGGCTTTCAATAAAGATTTCCTTATAAGGAAGTGCATCTCCCAAGGGATTTATCTAAGTTATCTGGTATTACCTTACAATGACAGGTGCATTGTCTGTCTGTCTGCTTCCCAGGGAAGTCTATTCAGGATCTGTGTTCTACATCTTGGCCCCGTCTTAATAATACAAAGAGTTACAATTGATCCAAATCAATCGCAAGTCCTCCAATCAATCGCAAGTTTGTCGCCTCCTATCTCTTTTGTACGTACAGGTAGTTGCGATTGATATCAACTCTTTGTAATACGAGGCCCTGTTCATACAAGTTTTTGTTGCCTTTTCTCTTGAGGTCAACTTGTACAGTGTAAAAAAAGAATAAAGAGAGAGAGAGAGAGAGAGAGAAGAGAGGAAGAGAAGAAGCCAATGCTGTTGATATGTCTGTACACCAAAAGGAATGTACTTGAACATTAAATATCATATTGTTCTACCATTTAAGGAAAAGCATAGTTGTGTGCTATTCCTGCACTATATAATTTGGTCAGATCGAGAAGTGCATAAAATTAGACACCCTTCTGTTTCTTTGGAGACAATATTATACAAAGTACTTTAAGTATAATATAGAGGAACAAATTTATGATCTACAGAGCCTGCCTATCTTCACGTACAGTATGCATCTTTTATGGCTTGTAATTTTGTCTAGCGAATCAGGAGTTGATAGGGAATACGTCCATGAATAAAACAGCTAGCTTGTGTGAAATCGGCTGCAATCATCTTACCGCTCTTCAATTTCATCACTCATTGAGTGGCATCGCTTGAGTGTCGCTGCATTTTGGTTCAGAGTTCAAGACCATTGATTTTGTTTTCTCCTTGGCTCCACGTAGGGTGCCACTTTGTTATTATACCCTACCCTGGATGTACCTATGCTCAATGTAAATGTAATGCATTTACAACGTGATATGTCAGAGGGCTGAGTAGTGCCCCATCGCTAGAGGGTGTATGTTTCTACTTGAGTCACGCCTGTTATCGTACCCTCCTTTGATGTTACGTGTACACTGTACACTGTATGTTTAATACCAGGCATCCATGCAAGTATGTAAATCTACCGGTACAAAATCCGTCTTGCAATTCTCTCCATCATGTAATTCAATCTAAAATGGGATGCAATTGAAACACAAACAGTATTGCATTTATGTATCGAGGCTAGAATTAACATGTGAAAATACAAGATTTCAATACTATTTCGAAGCAAACAAGTATGATGTAATTCAATCTAAAATGGGATGCAATTGAAATACAAACAGTAATGTATTATGTATCGAGAGTAGAATTAACATGTGAAAATACAAGATTTCAATACTACACATGTACATGGACATCCAAGCACACAAGTATGATGTAATTCAATCTAAAATGGGATGCAATTGAAACACAAACAGTACTGCATTATGTATCGAGAGTAGAATGAACAAGTGAAATACAAGATTTCAATACTACATTTAAATGTACATGTACAGTGTAGACAATGTTCAATGTATTTGATACTAAAAAAACAATCAAACATCATTCAAAGGTAGTGCATCCCTTTTGCAGCCATGCAACATCAAATTCTGTAGAACTGTGCAGGAATCATGATTGTATGTGCTATCTGTGAAATTTAAATGTGAGCAGTGACCTAGTTATGCAACAAAATCCATGTAGGCGTTTGGTCTCTAGACTTCACTGTCAGACACTATTGAGTGAGTGACTGACTTTTTTAAATTTGATAATAACATAGAGAAAATTAGCTGTAAAGGGTACATTATCATTTTTACACATCAATGACCAGCTTCTTATAGTGACCAAAATTAAATTTATTGGGTCTTTACTCAGCACAAAAGGTACGACTTAGCAATGCAAATAGGCAGAATCCAGTAAAAGATTAGATGCTGGGGCTGATGACATCGTTCCAAAACTTCACCAAAATAGCACTGAAATATTTTTTCTGTCAAAAGCTTAATATTTGTGCATGAACTCATTAAAACACTGTAGTGCTTGTCAGAATCTACACTATAGTAGCACTGTGAGATTATATTAAATGCTTCCGTGGTACTGGCGGTAGAAAAAAATGAAACATTACACAATGTGTGCAACTCTGAAATATGTTCTCCCTGACTGCTGGTATTAAATATGTCATATTCTTGAGCTCTCGATCGGTAAGAATTTAAACTAATTATGCAGCTTCTGAAAGTGGGTCAGTAGTCAGTACGCGCAAGCTACCGGTAGTTTTGCAGGAAGTCAATAAGATTCGCACACAGGGACTATATAAAGCTGGTGTATTTTTGTAACCCACTTGGCAGAAATGTGATCACTGGACCACTACTACTAATCCAATTGGATGTGAAATCAAGGTTGACCGCCTCGAACTTGGACTCGCACCAAGTGTTATTGAATGTGAAAATGTGCATGAAGAATTTGTTATGTCAGGATTCAGGATTGGAAAGAAAGCAAAGAGATGAAAAGGAAAAGGAAAAGGAAATTTGCTGTTGATGTTTTACTAGTAATAACTTAAATACAGAGTTAAATTAACAAACAGTCAATGTCTACATTGTCAGAAGTCCAACAAGTGAGCTATTTTCAGCACAACTGTGACTTGTACTTATATTTATTCCTTCAATCCTAGGGATTTATTTAGTTTTTTTTGGGGGGGGGGGAGGGGAGGGGGTGTCTGTTTTGTTTTATTACATTTTTTACAAACAATGAACAGGGTATGTAAAAATGTACCTTGAACTTGTCATTTTTAATAATTGATATTTATGCAATTGATGATTTTTACGTCGTCACTACTGGCTTTTTGTCATGTATTCATACATGTACACATGAACATGTATCTAAAATTCAGAATACCTACACTTGTATGACATTAGGTCTTCTGCATTTATTAGCACTCAATTAACTCAGAAAGGTGTATAAATAAGACACTCTTCCAAACTACAGTACATGCACATTAAAATGCGTTGATGCATACCAAAACAAGTGGATCGTCGGGTATCGGTAATTGCCACCTATCTTCCAGCTTTCTTCTACAATGTAATTCTCATTAGACTCTGAGAACTTGCTTCCTTCTTTCAAAGTGTATTGTATGTCTTGGCTGCTTATTCCAATCTTTGGAGATGGACCAAGCAGATCTAAGTGATGAGTCATGGATGATATTACTCACCAACTTAGGGGAAGTTTTCTTGTAAGAAACACTTAGCAGTGAAATCCTTTAAATGATTCTCTATCCCCAATGTTCAGAAACTGACTGCAATAACTTCATTGTAAAACTTGTATTAGTTTGTATGTAAAATTAAGAATGGGGATTAATTAGCAAGATATCATCATAAACGGATAGGTCTCATGGGTCAACATCCTGTTAAATAACAGTTGGATGTGGACGACGAAGCAAGGTATAGTTTCTTTCAATGGGCCTCCGTTTTACAACCTGGAGTCAGTGTAATGTACAGGCCTGATAAAAACCCGATTTAAATCGGTTTCCCGATTTTTTTTATTTTTCCCGATTTTTTCCCGATTTTTTTTTTCTTCCCGATTTAAAAAAAAAAAAAAAAAAAAAAAAAAAAAAGATTTTTTTTTTTTTTTTTTTTTTTTTTTTTTTTACTAATTTTTTTTCTTCCCTATTTTATCCTGATTCCCCTCTTATTTTCTCTATTCTTCCCTATTTTGCCCTATTTTTCCCAAAGTTTTTTACTCGAAAGGGGGCAATGTTGTTAGATGCCATTTTTTCCCCGCGAATCCTCTTTTCTTTTTTTTTACTCAAGGGGGGCGTGGTTGAGGGGAAAACAAAAAAACCTATTTTTTTTTTAGTGCTCACTATCACCCCTGAATGTAGCCTACTTCTCAAAGATAATGCACTTCTTCACCAAAGCCTTAAAATGATATTTTTAGTCTTGCAGCATCTTCCATAGAATGCTTTTTTTTTTCTCCCTGCATTAGGTTACTTTAAGATACATGCACATTAAATTAAAATGCGTTGTGGCATACCAAAAAAGTGGATCGTCAGGTATCGTAAATTGCCACCTATCTTCCGGCTTTCTTCTGAGAATCTATGAAATCTATATCCAAAACATGAAAATGCAGCTGAATTAATGTTGACTGAATTCATGTACTGTACAGTTTGGTAGCAAACAGAATAATGTCATGAAGCATGTTAAATACAGTCTCATGTTGTACTTCTTGTTTCAAAAGATTCATTTTCCATCCACGATTTCCAGTGAATTTTCATGTAAATAAAATATATTAAAGTGACTCAATAACATTGTTGAAGGTTGATGAAAAAAATGTGTAATTTTTGTATGAAACGTTATTTATTACATTCCTTCTACTGTACTAACCCTCAAAATATTCTGAAAAAAATTCTCAAACCACAAAGATATTTATGGTTTTCTTTGAAGGCGTCACTGTGCGACACCCTCTAACAGTAAATTCTTCCAACCATTTTTGAATTTTCCCCAAAAAATAAAACATAAGACAGGCTTTAACAAATCATTCAACACTTACATGTAAATATCTGGAATTGTATATAGAGCTAATTCATTGCTTTGTGACGGTTAACATTTACCTAAAATGTAATTATATTGTAATGATATAGTTGGGAGAATTAAGGAGTCAATCAGATAAGTTTTTTTCTGTTTTATATCATTAATAATCGTCTGTTTTCACTCAAACTTTTAGATTATCTTTAATTCTACGTCTAGCATTTAAGTCACTACCTTAGCACCCTTTTCTCTCATCTGAACAACGCTACCAAGTCCCTATAAAGATCACAGCTATGCACTAACCTACTCAAATCCTTTCCACCCGAATACCTCCTCGCTCAATCGCAGCATTTCTTTTGAAGCGAGAGTGTTTGTCACAGGTACACACAAAAGCTCATTGGTTGTACATGTATGCATACACATTGACGCTGGTATTTACATCCCAGGCCAGGTGTATTAATGATTTTTTGGCTCTTATCGGCATTTGCTTTAATATTTCGCTTGGGGCGGGGGGCGTCGGCGGCGTGGGGTGGGAAAGATTTTATAGCATCTTAGTACAAGTATCTTAATGTTATCTATCATCTACTAGCAAAGAAATCTGACAAGTTTTATAGGGCTTAGCAAAACTATATTATGGCCTTTAACTATCCCAAACAACACATGAATACATGTAATCTTTTATCTATCATAATCCTTTGATTACTGTATACTGTATGTAGGGCTATAATGGCAGATTGTGATACAGATCTTTAAATATTCTGATCGCTTTCACCAATGCCACGGCAATGACCAACCCTGTTTATTATGTCCTGTCCAAACTGTTGAATGATACGCAACCACACACGAAGGCCTAATTCTCATTAGACTCTGAGAACTTGCTTCCTTCCTTTAAAGTGTATCATATGTCTTTGCTGCTTACTCCAAACTTTGAAGATAGACCAAGCAGATCTAAGTGATGAGTCATGGAGGGTATTACTCATCAACTTCGGGGAAGTTTTCTTGTAAGAAACACTTAGCAGTGAAATCCTTTAAATGATTCTCTATCCCCAATGTTCACAAACTGACTGCAATAACTTCATTGTAACACTTGTATTAGTTTGTATGTAAAATTAAGAATGGGGATAAATTAGCAAGATATCATCATAAACGGATAGGTCTCATGGGTCAACATCCTGTTAAAAAAGAGTAGGATGTGGACGACGAAGCAAGGTATAGTTTCTTTCAATGGGCCTCCGTTTTACAACCTGGAGTCAGTGTAATGTAGCCTACTTCTCAAAGATAATGCACTTCTTCATCAAAGCCCTAAAATGATATTTTTAGTCTTACAGCATCTTCCATAGAATGCTTTTTTTTTTTCTCCCTGCATTAGGTTACTTTAAGATACAGCTGAAAACTTATACGGCTGATTTTTTTCTTCTGGTACTTTCATTTCCATTCTACCCAGTACCCACATAATGAAAATGTGATCAAAGATCCTGTCTTATTCGAGGAATCAAATATGACAGCCTGTTCCGGTAGTTAGACTTCTTGGAATGTTTAAACTTGCTAGTGGATATGAACCACAGATTGTTTGAAACATGTACGGGTACATGAAGAGGGTATGTCTTGAAGGTGGATATACCTATATCTCCCTCTCGCTCTACTCTCTAGAGAGATACATTTTTTGATTTCTTGAAACTTGGGTTTGCTTGTTGAATATGAAATATATAGTGGCGATAAAAATAATAATTGTTTGCCCACGTGGACCTGTAAAATGAACCAAAGTTTGTAAGTATCAATGTTTTTGCTTTTGGCTGGTAAACAGGACATCATGTTTAGCTGCACACATGTATGTATTCTAAGATAGGCATACACATGGTATCTAGGAACCAGGAAATGTAATTTATCATGAATTGCAGCAGCTCAAATTTCATTATTTGTTTCGTATATATCAGGAAGATGTATAAATGTAGGCCTGTTGTAGGATTAGCTTGTCACAAAGCTGTATTTCTGCACAAATCTCAATGTGTGACATGTGTACAGTACATTGCCTGTATAATCTTTTGAAAGTTCTTGAATTACCCATGAACCCTTTTTTTCTCAAATCTGCATTAACACACATTTGTTATGTAAACCTTGATTTTACATCTGAATAATTAATTTAACTTCTATAAGATAATTTATCTGGTCAAATCTTCACTGAACTTCTTATTAAGAGGGTGTGGCAACATGGAGCTTATATTTTGTTGATTTCTTGCATGTGTAAAGATTATATCATAAACAACTGCCATACACAAGAGGGTCATGATGGTAGCGGCCCACCGTTATGACATTGTTCAGTATACATGTAGGTCAATGAAATGTCCCTCTCTTGGTCAAGTTCACTGTTACAAGTATATTATTTCTGCAATTCATGTACAAGTTATGTTAAATTAAGAAGATTCTGTATTTTGATTAGGGCGAAAGTAAACCGGATTTAGATAATGATCAATTGTAAGAAGCAGATTTTAGGGGCACCAGATTGCCCCCTAAAACACCCCCTCCCCACATCTTGAATAAGAAGTTAGTCACTATCCTCTCCATATCTACCCTCCCCAGGGAGCAACACATGTGGGTTTTTTTTACATTCAGCCCCCTCCCCTTCTTTTATGTTGAAAACCTTCAATCTACCCTTGTGTATCAGGAAATCAGTCCTATATAAATGTTCTGTAATTCAGATTTAATCAGTCTATTCCTATGTATCCTTCCTCATCCTTGCCTTATGGCTGCTATAGAGAGTGAACGTATGGTTTCAGTGGCTGGTTTCAAGTGCCCTGTTATTCTTCTCACAACTCACGAGCTCTAGAGCCAGCATCATATTATGCTTGTTTTACTCATGCATATATGATCCAATGTTGTTGCTATATCAGAGCCTACATGTTATTGATGTATATTTGCCGATTGGAAAAGGATTACTCTTTCAACACAGCTGGTACATCTACGATACATTGTGATATTTATGGATCTGGTTTTGAGAACTAAACTCGCTTTAACTATTAATATGCACCTGTTCATGTTTAAGTTTGTTTTTGCGCAAAATTGAAATAATCAATAATCTGCAGATGTAGGTTAGATACATGGATATGTACACCTTGTTTGAGGGCTTTTTCTATGTAATGGAGTGCAGAATTGATCTTGATGTCAATTGAAACCAGATCTTATGTGTATTTTTGAAGGCCTTAAATGTCAACTTCTACTTTTCATGCTTTGATTTTAATGATTTTATCAGGCCTCTCATCACATATTTTCTTTCTTGTACATATTAGCTTTCTTGTACATGTACATGTTACGGTAATGTACATATACATGTATGCACACCTGTATATATGTTTGCATATCTGAAATTTTACACATTGAAATTAAAAGAACCAGTTTTCAGCTTCCTTTTTAGTTCTGTACAATTTGTAGTCATCAGAGTTTGTATGTCGCCTTGCATTTTATGTTTTGAGGTTCTTTTTCATTCTTATCAATATCCCTGGCTTGCTGGATCTGGACAGGGTTTGATATTGTGTATCAACTTAATAATATTACGTTAATGATTTTAGACAAAATACTGATATGCAGTGATAAATGATGTGATTTCATGAAATATTTTTTTGTCCTTTATTGAATGCAGTATTCTAAATATTCTGTTCCTATTTTTTTTCTTCCTTTCCAGATGTCTTGACAACCTGACCCTGTAGCAGCTTGCTGATATCCGGTTTGCAGTCCTGTCAAGCTACCACGATGGTTCGGCTTGGGTCGTCCAAGAAGACCATCGCTGCTCTGCTCTGCATCTCCACTGTGTGTGTGATCCTCATCCTCAACTCCCAGCTGAACGCCTCGCCCCGCCGGCGTGCTCGCTACGAGACCCGCCACACCCTTAGCGTTCCCCTCACCCTCAACCTCTCCAAGAATGTCACCATCCTGCGGCTCCCGGACGCCAACAACCGCATCCACCGGTATAAGCTGGAGCGCATCGATGAAGCAGAGGAAGACGAGGATTATTGGGGAGATGAGGAGGAAGAGGAGAAAGAGAAGAAGATGATGAATGCGAGAGAAAGTGGGGAGGAGAAGGAACCATTCATGATGGCAGCAGATGAGGAAGAAGAGGATTTTGGAGATAGATTGAATGCAGGGCAAATGTCCAACCAGACAGTGGAAAGACAACCTCAGCCCCATATAGAACCCCCAACTAAATCTATTGGTATGCAATTAAGGCAACAAGTAATTCAAGCTCGAAATATTACTAAAGAAAAGAATTACCTGTTACAAGTATCAGATCCAAGATATTCTCGCATGATAGGGAAGGTTTTGTCTAAACTGCCTAACGATGTCCGCAAAGACATGACCTTGAATATAAGAATGGTCGAAGCAAGATCCAGGATGGACTTCCTGAAGCTGCCAGCTAATAAACAGTGGGAGGTTATTCTCCAAGTTTTTGCTTCGAACGGTTACGAGCAGAGGTTTCCCGATGTCATTAACATCGGTGTGAAGAAAAGTGGAACAAATGCTCTTGGTTTCTTCTTTCCGCAGCACCCGCAAATTGTTCATTCCATCGGCAACGAGGTCCACTACTTTGATTGGATGTATGAAAAGGGCTTGGCCTATTACAAATCACGAATGGGCTTTGCCAAGTCTACCCAACTAATTTTCGAGAAAACGCCACGCTATTTTGTGACTGCTTCAGCCCCGAAACGGATCCTAGCAGATCTGCCCACCAAACCAAAGTTTATATTGTGTGTAAGGGACCCAATATCCAGACTCATTTCCGATTTTAGGCATGAATCAGAACTGAAGCTTAGGAGAGAGTTCAAGAGCAACAGGTTAAAGTACGCCTCAAGGACTGGCCAGTTTGAAGGAGAGCGGTTGCGACAAGAGATCATTGGCAGATTTGGCCATGTCAATGGATCCAACGAGCTTGTGGATACCAGTGTTTATGTGAAACACTACAAAAACTGGCTCCAGTATTTCCCTCCTGAGAGTATCATGGTCGTTGACCAGGACAAGATGGAGAAGGACGTCTATGCCCAGATGAAACGGCTGGAAGAATTCCTTGGCCTTAGGCCCTTCTTCAAGCCCTCTATGTTTTACTTCGACACCGCCAAAAATGGGATCTGTATGAGGGAAGGGCACCTCCCAAATAGGAACTGTCCGGCCAAGAGCACCCCGAGTGTCCTACCTAAAGCTATCATTGATCCACAGACGATGGCCAAATTAAAAGAATTCTACCGTCCATTTAATCAAGAGTTCTCGCAGTTAACAGGGATGTCCTTTTCTTGGGCGATCTAGTCTGGATTTCCATGGAGACCTTCACTGTTTGAGTACAAAGCCTGAAATAACTGGACCTGTGGTCTTCAGAAAATGCTTGTTGTACCCAAACAGCCAAACTAGCTTGTACTGAACGGGTTAAGATGTGAATGGTTACAAATTCTTTGGCACACTGGCTTGTGATTTGTATATATAGGAATGCCAGAACAGGATTTTCTCACCACCATAGAAATTATTCTTAGATGACTTGTAGTGTGAAATGTCCTAATCTTTAGTTCTATAGGATGTGCGATTCAGTACTATTATATTGTACCTAGCTGTAGATTTAGCGTGATGCCCTTCATCAATACACATTTAAATGCTATAAATATAAACTTTTTTTGCAACCTATTTACACGTTTTTGACCATTGTAATGTCATTCTGATATGCCTTGTAGTAATGCACTGTCTTGAATCACAAACTTAATTCAACCCAATCTGACCAATTGACCCAAAAAAGAAAATATATCTTTATTTTTTTTCCTAAAATCTCTATGCTGGAGGTATGAGAAAGCTGCTACATGTACAATGTATATAATTTGTACGAGTTCTACATTTTGCACAGGACTCCACACTAACCTATTTTTTTAGCATAGGGTCTGGATTCAAAATGTGAAAGACTGTATGCATCTATAAGCAATATATGTAAATATCTTGAAAATGTAGGGGTCTGGACTTAGACCCCGTTTACAGTGAGAAAAGGGCCAGGGCCGGGCCAGGCCTACTCGGCCCTGCAAATTGGTGCATTTACAGTGGCAGGCTCGGCCGCGGCCGAAATTGTAACCTTTCAATATTTTGTCAGAGTGGCGTTCTGCATGTAAACAAATGATTATTTAGGGGGAGCGCCGAGGGTCACAGTGCAGATCCGGTCGCGCGCGATTTGCAGTGAATCTTTTCCCCAATTTCCTATACGCGGCGAACTTTCACTTTCGGGGTAACAGTTGGCCGCGCATTTGGCCCTGCGTGCGTTTACAGTGAGAAAATGGCCGCGGCCGAGACTACCTCCAGAGCAGGGCCAAATGCGCGGCCAGTTTGGCCTCGCATTTGGCCTTTTGCGCGTTTACAGTGCTAGGCCTGGCCCGGCCTTTTGCTCACTGTAAATGGGGTCCTAGTCTTTGGAGTGCCCTTAAGCCTTAAGTTTTAAGGAAAGGAAATGAAGCTCTCTCTTTGGAGTTTGATCAAGACATTTGTAGATTTACCTGGTGCGATTTCTTTGAAAATTGCACCCAAATACCTGTTTGATTATTATGCAGTGAACATTAAACTATAAAGAAATGAAGGCCTTTTATTTCAGGGTGGTAGGCTTCGTTAACTTTGTGCCAAAATATTGTGATAAAATTGTAAGGAAGATGGAAACATAGATACAATGTATCAACCAATTGCCATGCTCAAAGATCAAATAAGTTTTCAGAATTTGACCTGATATGTACAATTTTTTCCCCTATGGTCGCTTTCACCAACGTGAAGCAAATCGTCGCTATATTCCAAGCAGGGCAGATTATAATTTGGAAGTACATTGTAGATTGAAAGAGTTTATTTTGATATCAAGTTTGTATATAAACACATACAGTGTACATGTACAATGTACATAACTACGAAGTAATGTTTGAGGTGTCTATAGATTAGACATATTTGTGTGTTATTTATATGATGTAATAAGATTTAAAGATGGTTTCTTACTATCAGCTATTCAGTTTTCATGTACATTAGACTAGGAGAGATACATGTAAGATGAATAGTAATATTCCATATAACAAACATGTAAAGAAATATACCTACATGTATAGCACAGTGTGGTTCCAGTTTTTCACATAGAAAACATCATGTCAAAACAAAAGATTAGCCGCTTTCAATAGAGCATTAATGTGTTTGCATTTATATCAAATTATGAGTTGTACATGAAAAATGTACTTTTGCAAAGGAATTATTTCGAATGTTATTACCTAGTAAATGGCTAGGGGCCCGCCTAGTAGGGAGAAATTCCTTTACCGTTTTAATGTTGTGATAATGACATCATTTAGCTCTTTGTATCTGCGTTTATTAATCCAATTTATTCTGATGCATTTACATGTAGGCAATAGGCATTGTGTCTATTTGACTGTCTGGATAGTTTATGTAGTCGTATGTACAATTATTATTATTGTCGGCATTATTTTTACCGGTACTCTTCGGGAAGGGGAAGCTTATTCATAAAATAAGTACTTATAGGGTGAAGCTACCCTTGAGGGGCTTGAATTGAATGTTCCTTGTATTTCTTTATCCATGAAAACAGTACCAGTGTTTGTATGTAGGTGCTGTGTGAAAATGTTCTAGTTGGGTTTCTTGCCGATGTTCAGTGCAGTATTTTTTTGTTATACTTGTTCATAGGGCTGTAGATGTAGATGTTGTATTTGCTGAAGTGCTGAAGTTATATGTTGCGTTGTAGAACAGCCATTTATTTTTGTTAACATGAATAGTATTATTGAGTAAATTTGTATGTATTTCTATGATACGTGGTATGTCATTACTATTAATTTTGTTTAGAGCCCTGTCCTATAATAGAGTTGTGATTGATTACAAATATTTTTGCAATGGCTAAAAATCACAACTCTTTACTAAAGAGATAGAAGATTCAATTGATATCAATTGCAAATTATCTGTAATTTATATCAACTCTTTTCTAAGACAGGGGCCCAGGTATGCATTGAATTATGACTAACTAACAGTTTTGGAGGAAATATACCCTCATTTTACTTTATATCTTAATGTTTTATGGTCACATTGCTGAAGGGTTTCTGTGAGGTTCTTTGG
This sequence comes from Strongylocentrotus purpuratus, assembly GCF_000002235.5. Classification (NCBI taxonomy): domain Eukaryota; kingdom Metazoa; phylum Echinodermata; class Echinoidea; order Camarodonta; family Strongylocentrotidae; genus Strongylocentrotus; species Strongylocentrotus purpuratus. The sequence goes on along the minus strand of NW_022145599.1, from coordinate 18,733,076 downwards.
AAAGGTGAAGGGACACTACAAGGAAGGAATCTGAAACTGAAAAAAGGGATAGCGATTAACCTGTCAGACTATTCTGTATGCCACATTGGATTGTGATTTTCTTCTGACTATGTCCCTCCATCAAGGCATTAATATGCTACTCGTCCTCTTTATTTCAGCCGCAGACTCCTTGTCTGTCGTAATGGATTGAAAGAAGCAGCAACTGTCATCTCAATCTTTTTCAAGAGAATTTAGAAAGACTCATGAAAACAGATAAATTAGATCTGTCTAGAGCCACAAGCTAGGGACTTATAATTCAGTTTAAAGGCATATGAGCTAAATTTCTCATTGTTTATCTGATTTCATTCAAACTTTCACCTTCTCTCACATTCATTTTCCTTCACCGGTAAGTTGCCTCCTTTCATCAAAGTGTGGCAGATTGAATAAATATTTGATAGACCTGGGACTCATTTCACAAAGCCTTTTTTCAATGACAAATATCAAAAATCAATGACAAATCTGATGATAACCAATCAGAAGCAAGGATTTCACTTGCTTAGAACAAAAACTGACATTTGTCACTGATGACAAGTTTTGTGAAACACAAAAAAAATGTGCTATATTATCACAAAACCAACATACTATTGACTTCATGTGTCTGTTAAAGGTACTGTGTCCCTTTTGCAGCCAACCTCAAGTTCTGTAGAACTTTGCAGGAATTATGAATATGTCATATATGTCCTATCTGTGAAATTTAAACGTTAGCAGTGTCCCTCATAATTACGGTATTCAAATTATGCAAGGAAACCCGTTTACTTGCTAGACTTCACTGTCAGACACTATTGAGTGAGTGACTGGCTATTTTCTTCTTTGGTAATAACATACATGAAAAGAGTTGTAAAGGGTACATGAGCATTTGTCTACATCAATAACCCACTTCTTGTGATGGCCAAGATTAAACTGATTGAATCTTTGCGCAGCATAAAACGTATGACCATTCAGTACAATTGTCTGAAAATCAAGACTATTACTTTTGGGCTCTATAGCCCTAAAGTCGATTTGACAACTAATAGTCATTATTTTCCCACTTGAAGACATTTTCAAGCCCCACCTTTTTCAGGGAAGTTCTAAATAAGTATTATCTTTCAAATGCAGTTGGAATTTAACTTTTTCATTTTTTGGCCTGCAAATGGGACATAGTACCTTTAAGAGCCAGAAGGGCATTAACTTATTGACTGTTATACAGTAATAATGCCCTTATTGCTCCAAGCAGAAGATACGAGTAGTATGACTGTCTGTTTTACAGGCAGGGTCATATTTTTTTTCATCATCTTGATTATGTTCTTAACTTGTAAGTCAACCACCTTGTGCTTGTACATACAGTTTTCAAAGTATAGATGTTTTTTTGTAGACAGTATTATCCACTTTAGAAGTTCATATTTATGTTTTGCTTTATAATTGGAAATGAATGTTTGAAGGCTGTATTTGGTATTATTTGGAGCCCCATTCATAGATTATGTAGTTACACAGAAATATATTGTGGTGATTTTTTTGATTTTTTATGTAGCTGAAAATGGAAGTGTACGTATGAGTCAATGGGACTTGCCTGTGTTTTGGAGGGTAAGGTTTCGGATTAAGCATTTCATATGATGCATTTCGATAAATGAAGAAAGGAAAGTAGTTACTTTGTAATGATTTGTTAATGATGTGCTTTGATAATTAGAAATGAAAAAAAAAAGATGCTGTGTTTGTACATCTAGTCTAAGCACTCCATTTGTTAATCAATCACCCCCATTGTAATAGTTTACAGGCACAAATCCTTGTCAGTCGTAGTGCTTAAAGGGAAAGTCCACCCTGATATTAAGTTGGTTTTAATAGAAGCAGAAAATTCAGGAAATACAGATCGCTGAAAGTTTGTGTTTGATTGAATGCACATTCAAAAATTCATAACTTTCTTATTTGAAATCAGTTTTTACTGAAACTTTCACTGACCCGTTTCTCTAATATTAGTTTGCTTCTATATCAGGGTGGACTTTCCCTTTAACAGAGAGTCTGAAACATGATTGAGACAATGTAGACCGCACAGTCTACTGCACACTTTCTGCTTGATCGCTTTACCATAGCTGTTCTCTTATTTCACACCGTCAAAGGCTTACAAAGTTAGGCTAGTCTCAAAGCGTAATATCATAGACGTAATATGGACTTGTGTTTAATGTCAATAAGGTCTTTCTTCATCAGCCCAAGTTGGTCAAATAGCCCGCTATTTTGTGATTCAGGAAATTAGCCCGAAGTTACAAATTGCGTTTTCATTAGCTCGAAGCTCTAGCTCAAGAAATTTGTTCAGTGTTCGCGCATAGTGCGAGTCTTCGGGCTGGTGAAGACGTACCTCAAAAAGGCAGGCTATTTTGCAAACTAGCCCAAGATATCTTGGGAAGATTGCGTCTTCACCTGCCAAATAGCCGCTCGATTTTGATCGGGCTAATTCCTGGATCAGAAATAGCGGGCTATTTGGCCAACTCAGGCTGATGAAGACCAGTACCTAGGCCATGTATTTTACCTATTCTTATTTGACACATTCTTATATGACACAGCCAGAGACTGGCAGAGTTGGGGTTGCATCAAAGTTTCATCAAATTTGATTAAGTGTCAACTGGAGTCTGTACGTGCAGACTAATTTTCTAATGAGGTACAGTATTTGAACTCCAACTGAACGCACCTGTTAGACTGCAAGTGTAAACATATCCTGAAATGTTTGTTGAGTGTCAAGTCTGGACTTAACTTGTTAGCTTAATACTCCCGTAATTGAAACCGATCATGCCATATCAGGCCTGCTGAAAACCTGACAGATGGTAGCTTATGTAAATGGCTTGTCTTTGCAACCTGCTAACGCTTTGCAAACACATATTTCCCAGTGATTTAAAGAGCCTAATTATGGCTGCTGTGTATTTCTTTTTAAATTCTGTTAAACACATAAATATATCAAATTCTGGTTTATGCATTAACCCTTACTGTACTGGGGGGGGGGGGGGCCTGGGAGGCCCCCCCCTCGACATTTTCGGAGATTGCGCCGCAACCGCTTGAAATTTTGAATTGTCGTTTCATGACTTTTTTCCCTCAAGTCTTACGCACGTTTTGATACCATTTTCGTCGCAATCGGATATACCTGTGAGGTGTTACATAACAATTAGTATGCGCATGTCATCAAAAATATGCTATAATTGCATATATTCATGTACAAGCAGAAATGTGAATACAGGTTTAGATGTATTCCTTCCTAAGTGGGTGATATGAATTGATATCGAATTGCTTTTATATGTTTCTCAAAGTAACTTGATGTATTCCAGAACAAAAGAATACATAAGAAATAAAAACAATAGATATAATAAGAAATAAAAAAACAATAAAATACATAAGAAAATAAATATTTGAAAATCGCATCAAATTTGCATAAATTATCATTATTAATTACATCCAAATAAATATTTTGTGTTAGAAAAGAAGTTTCATATGAATAATGAGTTTCAACGTTCAAAAAGTGAAGTTTGACACGTTTTCTGTAAAATGCATAAAATTAGCATTTTGCATAATTAATTAGGCTATAACGACAAAAATTTGCATATTCGCAAAAAACTAATTACACCATCTTGTTCGTTACGTAAATATCTACAAACATGCAAATTTTCGTGTTCATCGGACATCCGATGGCCGAGATCATAGGGGGGGGGGGGCCTCCCAGGCCCCCCCCCCCAGTCAGAAGGTGCTCAAAATAGCCCAGTACAGTAAGGGTTAAGCAAGATTTGCTACATAGCAGATGAGTTCGTTCTCAATCTTTATAGGGATACTCCTACTTAAATATTTCATTCTTAATGTTCTTGGTGAATTTTTGGTTCATTTCATTACACATATAAGTATTTTGCCCTCTTTTTTTGTCAAATAAGAAATGGTCACAAGTCATTAAACATATTCACATGTTATTCTATCTTATTCTATAGAATGAAACATTGAATGTAAATCACTTTACATTCATTGATGATTTGATATTTGCTGCATGGCAAATGCTCTCAATACTTCCTTTGTATTTCATATATTTTGGCTGCAGTTTTTTATATTTTACAATGTAGGTATGTGATGGCCAAGGGAGATATATATATATATATATATATATCTACGTTTTAATATTGTTATTTGTTGCTACACATGACATTGCAGATTAAGTCATAATATTTTGCTGTGGTTCTGTATAGTATAATTATATTTGTTAACCTTTTTCCCCCACCGAAACCAAAACACAGCTTTTTATCACAATTTTCATTGCATTGTTGCACACATTTAATACCATCAGATTTAAGTAATTTTCCACTTGTGATGTTAATAAAGAAGAAAAGGATGAGGAAGGAGAAGAAGAAGAAAGAGAAGAAGGAAGAGGAGAAGAAGAAGAAGAAGAAAAAGAAGATCTGCCAGGTAAACAACATAAGTATATCAGTTCCATTTATCTTGTATAGGTTTGGAAGTTGGCAATTAAAATGTTGGCAACATGCACCACAACCCACTCTATAAGAACATTATGATGAGAGAAATTGAGCATTACCAATTATTATCACAGAAACTGGATACAAACTAATGTGAAAATGTGAGACTATAGGTATGAGGATACTTTGTAAAGGGAATATTAAAAGAGCTTTTGTCTAATATAGTTCCTTTGGATGTTTTTTTATACGTGTGTTGTTTGCATACTATTTACTTTGTTTCAAAGTGGTAATTTGTGTCTGTGGTTGAAATGTATATGTGCACTAAACTTTGATGGTGATGGGGAAAAGGTGGTGAAAGTTACTGTCCTGAATAATTGCAAAGAAGGAGAAGGATGAGGATGATGACATTGATGATGATGATTATGATTACAGTGTGGATGCTAACATGATGGGAAATGATGATGGAGGTGATAGTGGTGATGATCAGGATTATGATGATGGTCATTAGGATGGTGATGATGAAGGCAGGCGTGGATCCAGGATTTCTTGGGGGGGGGGGGGGTAGTGAGCACATTTTTTTTGTTTGGCCCTCGAAAATTTGCACCCCCCCCCCCCTTGAGCACCAGGAGGAGGGCCCTTCCCCCAAATAGCTAAAAATCACATGTTTTTAATTTTACACATTTTTTCCCAGGGGGGGGGGGGGCCGGGTCCGCCACTGGATGAAGGAGTTGGTGATGTTGATGGTGATGGCGATTATGATGATGATGATTACAGTGTGGATGCTGATATGGGAAAAGATGATGATGAAGGCTATGGTGGTGGTGATTATCAGGAATATGATGATGGTGATAATGGTCATGGTGATGATGTTAATGATGATGATGAAAATGATAATTACAGTGTGGATGGTGATCAAGGAAGATGATGAAGTTGATTAATGGCCATGAAGGATGTGATGTCATACTGATCAAAGATATGATGAGGATGATGATTATCACTGTCGCTGTAATCGTCATGATGAATCATTCAACGTATAAACAAAAGCATTATTAGCAATATATATTATGACAACAACAACAATTTTTTTAAAGGCAAGAATAAAGTCGCACACGCTCAGTAGTGGAATGGTCATTTGCAATTCATTTTGTTGCCAGAAACGCTTCTGATAGAAATCACCTTTTCATTATATTATTTATGAGAAGAAAGAACACTAATGGAAAGCACTTAGTATTTCGTTTTTCAGCTCGATGTTAAAGGTATAGACCAGTTCTGGTCATGCGATTGCATTGTAAAAGAAAGAAACGTTGTGGAATCGATCAGAAAAGGTTGATCATCTAGCATATAAGTATTGGTGTGTACTTCAAGGTTCTGGAATCATCAAAATGATAGGAAATTTGGCCCAGTCTTGGTAAAGTTACAAGCACTGTACTATTAAAGCGATATCTATCCAGGCCGGATTGAAAATTAATAGGCGGTTTCCTGGCAAAATTGGTATCATCACGTATAAGTCAAAACATACTCTTTTACATGATTGGTAATAAGAGCTTCCATTTCATTTTTTGAAAGGAGGGCGTTTTCAAAACTGGTCTATACCTTTAAGGTTACAACACCTTCAGCATCAAAACGAAATAGGCCTACATCTACAACGGATCGTATTTATTATTTTTACGGCTGTAGCAGAAGACTGAATGTAATAGAGCCTTAATAATGGGCAATTATTTTGATAAGTTTTTATTTTAGGTTTAACACCTTGTAACATTAAGTGCATATTATGCTCTGTGTCGTTTCGTTGTCTTCGTATACGTCTTCACATGTTTGGTCTCAATGAAAAGTTTAAAACATTAAAATAGATCTTGTAAAAAGAATGTCTGAATCGTAAGTCTGAACAGTAATTTCTTTTTTGTTAAGTCATCCATAACAATAACATCCAATCACAAAAACAAATTGCTCTTTATTTAGACTAATTCATCTTTTTATATACACATAATATAGGCATTTCAATGTTAATGGTACAAAAATAACATACAAGTCTTTTGTAACGTCACAATATTCGTTAATCTGGGAGGGGTATGAGAAGGGGTGCATCCTGCTACCCCTCCCTGCATCCGTATCTTATGCGTCGGCTTATCTCCCGCTGATATCTCGGCAATCCGAAGATCATATTTGATCGCAATGAGAGAAAGGGATTTGGGGGTGAAGGACACTTGCCTGCTTGCTTCGACTCTAAACAATTTAAAGAGAAAGTCGAGTTCTTGTAAAATCGATGTTTTAAATAATAATTTGTGAGCTTTCTTATTTTTTCTTCACAGTTTAGAAGAATATCATAGTAGAATAACCCTAAAAAACGTTTGCTCGACAAGAAATAGAAGAACATTTTCCAGTGTTTGGACCAAAATGTATGCCACATGTGTTTTAGTCTTATATACGGCCGTACTTGCTTGTGTACAGTTATATGATTTCCAGCTAGATTGAGTGAATTTATTTTGATTTTGAGAAACCCAACATCTCACACTACACACCGATTCTCAATTCTAAATAATAAATCAATAATAGTAATAATACGTTTCATTATAAGCGACTTTCAGGGGATACAAGGAGATGCAGTTTTGTCTGCGTCATCTTCCTTTAATTGCCATGTGCTTCCATGCGATTTCCTTTACTATAACTTGACTTTACAAACCTCAACTTTATATTTAAGACAGGGACCTAGTAAAGTCTTAATTCTAAATAATAATACGATAATAGTAATAATACATTTCATTATAAGCGCCTTTCAGGGGAAACAAAGAGATGCATTTTTGTCTGCGTCATCTTCCTTTACCATGTGCTTTCATACGATTCCCTTTACTTGACAATACAAACCTCAACTTTATCTTTAAGACAGGGACCTAGTAAAGTCTTTGATTTAGCTAATGGCATAACGGCTGCGGGATGAGCGAAGTTATCTAGGGCAGGGCGACCTTCCGTCAAGGAAACCATGGTCGACTGGCGTAGGGGTCAGTGAGCCGTGACGTAGACAAAACAGGTGGGGGCGGGGCGGGGAGGGTGAGGGGGAGGGATTGATCGAGCCTATACTAGACATATACAATGGGTGTAAGGGGGGTATTTTCTTGGGGGGGGGGGGTGAAATTATACCTCCATCGAACCTAGATGTACAGGACACGACCCACGGGGGGAAGGGGAGGGGTGTATTTTCTTTTCTATGACACAGACACAGGGAGTAAAACACATTTTTTTAAATTCCAGTTGTGTAAATCTCGAGAACGATATATATGTCTGGTGAAAGGGCAGTGTGGTGCTGAGCCAGTGTTTTCCTTTTGACCCACACACCTGTTTTCTCTATCCGTCTCTCTCTCTCTCTCTCTCTCTCTCCCTGTCCCCTTTTTTCTTTCCCACCCACTCTCTCACTTTATCACACTCACTTATCTCTACCCTTTCTCTCTCTCGCTCTTTCTCTCTCTCTCTCTCTCTCTCTCTTTCTCTCTCCCTCTCTCTCTCTCTCTCTCTCTCTCTCTCTCTCTCCCTCTCCCCTCTCTCCCACCTGCATGGTGCTTTTATGCCAACAAATCTTCCCGTCCAAATTAATCATCTATCATGGAAGTGCCAAAAATGATAAGAGATCAGAAAAGAAAACTAGATATATTTTTTTTTTAATAAATAATTTCATTTCCAGTAAAAATTTCCTGCTTTCCTTTGGATCAGTTTGAGAACCAAATTGTCATGTTGTTAATTAACAAAGCGACTAAAGTGAGTCAAGTGAGTTCAACTTGACTGATTTGGGTTGCCTTGGAATCGGAATAGGGTTATAAATTTTGTCTCGATGACATATACGGTTGAATTGATTAACCTATTTTGTATTTAATCAGATTACACTTGAAATGATTAAAAGAATCTCAGTCAATTTTTAGTGTGCCTCATTTCCATTTAAAGAAAGTTACTGTTATTTATTGTCATCCTGCGATTAAAAATCAATTGCGAACAACCTTTTTATTCCTTCCTTTAGTGTCGAATGGAAATATATCATGCTTAAATTTAATGTGCTAGTACTCAATTATGGCCGCGATTTATGACTCCAGGAGTTAATATAATCATGGACCCTGCCACAAATCTGTTTGAACCATCGTAAAGTTACCATTCTGGACAGCGTCTCACGAAACCGCCATAAGTACAACGACATCCTATTGAAATGCGTGTATTAAAGGTAATACAAAGTTTTGGTACGGGGTCATGAATTTGGTTCAAATGAAAATATTGGAAGCATATGCGATCCTACAATATTCAGTGATCGTTGTCGCGGTTGAAATCGAGTCTAAAGTTATGAAACTGTAAATAATACACTCTTTATGTTGAATAGCTCCCTCTCAATGTCAAGATATTAATTAAGCTATACAAAAATGTTTCTTGACTAAAATCGATCGACTAGCTATTCCCGTTTAAAAGTTATATATCACAACTACATATTCTGAGATTTTCATGGTCGCAGCTACCATTGTACAGCCGTAGGCGCTATTTGAAATTCATCAACATTTACCGGGAGCACCGGTAAATTTTTATATTCAATTTTTCTTGAAAGCAGAAGCGTTTTAGGGGTTAATTTTTTTAGTGGTTAAAATACATTCACAGGGGCATCCAAATATATCAAAATGGTATTAGAATCACTATCCACCCAATTTTCAAAATTTCCGAAAACTTTGCATTACCTTTAAGTTTAACAAACGTTTCAATGAGATGTCGGTGAACTTGTACTCATTATGACGGTTTCGTGAGACGAAGCCCGGATTACTGAAGTGAGTTCAGGGTCCAGGGTGAGTTCAAAGCAATTACCCACATTTTTCCTTCCGTGATTAAAATAGGGTATTTTTCTGGAAATAAATGCCCCCTTCCTTATTCCTTTCTTGTGTGTTATGCCAGATGGCTATATAATATGTGCAGGCCTGTTTATGTGCTGATGTGACATTCTTCTTTGGTTCTCCTCCACTTTCATTGATTCTCATCATTCTCTTTAAAATAATTTTCGATTCTTCTCTTAATATCCTTCTCCGTATAATTCTTTTGCGACTCCTCCTCATCCATTCCTTCTTCCTCCTCCTCCTCTTCTTCTTCTTCTTCTTCTTCTTCTTCTTCTTCTTCTTCTTCTTCTTCTTCTTCTTCTTCCTTTCTTGTTGTTGTTGTTGTGTTATTGTTTTTCTCCTTACCATTCTCTACTTTATTGTTTCCTTAATTTCTTTCCAGGCTCCCCGTTCCCACACCCTCTATTCTACCCCCTCTCCCCCACCCCTCTCTATCTCTCTCTTTATATATATATATATATATCTCTCTCTCTCTCTCTCTCTCTTTCTTTATCTCTCTCTCTCTCTCTCTCTCTACAGACAGACAGTCAGACAGGCAGGCAGATGGGTCACTCTTAAATCAATCATCTTAGTTTCTCATATATTGGAGAACGCCAGTAGTCTAAAGCAAGTTTGAAGAATGATCGATGTCTTTCTTCTTTGAACCTTCAATATGCTCCTTCTTCCACAAAGTCTATCTTCAATCTAATAGCGGTATGGAGCCAAAAGAATACTTAAAGAGCATGGAGTTACAAATGTGAGCATTATACGGACGCGGTTCATCACTCAACCGACAGAGACCCATAAAACATGACAAGATATGCGAACATTAACATTGCATAATTTAGCAAGCGGATTCAATCTCAGACATCTTTATTCGATAAGAGATGTTCATGTAAGGAAGCAGAGCGGTGGAGTATTTTTAGATGTGCATCTGGCCGAATGCACAAGGGGCACATTTTTAAGAAACGGGGGTTTTATCGGTTATGATGATGTCAAGGACAAAAAATAGTTTCGTGGAAGTAGAAGGTATTTGAAACTTTTAAGGGTAAACTGAAGAATAAGCAATTGTCCATGGATAATAATTCGTATAAACTTGTTTTTAATATATCAACAAAATTAAATATTCGCACTTGTTATCTGAATAAAAACATAATTAACAATTTGATAAGAAGAACCACCCCCAGAATTCAAAACTGGCTATGAAGTTGAAGTTTAATTACTTTCATAAAGCAATCAATTATTATTTGTTTTAACCATGAAGTCATAAAGGAAACAAACATCGATTTTAATAATAGAGCTATAATTAGATGGTTATAATTAGAAAGGGGGAGTCAAAGACAGAGCGAAAGGCAAGCGTGTCAGGACAATTACCACCAGAAAAATCCCCCCGGAAAATTACCCCCCGGAAAACTAACCCCAAGGAAAATAACCCCCAGAAAATTTCCACACGGATTATCACCCCCGAGGACAATATCTCCCGGAAAATTACCCCCTAGGATAATTACTCCCCCCTTCTACCCTGAGGTAAAGTTGGTTTCAATTTTTCGGGGGGGGGGATTTCCGGGGTGGTTGTCCTTAGGGGTGGTTGTCCTCGGGGGGGGGGGGGTAACTTCCGGGGGGCAATTTTCAGGTGGGTAATTGCCCTTGGGGATAATATTATTGTCCCGCATGGGGAAAAGGTGAAAATAATAAGAAGATAAATCTCTCTTTTTTTTTAATGGGTCTAACCACAAAGAAACCAAAAGTATGTTTCTTTAATCTTTTTACAAGGCGATCAGCCGGAAAATACTGATTCTGATCGTCAATGACACCACATTAACTAATTACAAGCCACCGTGAAGAATACAAACAAAACATAGACGAAAGTAGACAACATAAGGAGGGAGTGTTGACGATGAGCTTGAATATCATCCAGGTTACCATAGCAACATGTCTCAGGGCTATATTTGCATAACCTGCATGTAATATGACATGAAGGACGTGTGCTAGGCCTACGTTGCTTAACGGGAAATTAATCAAACATGGCCATGGTGGTGAGGAAGTTCGTTATCATAGATCTAGTCTAGATCAGAACATCATGGACCGCTATAAAGATAAACATTACTCGAACGCAATCTTTCATGTCATGGATCTTCTAACATGTTAAAACAACAACCAAAGCACGCTCCATAAAACCTGCTTCAGTAATGCATATGGATGATGGAGTATCATAAACAAAAACTTAGAAGTAAATTTAAAACCCAGATATCAAAGGGATAGTTGAGTTCTGTTGCAGAAGGCGCTACACAAAAAAAAAATCATCTTTGTTTGATCAAAATCGGTTCAGAGGCGGCTGAAATATCCATAAATATAACGATTTTTAATACTTGTGTACCACCACAAATATTAGATAATTTGAAAAAGCCGTTGAAAAAACGAAATAGCGCCTTTTACGTCATATTTCAGCCAATGCCGATGAACGGAGTGTGGCATATGTAGATTAATGGATTGCCAAATATTAGTGCTTTGGCAGTGATTCGAACCCCGTACCTTGTGGTTCACAGACATAGTCCGGAGACGTATGCACTAGACTCGACCACAATGCTGCTAAAGGTGCTGTAAATTAATTTGAATACTTGGATGCAGTGCGCTTGATGTAATTCAGAGACAAAATTACATGGTTAACCAACATTTTGTCCACAGGTCGCTGTTTGCCAAGCTTTCATTAATTTTCGTGACAAAGATAACCTTTGATAAAAACATGAAATGTTGGTCTTTAGTTCCGATTAAGATTTAAAACCTGCAGATGTAATCATTTTGACAGAGACAAAATTCGTGGAATTAAAATGTAAAGCAAATGAATATTGGATAAGGACATAATGCAGAGGTTGATGAAAAAAAAGAGAATTACAATTTGGCAAAGTATATAGGTGAAAGAAATTAAGAAATTTAAGAAAAGGGGCTAAGAATCACATTATTCATTCTATTGGGAACGGTGGCGTATACAACTATGGCTGGGGGGGGGGCAGGAGCTACGGCTCCCTCCAAAACCACCCCCCCCCCCTGTTACATGGCCGTGTTGATTTGTATTATATATAACGAGTGATCACACCCAATGCAGCTTTTGGCTGAATTTGGTATACAAATATACACTGTCTTGAGAGGTTCTGGTTAAAACTATGCGCAAGAGGCGACTCCAATAATACTATTTGCTGAGGGGCGCAGACCCGAAGCAAATGGTACTTTTGGAGTCACCGAGGCCCATAGTTTTGAACCAGTACCTCGAATAGAAGGCATGGTATATTTGTTTTATATCCTACATCAACAATTTGTTGGCTTTTGATTGGTTGAGAGCTCGTCACATGACCAGAAATATTTGAACTATTTTTAGAAAGTACTATATGAGAGTACTATTTGGGAGTTGAAAAAAAATGTTAATTTTTGTTGTTTAATTTTTTTCTTTTTTTTCTTCAAATCTTAATTTAATGAAAACAAAATATTTTAAATCTTTGAGATAAAAATTGACATTTTTTTTTGTTCTAAAATTGTTTTCTTCCCAAAAATGTTTTTTATTTTTTATTTTTTTATATTTTTATGAAATACATTTTTGATGCAGGATATAAAACAAATATATATATAATGCCTTCTATTCGAGATACTGGTTAAAACTATGGGCCTCGGTGACTCCAAAATACTATTTGAGTCACCTCTTGCGCATAGTTTTAACCAGAACCTCTCAATTAAGACAGTGTATATTTGTATATTATATTGTATAGACACGTTGCTTCGAACAAAAAATTAAAATAATATTCATGTTCACATAGTTGTTCATAATGCATTTTGTTTTAATTCCATTGAAAAGATGATTGATATGCAAATTAATATTGGCTTCAGAACAGCGCTTCAATTTGAAATGTCAGCTGTAATATTTCTGCCCCGAGAGATTGTATTGGAAAGCAGGGAAAACACGTTATTTTGAAGATCAATTTTACATCTAATAAACCCCTCACTTTCAGGAGATATGCTAATCCCTTCAACGTGAAACATGTGAAATCCCTGGTAACAAATGTAGCTATTATGTATAATTAAAACAAGTCAGAGAGCGATTCGCGATTCATAATACAACTTTCATACTAGCAAAAACTTTCTCTTACTCCCGATCCTCTCCCATTCTCTCTCTCTCTCTCTCTCTCTCTCTCTCTCTCTCTCTCTCTCTCTCCCTCTCCCTCTCTCTCTCTCTTTCCCTCTCTCTCTCTCTTTCTCTCTTTTTCTTTCTGTTTGTCATTCCCATTAAACAGTGACCAAAAATGGCAATGAAAATACTGAAATAACCATGACTAATTTGTTTTTCTCCTCCAATTAATGATTTGTTTGATTTCAGTTTAATAACATTATGTTTCGACTTTCAAAATAACTAGGCTACCTTCTTAATAATATAAAAAGAAAACTTGAAGCATTATTTGATTGTGTGTAGTGATATACTTAACTGGACGGTTTTCCCATTCCTTCTCCGGTATCATTTATTAAAAAAAAACATATACAGTGAATGTAGACCTGTGTATTCGTTCAAATTGCGAGTGACGAGAGAGTGCGCTATATATCCAGACGGTAATACATAAATTGAATACTGTTAGCATTCTGTGGCCAGAACACAAAATAGTGAGTATTCCTGTTTAGTGGCGTATCGCGTGTCCACTTATTTGAGGGGGTACTCAACTAACTCAAGAGATGGGGGCACCCTCAGCATCCCTTGTAAAATGAAATGCAAAGTCACAAGGCGACGGATTAAGAGGGGGGTGTGGTAGGTGATCCATGGGCCGTCTATTTTTGTTTGTTCACCGTTCGATGAGGGGGCACATACCCCCCCCCCCCCAAGCCCCTTGGCACCATTAGCAGTTAGGCGTCACGGATTGACAGTTTAAACCGACATGTCATAAAGTAACTTATCATTCACACGTGACATGTTTGATAAAGTTTTCATAGTAATCAAATTTCGAAAGTCTCTGTGATCCAGTTTACTACAGTGCAATACAAGTTTTTTTCTTCCATATACAAAAATACTTGTCAGCAATTCTGAGGACGGTTAGTCCTTTTTTTCATCTTCACAATTTTACTTATTTCGTAGAGCAGATGGAATATTAATGTTCTACCTCTCGTCTATCCAAATGACTTTAGATTCGCAAGCAGAAGCACTTAAAAAATATATCGTATTCATTGACCCAAGCTCTAGAGTTATTAACGGCGAGGGCGGGGGGGGGGGGGTGAGGGCTGACGTTGATTGCCCGGATATTGATTTTCCAATTCCTAAACTTTTGTGCGAGCAAAACTCTCGACAGTTTGTCATAGCAGAAAAGCATAAAAACCTGATAGTTTGTCCTTTCAAGTAAGCTTGTTAAACAGGGCATTTCTGTTCGGGGAAACTCATAATCAACAAAGAATACATACAGAGGCAGTCCTATTCTCGTTTAGGAAGGAGCACCTAGACGTTTTGTCTTGAAGGGTGTAAACTAACTTACAAAAAGAAGGGGGCAGTCCCGGGAGGGGCACAGATTCCTTTTCGTTAGGGGCGTTATTTAATTTGAGGGGGTACATTGGTAATTGGTTATTACACGAGGGGTAGGTTTTACTAGTTTTGAAAAAGTAGGGGTTAAATCGGCCAAACCCCCCCCCCCCCCCTCCCTCCCCCCGCCTTCGTCAGCCGTTTCTCACACTGAAACTGGAGGAAAGTCCATGAACACAATCGCAACTACTTTTGAAAAATAAGTACATAAAGGCAATTTCACTTATAAAGTTCGGATTATGTAATATTCACACATTTCAAAAGTTACGTAATATAAGGCCATTGCGATTGCCTCAAACTGAATTTTTCGAAATTAGTTGCGATTGTGTTCATTTTTCCTGTCATAATATAATGATCAAATTATAATATTAATTTAATTATTAGCGATTCATAACAATGTTATTAATTGAAATCATAAAATCATGAGAAAATAAATTGTGTCGAGTAGTATCCGGCTACATAAATGTACTCTTAAGGGTCGAGCTTTCCACAGTCCATGGTCGGGCTGCTGTGGAAGATTAGCCTGTTATTGGTGGGTCGAGATTACTGTCACGAAACCCTTCACTAACTATAGAGCGCCATATGCAGAAAGCAAAACAAAAACAAAAAAAATTAAAGTAACACAGTGAAATTAAATGAAATGTTATTTTTTAAATAAGAAGACCTTAGGATAAACTCTGCAAGAACTTGCATAGATAGATATTCACCAAAGTGTGTTTTGTTGGTTTTGTTTACATGTTGGAAAGATTCGCGGTGATGGGCATACATACACACAGGGCATTCCATACCCTTCATTCAGCGCGCGGTGCTTTTGACAAGTTTCCAAAAAGTTAGACAAAATAAAGGAGAAGAGAATGGATTCTTTGGTTCAGCAGGTTTTGATTGTTTGCCCTCATGTATCAGCTGACGATGCTCGTAGAGATCTAATTTACACAAAGGACCCTCAAACAACAATTAACAGAATATTTGACGGGAATGTAAGTATAAACAAACGTGTGTCATGAGACATGACGAGAGGATTTTATACAGGCTTGACATTTGAGCGACGGGCACCAGGGCACCTACAAAAATGTAGACCGAAAGCTTCAGTCTCTATAATCGTCGGTTGTTCCACTGAGACTACGTCTGGCTCCACTAGACCTCCGGTTATAGAGACTGAACGATCGCCTATACCATCGTATGTTGAAGATATCACGGCTAGATTTTAGCCGCTAGGCCCCTCCCACAAACATGACAAACTTGCCACGGCCGTATTGTTATGCCCCCAAAATCCCCCAAAATATGTCATTTTACCTCGTGTAGATCTATATCCAATTTTAAATTAGGCCTAGACTCTAGGCTATAATACATTGGTTCCACTTACTAACTTGATTGAAATAATCCATTTAATGGTCCCTTTTAAGGAAATTATGGGTCAAAATCGACATCCATGTTGAAAATCTTGCAAGCCGTGTTAAACTCTCGCTGCCGTCAATCTCATCCCTTCTACGCCGAAGGCAAAATGATTATGAAGGAAAAACTGTGTTCCATCTACACGTTCGTAATGGCGTTATCACAGTTTTTCCTTCGTAATCATTTTGCCTTCGGCGTAGACTAGAAGGGATGAGATTGACGGCAGCGAGAGTTTAACACGGCTTGCAAGATTTTCAACATGGATGTCGATTTTGACCCATAATTTCCTTAAAAGGGACCATTAAACGGATTATTTCAATCAAGTTAGTAAGTGGAACCAATGTTCTAGCCTAGACCTAATTTAAAATTGGATATACATGAGGTAAAATGACATTTTGGGGTATTTTGGGGGCATAACAATACGGCCGTGGCAAGTTTGTCATGTTTGTGGGAGGGGCCTAGCGGCTAAAATCTAGCCGTGATATCTTCAACATACGATGGTTCAGTCTCTATAACCGGAGGTCTAGTGGAGCCAGACGTAGTCTCAGTGGAACAACCGACGATTATAGAGACTGAAGCTTTCGGTCTACAGGGCACCAGGCTTTGATCCCCGCAGAGCGTATGCGCAACAAACATGCTAACTCCAGGACCAGGGAGCTTCAGAGCCCGCATATAAAAACAGTTCAAACAGAGGGTTGGGTCACATTTTTTCGAAATGTAAAGAGGTAGTAATTACAATTTTGACTTAGGTCTACAATGTTTTTCGACTCCTCTAGGCCTACTACTAGGCCTGGGCATCCGTCCAACTAGAAGGTCTAGCCTGCTAGTGCTAGTGCTAGGAATACTTGAATTTGAAATTATAATTTGAAGAAGTCTGTGCAGTGATGGGGAAAAGGGTGATTCCTCATCCTAACCCAAGGATTAAGGATGCATCCATGCATTTTGTATCGTTGATTCAACATGGCGAAGAGAAAGTATGCATACGTACGCGGTAGCAGTGCAGCAAATATGATACTCATAGATCTATAGGTCTAGAGATATAATAATAGAGCGCCATTTGCTCGAAATTGCTCAATATATGCACAAGGTTGAGAAGGGCTCTTTTTCTTCGAAGTCATGCATATTCAGCAATTTCGAGTGAACAGCTCTGTTTAGCATAAATATACATATTTTCTGCCCCGCTACCGCTTTCATGAATTTTTTTTCGGGGGCTGGTACCTTGTGTTTGTCTCTTCCGAAAGGTCCGCTAGGAACTATAACTGGAAGTATAACTTGAAGCCCGACTGCTGAGAACATAGCATTCTTCCAGAATCTCGGGTAAAGCGGTAAAATTGACGTGACGAGAGTATAAATTTATGTAGTTCAGGGGTTATGCTATTTGGTAGGCTCCTATATATTAGGCTCCTACCTGAATTTCATTCAGTAGGTCGTAAGGAAGCCCTGTACCAATATTTGCATTTGTACAACAACAAATCAATGTTATTTTATGTTATATATTATTTGGGGGCTCTGGGGCAACACCCCGCCCACCACATGACCCTTTTATAATTTTTTTGCTAGGGGCTCCTACCCTAGTATCTTTCAGTACATGTAGGTCCTATAAGGAAGCTCTGTACCAAAAATGGCGCTTATATCCGGCAGGTAACGATAATTCATATATTTGACTCTAAGCCACCTGACTATTTATAATATTATCCACATAAGTCATCAAAGATTTATGAAATATTTCTTGTAGATTTCTTCAAATTATTTTTTGAAATCAACTGTTTAGATAACCAACCTGTCCAGACACATGACATGTGGATATGTACATTTTCTCTGGAATCCCCACATTTGGTATTAGCACAATGCATGTAGTACATGTAGGTCACACTGACAGGAAGACTCTACTGTACATGTGATATAGTATGTTACTTTTTTCAGGTCATTGAATTTTCTGGCTAATGTCCATTTCACTATTCCTTGAATCCTAAATATTAGTCATATCGTGTACATCTTTTTATGTGTGTCCAGTTCTTGATAGGAATTCCTACTGATCAGCCAGGAGATCGAAGCCCAGTGCCAGTGCCGCCAGTACGCCACATTCCCACCAAGAAACCTGTGCCATCAGCATCTGCGGGAAGCTTGTCAGACAACTTTGGGTCAAACGGTTCAGAAAGGAGCTGTGACACCCACTTTAGCGAAGATGTGAGAGACTCCCATCAAAAGAAAATGGCCTACAAGAACACTCAGAGGCACCAGGGGAGGACCAGTCCCTTCCCTGCTACCAGCTCTGATCTCCATGATGATAGCGACGATGATGAGGAGTTCCCATCCATCTTTGCATCTCGTGGACCACAAGCTACCTCAAGATGGGAAGCCAATGTGACATCGAACCTTCCAAAGGAATCTGGTTTCATACCAGGAAACAATGAGAGGGAAAAACATGGGACGTCCAAAGGATCGGCACACGACACCAATGCCAAAAAGACAATGTCCTCTAGAGTGTGCCATATTGACATATCCAGTAGTGACAGTGACGGTGATCAAAGCCCTGACAAGGTAGCTAACCCTGTTAAGCACAAAAACCAAGAGAGGGTGAATGTAGCTTCAATTGTCCATCTAGACCCTGAATCCTCATCGGACGAGGACGATATCATCCAACTTGGTCTGTTGCGGAGACTAGAGGATCAGAAGAAGAAGCGGTTCAAGGCAGCACGGAGCAGCAGCCAGGAATCCTCCCAAACCTTGTCGACATCTTCCTCCAAATCAAGCACTGCCAGAGAGAGGGAAATCCATGAAAAAGTGAAAAATGCCATCTTAGGAAACGGAAGATCCTACGATCATGCCGTAAGTGACAGTGATGGTGAGCCGGAATCCATGGAAATGACCGATCAATCATCATCACGTTATAACTCATCATCCATGCCTTACACCACAGAGACTGATAGTCTTGATTCACAGACTGTGACGTCGCAGGAGAGCAGTTCGTCTTTGTCTTCAGGTCATCTAAAGACGAAGAGAACACCAGAGGAAATCCAAGCTGCCAAGTTCAAAGCAATGGTACATATGATTCTTTCGTGGTGATTTGGGTTGTATTATTTAATATTTTCTTGGATTTTTAAATTCAAGGACATTTCCATATTCAATGGCACTTCTTAAATTCAAGATGTCCAAAAATGGTAATTGCCATTCATATCTGCCAGATTCTGCGTCATTATTGTAATGAATAAATAAAATGGATTATCAAGATGTTGGTCCGTTATGAAAGAAAAAGTAATATGACAAGAACTTCATTTGAAAGTATATGACCTATATACTGCTGTATTTAATAGAGAATTCCTTCATAAATACAGTACAGCTTTACATGTAGCCAAACTAAGGTTCTCTAAGTATCAAACAGGTATTTATTTAGAGTTTTAGTAATATTGGTACATGTAGATTACATTAAAATACAATATTACATTCTTTGCAACACAGGAGAGGAAGACTGAGAAGGAGCGACAGAGGCAAGAGAGGAACAAACTTCAAGAATCAAAGAAACAACAAAAGCAAAGAGAGATTGATCAAAGGAAGGTAACAGCATTCTCCTCTTACAGATTTACTTATTCCTACGTCTCATTTTACCGTGTATTTGCCATGGATGTTTTCTATTCTCTATGTTTCCTTTTAAAAGAAATTACCAATGTACTGAATGGTAATTTTGTTCCCGTTTTTCTTTAAATCCATCTCATAAGGTGAATATTCTTTGTTGAAAGAAACAATTTTTTTTTTTTTAATTTTTTTTTAAAGTATCACAAATCTTCAAAACACCTCAATTGCACAACTTTATATTCATAGCAGGAATTATCAAACACAATGATCAGGTGTTTTATCCCACATTCTGCACCCCCTGATCCAAATCTTGTGTGTTTGTTCCAGAACGTTTTTGAAGATCTTTTATACTCTCTCTCTCTTTTATTCTTCCTTGTTTATGATGCAGACACTCAGAGATGCAAAACGGGCAGAGAAACCAGGAGAATGCCTGAAAGTAAGTTGATTCTGATATGAAAATCAATAACTAAATGTTCTAACTTACTCAGTAATAATAATAATAATAATCTTTTAAAGTCCACTCCAAATTTTATTAAGTTAACCCAAAAATGGAAATTCTTTTTGCCCAATTGATCGTGAGCCCGCAGCCACTGAGCAGCGCCAGATCGACGTTGCTCTATCTAGCCAAACTAGGTAGCAGCAACTCCCGTCTTTTGGTATGATGCGGCCGGGCTTCGAACCCATGACTTCCCGGTTGTGAGGCGGACACTCTACTGACTGAGCTAAAACAGAGAGGTAAACTGGAAGAGTGGATTAATAGATCAGAGTCGGTCACTACTAGCAAAACAAAAGGGATAGGTCTTTTTTTCTTCAGTCCCCCCCCCCCTCCCCCACCCCTCTTATTATGTGTTACCTGTGTTGAGTAAGATTTACAATATTTTCTCAACATTCAATGAAAATGATGGCCAAGTATGCATTTCCTTTTGACACAATCAGTTTTATTTACATTTGGAGCCTTTGCCTAAAATCTATGTCAGGTTTGTTAGACAATTGTGAGTAAAAACTAACTGATGAATCAGAAAGAATGAAAACTTTGTGAATTGTGAGATGGGCCAGTGCAACATTATCTGCCATTTGTTTATTCTTATGGATTTCCATTTCCCCCGTCTGCGGGGATACTATCACTAGTCAATAGTCATCTGACAAAATCCTCCATGGTCTTATAAGGTAAATAAATATGAATAAGGAAACAAAAAGAATGTTCTCATGAGCTCTACCAACCAGATCAAACCCTTGAACTCATAAAATACTGAGCCTGAAAAAATTCAGTTAACTCTATGGACAGAACATGTTATACCAACAACAACAACAAAAAGATTATGTCCATTCTCCAAGATATGAAAGAAAAATGAGGGCTATTATTTTGTTTCAGTTTATGACGGTCGTGTTGGACCACCATGTGATTGAGGACCCATGCGGAGCTCAGATCTTGGCCAAGCTGCAGACCATGGGGTGTAAATACGTCATCGAGGCGCAGTCTATCCCATCATGCATCAGGTGGCAGAGAACGGTCCTGGACACGGACCTCCTAGGCCAGGACTTACAGGTAACGTATGGAATAGAATCAAACTGAGATTCTGAATCTGTTCCTGATCCTCGAAATGGGATGTGGTTGACCAGAATGTTAGCATTCGAGAGAGAGAGAAAGAGAGAGAGAGAGAGAGAGAGAGAGTGTGTGGTGTATTTATTACATTTCTTAGTTGAGTCCCATCACTTTGCAATTGCAGGAAGTGACTTTGGCTGGTATTCTCGAGAGCAGACTAACTTTAGTCCATGGTTTAACCCACCGACTTAAGTATGGAATGCCAAGTGTCCATATGAATATGTTTTTGAATAATTTAATCTGTCACTAACTTAAAACAAAATGTAATAACATAATTTATAAACAACAATATAACAATGATACAATTATGTTATCATGGTAATTTAGGGACATATCAAATTATTCAAAAATATATTCATATGGACACTTGGCATTCCATACTTGGTCGGTGGATTAAACTATGGACTAAAGTTAGTCCGCCTTCTAAAATAAAAATACCACCCTATATGTTTATATTGCCCCTTTGGATTGATTCCCAGAGTCTGGTTTTAAAGGTTTCTACTGAATTGCAAGCAACAATGTTGGGGGGGGGGGGGGGGGGGAGTAGACTCCAGGCCCAAATGGTTCTTTGAAAGAAGGTAACACGATCTTGCTAATCCAAACCCGCCCACCCCTTAATAGCAGCAAATGGGTGTGACCTTTTCACAAACCAATGCAATTTATCCACCTTGATTCTAAGTACAGATGTTGTGTTCTTATTTTGACTCAGTTCTGCTTCCCTTACGCCAGAAATCTATCCCATTTATTGGAAGCCTCATTAAGTATACACTATTTTGTGAGAGAAGCAGAACTGTGCATTCAATGATATGTTTCACTTTCTAGATCCTTTGCTTTGTACTTATGTTGCAATAAAAAGGAGACCAAGTAGGTTTTAGTATGTTCTGAGTTTAAGCATTTTAATATCTTTTCACCTTCCACAGCATGGCTTAAAGGCCCACTGCACTACTTGTAGCTACTTGCGCCCTCTATATAACAAACAATGCCTAATCGGTGACCATTGGTCCCCCATGATCCTCTTTTTCTTATGTTAACTGAGAGCTGAGTTGATGAGACAACCATCTGTCCAGTGACCTTGCAGGGCAGTCTAATCCTTCCTGTAAACTACGGCAGATAAGCTTAAAATTTCATTGAATTTTTTTATTGTGGATGTGCCCCCCCCCCCCATCCCTTTTCTTTTAACACAATCATAGATTTGGCTCAACAATCTTAAAGATGGTTTAAACGTATTTGTGATTTACACCCATTAAATAAGATTGATTGATCGATCTGTACTGGGTGTAAGCCACAAATATGTTTAAACAATTGAAATTTCTCCCAGAAAGCATTACATTTATACACAAATTAAAAAAACTTACAGATGTTATATTAATTTTGTTTTGCTATCTAATTTTTTTTTTCTTCAGCTGGACTCCATGACAAGTATCAAGCAGGAACCGGAAGCCATTATTGTTCTTTCTCCTGCAGAGTTTGTAGAGATGGTCTATTCTTACAAATGTGTAAGTTGCAACAAAATCATTCTAAGAATTTATGCGCAAGAGCATGCGCATGCTTTATCAAATATTCAAGGTTGAAATTTCTTTGAAAAGCATCCACATTTTTTATTCAATCTGTTTTTCTTTTTGTCTCGTAGTCGATTTTCAATTTAGTGCAAAGATTTCCTGTTTGCCCATTATACATTACAATGTTCACGCCCACATTTGTTCATACAATTACATGTCGTCATTGTTGTCCTACGAGTCATGACTGACCCTTTGTGACCCTATTGATGATATAGTTCCAAACACTTTTTATCCTGGGCATAGCGATGAGCTGTGCAAATATCCATACCAGTAATCTCTTTGATTCCTATTTATTCCGAGAATCGTATCGTTTATGACCTCACTCAATGGTTTTGTGTGTGTGTGTGTTTAGGAACAGAGAGGGGAATACACCCCGGGTCTTAGGACATTATGTGACCATGTGAAAGACATCCAGAGGCAGCTAGGAGGGATCATGCCCACGTTGGTCGTTCAAGGCATGGAGAAATACTTCAGGTATGCAGCCATAAGACATTAATCTACATTTGCCACACTCAACCCAGGTGATGTAAATGGGTTCCTGGCAGAAATTAATTCCTTGAAATGCTAAAACGCCGTAATAGCCGCCTTGCTAAAGCCAGGGTAATAACCAGGACAGCGTCAGGAGCATCACAACCTGACAGAAGAAGCTACCCACCATTATTATTATAATTATTACTATAATGCACAAATTTCTTTTCCTTCTTTATAATCATCTAAGATCTGATGTTGACTTTCTCTCTTTCTCTCTATTTTTCACTGATCTACCCACCTCCTCTGCCTACCGTACCTATCTTTGGTCCTTTTCAACTCTCTTGCTCTGTCGGCATCCTCATCATACAAAAACTATTTCATGTAACTTAACCAACCAAAGCTGTTATGAATGTAGTTTACCATTACTTTAACTCTCTTTGATTATGATTATCGCTTTTTATGCCTCCGTTACGAAGTTTCAGGAGGCATTATGTTTTTGGGTTGTCCATCCGTCCGTCCGTACGTCCCGTTCTCGTGATCGCGTTATCTCAAGAACCGACTGATGGATTCCTGCCAAACTTGGATGGTGTGTGTATCTCGCAGAGCCAATTAATTGATTAGATTTTGGGGTCATGAGGTCAAAGGTCACAGGGCTCATTATGTATGCAAAAATAGCTTGTGATCACATTATCATTAGAAGAGATAGACAGATTACCATGAAACTCAGGACATGTATGTATCTTGCTGAGGCAATGAACTGATTAGATTTGGGGTCATGAGGTCAAGTTCAAAAGTCATGGGGCTCATTATGAATGCCAAAATAGCTTGTGATCACATTATCATTAGAACCGATTGATGGACTACCATCAAACTCAGATATGTATGTTTCTTGCAGAGCCAATGAACTGAGTAGATGTTGGGATCATGAGGTCAAAGATCAAAGGGCCATAGAGAACCTGTCATTGGATTACAATCAAACTTGAATTTGAAAAATTGCTTGTTTTGGTTTGTAAAATTGCTCTATGACGGAGGCATCATTTTCGACTGCGTGCAGTCGAAGTTCCATCTAGTTGTAAATCGATTTGTAAACTTTGTCAAAACGAATTTCTGAATGGACAATAAAAGCTTAATTTAATTTCAATTTTCATTTCAATTTCATTTCATTCCAGCAGTTTGCTTACCCCCATTTTTAAGGTAAATTTGCCTTTATATAAACACTTCCCAACATAATTTCACAAGAAGATCATGCAACGGAGATAAAGTGCACCGATGCAGTTCTATATACGACTTCATTCCTATATTCCCTTGTACCAATGAAACAAAGTATAAAAGATAGTAAACCATGTAAATACATCTTATTTTCAGAGCCAAAAAGAATGTCCACCAGAGACAGTACAGGAATGCAGTGCTTGGGGTGACAGGTGAAGAGAAAGGAAAAGGCAAGAAGAGGAAACGGAAACCAGAAGACATTGATGTCATTGTATCCAGGGTGGACGTTGAGGAGGTAAGTGTACTTAAGAGAGAAAAAGAAATTATGTCATGACATTTTTCAATTGAACTCAAGGCACAATCAGTCCCAAGGCAAAGTTAATCCTATATTTGCAATGATTATATTTAGGGTGCATATATGGTTGAAATTTTCTTGAGGGAAGAATAAAAAAAGTTTTGATTTTTTTAAATATTTTTTTTTAGTACAGAGCAAATGGGAAGGAAGTTCGCAAGATACGTCACAGAGTTGCCAATTTGTGTTTGATTGATCGCAAATTCCAAAATTTCACAACTTTCTTAATTTTAATAGGAATTTGCTCAAACTTTCACTGACCTGTTCCTCTCATGTTTCTGCTTCTATTAAAACCAACTTGATTTCAGGGTGGACTTCCCCTTTAACCCTTTTCCTTACAGTCATAACAAATTGTTTTTTTCTCTTACAGGCCTTGGTTGATGTGCAGTTGAAGCTGACCTGTAACATGCGTTTTGTAGAGACTAGTGAACAGATAGCTGACCTGGTAGCCATGTTCACCAAAGCTGTAGCTGAAACGCCTTTCAAGTAAGCGTATCATACATGTAGTATGAGAGATATTCCTGTTTTGATGCAAGTTGGCTTAGTTGAGCAGGTTTTAAAAAGAAACATAGCTAGATCCTATAACATGAACAAATGATTTTGTTGTTTATAATTTAAATGTTTATATTTATTCTGTGCCAAGTTTTCACCCTTTTTGACTCTCTCTCTCTCTCTCTATCTGTCTTTTTCTTTCACTTTTTCTTTCTCTTTCTCTTTTTCTTTCTCTTTCTCTTTCCCTTCCTCTTCCTTTTTCTCCTGATGAAAGAAAATACATAATACACAATTTACTAATGTGTAAAAAGTTATAGTAGTTGTCCAATACACTTAAAGTCCAATACACTGCAGTATGATACATGTTTCACTAAGCCAAAGAAATGCAAAATTCTTTCCCCCAAAACGCCAGCTATATTTGTTTGCTTTCAAGAAGTTATTTGCTACTCCACCACTCGTAAACCATTATTTGTGCCATTTAGAATTCAAAACATATCGACAAATTGTAGTCCTACTTTCAATATTTCCTGCTTCAATGAGTGATCCTTGAATTCCCTCCACTTAATTATTTCTAGGAGGAAACGAGACGAGGCCAAGTTCTCTTTCCACGTCCATGTCGACTGGGCCGGAGGGGTCAAGGTGGCCAAGGATGGCAAGGGACTGCTCAAGGTGTGGAGGCAACAGTTCCAACAGTTCAGGAACGTCAGTCCAGAGATCGCATCGGCCATCGTAGCTCAGTATCCTGCTCCTCGACTCCTCTTGAGGGTAGGATTTGATTGCATTCTAAAATTTTGTGCTAATATAATTTAGACAAGGAAGATCGACTTCAACATGGACGGTAATGCCCTTGTTCTTTGCCTTCCCTCCTTTACCACGTCCACTCTTAACAAACTTGCTTTTCAATATCTTTGATTGGGTTCATGATCTGGTTTGTAGTGTGGCACTTGCAGATGATATGATTCAATGAAGTCCATGTTGAAGGCGTTCTTCCTTTCCTTTCCTCTAAATATATTACCGCAAAATTTCAGTGTCATGTGAACAGGTTTATCAATATTCTTTTCAGACTGATTCTCAAAGAAGTTCTTATATAACTTTTTTATCAACAAACTTGCTTGTCAATATTCTAACGAAACTGGTGACTCTGTCGAATTCTGCCCAGCAGCTTATCTTGTCAGGATGCCTCCTGCTGGCAGGTTTTCCAAGTCCGGTACAATTTCGCCGTAGATCCGTTTGGCAGAGATAAACTGACGTTGACACCACTGTGCACCACCTCTCGACCACTGTCCAGTCGACACTACCAGACCATCACAGGTCTGCACTCCACCACCAGACTGCCAACCGCTGTTACGTCGTGTATCAACAGCTTGCTTCATGCGCACCTCCAGACGACTATGCCAGTCTGCTTCTGCATGCAACTCCAATTGACCGCACCAGTTTGTTTTTGCATGCACCTTTAAATAACAGGTCAACAAACTTGAGTCAAAGTCAAAATATATGTACATAGATCTAGGCCTACACAAAGTCTTGTCTTGAACATTCCTTAGACTAGGTCTAGGGTCTATTATAAATGTTCACCACACAATCGTGGATTTGAAAAGTATTTTAAGTTGTTGAAAGGTCCTGGTGTACCCTCTCCTGCGAAAAAGATGGTTGTTGATGGGAATTCACATGAACATCTACATTATCTGAGTCACGATACGGAACTACTACTTCAAGCGGCTGTCTGGTCGTGTGATCAGGCCTGCTTGGACCTGGTCCAGGATCTGGAACCGATTGTGTTGCACTAGTCAAAGTGATATTTCTTTTCTCGTAGAGATGACTCCCAAGATGTGAGGACATTTGTTTCTTCCGCTCGTGGCTAGTGTTACAATAATTCTTGAGTGACTGCTCACTGTGGTGACCACTCATTGATTGAATGTCTCAAGACTCGAAACCAGCTCTATCCAGAGTCATGATGCATGTTGCTCTTAAGCAGTGGTTTGTCTATGGGACTAAAATGCAAAGAACAGTTTGAAATGAGAGAAACAGTTCAAGACGACTCTTTCTTTTGTAGTTCCGCGGTGACTACTTTCTATCGTTCTCCCTCCTTGGTAACATATCGCTCAGTGGTGCGAAGAAAGATGACATCCTTGTTTCCCAGCTTGTCGGATGGCATGTTTCTGACAAAACATGAATAATCAGGTTATCACTAAGAGTAACAGTTCAAGATGACTCTTTCTTTTTTAGTTCCTCGGTCACTACTTTCAACCGTCCTCCCTCTTTGGTAACATACCGCTCAGTGGTGCAAACAAAGATGACATCCTTGTTTCCCTGCTTGTCGGATGGCATGTTTCTGAAAAAAAAAAAAAAATTAGGTTATTAATAAGGCATTTCACATATTATACATCAATGACAACTGTTAAATTACATGAGCTCATTAGGAGAATGTTGCAATCTCTTTCCCTTTATATGGCTCTACTTCTGGAAGTGCAAAGAACAGTTTGAAATGAGAGAAATAGTTCAAGACGACTCTTTCTTTTGTAGTTCCTCGGTCACTACTTTCAACAGTTCTCCCTCCTTGGTAACATATCCCTCAGTGGTGCAAACAAAGATGACATCCTTGTTTCCCAGCTTGTCGGATGGCTTGTTTCTGACAAAACATCAATAATCAGGTTATCAATAAGAGTAACAGTTCAAGATGACTCTTTCTTTTTTAGTTCTTCGGTCACTACTTCCATCAGTTCTCCCTCCTTGGTAACATACCGCTCAGTGGTGCAAACAAAGATGACATCCTTGTTTCCCTGCTTGTCGGATGGTATGTTTCTGACAAAACATAAATTATCGGGTTATTAATAAGAGTAACAGTTCAAGATGACTCTTTCTTTTTTAGTTCCTCGGTCACTACTTCCAAGAGTTCCTCCCTCCTTGGTAACGTACCGCTCTGTGGTGCGAACAAAGATGATGTCCTTGTTTCCCTGCTTGTCGGATGGCACGTTTCTGACAAAACATAAATAATCAGATGCTGCTTGTAAGTGTCGTCTTGCATGGTGATGTAGCTGTACAGTAGGCTTGCGGGTGCACCACCCTCAAGAAAGATTACCGAGAGTCCTTTTCAGGACTCCTCAATCCTCCCTCTTTCTCACATGGTGCACCCGCAAGCCTACTGTATATAAATAATCAGGTTATAATCAAGACATTTCACAAATTTATACCTCAATGACACCTGTTTATTACATGAGCTCATAAGGAGAATGTTGCAATCTCTTTCCCTTTAAATGGCCCCTACTTCTGGAAAGGCTCATTGGTTCCCACCCCTCACTTTGATTAGTGCTGTCATTCCAATCTCTCGTCGGTGGTCTAGAGGAGATGGAGGAGGGGGAGTCGTACTGCCAGACATCTCTAGCTGTACCAGTGTATGGCTTGAGCCGATCTGCATGGACAATGAAGTCACATCGGAAAACTTGGTGACTACCAAATATGGCCCGAGCCATCTGGGTTGTAACTTTGATGCAAGACCCTTCTCTCTAGTTTTTTACCTCATCCATACAAACTCTCTTTGTGCCATCAGGTGTCTTCTCTGCGCTTGGCGCATCGGTTTTGCGGTACCCGTGTCAATGTTAAACCAGATCCGATGGTCCTTTCGAGAAAACATCCGCATTTTCGACCAGCAGTTCCTTTATTGCATTGGGCTGGGACTTCACTGATACTGCGAGCCAAAAAATCTTGTAAATGGTCCGGAATGTTCCTGCTTGTACTGGTTTCAGTGGACATCGTCTGGTTGCACATTTCTGTGCCCACTTCTTCCAGCGTTTGTAGTGTGACACTTGCAGATGGATGCCTTCCCCGTTGATCTTCATTGGTAAAATTGCCCTCAGTTGGTTGTCTTGTCATCCACGGCTTTACTAAAGTCCAGGAAAATGGCATCATTAATGGGAGGCAGATTTTTTTTGTCAGGCAAGGAGCCATTTATGAGTTGGTCACAACTCAGAGCTGCGACCGACCGATTTGTAGCCTCCTTAGTCACCGCTGGAATTTAGGCATCGCCCAACGATTTTTAGAGAAGTCAAGCAGACTGTAGAGCCCCAGTGATGCTCGGGCAGTGCCCTGTTAATTTCCCGTTGGTCGCTGGTTAATTTAAGGTAAAAACTGGGCGAAATCGGGGAGCTTGATGACCCACCGATTCCCGGGCGGTCTCCCACCGGCCACAAGTTGATTTTAAAGAAATTGCCCGGCGGACGGCTGGTGATCGGCGGGGCATCTGCGGGTGTCTTGTAGGCGTACCTTTTAGGGGAGACACTGGTGGGGGCTGCCTTGCCTCTGTCCTTCCCCCTGCCTCCTCCACACAGCCCAGGCTCCTTTTCCCCACTTGCCCCTTGGTTTTCTTGCATGTTTTGGGTATTTCTTCAGTGAAGCAAACTTCCGATAGAAATCTCGCTGTTGTCTCTTGTGGAGCGCACTGAGCAGCGCGTTATATACTCAGCCATGATCGGGCAGACGACTGATCTCCCAGCGGTGACAGGGCGGTGACCGCTTGGCAGTCTTTGACCTCGCGGCTTAGATATTTTACCTAAATCGCTCGACGGCGAACACTTGATTAGG